>NW_018745454.1:3634753-4834753 GCF_001683475.1 Chenopodium quinoa
TTGGACTTGCCTTATTTAGATCTCGATAGTCGACACACATCCTTACCCTTCCATCTTTCTTTGGTACTGGGACGACGTTAGCGACCCATTCGGGGTATTTGGATACCTTGATGAAACCTGCAGTTATTTGTTTTTGAACTTCTTCTTTTATTTTAAGTGCTACGTCGGGTTTTATTCGACGTAGCTTTTGTTTTACAGGTTTCATTCTTGGAATTAATGGTATAGTGTGTTGAGCTATTTCTCTGTTAATGCCTGGCATATCTTTATATGACCAAGCAAATACATCGATAAATTCTTTAAGCAAGTGAATTAAATCGGTTCTTTCTTGTTTATTCAATGTTAGTCCGATTTTAACTTCTCTTTTATGAGTTGAATCATTTGAGATGTCAACTGTTTCAGTGTCTTCAATTACTGGTGTTTTCTTTTCAAGTGTTTCCATTGCTTTAATAAATTCTTTATCTTTTTCATCGTTAGCTAAGCAATGTTCGTCATCTTGGGTTAGGGAAGAACACGAGAAGTAAGGAGAATGAGCGATATTATTATACTCTGAAATCATTACATCAAAGAGTGATATGTCCTCATGGACTGGATCACTAACTATCCTAGGAGAAGAAACAGGAAGGGAAGGCGTTATAACTAAAGACTTAGAAGATTCTAAAGGGAAAGACTCTGACTCAGACTCTGACTCTGACCCTGACGATTCTTCAAACATTGGCCCTTGTCCTGTCGTGATTGATATCTTCCTCCCACTTGGAGTAATCACCTTGATAGTCTTGCGCCACCCTTGCAGTAATCCTTCAGCTGGAGTAATTAGCTTCGAGGATCGAAGTTTTCACTTTGTAGGACCGTTTGAATGAGTGAGGAGTTGTCTTCCTCATAAACTGACTCATTCTTTTCTCGCCCAAACAGTAATCCCATGACGTTAAAGTCAAAGCATGGAGGTGCTTTCTCCTTATGGTGGGGAATTGGGATTTCATCAGTGAAATAGCAATCCAAGAAAATCTCGAATCCTGGTTGTCGTATGCCATTTACAACAAATGGTTCAGGAAATTCATAGCATGGATAGTCCTCTCCTTCTTTTATAAACTGACCATTAAGCGTAAGAGGGTACTGATCCATTGGAATTGCTTTCTTTTGAATGCGAGCGTCCCTACGTGTTTTTAATTTGTCCTGGGCTCGCTTGAGATCTTTCCGAGTCGGTTCGAAACCAAGTCCGAAAGTATCTAGTTTAGGGAGGCCAGATGACTCTATTGATTTTTCTATCCCTTCTTCTTTCCTAAGGTCATCCCAGGGAAGTGTCCTTGTTTTTTTCAGCATAGTGTTGATAATCATGTTGGAATGGGGGTCGTGGAAAAGAGATGTCCTTTCATCCTCTTGGATTAAGGAAACTTCTTCGTTAAATCCCCATAGGTCTTCATCATCTTCGTCGTGCTCCACGTTGATGATTGGATTCTCTATTGACTTGATCCTCATTGGTGAAGCATCAATGGTGATGGGGATTCCTCCAACTATAGCTTTCATTTGTTGGTGGAGAGATGAAGGGACGACCTTTAGATCATGGAGCCAAGGGCGTCCTAAAAACAGATTAAA
The DNA here is from genome assembly GCF_001683475.1 of Chenopodium quinoa. Taxonomy (NCBI): domain Eukaryota; kingdom Viridiplantae; phylum Streptophyta; class Magnoliopsida; order Caryophyllales; family Amaranthaceae; genus Chenopodium; species Chenopodium quinoa. The sequence continues at coordinate 3,636,344 of NW_018745454.1, forward strand.
TGAGGCTTTGATGTCTACCACTTGAAAAGTAGTAGCATGTTCCATTGCTCCTGCCGTCACATTTAGGGTTATTTTGCCAAGAGCTTGACGTCGAGTATTATCGTAAGCTCTTATTCCTTCTGTAGACGGAGTTAAATCCTCATTCTTTATGCCGAGCATCCTCGCAGTCCTAAGTGGACAGACATTAATAGCCGATCCATTGTCTACAAGTGTCATGGGAACATTCATTCTCTTGCAGACTACTGTGAGGTTTAACGCTTTGTAGTACTTGTCACCTTCCGGGGGTAAATCTTTATCAGAGAAGGTGATTAGATTAATTGGACTAGGGAGATCACTCGTGAGGAAGTTAGCTAGTCCCTCAGGAGTGGTGTCAGAATCGATCCCAATTTTATCCAAGGCATTCATCACAGCCAACCTATGTTCTCGAGATGTTGCTAGAAGCTTCCATACATTCATCTCAACTTTTGTCTTCTTGAATTGTTTAACAATGTCATTGTCTTCGATGATAGGTATGGGAACTTGTTGTACGATAGGCATGGGTTGCGTTGAAACAGGAGGTTGTATTCTCCCGGATCTTGTGAGGACGTCTATTGATGCATCTTCTTCAGCCCAAATGTCGTCTGTGGTGTATGATATGGAAGGTGAAGGTTCTAATATGTCTTTTAGATAGACATCTTCTTCATCACTGTCCCATACTCCATTAACATTTATGTCCTCTTCTTGTTGAACTTGGACTAATTCCTTTCTATCAATCATTTTCTGCACCAAATCCTTGAATTTGAAGCAGTTTTCTATGGTGTGTCCTCCTGACTGATGGTATTGACAGTAATATCTATCTGTCCTTTTTAATGATTCAAATGGTCTTGGTTCGAGAGGTTTGACCTTGCCACTCTCGGAGAGCATTCTAAACATTTGTGCATACGGGATCCCAATTGGAGTATAAATTTTATTGCTCTTCTTGGGTCTTTCGGTGACTTGTAAGGGAAAGTATTTTTCCTCATAAGTCGTTTTTACTGGTGTGAATTCTCTCTTAGGTTCTTGATCATATTCCTTGCGAAGTTCATTCAGAATTTTGAGAGTTTCATGTAACAGTTGTGATGTCTCCCTCAGATATAGTGTGAGTATTCGTATTTCTACCTCATTTGCTAGTTCTGGAGGATTATCCTCGACATCGAAAAAGATCTCGTCTTCTTCTTCTTCGGTCACTTTGACAGGCTTAATGAGAGATGAGGTGTCAACTTCGCTTTCTTCATCGGAGATAACCAATGTGTGAGCTAGAGGTGCATTGTCAATACTCGGTTTCTTACTTGCAGGAGGCAACGACAGCTTATTACTGTCAATCAGGTCTTGGATAGCTTCCTTAAATTTCCAACAGCTTTCAGTAGAATGGCCTTTACCTTGATGATACTTGCAATGTGCATTAGGGTTCCAATTAGGCGACCTTTTCTCGACTGGTGGATCTCCGAATGGTCCAATGGGAGTTATAAGACCTTTTGCATTTAGCCGATCAAACGCGGTGTCATAACTCATGCCAATAGGAGTGAAGTTTCTCCTAAACAGTTTCTTTTGTCCTTGGTTGTTCATGGCAAGGACTTCTCCTAAATTAAAGGCGCTAACATTATTTGAGTGGGCGGTTTTGGAAGAAGAAGGATTGTCGTTCTTCTTTCCTTTCCAGCCACTGTTGGAGTTATTGTTGGCAGCTTTAGATTTAGCTAAATCATCTTCAATATTAATCCCAATATCATAAACAGCCTTAAAGGTATGAAGGTTATTTTGATATTTAAGATGTTTTGAATATTTTTCTTGCAGATTTTTAATGAACAATCTCACGGACTCTTTTTCACTTGGTACCTCAATCATTTTAGCTGAGGTTTCTCTCCACTTGTTAAAGAAAGATGTGAAGCCTTCATTCTCCTTCTGCTTGAGAATTTCAAGTTCTCTATGGTCAGTTTCGACTTGAACGTTGCACTTGTACCTATCAACGAAAGCGTTTGCTATGGATTCCCAGGTAGAGGTCTTTTCTTTTTCAAGAGAAAAGAACCATTGTTGGCAAACGGTCTCGAGAGATAGCGAGAACAGAGAAGGGAAAATTTTCTTATCGATACCCTTGATACTCATTATTGTTTCAAATGCCCTTAGATGGAAGTAGGGGTTGTCGATTGCCCTAAACTTTGGAATGTCGTTGGCGCTAAACTTCTGCGGAAGAAGATCCTTATCCAGCGAGACCCCTTAGGATGTGAGTTCTTGAAACTTGTAGTCGCTGGACAACTTTCTTAGGCTTTCTTGCATGAGGTCCATTTGTTGTTGCTTCGCGGGATCCTCAATCTTAAGTGCGATAAGCTTTAGTGTCTCAGTTACAGTAGCCAATTGGTTCTTGAGATCGTTAACTTCTTCCTGAGTTGCCATTATAACTCTTGCTTTCCTCTTGCGGGCTATAGGTTTGTCGAAAAGTTGGACTTGTACGAAGAGGTTATCTTTGATTAATCGTCCTTCCTTTCTTGACCACGCGCTGTAGATTAAGCCAGTTTGTGTTTTAATTATTTGACTCGAATCAGTTTGACTTTATGGCTTTTGTTTAAAAACAAAAAAAAAGTATGCATATTTTTAGAGAGCAATAATGTACATGTGTTTAGGGAACTTAAGTACTATTATTTATTGGAGGATTAATATCCGACTTACCCCCTAAAAAAAATGACGAAAAATAACGCGCGCACACAAGACTCCCTTAATCATGGTCAAGACATGTGTAATGGTGTGTGTATTGAGTGTAAGTGACATGCTTGTACTCTTGTGTAAGACCATGGGACTTAGTGCCTAAACTCGAACATTAATTCAATTAAGCAGAATTAACCGAATTAAACAGGAAACTGAATAATTAGACATTAGGTGATGACTCAACAAATAATCCGAACTGTCGGCCAAGCGACAGGACTGGCGTCACAATATGGTGGTTGGCGCCAGACTTTTTAGTAAATGTCTGGCGCTACACACCCTACAGTGGCGCTACAGCCCAGATTTTGGCACCGACATTGGAGCCTCGGTCTGGGACTGTTTTCGATATTATTAGTCAACTTGGGTATGCCTAAAGTCGTACTAGGTCAATTCCGATTAAAAGAAGAAAAAATTTATTGACTCGAATTAATTAATTAATTAATTAATTAGGCAAAGTTCTTTAAGTCATTGATTATAATTTCGACACAAATCAACAAACGGTTAGGAGGAGCATAGAATATATATGCGCAACAAATAATGCACAATTAGTCAAGTAGGCATAATATGATGCAATGAGTTCGCAACCTAACCATGGCGCTAGTTCTCTAAAGTTCGGGATATGGTTTAGTCAAATAGGGTCCATGGTTAATTGTTCAGATGCACAGCGTAGAAGCCTAACCGTGAAGGGTTAACGCGTGTGGATAGAACACCGCGAGTTTTTTAGAAAAAACTCGCTTCCATGGATTGGTGAATTCAACCTCTCAGATGTACCCTTTGTTGCCAGGAGCGTTCAATCGGGTAGATAGAGCATGAATTCCCAGAGGGTTATGTCCATATGTAGAACACATATGGGTTTCAGAAAAATGAGAAAAAATTCAATCAGGAAGTAGGATCGAGCAAACAATACGAAAAACTGGTCGAAATTAGAACGCATATTTCTGGCTCGGTATTGGGGGAAATTGGCGCCAGCAAACAGAGACTGGCGCCAACTTTTAACTGTAGCGCCTGGCGCCAATACTGGCGTCTGGCGCTACGAATAAAATGTTGGCGCCAAGCTCTGGCCCCTGACGCTACTTCCCACATGCCTCAGCAGTTTTCTGTGCTCAATAAAATCATCCAGTTTCGCGCGGCGTTATTTCTGTCCTAGTTGTGAAAGACATTTCTCAAATTTCCTATGTGTAAAATCCTATGTTTTTTACTCATTACGGATGGTCTTTCCAATGAGAACCTTTTTATGCATATGACAATAATGTTAATCAAAATTACGCACATGAAATACTTAGAACTTTTCGAGTCTCATCCACTCATTCTAAATCATTGCCAAAACTGTGGGGAATATTTTCAAGCCTTTAAAATCCCACTAGCTTGAACCCCACTGTGATCATACACTAAAGTACGGTGGCATCCAAAAGGGAAGAAGATAGAGCAAAAGAGTCGCCAACAAGTTTTTAAGGAACTTGTAAACCGTTCACAAGGTGAAGGTTACACCCCTTAACGATCCAAGAGATCGTCAACTCCATAAGGTCATGAACCAAATAAGGGTTCGGGGATGATGGTACAAATCCAACCTAAAAGAGATTGAACCTGCCCTAATAATAGACCTCTACTTTATTATGCTCGTATTCATGTGCGCTTTCTGACTAACATACAATCAATATATTTAACCCTAAACCTGTTTAATCTATGTTGGTTGAATTTAATGCACAAATAAACTATTATTAGCGATCACTTGAATTATAATCACAATTAACCCTAAACAAGATTATTAATTATCTTATTAAGCGTGATTACAAATACCAATTCCCTTTAACCTGCAATAAAAGGTGATCAAGCAATAACAATATACAATAATATGCATATCAAGCAACATAATGAATAATCATAAATATAAATGTTAGAAAGAACATAGGAAGCATCATACTCTTAATCATACTTAATATTAAAACACCCTAGACATGATACTAGGAATCATAACAATCTAAAACATATGATGTCTACATCATAAAATCAATAAAATACTTACTTGGATGCCTCGTACCTCTTTCTAATTACAAAATACACACGTTAGTAACTTCAAGGAAAATAATAATCAAAACAATTAAATTAAATAATTGAAATAGAGAAATTTGGGACCAAACCCTCAGAAATTAAAACCTTTCACGTCTAGGGCGAAGGCAACTTCGAATATGGCTAGGTGCTTCTAGATCTCGTGAATGCGGAATTTTGTATTAAAAAGCAAGAAAGAAAGAATGCTAAAAGATTAATGTTATTGAGAATTGATGAAAGAAATATGATGAATGAACGAAAACGAAATTTATTAAAACTTAAGAATAAAAGAGTGGTGAATGATGAAGACTTAAGAATAAGGAGAATTGGTGAATGTTGGTGATTGTTGATGACAATTGATGACAAAAACGGAGTTTTTGATACGATATTTATAAAGAAAATCAGCCAAAAAAGATAATTTATCAAAACAAAGTGGCTAGCGCCAGGCGCCAATGGCTGGCGTCTGGCGCCAATCCTGGTTCCAGGCGCCAAGGCCTGGGGTTGGAGGCCAAACCGGCTTTTAACACGTTTTCGAAAATTTGATAATTTTACCGTACTGGAAGATAAAATAATATAATTTCAGTCGAAAATGCTACTTGATCTAATTAGAACTCTAAAGAATCCTAATTGAATTAAGAATGATAAAACCTTCTAGAATGTTCTAGAAGACCAAAACCATTCCTAATTACATTAGGAATGATAAATCATATTAGGCCCTCCCCTAGATCATTGGGCCGTACTTAAAACTCAAATCGGGCCCAGTTTAGTAAATTGGCCATAAATTCCTCAATACTCATCGGAATTGGGCTTATAATATATCGTTGGAAAGGTCTTTGCAAGCCCCATCCAACTACACCACTATTGGACCCATATCATGGACCAACCAAACTGGATCGGCTGTTTTCCTTAAAATAAAGTTTTCAAAAACAGAGAGAAGAGAAAAGAAAAGAAATAAAACTTTCCGCAACACTAGACCTTTCCACACTTTCGTTTCATTCGATTATGATTCGACGTGAAAGGTTCTCATCACTGGGTTTGGTTTTGGGGAGACACAAATGGGTGTCTACAGGTGTCAATCAACTCTACAGTAAGAGTCTGATTGTGCACAACCTGTTTGCAAGGGCACATCAGTTAAAATAGATAAAATAATAAAAAAGAAAACCCAGAAAGGAGAAAAAGAGCTGAATGAAAGCAAAACTAAATGGTTAAGTACCTGCATCAGCAAACGCAGGTTATCTCTTGCAGGGTCAGGGACCCTTCGGCTGGACTCTCCCATCCCAGCCGTGGCCTTCAGCGACCACACCCTCGCTCGGTCCACTTCGGACATGCTAGTTAAGTCGCCGAAGTAGCCTGCAGCCCCTTCACGGTTCTGGCCCCAAATTCGTTCCCAAACAGGTTCTGGGACTGTGATACGAGGGGCCGAGAAACCCAAATCTCCAGAGTTCAGCGTCTGGAATGAGGGGAAGGAAGAAGAGGGAACCTCCTGAATCTTCTCAGGCTCAGCATGACCTTCTCCTTCGGCGGAGCCCAGTTGGTCTCCACCAGGGTCAGCAACAACGACCTTCTCTGCTTCATCCCCCAGATCAGGTTGACGAAGAAAAGTGTCAACCTCCCTATCAATATCATCTGAGAAGCCTTCAGTAATCGGCTTCTCAGATTCTTCAGCAGGGTGTCCCTGAACCCCCCCTTCGGAGCAGGAGTTCTTTGGTCCACCTCCATCTCTTGAGTTTCGGGAGGTGGGGGGGTTTGAGGACGCGGAGCTTCCGGCGGAGGGGGAGCCCTCGGCGAGTGTCTACCTTCATCAGGCTCCCGTATGAGGATGCCCCCGGTAGACCTCATCCCCATCTGAAACTGCCGAGGCCCCAGCACGGCTAACCTCCTCCTTCTCTTTGCTAAGGGCTGCTCGTCCATTTCTTCAGATTCTGACGAAGATGGATCTTCAGAACGAGCAGGCGCCTTTCCTTCTCTTCTTCCGCTCCCTTCCTCAGACTGCAGAAAGGGGGGGGGGGCAGCAAAGTGTGAGTAAAAAAAAAAAAAAAACCAAGCAAGTCAGGAACTTACTGGAACACTTGGCTGAGCTCCAGGTGCAGGGATATCCCTCTCAGCAGCACCAGACGTCCCAGCACCTCCTTCCAAGGAGTTGATTACTCGGGACACGTCAGTTGCTGTCTGAGCAGCCTGTGCTTCCTCAGGTAATAAAGGCCGAAGGGGATCTCGCTTCTCCCACCAAGGCTTCTGCTTGGTGTATTCGGCAGCGGCTTCAATTTGAAGACCCGTTTCGTGCAGATGCAGCGGACGGTTCTTCGGAGCTGTGATTGCCGGAGCCCGGTCTAGAATGACCCTTTCAGCGTTCACCCCGAGCCGGTTATAATCAATTCCCGAGGTAGCTTCGCTCAGCTCTGAAAAGAACAGACGAAGGTTAGACTAAGGGAATAAGCATCAAAGACAAATCAAAATTGATTAAGTTAAAGTCCTCGGCCCCAGCCGAACATACTTACCACCCCTGTACTTTCGGCTGAGGCCGACAACGGCCAACATCTTCTCTTGGAAGATGTAATGGTTATCCGGAAGCCATCTGGCCGGGAGAGTTCTCATTCGGCCAACTCCCCCGGGGTTATTCTGCTTCCCGAAGAAGCTCATTTGCTCATAACTTGGGTGGCTAGTGGCATCAGGGTCCTCAGGACCCAAGTCTTGCATGTTCGGATCGGGCCTAGAGAGGTATCGGGGAGCCCCAAAAAAATATGGATGCTCCGGATCAGCGGGAACTCTCACCCAGACCCATTGACCCCTCCAATCCTTATCCGAGGAGTCGTTCGGCCACATAGTCAGATATTGGGGACGGCTCTCTATTTGCCACCAGCCTGAAGACCCGTGCTGACCGTACACACTCTGGAGGTTCTGCACTAGCTGATGCATCTTTCGGAAGCAGTGCAAATTCGGTTCAACAGCAAAAAACCGACACACCCAGAGATAAGTTATCACCCGCCGAATGCTAACGAGTGTTAATTGGCACAGGGAGATCCTGTACTTTATTAAAATGTCCCTGACGAAGGGATCCAAAGGAAACCGAAGCCCGTATTGCAATTGCCGAGGGTACACCCCTATATACCCAGGAGGGGGACGGTGAACCCTATCAGTCGGCGAGGGCATTCGGCACCAATGCCCATCCTCTTCAAAAATGCCATAGTGAAAATCAATATGCTCGGCAAACCGGTAGGTTTCGGCGTGCCGAACCCACCATGAGTATGGGGTATTTCTCACCATGGCGTCCTGGGCCTCGGCGTCCTGCCATTCAGCATGCCCAGGAAGCAGGTCCCAGAGCACAGGGGGCAAATCCTCAACCTGCCCAGCCTGTTCTCTCTGCTCAGGTTGCTCCGCCTCGCCGGCCTCGGCGTCCTGCTAAGGCGGCGCGGCGTTTAAAGGAACTGCCAGAATCCCCCTTTCCGGGTCTTCACCGGCTCGTTCCCTGTTCCAGACGTCGGCGCGGTCACGGGGATCCCCAACCTGACCCCGTCGACCCGACTGACGCCTCCTTTCTCGAGCCATAATCAAATTCAGAGAAGGAAAGAAGGGAGAAGAAGAATTTCCCTAAAAAAGGTAAGAAAATCGAAAAAGCTCGAGGAAAATTACCTTCAAATTGGCCGGAATACGCCGGTCAAACCAGTGGAAGCAATGGATTTGAGTATCAAACTCAGATTTGAGAAGGGTACGCTGGAAATTCGGAGCGAAGATGGGTTTGCGCGAGAATTTGAGTGTAAGTTGGTGAAGAAATGAGGTTGAAATGCGAATCAGGCCTTATAATTCCAGGAAGGAGAATCCCAAAGGTCGAAAAGTTCAAATTTCTCTTAAATGCCTCCTTAATTAACCGTTAAACACTCTCTCTCTCTCTTGATTAACCGCCCACTATCCACTCCACTTCCTGTTAATTATCCAAATTACAGTTATTTAATTAATAACTGTTTAAAAATTTAAATCTTTTGATTTAATTAAATCATTTACTTCCCTCCATTTCTTATTGGATTCAAACCCGACCCGTCATCCTTCCAAATCGGGTATGGGGGGCAAGTTGTTTGGGTCCAATTTATCTAATTGGGCATAGTCATGTATTTGGGTCCAATTATCTTATTGGGCCTGATCACTAAATGACTCCATATTCCAAGGTCAAGGCCCGAGCCTCCAATCAAGCCAAGTCAACCAAGAGTCCTTTGGTCCGAATTGCCATGGTCAGCCCATGACTATTTAAAGGCCCAATTACTCTCCTCTCATCATGAGCAAAGGTATAAAAGCCTTCAATTCATTCATTTGTAAAAAACATACAAAAGCCTCAAGCATTAAATCTCTTGCATAACTTTCTCTCTCAAAACACTGTTTGACTTCGGCATTGGAGGGGTCTTCCTCGGATCCACCCCCGAGGCCAGTTTACGTGTTTTAGTTGTGCAGGAAACCTTCGGCCCAACATCAATTGGACCGGACCAGTCTTCAGCCACTTCAGCGGGCCTTCGGCAAGGCCCCATTGTTTTCATCCGAAACAAACCGTATCTCATGGTTGCCGGAACACATCATCCATGAGATACTTGATAATCTTTCCTCGAAAGATGCAGCTCGAACTTGTATATTGTCCAAAACCTGGAAAAGTTTTGCCAATTCGTATCCTATTCTACATTTAGATCATAATTTATTCGGGTTGAAATGTCTAATAGCTGCTGGAAACAACAGGCACGATTACAAACCTAATATTCGTGAAATAAGGGAGGAATTCATGAGTTTTGTCAAGTATCACTTGTCAAAAGTGTTACATCATAAATTAGCTCTGCGAAGATTGTCATTGAATGTGGCAATTGAAGATTCCAAGAGCTTCTCCCGCGTGGATAAACTGATGGATTTGGTCTGTAAATTAAGTAAGGTCGAGGAGCTGTGCATATTTGTACAAACTAATGACTATAGTAGGACGAAAGGATCTATTAGGTATTCCCTTGTCTGTTTTGGCTTTAAATGGATTGCGTTTCCTCTATGTACATGGATGCAAATTTGGCAACCATTTCAGGTTCAGGAGCAACATTTCTTCTCTGCAACATTTGTAATTAATTTTGGAATGAATCTCTTGAGCTTTCTGTATTTCCTACGCTAAAGAAAGTTTCTATCCTTAATTGTCTTGGCAATCTCAATATTATTTCCATTGATAAGGATGGTCTTGAGAGTTTCAAATGCAATTTCAATACTCGTTGTGAGTTTCGATTGTCCTAATCTAGAGTTTTTAAAGCTTGAAGTTAATGGATTAAAGGAGGTTTACCTCAATTGCCCCAACTTAAGACAATTTCTCTATATTGGGTATGCAATCCCAGCGCTTCCTTTGTTTACCACATCAGCTGCTTTAAAGGTTATACATTATCGTGTTACTCTAAAAACCACCTATTTCAATACTTAAGAGGACTAATTAAACAGATGGCCCAAGTTGGACGCACAATTCATTTGAACCTTGGTTTTAGCCCAAAAATTATTTATTTATTTATATATTATGTGATTTTAATTTGAATTTGATGGGTTGATTTGGAGCACTTGTCCCACCACATTAACATTTGCCATTTGCTTGTTCATGTGATGGATTCTTGAAGGTAATCTGAAATGTATTTACTTGACAACTTGAAATGTACATTGCACTTGATTTTACAGAAAGCTGATTAATATGTATTATCTTATTTTGAAGGACTTTTGTAAAAAATTAGCTAAGAAGCCCCGAAATGAAAGTTGTGGGGAATTCTGCAACAAATTTTGGTGGCATTACATTGTAGATTTTGAAGTGGAGAGCTTTCCCGTAATTAATCCCACAATTAAAGATATAAAAGAGAATCTGCCAACGTTTGTAAAGATGTACCAAAAATGTCCAAAAAGGCCAACGTGTACTTTCAAATTGTACTGGTGCTGCGATGAGGCTCGCAAAATTGTCTCCAAGACGTGCAACAATTAAGAGTTGCTCGGCTTACTCCCCTTTAGTTAGGATTAAAATGAGAAGATGGTCAATAGTTTGGATTATTTTTGTTAATTTTTCCTATTTATTATTGTGCCTTTGTTATCTAAATTATAAATAATTTATACTCATATAATGGTTTAGTTTTATTAAATGCTCGAAACTAATTGTGAATTTTGTTAAAGTTTGGTACTTAGGGTTTAATTTTGTAGCGTTTTCAAATATTTGGGCGGCGGGGGAGGGGTGGATGGGTGACAGTTGGGTGGTGGGGGTAAGGTAAAAGGATGATGGCAAGCGTGGATGTGGTGGTGGAGGGGTGACTAAGGAAAGGAAATGAGGGTGGGGAATTAATGTGGAAGAAATTATGGTGAAATCAAAAATAAAAATGGATAAAAGAAATGATAAAAAGTGACAAACAACAACAAAAGGGAATGAAGTATGTTCATTTCCTTTCCCTTTATTTACTTTATAGCAAGTTTAAGACTTGAGGTGACATCATCTTGAGTTCACCTCAAGTCTTAATACTTGTGTTTAAAACTTCCCTTATTTTTCTTCTTAAATCTCAAGTAAGTATCAAATTCAGTTTAAAATTTACCTATAATTTGAGTCTTAGGGCTAAGTGATAAATTTGAATAAGTCTTAGTGAGTTTTAACAAGTCATACATATTTTTTTTAAGGAATTCATGACAAAAACACGCGTAAATCAGTGTTATTAGTGTTTATATTTTGATGATTTCTTAACTTTTTACGATTTTCAAGTGTAAATTTAATGCTTATATGTAGCCCTAAGGGTTATGTATAACATTTTCCTTTTTTTAATAGCAAAAATAGTTCATTAATTAAAAGTCATGACATCTACAATATAGATTCGACGCTAACAAATACATAAGATATTGAATCAAATAAGATTTTCCTTCATAAAAATTACGATCGTCGAGTAGATCTTGCACTGTGGAGTATTTCCCGCTTATATCGCTAGAAAATACAAGAGAGATAATCTAACGATCCTTTGTACCCGTGAGAATGTTTTTCCTGTCCACATTTGAAAACTGGATAACTTTTTCACCAACAAAGAATTTCATGACAATCCATTAAATCTAATATCATGGATTCAAAACTAAGAAAATTTCTCCCCCGACAAGAGGAGATAAACCTTGTCTTTCGAAAGAGGTCGAAAAACCCTTGTATTTCGTAGGAGATCGGAAACCCTTTCTTTCAAAGGAGAAAAGTTCCTCCCAAAAGGAGGAAGCATTATTATAAAACCTAAAAAAAACTTTAAAGAAACTAGAATTGAGACTTTCCACCGGTTAAAACCGATTGAAGCCCCTTTAAATTTCAACAATGGAGGCTAGGGTTTTGAAGAGAGGAAGGAGGAGACAAGAAATTTAATTTCGTTATACTAGCTAATTTTAATAAGTCATATATTAATTAGACAAGATGTGAGACACACGCAAATTGCGTGTGCAACATAAGAAATTAATATGCATGGCTCGATTCTTTTTTTTTTTTTCCCTAAAATATTATCTACCTTATTCTAATAAAAAAAAAAAAATATTAGAGAGTTTATAAATTGATGAAATCATAAAGGTTAAAAGGTAAGATATGAGTACATTATAATGTCCATGCAAAATATGATTTCCCTAAAAATAAAAAAAATAAATTAAAAATAAAATAAATTAAAGGGTGGTAGTTTTGAATTTTTTTTTTAAATGATAGTTATATTTTTAAAATTATGGTAGTTTTCTTTTGAAAATTATAAAAGATGAAAGGGGTATTTTGAGAAAGTAAAATTTATCACCTAAAACCCTCTTTCACTTATATATTATTATAGATAATATCATTTTCAATGGGACAAAGAAAAGAAAAAAAAAAAAAATGATATCACATTCAAAATTTTAAGACTTAGAGCTAAACCTGTTCTAACCCGAATCAAACAACTCGTTATTTTACTCGTAATTTTAATTTGTCTGGCGTGTGTGTATCACTGCTTTCAACATCTCACTATCATTCCCACTCCTCCATTTTTCTCTCTCTCCTCTGCTGTAACAGTACTGTTCAATCTGCAGCGTCAAACCCCCAAAACCAGTTTCCCAAAAACTTCGAAATTTCTCACCTAATTTTTCCTAATATCTTCTATTTTATTTCGACAATATTTATTCTTTCGAATTTCATTTTCTTCCTCCTAAAATTGTTATTACAGTAAATAATTTTGAAATCCGATTTTCTGTAATCTAGATTACCATTTTAGGAAACCCATTCTTCCATCTCGATGATATTCTTTCCCTTATTAGAGTTTAATAATAATAATTTTATTAATTATCACTGAAATATTTAATTCGTCGAAATTTCTTAGCTATTTTAGTTTCAAGTTCTCCGATTATTATAATATTTCACATTTTCTTGCCATTTTTTTGAAGGTTGCAGATAATTTATGCCTTAATTGAGGTAAATTAATTGCTAGATCTTTGCTTAAATTTGCTTCGTTGCGCTATGAATTTGTTCGATTGTTCAATTTTGCTGAATTGAGTGTTAATTTTTGCAAGGTGGATTTATTTAATTTTTTTTTTTGGAAAAGGGTACCTTTTTTTTTTTTTTATTTTTTTATTTTTTTATTTTTACATTTCAATGCAATTTGATTAGACTGAATATATTTGAATGTTTACATTGATCTGCATTAATAACAGTGTGTTTAGATGGGGTGGATTTGGTGATGAGTTGTTCTATTGTGGACTTGGGATATTTTTAGTTCAGTAGATATTTGGATATATGCTATAATTAACAAAGAGTCTAAGACTAATTGGGTACTTAGAATTGAATCGTCTTTTCGGGTTATTTGTGTAATGTTTTAATAGAGATTCAGATTTATGTATGACTCTTTAGACTGATTGAAGGATTGAGATTTTTGTTAGTTAGGGTTAACTAATGATGGGGAGGTAAAGTCTATCAAACTAATTGGCAAAGACTTTTGTGGATAAACCTAAGTTATGAAAATTTTACAAGGGGATTACTCTTATAAGGTATTGCATTATCAGAAGATAATTGCTTAATTATATAGTGATAAAATCAATGGTGAAAGTAAACAAGATTTTTTCGAAAAAGTCAAATGAGACCTATTAGGGAGTAGTGTAGTATGGCATGTTAATATCCTATGGAGAATTGGATATTTTTATACTTAAAACATGGTCTGTGATATATGAAGTAATTTTAATACTTAAGACCGATACAATTGATATGTTGACATTATACCAGTATTTCCAATTTTCCACTCGTTACATATACGTATATATATGCATGCATGTTTAATTGTAAGTTTCCTTTTGTATTTCCTAAATGCTACAAGTAATTCTATTATCGATACACCTGTAACTAACGAGTTTAACTCAAAACTCATCACCATTTTTTTTTTCTGTCCAGCTGCTGTGTTTCTGATATTGCTTCAATTGGATATTAAGAGTGCTTGCTTTGTCCAATTAGCATAGCAGTATGTGGCTGTATCTATTTTAGTGAAATGAAGACCTCACCGGTGCGTTTATCTTAACTTACTGCTTGTTCTATATGATATTCCCTTTAGAATGGTGTTGAAAACATTTAAATGGTTTTTTGATCAGTACACATTAGTTGTGGTGCTACGCCTGGCACCACCAGAAAACATGATTCATGTGCTCTTCACTGGTCTTCAAGTAATGTGCTTGACTACCTTTATCCTTCCTCTCCCTTATCTGTGCATTGACGTATATCAGCTGGACTTTATACTGTTTGTTTGGAAACACACTATCGTTAATGTTTTATGTTTAGCATCAGAGCCCACCATCACCAAACTTTTTATACCTTTGTGGCTTTGCTTCTTGCGACCATGTGTCGTTGTCGTGCACTTAACTGGGTATTGATTTGTAGATAGCTTTTGAGTACCATGTTGTGTTTAATTATCCTTAAAGAGCTTCGACTAGCCAGCCTAGCCTTAATGAGTTAATGTGTAGATTGTAGAATCAGAGAATCTTTTTTCTTCATGTTACTTGTTAGGTGTTTGGAAGAAACAGAAATGGGTGGGCAATGACAAGTGTCGAAGACATTCTTGCCTTTTATTCCGCCAATAAAATGCCTGTTAATATATGTTTTCCCTTTGTTATTATTCAATAATACTACTGATTAAAGTTAATATCTAGATTGTATGATCTTATCTCTATTCTCAACCATAAATTGGCTGGCGAAGAAGCTTTTTAGGCTCTATCCATGTAACGACGTTACTCCTTTGTTTTTTACGTCTTCATGTGAATGTTCAGGGATCATGTTTAAATTTGTGCTTATATGGCATGCACTATTTGCACATTAGGCATCCTTTTTTATTTTTATTTTTCATGTAGACTTTAGTGAGGACTTTTAGCAATCTTAGCATTAGTAGTCATATGTCCCTTTTATGTACTTCTTTTAATATGGCTTATGAATCCATGCAGGATTCTCAAAATACTCCTGAAAGACAGTCGACCAACCAAGCTTCACTTGATTCCCAAAGTGAGCAACAGAATAACAACAATCAAGAAGCTCCAGCCCCTGACTCAGGCTCAGCTGCTGTTTCAAGTAACGATGGGCGCAAAGTCTCTCGAGAAGATATTGAGCTTGTGAGGCAATCTGGTTTTGTTAACTTCTAATTTCCTGTACTTTTGATTTTATACCTTGCTTAACTAGCATATGTAAGCATATTATTCAATGCAGGTACAAAATTTAATTGAACGATGCTTACAACTGTATATGAATAGAGATGAGGTGGTTAAGACCCTCTTAAATCGTGCAAGGATTGATCCTGGATTTACTACCTTAGGTAGGATCTGCAAGCTATTGCAAATTTTGGATGTACTAAATGTGCATCGTGAAAAGAAATTCATCCATAGTAAAATATGATTGCTAATTACCTGGCCAATTGTACTTGACTCATGGGCACGAAAAAATGGTGATAGATATGATGTTTTTTTTTTTTTTTTTTCCTTCTGGATGTTATATTTGATGATTCATTCATGACGATTATTGATACTTTTTCTGTCAAGAAATGTGCGGGTAATGCTGATTGAGACCAACAGCCTTATGTTAAGCTCCCTAATTTTTACTGAGAAAAATTAACGCACAAATTTTTAGCTTATCTGCCTATCTCTTCCCCCTCCTATTGCTTAGTGTGAAGTTCATCATGGTAGCTACAATTTTTTTTCTGGGAGATTCTTTTTGGTTTGGTTATGGAATATAGGCTCTTTTTATATTGTAGTTCTGATCAATTTTTTTGTTCCATCTCATTTGAGTAGTATGGCAGAAGCTGGAAGAAGAAAATGCTGATTTTTTCAGGGCTTATTACATAAGGCTTAAATTGAAGAAGCAGATTGTTTTGTTCAATCATCTTCTCGAGCATCAGTATCATCTGATGAAATATGCTGTACCTCCAAAAGTTCCATTGGCTCCTATCCAAAATGGAATTCATCCTATGCCTGGTAATTATTCTGTACCTCCAAAAGTTATGTGCAATCCGATTGCTTTGTTTTATTTAAAAAAATTGTAATTGCTGTGTGGCTGTCCCAATGCACGCTGTCAGGATGTTTTCTTTTTGGGACAAGATACAAATTTCTACTAAATGATGCCAATATCTACTCATAGAAGTGAGACCTGTTTCTCCTCTTTCTTATACCCTCGTAGTCTAAGACTTAAAATCTAATGTGGTATTAAGTTTGTGTCTCTGTGATTCCTTGCTGTTAAGGAGCTTCATATCTTGACTTCCTGGGTCCTCTTGATGTTTAATGTTTCTGAATATGTTTATGTGATATGTGGTTTCTTCCTTTTGACATCAATAACTTAGTAGCAGAAATGCAGAATTCTTGATGAATGCACCCTTATTCATATCCAGACTAGATTGGTACAGAAGTTATTTCTCCTTAGGCTATAGAAAACGTAGATAAGTACTGAAATGAGGCTCTACGTGGTGGTAGTCTCAGTGTGGGTGAAGCTTCAGGATAGTTTTTGTATGGGAATTTTCTTTGTGCTTTTTACAGCAATAATTTTAATCACTTGTCATACTTGAGAAGCAATAATATGAAGGGAATATCAATAAATCAATTACTTTACAGCTTCCCAATATTAATTTGCCTTTCAACCAATCGCATTTTCTCATCAGTTATGTGCTTGATTTTACGAGTATAGAAAGTTAATTGTTATAAGACATCCTAAATAAGAATATTTGGACAATTATTCAAGGATGGGGGTATTATTAATTTTTTAGACTTTATTTATTTATTTTAATTTTTAAATTCTCTGTCATATTTTGGATTATTAACTTCAATCATCTGCACTGCAGTTAACAACATGCCTATGGGTTACCCTGTCCTACAACCACCTCCGATTCCGGCCCCTGGTCAGCCTCATCTTGATTCTATGAACCATGGACTATCCAACTGCCATGTGGTCAATGGAGTCCCTGCACCCAGTAATTTTCAACCCATGAGAATGAATTCTGGGAATGAGTGAGTGTCTCTTCAATAATTACTATTTTGGTATCTTACCAATACTTCAGCACACTGGCTTTAATTCTCATTAGTCTCAGTTACTATGTGCAACTTTGCTAGACTGTTAAATTATGCCCAAAATCTGGTGAAAATCTTTGTTTTATAGTTGAAATTTCAATTTCCAGCAGAGTACTAATTTTGGGTGTAGCAAGTTTTAAATCCAATTTTGAAAGTAAACTAGAAAGCTACACAATCTTGCATCAAGCATTTTGTAGAACTAGATTAATTAAATATATACTCGTACTACGTATTTAGTTCTTTTGTTGCTGTTATTTAATTTCCTTCTTACTGGTGGGGGAGTATGAAGAATTCATTTTTGTACCCTCTTTTTTCTTTATTATAATTGGTGTGAGGTTTTGCTTACCATTGTTATTTACCCCCTAGTATGGTGATGGAAAGTACCTCAGCTGAAGCTGCACCAGTGATTCCGCCCAGTAGTGGCATGTCGTCCATGTCGGACATGCCCATCAGTCCAACTTCAGTGGCATCCAGCGGGCATTTTCCATTCACTGCTTCTGAGTTGCCTGGAATGGGAGTTGATACTTCAGCACTTGATACAGCATTTCAGTCTGACGTGGGAAGTTCAATTGGATTGCAGCTGCCATCTGATGGAGGTGCTGGAAATTCCAAAGATTCCCTTCGTTCTTTGGCTCAAATTCCCTGGAATTTCAGCCTTTCTGATCTAACAGCAGATTTATCGAACTTGGGAGGTTATTATCATCTGCCCTCTTTTTTTTTTATTATTTTTTTATTTTTAATTTTACATAATACTTCAGTGAGTTTAATGGTTATTGCGAATATACTGTGATTCATTGTTATACATCTGAAAAGATACTTGGTTGTTGTAAACTGTGTACACTGGTCAGTGGCCAATTGTTCATTTAACTTCCAAATATATGTTAACATGCTTCCTTTCCGGTATGCTTGTTGGTTACATTCTCTTTGAAATTCTGTAGATCTTGGACCATTGGGAAATTATCCTGGCTCGCCTTTTCTGCCTTCGGATTCTGATATCTTACTTGATTCTCCAGATAATGAAGATATAGGTATCGAATCTCCCCCCCCCCCCCCCCTCTCTCTTCTTTTCTTCTTTTTTTTTTCCACTAATGCTAATGCTTATATTGAGAGGAAAACAATTATTTACTTAAAAATAACTTCTTTTTATTTTTTATGATTCAGTAGAGGAGTTCTTTGTAGATTCAGTTCCTGGACCAGGTCCTCAATCCGACGAGGAGAAGCCTTGAGTTAAGTTCTGATCTGTCCCTTCGCTTTTAGAGAGCTGTGCCTTTGGACCAGGAATAATAATCCAAAGATGGAAAAGAACGGCACTTATTTCCATCTGAGGCATTTTGGAGATGATCAGATTGCTTCCTGTAGGATGTAGGATCCCATTGCCTGTTGTCAGATGTTAACAAGAACTTAATGATGATTGTTCATTTGTTCTCTGTTGTGTCACTGTATGCCAATGACTATACTTTGAAAACTCATCTTGTATATGTTATGTTAAATACCAGTCTTGATCCATTCTCTTCTGTTGTGTTCATGCTTTGTGTACTGGTTTAAATTCAGTCTTGATGAGAACCTTAGAAACAGGTACCCTTTTTCAATTGTTTTCCCAATCTCATCTTAAGCAAGATGAAGACCATGATTCTTCCCTATCTTTTGGAATATTATACTCCTTGTTCACAATTCCAAGGTATTCATCTTACGACTTGAGGTCATTGATTCGATTCCTATCCCCTGTGGTTCTTGAGGTTGATGATTCCAACCTCCGCACATTTCCTATTAGAGATTCCGGTCTAGTAGAGTTCTTCTTTGTAAACATTAAAGGAATAAAAATACGACAATTTATCTAATCATGAATTTAATCGTTATGCAATATTTAACTCGCATTATTGTTTTCTGTTAAATTGTCACCATTAATTACATTCTACGTACTCTGTATAAAAAAAATTCTTGTTTGGTTGGTAGAAATTTGGAGCTACTCAACATTATCTGACTTGGTCTTTTGCGAAAAAAGTTGACTTTTCAACAAACCACTCAAAATAAAAAAAAAATATATATGCTTGACTTGTTTTCATAGTCATAAGTCAATGCTTATTTGTCACTGACGACTAACACTGTTTTCTCTCTCATCGATAGTATATGTACATTATTGTACTAGTTGTAGTTTGTCATTTTTTTACATTCCAAATTAAATCAACGAAATTTCCTTCCAATTTCCCAAAAACTACTCCCATTTTCTCCTTTATTAATTCTTCTTTGTTTCTTCCATCAAAATAAAAAAGAAATTGTTCAGTGTTTGGCTCATATACTTTTGTTTCAAATTTTGGTGCTAAATTCAGAGTGACTGGTGTTGAAATTCATCTTATACTAGGAAATCCACCAAACAGGCCCTTATAATACCAAGGTTTGATCAAACTCTCCTTTGTTATGTGATCAATGGTCACTTTAATTTTACTGCATTTTTTTTTTTTTTGGTTTAACATAATTTTTCGAACTAACCAACTTGCACATTTCATGAAGTATATTAAACCTTGTTGCACATTTCCCAAGACATAATTTTGTTATGTTAAACCTTGTTGCACATTTCCCAAGACATAATTTGTTAATGTTGATTAACAAAGTGAAGGGTTTGAGATTAAGGGTAGGAGAGAGAAAAGGGGAAAATTAATCAACTACCACCTGCCACGGCCTCTCACCGACACCGCCCACCAGCAACAACATCCACCACCACCCACATCCACCCTCTCTTTGACCCAACCACCACCACCACCACCCTAGCTCGTAACCACCTTCTCACCACCACCATGACCCGAAACCCCATCAGCCAAATCAAACCAACACCACAACCATAACCCAATTACCCAAAACTCACCCCTCCAAATCGAACTAACCAACTTCGCAACCGTAATCCAATCACCACAACCAAGATCTGAAACCCCTCCATAACCACCAAAACCAACTAACCTCGCCCAGCTCACAACCACCACATACCCAAATCAATTTTAGGGTTTGATTATGAGGAGAATCGGCGACTATAACAAGGGAAAAAGGAGTCAGCGGCGACTTTGACAAGGGAAAAGGAGGTCGATGACTCGATCGACGATGGTTGTGAGAGCGAAAAGAAGAAAGAGATCGAAGCTAAAACAAGGTTTGTGCCTTCGTGGTGGTTGGAGGATTTCTAGAAATTTCGGTCGGAGATGGTGCTTAGGTGGATTCGGTGTTGGAGGTGGCCGATTGTGTAGGGAATTTTGGGTTGGGTCGTGGTTATGAGAAATATAGTGGTGGCGGCCTGGCGGCGGTGACCGCTAAGAGGGAGGTAATGATGGTGGTGGATGTGGTTGTGAGGGAGGAGAGAGATTGGGATTAGGGTAAATCATGAATGAATTAATGTAGGTTAATATGTTAATAACATATAATCTTATTCAGTTAAGGTGTGTTATTGAAATTAAGTAAGGGTAGATTGGTCCTTTTACACAAAAAAATTTACCATAGATGAAAATATTTACTTTGTTGCACATTATGTGTAACTTCCGTTTTTGGAAATTGTTGCACATAATATATAACGGAGGAAGTATAAAAATAGTGAAAAAAAGTTAATAATATTCTCCCTTTGATTCCCACCTTATAATTATCCTACTTCCTCCGTTATATATTAATTGCAACTTTTGCTATTTAGGAGTGGTACACATTTGTTGCAACTTTTTATTTCTTTCTTTTTTTGGTAAATTTTTTCCTATAAAATTACTACTTTACCCTATACTTAAAAATTCATTATATCAATTACATAATATAATCTGATTACATTAAACCCTTTATCCAACATCATTAATTAAATGATCCCCACAAAATTTACTCATCAACCAACCTCATTCAGTGAACCTAACCAATTCATTGCTATTTTTTCAGATTTGGGGAAATTTCAAAACCCTTGTTCATCTGGGTTCATCTTGGTTCATCTTCTTCCTCCATGAATTTCTCTCTCCTTCCTTGATCTAACCCAACAAATCGTCACACTTCCTCTGTGATGTAACCCACGAATTTGCTTGAAAAAACCCAACGAATTTGCTGAATAAACCAACGAACCCCCACGAATTTCTTGAAAAAACCCACGAAACCCACGAAATAACTTACAAAACCCACCTATTCCTTCAAAAACCGACGATCTCCTCTCCAAACCCTCAAATCTACGATTAAATATGGTGAATTTTAAGGCACTAGTAGACACAATCTTTGGGGGTGAGTGACGGTGGTTGTTCTAGGTTGGTTTTGGCTGAGAGGGTGCGTATTCAAGGTGGTTTAAGTTGAGAGGGTTTAGTTTTAGGGAGGTTTGGGCTTGGAGAAGGTGGTTTTCTGGTCTTTCAGTTGGAGAGGGAGTGGTTTTATGGTTGTTCGGGTGTGTGTGGCTGGTTTCAGGGTGGTTCGGGTAGAGACGGGGTGATTTCACGGTGGTTCAAGTTGAGATGGGGTGATTTCACGGTGGTTCAAGTTGAGATGGGGTGATTTCACGGTGGTTCAAGTTGAGATGGGGTGATTTCACGGTGGTTCAAGTTGAGATGGGGTGATTTCACGGTGTGAGGTGGGTGGTTTAAGGGTGGCTGGTATTCAGCTACGGTGGTGGGCTTGGTGCTGTTGGTGGTGGTTACTCATTGATTAATTACCTTCATTTTCTCTCTCCTACCTTAATGATCTATTCTTTAATTTATTAATATACCATTACTAGGTTAAGTCCCGTGCATGATAATTAAATTTTACAATAAATAAATTACAAATAATGGTGTAAATTCAACATTAATTTATCTAAAAAAATTATTTGTAACAAAATAACTTAAATTTTAGTTTATACCAATGCCAAAAACTGAAATACGTAAAGGTTATTGAATTGGATTGTATAAAAAAAAAATATAATAATAGAAATTTAGAAGAGAGTGAGGGATAGTTCAAGTACTTAGTGCTCCCCTTCCGGTCCCAAGTGATCTTGGGATCGATTTTCATCACCCGCCCTTATTTAGAAGCTATAAGGTTTTATATAATAAAATAAAAGTATTAGCTTAGATTTGTACCCATATGCGAATTAATATAAATCTATCCTTAATTTAATAACACATTTTCACAGAAATATGAAAATTTATTTGATTTCATTTTACTTTAGAATAATTAATATTTCGTAATTAATTTTTTAAATATATTTTTAGTGATTAGTAGGAGTTTATTTTATTTTATTTTATTTTATTTTTAATAATCATATAAATATTAGAGTAATTAGATTAAATTTTCCAATATATGTTATGATACTATAATAGAAAGATTTTGTTCTTATAAACGTTATATAATTTTAAGATTTACTATATAAAGTATGCTACCAAATGATATATTTTTAATTAAAATAAATTTTATTGTCAAATGATGAAAGTTGGAGAAAAAAAATTGATATTGATATTGGAAAATAATATATTACAACACCTTATTTTTAATCTATCTTAGTATTTATGTAACTAAAAGTTTCCTAGTATATAAAATATATGTACAAAAAATTGAGTATAATGGGATTAAATATGTTGTTTAAATGGAAATAACTATTATTGTAGGTTATAAAATGAATGTCATTAAAATATCGCAAAAAAAAAAAGGTAAGAAAAAAAGGCGGGAAATTTTTTAACCAGGAAATGACAAGTGTCATTCCAGGTTTCGCTTTTAGTATAGGTTTATAGATAGATGAAATTTTGTCTTAAAATCCGTGCCGGGGCTGAAAGTTGCAACTAATATGTACCGAGGTAGTACTCATACAATCATTGTATGTTGTCCCTACATACAACATCACTAGAAATTTGACATCATAAAAAAAAAGAAAGAAAATTAGGAGTAAAATATAAGTTGAATTCTAATGGAACATGGGCCCATTATTATAGCAAATAAATAAAAACATGACAAAGTAAGGTTGTATGTATAGCCTTTACCAACTTTTGTGCCTCTGCCCTTCTCTACTGTTGCAATTATTACAAATCAAGTACTCTTATGAGTTAGTCAAATAAAGTGTATGGAGTACTGTACATCAAATTTTTTGAAATGCTTGTCATCTAATATGAACATTTACTTATGGGCTGGGTGGGCGGCTACTTGGAATTGGAGGAGAGATAGAACATGTGGGCGCTCAACTATTATGTCTTATTAGTGTCTTACTGCTACATTTTTTTTTCTTTGTCTCTCTGTTTTTTATTAGTTGACACGTTTTGACTTTAGCACTATTTATACACCTCCCTTTGACCATGTTAAATGATATAAATGTGAAGAAAAATATAATCAATTGGGATCTTATTAGATTCGTCACAATGTATATTTCAAAATATCAACTTTTTATAATCGTTACTTATCGGTAATTAAGATATTAATGATTGAATTTGTGCATTGACAAACGTGACTAAAGAAATGTGTCAACTAAAAATAAACGGAGGAAGTATTTCTTAAAAATGGATCCTACTACAGTACTACTCCTATATGTTGGTCACTTTGATGCAGTAATTAATATATTCTTAGTCCTTACCTTCTTTTCTACTCTGTATTTAAAGATTGTCATTATGTTCATTTTAGAGAATCATGAATCTTTTAATAAGCACATGACTATAAGTTTCGTAATGTCTAACATGATGAATTGTCCTAGAGAATGTCATATGCTCGTAAATAA
This sequence comes from Chenopodium quinoa, assembly GCF_001683475.1. Taxonomy (NCBI): domain Eukaryota; kingdom Viridiplantae; phylum Streptophyta; class Magnoliopsida; order Caryophyllales; family Amaranthaceae; genus Chenopodium; species Chenopodium quinoa. Next base: position 3,660,288 of record NW_018745454.1, read on the forward strand.
ACACCATCATTATAATTGTGGCCTTGTGGGCTTATGGAATTTGGGTTACCTACAACATCCGAGATCAAACTAGGATGAGCTTTTTTATTAAGAAAAGATTAATGCTATTGTTCATAGTTTTTAAAATACATAGATAATAAATTTGAGCTTAATATTTGGCATTTCTACAATAGAGGGAGTATGTTAGGAGATTTAGGAGGAAGTTAGTTTCTTATTGTTGAAGTTCATAGTTTCCTATTTACATAATAAGAGCTATGGTAGTTTTCTTATTCTAGTAGGACTGTAGGACTAGGTCTTGTTAGTCAAAATAAAGGTGGTTAGATTCATCAAATCAAGTTGATTAGACAATAGAAATTTATAACATACAATTGGCTATAAAGTAAAACACATTGTAGATGTAATTAAGTAATTAATTAATTTGGGTGCAATAAACCACCATTATAATATTCTTGTGTGTTATTCTTTTTGTTTTTGCAGTATAGTTCCTATTGCTGCATTTGAAGCATACCGTGATGTGCACCCCCATTGAATTTCCCTCTCCCTCATCCGCTAAAAGTTTGTTTGTGGGTGGTCTTGGGAGTGGTCAAATGGTGGTATTGGTGGTCAAAAGGATAATATAGGGTTGATTTCGCAGTTATTAAGAAATTTAAATAAAAAAAATAAAAACATATTTGAAAGATAAATTTATATGGGGTTTATAAAAAAAGTAGAGAGATAAAGTATTAAAATACGTGAAAAAACAAAATTTTATATGGGAAAACTAATTTTGCACAAATATTGTTATAAATTGATGGATATTTTAATGCAAATGGGTCGATCATTTTGGAACTAAAATCAAGCCAAAAGGGTTGAAGTTTTGGGGACAGAGGGAGTAAATATAAACACCCTTTCATCATGTAACCGGTCATCTAGGATAAAATAAATACCCTCAAAAGTTCGGAATGTTAAAAAACATCACAAAGTTGAGATTAAATGTTAATCGGCCAAAGTTGAGAATTATAAAACCAATTTTTCCAATAGTATTTCTATTATCTATGTATTTAATGTTCATAATATATGAGCTATATATTTATAATATTGAACCATTTGTTCATTCGGAAACAAGTGTGTAATGAGTATAATTTTCAAGTGGGCACTTGTTGGTACAATCAAGGCCTTAAGGGAGTGCAGTTAGTGACGAATGGAGATGCATATCTCTTTCCCTTAACCACATTTTTATGTAAGAGGCTGGAACAATTTTAATATATGGGAGTGATATGATCATCCATTTTGGATAGAGGGAATATTATGTTTCAATATTTTCTAGCTGATATTCTCAATTGTGTTCTACAGTTACTGATAAGTAATTTTACTATATTGCTGAACTTGTAGATGGATATGTTGGCTGGAGCTTGCCACTTGCGCCATCTCCAGCTCAAGGCATACAGATAGTGATCCTTATCCAGGATAAACTTCTCATCATGTCAAGCAGTTGGGAGCCTACTGAAATTGTTGTGATCGACAATGGAGACAAAGTAAAAAGGTGAATCTCAAAATAAATTCATCAAATGACTAGCAAAATAGGTAGAAAATAATAATTCAAGATATATAATAGTTTGATATCAGGTTGTTTTAATAAATGTTAGATAAAACTCGTAAGAGTAACTACATGGCCGCAATATACCTTATCTGTTAGCAATTATTGTCCATACATGCGTGCACATTGCTATGATTCTGACTAAAAATTATGTCTTTCAGGAAACCGGTGCTGTCACCAGAAATAAATAATACTCGTAAAGTGTTATTTGGCTCATCCAGAGGATCTTTGTGCTTTGGGTTGCTCTATCCTAAACCAGCAAAAATTCTGGATCCCAAGGATATTTTTGTGCAAAGATGGAATAAGATAATTCTCATCTCATGTGTTTTGGCTTTGGGCTGTGATCCATTATTCTTCTACATCCCAGTTATAGAGGAAAGAAAAAATGCATCAAGTTGGATGATAGTCTCAAAATCATTTCAAGTATTCTTCGCACATTTATGGATTTTTGCTATCTACTTCATATCATCTTGCAGTTCTATACTGGGTTTGTCTCTCCATCCTCTCGAGTGGTTGAGAGAATTGAATTAATCAAGGACCAAGCTGCTATAGCTAAAAGATATCTATTTTCATACTTTATAATAGATTTATTAGCCATACTACCCCTTCCGCAGGTAACTTTCTAAAACACACTCACAATGATCTGTCCCTTGGTGTTTGGTAACTTTTTTAATTTTTGGTTGTGGAGTTGCATTGCTATGTGTCACTTAGGATCATCTTTTAATAAGGAGCAATCTTTTGAAGACATTCAAAAACAGGAAAAAAAAACATGGTAGAGACTAGAGATAACTTGGTCTTAGTATTTTAAGTAATTCCCTCTTCCTTCCCTGTTTTCTCTCAGTTGGCAGTTTATGTTATCATTCCAAATCTGGATGGTGGTTCTTTGACGTCAGAGGGCCTGTTAAAATTAGTGATTTTCATCCAATATGTTCCAAGGGTTATTCGGATTTATCCTTTGTACAAGTATTTTCAAAGGACATCCGGCATGATCAGTGATACCATATGGGCTGGAGCTGCATTCTATTTATTTCTCTATATGGTAGCTAGCCATGTAAGTATTCACTCTAGTTCTTTTATTTTTCACTGCTTTTGAGAACTTATTGACTAGTGTTAAATAAGTTATCATGGACCATGTTGGAATTTGAAACCGCAGGTGGTTGGAGCATCTTGGTATCTGTTTGCCATTGATCGGCAGGGAATATGCTGGCGCAAGTCTTGTATGGGACAAGGGTGCTATCATATGTTTTCATTTTGCAAAGATGAAAGCGGAGACAACTACACATTTAACAGTTCGTACTGCTCCCTTGAGGATCCTAACCAAATCATCGGTTCTACTTTCTTTAACTATGGCTTATTCTATGATGCTCTTCGATCAGAAGTGGTACAGTCTACTCATACATTAGCGAAACTCTCCTACTGCTTCTGGTGGGGCCTTCGGAGTCTTAGGTAAGTACTTTATCAATCCAGTGGTTTTTGGGGTATCATTGAATTTCGTCTTTCTAAGTGAGTTTCTAAGACTTTAACTTTGACTACATTTACTTAATACATAAAAGTAAAATTATGTCACAATGTGGTGGATTTGCTTTCAATGTCTACTGTAAATTAAGGACTTAATAATCAAAATTGTACATTTAGACATGGTAGTAAATTGTTGCATTTATTAGAATTTAGTTAGACAGGATACTTGAAATGCTAAGGCTATACTTTGTAAGTTTGTATATGTTTATTTAATATATCAACTTCTCTTGCATTGCAGCTCTTGTGGTCAAGATCTTAACACAAGTAGTAACTATTTTGGGGAGAACTTATTTGCCGTGTTAATTTGTGTTGCTGGACTGAGTCTGTTTGCATTCCTGATTGGGAACATGCAGGCAAGTTTCTCAACATGGCTATTTGGTTACTCGTATTGATTTTCTTTGGATTTAAAGTATTAAACTATATGTTTTTTGAATTTAAAGTATTAAACTATATGTTATTTGGATTTGAACTATATATTCTTTACTAGATAGTAGTATTTAATACAAATTTTATTTGGAGTTTTGGTACTGATATATGACCCATATATATAAATATATGAATAGAAACTAAACTAGAAGTGTTATTGAGTTTGAAATATTACATTTACTAAAAAAAGGTTGCTCCACATTATGTGCAACAAATGTTTCTTTCCTTTTGTTTTAACTTTCATTTATTTTAGGGTCATGCTATTTTGTTTTAACTTTCATGTTTGTTGATTTTTATTCATGTTCTTTAAATTTGACCTTTAAGTTCTTTGGGGGATGCACAAATCAATAATTGTGTTGGATGTCTGTTAAATAGAAATATCTGCAAATGATACTTTCAACTGGTGGCTTGGGAAAGGACAGAAAGGAGAAAAAGCAAGCTGTAGAGCAATGGATGTCTCGTCGTTTGTTGCCAGGGGATTTAAAAGAGAGGATTAGAAGGCATCATGAGTACGTTTGGCAAGAAACTAGAGGTGTTAGTGAAGAAAATTTAATTGTTTCCCTTCCTAGGGACCTTAGAATGGACATAAAGCGGCATCTTGGCTTGGATCTTGTAATAAGAGTTAGTACATCTGCAATTAATCCTTATTACGAACAATTTTTTTGTTTTTTGTTTTAACAAAGTTTTTCCCCCTCAAACAGTCAATCATGATTTACGCTGTAGAGTTTTTTGCGTTGTGTAGGTTCCACAGATTGCAAATTTGGACGAGAATCTAAAAGATGCAATGTGTGATCACCTGAAACCAGTGCTTTATACTAAAAACAGCTACATTGTACGAGAGGGTGATCCAGTTAACGAGATGCTCTTTACTATGAGAGGTAGCCTATTGTCTATGAGCACAAATGGGGGAAGAACTGGTTTCTTTAATTCTGTTTCCCTCAAAGCTGGTGATTTCTGTGGGGAAGAGTTGCTCACATGGGCCCTAGATCCGCGGTCCTCTTCCAATCTTCCCATTTCAACTAGGACTTTAAAAACTGAGACAGAAGTTGAAGCCTTTGCACTAATGCCTGATGATCTGAAGTTTGTGGCTTCGGAATTTCGTAGTCTTCACAGTAAGCAGCTACAACACACCTTCAGGCAAGTCTCTCTCTCCCAGGTTGTCAAACAATATATCATTGCTGAAGGCTGAGGTTTTAGGAAAATGTTTTAAGATGAATGCATCACCAGAGAATATTCTGTTGTTTAATGCTGAACTTCAGTCCTTGAATTGGTGATTTGCAACAAAATTTGAAGTTCTGTCTAAATAGTCTTAACTTCTTAGATGATTATCATTTTTGATGTGCCAAAAACTTATGTAATCACCTGTAAATTGTGTCTATTGCGATGCATTCAGGTTTTATTCAATACAGTGGAGGACATGGGCGGCCTGTTTCATACAGCCAGCATGGCGGCGATACTATAGAAGGAAGCTTGAGAAATCTTTATAAGAGGCTGAAGAATACGCTCTTGCCAAGGAGGGTGGAAGCTCACCAAGCTTTGGTGTCACAATTTATGCATCAAGGTTTGCTGACAATGCACTTCGCAACCGACGTAATGCTCCACGAAACAACAGAATTCCACCAAGGTCACCCCTCCTCAACTTGCAAAAGCCAACTGAACCTGATTTCACGTCATTCTGACAATGGTTATCCACTTTGACTTTCGGAGCCCTTCCATTCCAAGTTAATGTTTCTTCCTACTCTTAAGGAGTCTTAACCTTGATGTTTAGATAATCTCCAATCAACATCTTCATCATTTATAATTTGTGAACCGTTAGGATCAGATAATGTCCAGTTTGCAGCATAAGTGATACTTGTCAATTTTAATTTCAGTATTTGTGTAACCATTTACCATTGTTTGTTTCAGTACTAAGTATCCGAGATCAGGTCTCATGCCATATGATCTGACAATGCAAGGGGTCAATCTGTCTTTCAGTATATGTGTAATTATATACCATACCAAATACTATAGTTATTGTTAAAAACTTGTATTATACTATTATGTGCATGATTAATTTCCCCATCAGTAACTCCATATATCCATTGTCAATACCTCATTTGAATCTGTCACAACATCAACTAATGAATGACAATTTACATATATATTTGTAAAAGTAATGCAACCATCTTCACGAGAGCTGGGAAGATGTAAATTATTTAAGGACCATGCTTCTATTGCAAGAAGATATCTCTCTTCCTACTTCATAATTGACATTCTTTCTGTTCTGACATTTCCTCAGGTATTTGGAGTCAATCTAGTATGTTGCTACAATTTTCGGTTTCCATGCCATTTTGTTATGTGTCCTGAATTTTTGCAGATGGCAGTTCTAGCTTTCATTCCAAGATTGATAGGTGGAGGTCCTTTGATCTCAAAAGGAAATGTTGAAATTTATTATTTTCACCCAGTATATCCCAAGGCTTATTCGTATTATCCTTTATACAAGGAAGTAACAAAGACATCAGAAACTATTACTGAAACAGCATGGGCTAGGGCTGCTTTCAATTTGTTTCTCTACATGCTAGCCAGCCATGTAAGCTTAACTTGATCTTTAATGTGCACTGAATTTTCTTAATATGATCACTACCATCAGTAAGAACAGGCTTTCTACAACATGCTTACATACATCTTCTTCCCACTCATGAATTTGAACATACAGATTTATGAATTTTGAGTCAAATTGCAGGTGTGTGTAGCAGTTTGGTATACATATGCTATTGATAGACAAGGCTCCTGTTGGCACGAGTTATGCATGGAGAAGGATGCCTTCATCTGTCTTGATATTGCAAGAATAAACGAGAAGGGAACTAGTACTCAACAATACTTTGGCCTGTTCTATGATGCTCTTAATTCAGAAGTGTTGCAGTCCACTAAATTTTTTGAGAAACTCCTCTACTTCTTTTGGTGTGGCCTTCATAATTAGGTATGCATTTCATCAAATCCTTCATAAGTATTGGCTTGTCTTTTTTTTTTTTTTAATTAATTAATTAATTAATTTATTTATTTAACAGTTAAGTCCTTATCCTTACTGTCAAAGTTGACAAAAATGGGCTCTGATACTTCTGCCACTCAATCTATATCATTGTATCCTAAAGAATAAAACACGAAATTTCTGAACTTTGATTATTTTAGGTAAAGTGCTTCAAAGCTCAGCCTTGTGATGCCAAGTTGGTGATTGAAATCATCTCTTGTATGAGTTGTATCCCTTGACTACAGGTACAACAAAATTTTGAAATAGCTATATAATTGATCTAAACTCATTGTCGGGGCTTTATATACGTATTGATAGGCCTGATATGGTTCCAACCCAAATTTTATGACCCCTAGGAACACCTTTCACATTCACTTCAATTTTGGACAAATTTCCTAAAATTGGTCCAAAAACGTGGATTATAGCCTTCATTTTTGAAGTTTTTTTTTTTTACTTTTCCGGACCCAGAAGAGGTAGTGGTTAAGGTGGTTCCATCGGTTCTTTTGAGACCCCGGGGGGCCATTTGGGTAGTTGGAAGTCTTGGAACCATCTACTTTTCCCTTGAACGATTGATTTAGCTGGTTATATATACACCTCCTTTCATTAACTCAAGGCTGCAACGAGTTAACGAGCCTTTATGTGACCAAATAGTGGTCATATATGGTTCCTTTCTTCGTATAATGTGTCAACAACATCTTGTAAGAACAAATCATTAGGGACCAATTTAATGTTATGCCTTGAAAACACAAGATCCACATGTATTAAGATGTACCAACCTTATAATACTTGAGGAATTGAGGCCTTTTCTTCTTGAAAGCTGGGGTCAAGAGATCACGTTCCATCTCAAATGGCACAGGCCACAGGGTCAAGATGTACTGCTTTGATTAACACATGACCTTTCAACTACAAGGAAGAAAATGTATTGGACAATGTCAATACAGGAGGAATTGATGAAAACAGAATAGTGCATTTGAACTCAGGACCTACTGTAATTTGGATTTTTAACCTTTGAACACTACTCTAAGCTCTAATGTCTACTTTCACAAGGATATATAGGCCTTGGTGTCTCTTTGGCATTAGCTTTTTGGGTAGCTCAATATTATCTTGTGAATAGTGCTGTGCAAAAACTACCAAAATTACAGAGAGCAAAGTACCTTGTTCTCTTTGGCAATCTGGTTGAGTTTCTCAATGAAGTAGGCCTTTGCTCCAGGATTCTGACATAGTGAACTAAAATCACCTGCAATACCTTGTTCTTCAGCCCAAGATTCCAGAGCCTTCCTATTGGTGTTGATAACAGCAACGAGGAAAGACTGAAGCTGTTTCCATAAACCATTATCTGAAATAGACAGATGAACTCGGAACAAAGCAAACTATAATTCTAATGATCCTACATAATTGTTTATTCTTATGTACAGCATAGATCAGACATACAGAATCCCCTTTATAGATAGTTGATGATCTAAGATATCAAAATGCTGTTGACTGTTGTAGTAACAAATAAATGGCCTGACTGTTGGAGTTTGGACTGAATTAATCGAACCCGGGATTTGATGGGTAGGCATTTTTAGCTAGAGCTGATCATAGGCAATGGCCTTAACTTCTACAGTTATCCCAAGAAGATTTTTGAGCTAATTCTAGGCTTTGTTATGCTTTTCTTACTCTTTTATATTTGCTGTTATCTTTATTTTGGTTAATAAGGAAATTTTGATTGCCAATTTACAAGGATTGCATATACTAAACTAATATCCCTGCAGGCTGCAGGTTATGGACCTTATGTTAATATAAATGTTTCTCCAATAAGAATGATTTAAGGAAGTGTTACACATTCGTCCCGTATTGTGCTTTCAATTCATAATATCAACTTTTTATAAATTTTACTCTTATACAATTAATTAACTAATTATAAATATTTATCATAAGCATAAAATTTGCTTTGAGATGCGTGATTGGATCTTATTGCAATATCACTAGAACTAATGGAAGAAGTATAACTTATGAGAATTAGCAAATAACATACATTTTTATTACATTTTTAACATTAAGGTCATTAACACTACATGTCTACATATGATATTTATGTCTACTTTCAATGACATACAGTACCAAACAATAGTACTTTCTGTCTAAATATAGTCTTAAATTCTGAGATGATTATCATTTTTGATGTTGTGCCAAAAACGTATGTAATCATCTGTGAATTGTGTCTTTTGTGATGCATTCAGGTTTTATTCACTACAGTGGAAGACATGGGCAGCCTGCTTCATACAGGCAGCATGGCGGCGATACTACAGAAGGAAGCTTGAGAAATCATTACAAGAGGCTGAAGAATATGCCCTTGCAAAGGAGGGTGGAAGCTCACCAAGCTTCGGCGTCACAATATATGCATCAAGGTTTGCTGCCAATGCACTTCGTAACTTGAGACGTAATGCTCCCAGAAACAGCAGAATTCCTCCAAGGTCACCCCTGCTCAGCTTGCCAAAGCCAACTGAACCTGATTTCACGTCGATCTGACGATGGTTAGCCACTTAGACTTTCAGAGCCCTTCCCTTCCAAGTTATTGTTTCTTCCTACTCTTAACCTTGATGTTTAGATCATAAACAATCAACATATACAACATGTATAATTTGTAAATTGTTAGGATTAGAAAATTTCCAGTTTGCAGTATAAGTGATGCTCCAATATCATTGTTATTTTTCATTTCAGTATGTGTGCAATTATTGTTACTTTAGTACTGTACAAAGTGTCATGAGATCATGTCTCATACCACCAACAAGGGGTCAATCCGTCTTTCAGTCTTTGTAATTACGATTGGTTATAAGATTTTTTTTAAAGTAAATTTACTACGACGCATTCTAGTTAAATTGTAAATAACTCGTACGGTATGCATTATTAATTTCTACATCAGTAACTCAATATGTGCATTGTCGACTACCTCAATTTAATGTGTGGTTGACATACACCAAAACACTTACCGACCGAGTAATCCCTGACTGACCGTATAAACACTGATCGAGTAACTCCTAACCAACCAAGTAACCAGATCGAGTGACGCCTGACTGAACGAATAACCCCTAACCAAGTAACCCGATCACAGAGTATGAAACTTTGTGCTTTTCTTTTTTATTTTAAAGCAAAAGCTTTTGTTGGAAACACGAAAGTACTTTTCCTCAATTATTTGGAACAATATCAACACTCATCCACTCATTAAAAAGTGAAAAAATTCCAAGCTTGAAATTGGTCTCTATTTTTCTAACCATTAAACAATTAATTGCAGTCTTTGCAGAGTCAACCCTGTTTTATTATTATAAGGTAATACAGTATTTGGAGTTCATCCTTCATTTGGTTTTCAAAAATTTGACTTCAATTACTGTTTTTTCTAACAATATCTTTAAAAATTAAACTAAGTAGTAATCTTGCAAGTTGCAAAACGACGAGTTTGATGCAAAATCTTCCACAATTTCTGCACTGAAGCGTCATTGTACCTTTTGTAAGCTATATTCTTGCAGAAATAACTTCTGCAACTATTATGTTCATTTTTTTTTAATTTTTATTTATTTATTGTAAAATATTATTCTTCCCTAAATAATTTTATATCACTCTTTAATTCTTTATTATACTCTTACTTGTTTAATTTATTATAGTCCCTAGATTGACCTAATTCATCACATTAGACCCCTTAATTTTTAATTTGTAGGTGATTTTTTTTTAATTTTTATCTAATTAATCTTCTGCTGGTTGTGATTTGGATTGGAAATTTGTTGTTGACTCGGGCGTTGTTCATAAAATTGTGATTCATATACAATCATACATGCATGCATGATGAAGATCAAAATGAGATTATTGTTATTTTAAGTATTATTTTGTTTTAGTAAGCATAATTGATCCCAAAAAGTACTGTATGATAAGCTAGATTTAGGGAATTTTGTTGGAACATTTTCTTAAAATTGTTAGTGGTTAGTTTACTCCAAAGTAATTAGTTTAAGAATAGTGGGTTAATGACTTAATGTTAGGCATTATATAATAATCATGGGATTATGTTCTTTACTTTTAGCTAGTTTTGCTATAATATTTTGTTATGTTGTACTTTTTTAATGGATTGAGTACAAATTAATGTTATTCTTTCCCCTTTCTTGTCTTAATCTTGGATTAAGTAATTTATTTTTTTTAATGATTTTGTTGCCTAATATGATTATTTTGGTAGGTGTGTGGGTGGTTCTGTGGGCGTTTTAGGAAACTAAGCTTTCCGAAGAAAATAATTACAAATTTGGTTGCGTGGCAAAAGTATTTACAAAAATAAGCTTCTGGGGTAAACCGCTGCCTCGGGCAGCGTTTTACCCTCTATTTTTTTAAAAAAAAATTCTGCTACAAAAACGCTGCCCCAGGCAGCGTTTTTATAGTTTGACTTTTTTTTTTCCTCGTTTATTTTTTTTTAAAATTAATTAAAAAAAAGGCAACAGCATAAAACGCTGCCCCAGGCAACGTCTTATGCTTGAACATAAGACGCTGCCTGGGGCAGCGTTTTATCTGTATATGTTTACAGGTAAAACGCTGCCCCAGACAGCGTTTTACCTGGTTGGCAGCACCAAACCAGTTTCTTGCCCCAACCCTCAACATCCTTCCAACACCACCCCCAACCTCCTTCCACCACCTCCAACCCCTTTCCACTACCGCCCTCCACCACCACCGCCTTCCACCACCACCACCGCCTTCCACCACCTCCAACCCCTTTCCACCACCGCCCTCCACCACCTCCAACCATCACCTCCACCACCTTCCACCTTCCACCACCACCGCCTTCCACCACCTCCAACCACCACCTTCCACCACCACCTCCAACCATCACCTTCCACCACCGCCTTCCACCGGCTTCCACCGCCTTCCACCACCTTCCTCCACCGCCGTCCACCACCTTCCGTCAGGTGTAGGAAGAGGGGGAGCGTCGTACGCCTGGTACTGCTCGTCTTGATCCAGCTCCCCCGGTCGATGCCTGACTGGCCTACCTGGCCGCCCGACGTGGAGATGCTCCCAAGACCAGAACTGTTACACGAATTAAAACGTAAGTGTTTACTATTCATCTATTAAACTATTACACTAATTTAATACGACGTGGAGTTCTGACCAAGGGCTCACCAACTTCCATGTCTCCGAGTTCAACATCCATGTTCCGAAGTACGTCTGCCTCCTCTCCGCTCTCGGCCTCATCATTTGTGTACACATCATACACAGACAATTCGTTATTCACAACTGTGTCAAGATGAACCGCAACTAGTTCAGTCGGCGAAGCTCGAACATCATTTTGCACAGGTGTATTCCTATGCAGGTGCATCCGTGAAGAAGTGACGATGTTTGATGTCGAAGACCCAGGTTGCCCGGCCATTGCTGTATACGTCGCCCCATGTACAGGTGAAGCTATGTGAGAGCTGAACGGCATGTGAAATTGATCGTCGTTCAACATTCGACTAAAAGATCCCATCCCATATTCAGCCGGGGGAGTGTCGTGTGAGGGCACTTGCGGCTGTGTGTTGTTACCGGAAATAAATGTAGAATGTGGTTCTGCCCTGGTACTTTGTTGGGTACAAATAGGCACCATCTCCACATAAATCTCGGTGGGAACACCCTTCAACGCTACAACGCTCCTTAAAGCTTTCAAATGCTTATTCGAGGACACAGGTAACACTTGAACCCCATTCTCGGTCTCAAACCTCATTTTAATGTTTAGTTCAACACTCCCCGGGTTTGAACTAACGCTACTATGAACCTCGTTCATGAAATCACTGAAGTTCATGTTCGGTTCAAGTGTCAGTGGTTCCATATTTCCACCATTATACTCGACACGAGGTCCGTCAAACAAAAATTCACCTCCCCACCGGCACAACAAAACTACATTCTGTGCGGCCATATTCTACACAACAACCAAAACACATTACACTAAAACACACTAATCCATCTCTAAATCACATCCAACTAACCACTTTGGAACAACTAAGCATCACTAGGTCACCATTAACAAGCAATAATTCTATAAATTCAAATACTTAACATCTTCAATATTTCAACACCAACAATTCTACATTATCCAAATTAATATTTAACAATCACAATTCATCAACTCAACCCTAAACCCCTAAATTCAACAAAAACCCCCAAAATTCAACATAAACCCTAGAAATTCAACAATTCAAGAAATTCAACAATAACCAATAATTCAACAACACTAACCAACAATTCAACAACACTAACCAACAATTCATGAATTCAACAACACTAACCAACAATTCAACAACAATATCCAACAATTCAATAATTCAACAACACTAACCAACAATTCAAGAATTCAACAAACATAACGAACAATTTGTAAATACTCAACTAATATTTAACCATATCTTGAATTGGATGTAATACGAAATTGGGTTGAAGAGGATTGAAGAGGAAATTTGGGAAGGGAAGGAAGAGGATTGCGAAGGAGGCGAAGGAATGAAGAGCAAACGTGATTGAAAACGAAGCTCGAGAAACGCTGCCTGGGGCAGCGTTTCATTAACAAGATAAGACGCTGCCTGGGGCAGCGTTTTATGCTGTTGCCTTTTTTTTTTAATTAATTTTAAAAAAAAATAAACGAGGAAAAAAAAAAAGTCAAACTATAAAAACGCTGCCTGGGGCAGCGTTTTTGTAGCAGAATTTTTTTTTAAAAAAAAATAGAGGGTAAAACGCTGCCCGAGGCAGCGGTTTACCCCAGAAGCTTATTTTTGTAAATACTTTTGCCACGCAACCAAATTTGTAATTATTTTCTTCGGGAAGCTTAGTTTCCTAAAACGCCCCTTACTTTTAGCTAGTTTTGCTATAATATTTTGTTATGTTGTACTTTTTTAATGGATTGAGTACAAATTAATGTTATTCTTTCCCCTTTCTTGTCTTAATCTTGGATTAAGTAATTTATTTTTTTTTAATGATTTTGTTGCCTAATATGATTATTTTGGTAGGTGTGTGGGTGGTTCTGTGGCGGAGCCGCGGAGGAAAGTTTACACATGTGGGTACACATATACTTTACTTTCTGTGTCTTTATTATTGAAAAAAGTGTATACACATATCGCCTTTTGTTTTTAATTTTTTAATTTTTTGAAAAAAAAAACCAAAGTCGGGATACAAGAAAAATGTATTTCCACTATTTTGTTATCAGTTTTCAAAATAATCACGATTTAACAAATTTTTTATTTTATACAACATATGATTTTAAAAATCAAAAAGCCACCACAATACCAAATAGACCCTTAGTTTAATGTTAACGACTTTTGAATTATAAAAACAATTACCTTAATTGTATGTTAATATCTTTGAGCTCTATGGACTTTCCACAATATTTAAACTACATAATAGTTTTTCCATAACCTATGAATATAATGTTCATAACATATGAGCTATATAGTCATAATTTTGAACTATTTGTTCATTTGAAATCAGATGTTTATGTTGGCTGGAGCTTGCCACTCGTGCCATCTCTAGCTCAAGGCATATAGATAGTGATCTTTATCAAGGATAAGCTTTTCATCATAATGTTGAGCAATTTGGAGCTTACTGAAATTGTGATCGACAATAGAGACAAAGTCAGAAGGTGAATCCCAAAGTATCAAGCTGAGTGTTCATATTTATATGATGAATAAATCAATAAATCCATCAAATGACTAGTAAAATAGGTAGAAAATAATAATTCAAGCTGTATAGTAGTTTGATATCAGGCTGCTTTATAAAGGGTTAGATAAGAATGATTATATGACTGTAATGTGATTAATTTGTTAGTATCTATTGTCCATATATGCTTACACATTGCTGTGATCGATTCTGAGTTAAAAACTGTCTTTCAGGGAACCAGAGTCGTCACCAGAGATAGAAAATAGAGCGTCATCTGGTTCATCCAGAGGATCTTTGTGCTTCAGGTTGCTATATCATCAACCAGCGAAAGTTCTGGATCCCAAGGATATTTTTGTGCATAGATGGAATAAGATAATTTTAATCTCATGTGTTATGGCTTTGGGCTGTGATCCACTATTCTTCTATGTCCCATTTATAGATGGAGAGAAAAAAAGCATCGAGTTGGATTGTATTCTTAAAAGAATTTCAAGTATTTTTCGCACATGTATGGATTTGTGCTATCTACTTCATATCATCTTGCAGTTCTTTATTGGATTTGTCCCTCCACCTCGTCGAGCATTTGGGGAAACTGTATTAGTCAAGGACCATGCTGCTATAGCTAAAAGATATCTCTCGTCGTACTTTATAATAGATTTATTAGCCATACTACCCCTTCCACAGGTAACTTTCTAAAAACACTCTCCTCTTTTGTTTGCCCCATTAATGTTTGGTAACTTATTAAATTTTTGGTTGTGTGGAGTTGATGGAAGCGATTGATGGAACCAAATGTTACGAATGAATGTGATAGTCCATTAGGATCATTGATCAGTATGGTTAGCATTTTAAGTAAATCCTTCTTCTTGCCCTGCTTTCTTTCAGCTGGTAGTTTATCAAACTAGTCTAAAGCCGGCTGATGGTACGAAGAGCTTGTTAGAATTGGTGATTTTCACCCAGTATGTTCCAAGGACTATTCGGATTTATCCTTTGTACAAGTATTTTCATAGGACATCCGGCATGGTTACTGATACCATATGGGCTGGAGCTGCATTTTATTTATTTCTCTACATGCTAGCAAGCCATGTAAGTATTCACTCTAGTTCTCTTCTTTTCACTGCTTTTGAGAAATTATTGCAATAACTCTTTAGAAAATATTGTCAGTTGTGTCTTAATTGGATAACCCATTTTGGAACTTCATATTGAAATATTTGAACTTATTTTGCTCACATCAGTTATTAGATCATTCAATCAATTTAATCTCTAATATAGTTGGAACTTAACTAGATTTTATTAAGGAATGGAAATGAGCATAAAATCAATAATGATGCACACCAACTCGTTTATCATGGATCATATTGCTACTCTTGCTAGTGTTCAAGGCTGCTTAACAGAAGATTTATATGGGTTAGAATTGGATAATATTGGAATATAGTTGGCTAACTAGGCTTTTTTAACAAGTTTATTCCACCCATATAATTTGAAACCGCAGGTGGTTGGAGCATCTTGGTATCTGTTTGCTATTGATCAGCGGGTAAGATGCTGGCACGAGTCTTGTATGAAACATGGATGTAAAAGTCCGTACTGCTCCCTTGAGGATCCTGACCAGAACTATGGCTTATTCTTAGATGCTCTTCGATCAGAAGTGGTAAATTCTACTCATATATTACCGAAACTCTCTTACTGCTTCTGGTGGGGCCTTCGGAGCCTTAGGTAAGTACATAATCAATCCAGTAGTTTTTGGGTATTATTGAATTTCGTCTAAGTGAGTTTCTAACACTTTAACTTTGACTACATTTACGTAATACTTCCTCTGTTCTTTAAATATTGCAAATATAGGGACATGACACAATTTCTTTTGAATCGGAAAAAAGATAGAGATTCTTTATATAAGAGATTCCTACAAAACATGAGTCTCCTTATTATAAGAGCAACTGCTTTAATTCTGAAATATGGCTGTTTTTGATC
Organism: Chenopodium quinoa; assembly: GCF_001683475.1. Classification (NCBI taxonomy): domain Eukaryota; kingdom Viridiplantae; phylum Streptophyta; class Magnoliopsida; order Caryophyllales; family Amaranthaceae; genus Chenopodium; species Chenopodium quinoa. The sequence continues at coordinate 3,676,403 of NW_018745454.1, forward strand.
CCAAGTCTTGATGTCACATTGGCCCTAGAGGCATATAGCCAACGTAGCAACATCGCGTGTTTGTGGTATAACTATAGTCATTGATCTGCCAATTTCTGTTATAATTTGAAATTGATTGCTGGTACTTTTTGTGCTTGTTCGATCGATTCATTAGCTCAAGTTTAGGTTAGTTGAAATGCTAAGGCTATACTTTGTAAGTTCGTATATGTTTATCTAATATTATATCAACTTCTCTTGCATTGCAGCTCTTGTGGTCAAAATCTCAACACAAGTAGTTTTTATTTTGGGGAGAACTTATTTGCTACGTTGATTTGTGTTGCTGGACTAAGTCTCTTTGCATTACTGCTTGGGAACATGCAGGCAAGTTTCTCAACATGACTATTTGGTTACTTGTGTTGATTTTCTAAATTAGTGTTTTAACTTCGAAAATCATAAAATACCTAAAATTTTGAAATGCTGAAACACCCAATTATTTTTAGACATCTGAGTGTTTCAACTTAATTATCTATGTACCTAAAATGTCTTTACCTCTCTAGTTAGTTTCATGATTGAACCTTATTATAATGAAGGATTAGTAATAGTGTTGGATGCATCCTGTTAAATAGAAATATCTGCAAATGATGCTTTCAATTGGTGGCTTGGAAGAGGACAGAAGACGGAAAAAGCTAGCTGTAGAGCAATGGATGTCTCGCCGTTTGTTGCCAGGGGATTTAAAAGAGAGAATTAGAAGGCATCATGAGTACGTTTGGCAAGAAACTAGAGGTGTTAGTGAAGAAAGTGTGATTGATTCCCTTCCTAGGGACCTTAGAATGGACATAAAGCGGTATCTTGGCTTGGATCTTGTTATGGAAGTTAGTACATCTGCCATTTATCCTTATTCCAAACAACTTTTTTTTTTTTTTTTAATAAAGTTTTTCCCCCTTAAACAGTCAATCATGATTTACGGAGAGTTTTTTTTTTTTTTTTTTTTTGGTGTTGTGTAGATTCCAATGTTTGCAAAGTTGGACGAGAAACTAAAAGATGCAGTGTGTGATCATCTGAAACCAGTGCTATATACTAAAAACAGCTACATTTTACGCGAGGGTGATCCAGTTAACGAGATGCTCTTTATTATGAGAGGAAGCCTATTGTCTATGAGCACAAATGGGGGAAGAACTGAGTTCTTTGATTCTGTTTCCCTCAAAGCCGGTGATTTCTGTGGAGAAGAGTTGCTCACATGGGCCTTAGATCCATATTCCTTTTCCTGTCTTCCCATTTCAACTAGGACTGTACAAAGTCTGACAGAAGTTCAAGCCTTTGCATTTATGCCTGATGATCTCAAGTTTGTGGCTTCACAATTTCGTAAGCTTCACAGCAAGCAGGTCCAACACACCTTTAGGCAAGTCTATCTCTTTCCCAAGTTGTCATACAATAAATACATGATTGCTGGAGGATAAAGATTTTAAGATAATATTTTTAGATGAGTATAATGCATGACCAGAATATATAATGGTAGTCGTATTTCAAACTGACTATTATAAATTTTTCACTAAATGTAGTCATAATTTCTGAGATGACCATCACTTTTGTGATGTTTGTGTCAGAACTTAAATAATCACCGGTAAAAGTGTGTATGCTGTGATGCATTCAGGTTTTATTCACCACAGTGGAGAACATGGGCAGCCTGTTTTATACAGGCAGCATGGCGGCGATACCACAGAAGGAAGCTTGAGAGATCTTTAACAGAGGCTGAAGAATACGCTCTCCCCAAGAAGGGTGGAAGCTCACCAAGCTTCGGTGTTGCAATTTATGCTACAAGGTTTGCTGCCAATGCACTTGGTAACCTGCGACGTAGAACTCCCCAATTCAACAGTATTCCTTCGAGCTCACCCTCACCCCTCCTCTACTTGCCAACTCCAAAGCCAGATGAACCTGATTATGCATCGATCTGACAATGGTTAGCCACTTAGCCTTTCCGACTCCTTCCATTCCAAGTCATTGTTGCTTCTTATGCGTAACCTTGTCCAGTTTGCTGCATAAGTGATGCTCCAAATTCTTCATCAATTTTCTCTGTTTTCGTACAAAGTATCACTAGTTAAGAGATCATGCCTCATGCCAAATGACAAGGGGTCAAGCCATCATGTATTTCAGAATTTCTGTAATTAATGCAAGTTCTCAAGGATTGTTTGTTTTTGTTTTTGGTTTACAAGTGAAGGAACTATAGTTCAATTGTAACAACTTGTATGATATGCAAAGATTATTTATCTCACGATGTCATAATGTACCTCTTTTAGGTCTAGTGATTTTACATTGCTATGGCACTTTGCAGAGTAAATTATATTACTCTCTTTTCTGAGTTTTCTCTCATCTTCTTCTCATGCTATATACAAGTTCATCTTCATGATAAACAAAAAAACGTTTATCTAGTGACATTTTTGTAAATAAATCAAAAACTTTTGTCAAATGTGGACTCTAGTAATGTTAATTTATTTACAGAAACGCCATGATGACTGGGATTTTATATTGATTTTTTTACGAAATTGCCACTAGCTAAACGTTTTTTGTTCATCATGAAGATAAACTGGGGCTCCCTCAATACTTTAATCTCTCTCATATTTAATTTTACCATCAACAACTCTTGTGTATTCAATGTACTCAACAATACTTACTGCAACCTTGTAGGTCCTAATCAACCAACAGTAGTCTATAACTTTGTCCTGATCTAAGATGCTGTTAATTCAGAAGTGTTGCAGTTCACTAAAATCTTTGAGAAACTCCTCTACTTCTTTTTGTGGGGGCTTCATAATCTTAGGTATGCATTTTATCAATCCTTTATAAGTATTGGCTTGTATTTATCCATGCTTTTTGAGAAATTTCAAAGATCACGGGTCCGATGGCGAAAAGAATTGAGGCCCTAGGGAATACATCACAGGGTCATATAATGCCGTTTGGAACCATATATGACTATGATATGTTGTCATAAATGTCCGTGGTAGGCTTGAGTTCACGAAATCGGTGCAAGTTGTGAACGGATAAATTGACTGTTTTAAGGAAATTGGATGGTTCCACCCACCTAATTGGACTCCTGGAGGATATTAGAGACCATGGTAAACATCTCGACAATTTTTATTCCCGGGCGAAAAAAAGAAGTTCCGAAATTAAAGGTTATAATCCACGTTTTTTGCAGAATTTCGGAGGTTATGGGGCCCGGTGGTAAAAAGTCTTGAGGCCCTAGGGGATACAACTCAGGGTCATATAATGCCGTTTGGAACCATTTATGACTATTATATGTTGTCATAAATGTTTGTGGTAGGCTTGAGTTCACGAAATTGGTGCAAGTTGTGAACGGGTAAATTGACCGTTTTAAGGAAAATTGGATGGTTTCAACCACCCAATTGGACCCCCAGAGGGTATTAGAGACCATGGTAAACATCTCGAAATTTTTTATTTTCAATTGAAAAAAAGTCAAAAAAATTAAAAAACGTAGGTATTTTCCGCGCTTTTTGAGAAATTTTGGAGGTTACGGGGACCCGGTGGCGAAAAGACTTCAGTCCTTAAGGGATACATCTCAGGGTTATATAATGCCATTTGGAACCATATATGACCACTATATATTGTCATAAATTTCCGTTTGGTAGGCTTGTGTTCACGAAATCGGTGCAAATTGTGAACTGGTAAATTGACCGTTTAAAGGCAAATTGGATGGTTCCACCCGCCTAATTGGACTCCCGGAGAGTATTAGGTACAATGGTAAACATCTCGGCATATTTTATTTCCAGACGAAAAAAGGTCAAAAAATTGAAGGCTATTATCCACGCTTTTTGAGTAATTTCGAAGGTTACGAGGCCCGATGGAGAAAAGACTTGAGGCCTTAGGGGATACATCTCATGGTCATATATAATGTTGTTTGGAACCATATATGACCATTATATGTTGTCATAAATGTCCTTAGTAGGCTTGAGTACACGAAATGACTGCAAGTTGTGAACGGGTAAATTGACCGTTTTAAGGAAAATTGGAAGGTTCCACCCACCTAATTGGACCCCAGAGGGTATTAGAGACCATGTTAAACATCTCGAAAATTTTTATTTCCGGTCTAATAAAGGTAAAAAAAATCAAAATTGAAGGCTATTATCCACGCTATTTGAGAAATTTCGGAGGTTATAGGGCCCGGTGGCGAAAAGAGTTGAGTCCTTAGGGGATACATCTCAGGGTCATATAATGCCGTTTGGAACCATATATGATCATTATATGTTGTCATAAACGTCCGTGGTTGGCTTGAGTTCACGAAATCGGTGTAAGTTGTGAACTGGTAAATTGGCCGTTTTTAGGCAAATTGGATGGTTCTACCCACCTAATTGGACTCTCGGGGGGTATTCGGGATCATGGTAAACATCTCAAAAACTTTAATTTTCGGGCGTAAAAAGGTTAAAAAAAATCCAAATTTTAAGGTTATTATCCACGCTTTTTGAGGAATTTCGGAGGTTACAGGGCCCGGTGGCGAAAAGACTTGAGGTCCTAGGGGATACATCTCAGGGTCTTATAATGTCGTTTGGAACCATATATGACCATTATATGTTGTCATAAATGTCCGTGGTAGGATTTAAAAATAACTGCAAGCTAGGAATTGGTAAATTGACTGTTTTAAGGAAAAATGGATGTGTCTACCCACCTAATTGGACATCCTGAGGGTATTAGAGACCATAGTTAACACCTCGGCAATTTTTATTTGAGGGCGAAAAAAGGTTAAAAAAATTCCGAAATTGCAAGCTATTATTCACGCTTTTTGAGGAATTTCGAAGGTAACGGGGCCTGGTGGCGAAAAGATATGAGGCCCTAAAGGATACATCTCAGTGTCATATAATGTCGTTTGGAACAATATATGACCATTATATGGTTTCATAAATGTCCGTGGTAGGTTTGAGTACACAAAATCGGTGCAAGTTGTGAACTAGTAAATTGACAGTTTTAAGGCAAATTGGATGGTTCTACCCACGTAATTAGACTCTTGGAGGGTACTAGGGACCATGGTAAACATTTTAGAAACTTTAATTTCCGGGCGAAAATAGGTCAAAAAAGTCCGAAATCAAAGGTTATAATACATGCTATTTGAGGAATTTTGTAGGTTACGGGACCCGATGACGAAAAGACTTGAGGTCCTAGAGGATACATCTCAGGTTCATATAATAATTCCGCTTGGAACCATTAATGACCATCATATGTTGTTGTAATCCCCCATATTTTAAAATATATTATAAATGAAATTATATATTATTTATAATATTTACTTGTATTTTTCCGGAATTTAATTTCAAAAGTTTCAAATTATTTTTGGGGTTGATAAACGATTTTATTACAAAGAACTTTTTATGAACCTTCCTTCTATAATTTATGTCCAACAAACAAACCAAACCCAGTTTACTTTCTTAATTGACCCATTAATTTAATGAGGCCCAATATCCCTACTTACCCTACTACCCTCTCTCCTATAAATACCCCATACATCCCCAAAAATTTCCCCACACAAAGGTTAGTCTTATTTTCTTTCTCCTTTGTTTTATTAATTTGTGTAATTATAATTATTGATTATGGGTTTTGATTTTATTGTTTGAAATTAATTTAATTAGTATCAAATTGTATTTTGATGATTAAACTTTATAATTTCAGATTTTATAAATGTTATAATTTTCAGATTTTGTAAATTTAATAACCTAGGGTTTTTAATCATTGAAAATCATGATTTTAGGGTTTTTATGAACAATCGATTTAGGGTTTTTATAGTAATGATGTTTTGAAATTTTGGTGATTATACTACTAATTAGTTTAATTTAATTCCAGATTATTTTGAACACGTAAATTCGTGTTTTAATGTTTAGATTTTGGTTCGTTAATATTAATCCCGTTTTAATCCCGATCAGGTTCTGAACTCATCCGATTTTGACAAAAAAGTAGTGTTTTCCATGTGGAAACAATGTTTTAAGAAAGAAGCACCACCCTCTTGTGGCCAAATTCAGCCTCTAAATATGAATTTCGGGTAGTTTTTGATTTTTAACGAAGTTTTTTTTTATGCTTAATGTTTGATTAATTAGTTTTGGGTTTGATTTTATAGTATAAAGTTTATATTTTTAGTATCAAAATCATGTTTTTATGTTTTAAACTAATAATTTCAGATTATAATTGTTGTTATAATTTTCAGATTTTATAATTTTAAAACCTAGGGTTTCAATTTATTTAAATTGGGATTTTAGGGTCCTTATGACTAATTAAATTGGGGCTTTTGTTCCTATTGTATTTCTAATGCATAATTAACCATAAAAACATGTTTTTAATGAATTATTAAGGAGTTTTAATCTAAATTATATTGCTGGAAATTTGGTTAAGTATTAATTTATTATTGTTGCTTGTTTTCTAGGAAGTGATTATTTCTTAGGAGACTTTTTAAGTGATTAAAAGTGTCACAAAGGATTGTTTATACGAGGTACGTACATGTCTATTTCGTTGTAAGTAGTATCATGTTTAGGTACCAAAGAAAAGAACTTAGTTTCATGATTAGAGAACACTTGGATGAAAATTGTTTGGTTATACATTTAATTAATTCATGTGCTTATTATGTTTATGAGACATGTTTTGGTGAATTGATTAAGTTTGTATGGAATTATGGATGCAAACATGTTGAATTATATTGGATTAATTGTTTGTATGGAATGTTGATACAAGCATATTTTTATTGGATCGGTTTGTTAACCACATTTGGATTATTAAAGGATTGAAATTGAATGGTTTAAGTGGAATGAATTTATTAATTATTCCACAAGGTTGTTATTTATTTTATTACTCGAGCATGACTTGTTAGTATGTTGAGTAAAAGTGGATTAAGCTGAAATGGCTAGGTGAGTTGACTATGTTCAACAATTTTGAATAATTTGGAAGTTTAATGGAATTAAAGGTCAACTTGTGATGTGATCACCATTGTCCTAAATAAGATTAAAAGTGAATTGATGTATGATTGTTATGTATGGTCTTCTTGAATGAGTCGGCTATTAATTAAAATTGTAATCACGTAAAGTGAAACATGGATGAGCAATAAAACTCTGGAAAGCGTGCACTTCTAGAGTATTGACAATTATGGGTTGGGGTACACGGTGGTAGCCCGTGGCTTTTCGAGGCTTGTTTGATCAACATGTCCTCTTTTCTCTTGGTATTTACATTTTTATTTTATAATGAAAGTTAGATGGGATCCTAGACTAACTTTGTGAGAATGGAGTCGTGCCCATTCTTGCATCGCGCTAAACTTTTATTTTAAATGGTCATTTGGGACCAAAATGATTTGGTGGATTGGACAACCTCGTCTATTGCTTAATCCAACTAAATTAATAAAATTAAATATAAAGAGTCAAGTGTTTGAAATTGATTAGCAAGTATGTTGAGTCGATTGAATTGTTTAAGTGTGGAGTCTTGATTAATGAATTTATGTTGTATGTTTATTTACTTTAATTAGTTGAGCATGCTAGGCTTGGTACGTTGTAGCTTGTATGTACTCAACTTTGTTGATTGCATGCTTTTGTGTGTTTTCTTTTGGTCATGACCTTCTCCTTTCAATGACCCTGTGATGATCCAATTATTACACTTGTATTATTGGGGAGCAGTATTGCACAGGTTAGCTTGATGATGTGAAGTTCGGGGATTTGACATACGCATTGTCAAGGGATTGGTGTGATTGAGAGTATTCGTTCTTTGTGTTGAACTTATTTATGTTTTACTATTTTAATTATGTTTTGGGATTTTGGAATATTGGTTTGGTTTTAATAAGGGCCTTTATGGTTATAATTTGTAAGCTTTGACTTATTGGTTTTCTAAATTATATTATTTTAATATTTAAGTTGGATTTCCGCTGCAATACTTTGATAAAGCCTTAACGTTTTAACACGTGGCGGTAACATGCCAATGGTTCTCCTCTATTTTTATTTAAAGTAAGTGGTTTGGAAAAGGGAGAATTATTGGGGTGTTACAGTTGTCATAAATCTCCGTGGTAGGCTTAAGTTCACGAAATATGTGCAAGTTGAAAATTGGTAAATTGACTGTTTTAAAGAAAATTGGATAGTTCTACCTACCTAATTGGACCCCCGGAGGATGATAAAGACCATGGTAAACACCTCAACAATTTTTATTTCCAGGCGAAAAAAGGTAAAAAATTTCCAAAATTGAAACTATTATCCAGGCTTTTTGAGAAAATTTCGGAGGTTAAGGGACCTGGTTTAGAAAAGAATTGAGTCCCTAGGGGATACATCTAAGGGTCATATAATGCCATTTGGAACCATATATGACCATTATATGTTGTCATAAATGTTCGTGGTAGGCTTGAGTTCACGAAATTAGTGCAACTTGTGAATGGGTAAATTGATCGTTTTAAGGAAAATTTGAGTGTTCCACCCACCTAATTGGACACCTGGAGGGTATTAGATACCATGGTAAACATCCTGACAATTTTTATTTCCAAGCGAAAAAGGTAAAAAAAAGTTCCAAATTGAACGATATTATCCAAGCTTTTTGAGGAATTTCTAAGGTTACGGGGGCCGGTGGCAAAAAGAATTGAGGCTCTAGGGGATACATCTCAGAGTCATATAATGTCGTTTGGAACAATATATGACCATTATATGTTGTCATAAATGTCCGTGGTAGGCTTGAGTTCACGAAATCGGTGCAAATTGTGAACTGGTAAATTGACCGTTTTAAAGCAAATTGGACGGTTCTACCCACCTAATTGGACTCTCGGAGGGTATTAGGGACCATGGTAAACATCTCGGAAACTTTAATTTCCGGGCGAAAAAAGGATAAACAAATTCTAAAATTGAAGGTTATTATCCACGCTTTTTCAGGAATTTCGAAAGCCACGGGGCCTGATGGCGAAAAGTCTTGAGGACTAAGGGGATACATCTCAGGGTCATATAATGTCGTTTTGAACCAGATATGACCATTATATGTTGTCATAAATGTCCGTGGTAGACTTGAGTTTACGAAATCGGTGCAAGTTGTGAACTGGTAAATGGACCGTTTTAAGGCAAATTGGACAGTTCTACCCACCTAATTGGACTCTCGGATAGTATTAGGAACCATGGTAAACATCTCGGAAACTTAAATTTCCCGGCAAAAAAAGGTCAAAAAAATTCAAAAATTGAAGGTTATTTTATCCACGCTTTTTGAGGAATTTTGTAGGTTACGGGGCCCGGTTGCGAAAAGAGTTGAGGCCCTAGGGGATGCATCTCGGAGTCATATAATGCTGTTTGGAACCATATATGACCATTATATGCTGTCATAAATGTCCGTGGTAGGCTTGAGTTCACGAAATCAGTGCAAATTGTGAACTGGTAAATTGATCGTTTTATGGCAATTTGGACGGTTCTACCCACCTAATTGGACACTTGGAGGATATTAGGGACCATGGTAAACATCTCGAAAACTTTATTTTTAGAGCGAAAAAAGGTCAAAAAATTCAAAAATTTAAGGTTATCATCCACGCTTTTTGTGAAATTTTGGATGTTACAGGGGCCGGTTTCGAAAAGACTTGAGGCCCTAGGGGATAAATCTAAGAGTCATATTAAGGCGTTTGAAACCATATATAACCATTATATGTTGTCATAAATGTCCGTGGTAGGCTTGAGTTTACGATATCGGTGCAAGTTGTGAACTGGTAAATTGGCCGTTTCAAGGCAAATTGGACGGTTCTACCCACCTAATCGGACTCTCAGAGGGTATTAGGGGTCATGGTAAACATCTCGGAAACTTAAATTTCCCGGCGAAAAAAGGTCAAAAAAATTCAAAAATTGAAGGTTATTATCCACGCTTTTTGAGGAATTTTGTAGGTTACGGGGCCCGGTTGCAAAAAGACTTGAGGCCCTAGGGGATGCATCTCAGAGTCATATAATGCTGTTTGAAACCATATATAACCATTATATGTTGTCATAAATGTCCGTGGTAGGCTTGAGTTTACGATATCGGTGCAAGTTGTGAACTGGTAAATTGGCCGTTTCATGGCAAATTGGACGGTTCTACCCACCTAATCGGACTCTCGGAAGGTATTAGGGGCCATGGTAAATATCGCGAAAACTTTAATTTTCGGGCGAAAAAAGGTCAAAAAATTCCAAAATTGAAGGTTATTATCCACGCTTTTTGAGGAATTTTGGAGGTTACGGTGCCTGGTTGCGAAAAGACTTGAGACCCTAGGGGATATATCTTAGAGTCATATAATGTCGTTTGGAACCATATATGACCATTATATGTTGTCATAAATGTCCGTGGTAGTCTTGAGTTTACGATATCGGTGCAAGTTGTGAACTGGTAAATTGACCGTTTTAAGAAATATTGGATGGTTCTACCCACCTAATTGGACTCTCGGAGGGTATTAGGGACCATGGTAAACATCTCGGAAACTTTCATTTTCGGGCGAAAAAAAGGTAAAAAAATTCCAAAATTGAAGGTTATTATCCACGCTCTTTGTGAAATTTTTTGAGGTTACAGGCCCGGTTGCGAAAAGACTTGAGGCCCTAGGGGATACATATATCTCAGAGTCATATTAAGCCGTTTGAAACCATAAATGACCATTATATGTTGTCATAAATGTCCGTGGTAGGCTTGAGTTTACGATATCGGTGCAAGTTGTGAACTGATAAATTGGACGTTTCAAGGCAAATTGGACGGTTCTTCCCACCTAATTGGACTCTCGGAGGGTATTAGGGGCCATAGTAAACATCTCAAAAACTTTAATTTTCGGGCGGAAAAAAGTCAAAAAATTCCAAAATTGAAGGTTATTATCCACGCTTTTTTAGGAATTTTGGAGGTTACGGGGCCCGGTTGCGAAAAGACTTGAGGCCCTAGGGGATACATCTTAGAGTCATATAATGTCGTTTGGAACCATATATGACCATTATATGTTATCATAAATGTCCGTGGTAGACTTGAATTTACGATATCGGTGCAAGTTGTGAACTGGTAAATTGACCATTTTAAGGAAAATTGGACGGTTCTACCCACCTAATTGGACTATCGGAGGGTATTAGGGACCATGATAAACATCTCGGCACTTTAATTTCCGGGCGAAAAAATGTCTAAAAATTCCAAAATTGAAGGTTATTTATCCACGCTTTTTGAGGGATTTTGGAGGTTGCGGGGCCCAATTTCGAAAAGACTTGAGGCCCTAGAGGATAAATCTTAGAGTCATATAATGCTGTTTGGAACCAGATATGACCATTATATATTGTCATAAATGTCCATGGTAAGCCTGAGTTTAGGAAATCGGTGCAACTTATGAACTGGTTAATTGACCGTTTTAAGGAAAATTGGACAGTTCTACCCACTTAATTGGACTCTCGGAGGGTATTAAGGACCATGGTAAACATCTCGAAAACTTTAATTTTCGGGCGAAAAAAGGTCAAAAAATTCCAAAATTAAATGTTATTATCCACGCTTTTTAAGAAATTTTTGAGGTTACGGGACCCGATTGCGAAAAGACTTGAGGCCCTAAGGGATATATCTCAGAGTCATATTATGTCGTTTGGAACCATATATGACCATTATATGTTGTCATAAATGTCTGTGGTAGGCTTGAGTTTACGATATCGGTGCAAGTTGTAAACTGGTAAATTGACATTTTTAAGGCAAATTGGACGGTTATATCCACCTAATTGGACTCTCGGAAGGCATTAGGGACCATGGTAAGCATTTCGGAAACTTTAATTTCCGGGCGAAAAAAGGTCAAAAAATTCCAAAATTGAAGGTTATTATCCACGCTTTTTGAGGAAAATTTGGAGGTGACGGGGCCCGATTGCGAAAAGACTTAAGGCCATGTGGGATATATCTCAGAGTCATATAATACCGTTTGGAACCATATATGACCATTATATGTTGTCATAAATGTCCGTGGTAGGCTTGAATTCACGAAATCGGTGCAAGTTGTGAACTTGTAAATTGACCGTTTTAAGGCAAATTGGACGGTTCTACCCACCTTAATGGAGTCTCGAAGGTTATTAGGGACCATGGTAAACATCTCGGAAACTTTAATTTTCGGGCGTAAAAAAAGTCAAAAAATTCCAAAATTGAAGGTTATTATCCACACTTTTTGAGGAATTTTGGAGGTTACGGAGCCCGGTTTCGATAAGACTTGAGGCCCTAGGGGATAAATTTTAGAGTCATATTCAGCCGATTGGAACCAGATATGACTACTTATGTTATCATAAATGTTCGTGGTAGGCTTGAGTTCACGAAATCGGTGCAAGTTGTGAACTGGTAGATTGATCGTTTTAAGGCCATGTGGGATATATCTCAGAGTCATATAATTCTGTTTGGAACCATATATGACCATTATATGTTGTCATAAATGTCCGTGGTAGACTTGAGTTCACGAAATCGGTGCAATTTGTGAACTGGACCCAAACCTAGTGGAACCAATTCCGGGTCTAGAACCGCCGGTTCCAAACCCGTTCCGGTTCCAAAACCAGATACCTGGATTTTCTGCTCACCCCTTGTTGGAACCATCTACCTTACCCTTAAACGATAAATTTAGCCGGTTATATATACATACCTTCTTTCGTCAACTCAGGGTACAACTGGCCTTTATGTGACCAAATAGTGGACATATATGGTTCCAAACAACATAATATGACCCAAGATGTTTTCCATGCCATCACTTGATTTTTCAATGAGTCCCAAAATCTCTAAAACTGGTCTAATTTCGTGTATTAAAGCCTTCAAATTTGTCCTTCTCTGAACATTTATGGACCCGTGAAGGTTATCCATTGAGGTGTTTTCCGGAGTTTCAAAAAGGCCCTAGGAGGTCTACTTAGTGCCTGAAACTATCTCATTCATGCCTTGACCCAACCCCAATGATTGGATGAGACACACTTTTAGGCAAGTCTATGCTTGTTTCTCAGGCTACCATAAAACCATACAATAACTGGTAGTTAGAGGCTGCTTGTCTTCATTAGTTCTTTTTTTTTTTTTTTTTTTTTTTTTTTAACCTGTCAAAAATTTATAACAACCTATATATCATGATGCATTCAGGTTCTCACAACAGTGGAGAACATGGGCAGCCCGTTTCATACAGGCAACATGGCAGCGATACTACAAAATAAAGCTCGAGTAATCTTTTACAAGAGATTGAACAATCAACTTCGGCAGAGGGTGGAAATTCACAAAATTTAGGTGCCTCCTTACTTTTGCCAAGGTTTTCTGTCAACGCACTGCGTAACCTGCTGGGATGTAACCGTCCTCAAAATGCCAGAAGTTTGCTGAGGACATACCTTAACCCGCAACAGCCAACTGAGCCAGATTTCACTTCTGAAGAAAGCCTCTTAGCCTCTTTCACATTTCAAGTAAATTTTGCTTCAATTTGTAGATTTATAGTATTATTTATAGATCATCACAATGTATGTAATATTAGTGTAGTAAAATCATATAGACAATCAAAAAGAGTTTGCTGAAATTCCTTCTGTATATTTATATCAAATATTTCAAGTGCAAAGTGAAGAATAGTCTACATGTACAAATCAAATCTTTTCATTTTTTTTTTTAAGAAAATCAAATCTTTTCATGTATATCCATGTCAATCTACAATCTGTGTCACTGAGGACAGCATTAAAATGTAATAGATGTCCAATTTGCAGCAGAGTTGATGCTTTGATATGATTGTCATTACTCATTTCTCGTTCCGTTCTTGGTATAATGTGTCAACAACATCCTGTAAGAACAATTCCATTAAGGACCAATTTAATGTTATGCATCGAAAACACAAGATTCAAATGTATTAATATGTACCAACCTGATAATACTTGAGCAATTGAGGCCTTTTCTTCTTAAAAGTTGGAGTCAAGAGATCGCGTTCCATGTCAAAAGGCACAGGGTCAAGATGTACTGCTTTGATTAACTCGAAACCTTTCAACTGTAAGAAAGAAAATGAATTGGACAATGCCAATACAGGAGGACTTGGTGCATTTGAACTCAGAAACTACTGTAACTTGGATTTTTAAGCTCTAATGTCTACTTTCACATGGATATTCAGGCCTTAGTGTCTGTTTGGCATTAGCTTTTTGGGTAGCTTAATATTATCTTGTGCATAGTGTTATGCAAAAACTACCAAAATTCGCGTTCCAAGAGAGCAAAGTACCTTGTTCTCTTTGGCAATCTGGTTGAGTCTCTCAATGAAGTAGGCCTTTGCTCCAGGATTCTGGCATAGTGAACTAAAATCACCTGCAATACCTTTTTCTTCAGCCCAGGATTCCAGAGCCTTCTTGTTGGGGTTGATAACAGCAACGAGGAAAGACTGGAAGCTGTTTCCATAAACCCATATCTGAAATAGACAGATGAATTCAGAACAAAGCAAGCTATAATTCTAATGATCCTACAGAATTGTTTATTCTTATGTACAGCATAGGTCAGACATACAGAATCGATTTCTGAGGCAAGATTGTATGTATTCTCCAAGTTTTCAACAGAAACATATTCTCCTTGCGAGAGCTTGAAGATGTTTTTCTTGCGATCAATGATCTTCATGCACCCATCTGATTGCCACTCTCCAATATCCCCTGTATAGATAGTTGATTATCTAACATATCAAAACACTGTTGTAGAAACTAATACATGTAGGCTTTTTTGACCATTACCTATGATCAGCTCTAGCCTCAGGGAACTAGGAAGTAAAATTTATCAGTTTAGATGAAGAAGAAAAGAAGAAGTTGATCAGACTAACCCGTGTGAAACCAGCCGTCAATCATGACTTCGTCAGTGAGGTCTTCTCGTTTATAGTAACCTGTGAAGAGGGTATTTCCTCGAATGCATACCTCTCCACGTGGAGTGCTGGAAAGAGCATCATACCCCATTTCTGGAACTGATTCTAGGCAGACATCAACATTTGGTACAGGAGGTCCCACAGTTCCAATCATTGCCATGTCATGAGGTTGTGCAATGAATGAAGCTGCACAGCTTTCAGTAAGACCTGTGTGATAATAGGAGATTCAGTCATTTTTATTTATTATGATTACTATTAGTTGTTATTATCAGTGAGAATGTCTATATAATCTTGAAGATTCAGTATTTTTCCCTACAGGATTCTTTATAATTAATATATACATACATTGCAAATTTTCACTCCAAGATAATCCACATAGAACTTGAAATTCTTCTAATGTATGCTAGTTCATTCTCAGTATCTATGCTAATAGGTCTATTACTTGGAGAAGGGTTGAGTTTAGTGTTGATTTGTTCATACAGAAAAATGACTAGTAAACAGCATACCATATCCTTGAAGCACATGAGCACATGTGACCACACGTAGGAAAGTTTCTACACTGGGAGCAAGAGGTGCTCCTCCTGAAAGAATTAAACGAAGTTTCCCTCCAAGACCCTCCTTGATCTGAGGCCACAACGATAGCAAATATATTAAACAAGAGAGTTAAAAGTATAAACCTTTTTAAGAGGAGAAGAAATATCCATCAATCTGAAACTCTTATGACAGCTCATACTACCTTACTAAAAACGATCTTATCAAAAAGGGGGGAAGCTTCTTCGTGCTTATACCCTTTGTTCAAGTTTCCCAATTTGCTGCAAAATTCAAAACATAGGTTAATTTACTTTCAATTAGAGAAAAATACAATTGGAGTATCCTTTCACAACCAATTACCTATGTTTACAGGTACCCCAAAAACATTTTTGAGCTAATTCTAGGCTATGTGGATGCATATGCTTTTCTTTACTTTAATCTTTATGTTTTGTTATTTAATAGCCAATTTATAGGATTGCATAAGCTCAACTAGAATCCCTGCAGGTTATAGTTATATAGCTGTTACTGTTTCTCTTATCCAAATCCTTTAAGGAAGTGTTACAGATGCTTGATGTTGAAGAGGTTAATTCCTGTTTAAGCTTGTTTCTGGCTGAAAAATCTTCTCTAAAGTAAATACTCCCTCTGTACTTATGTAATGGGCCACATGTACTACTTAAAATTGTCTGACAGTATTATTAGGTCACTTTCTAAATTTAGTACGTTAAACTTTGAACTTCCCTATACTGCTCTTAAATCTTAATGATAACTTTTAACTCTTTAAGTAATACTGTATGACATAGTGCTCTAGAAGAAAGGTCACCCTGGAATGGAAATGTACATCTATGCTTTTCTGGAATTGTATTTGAATGAAAAGTCTCTCTCTTGTAAATAAATATTTTGTAAGCTTTAACTTACTAGGAGTAGGCGACATTGAATAATGTACGCTTCAGAGCCCCAGAAGATGAAATCTTTTCCATCAGACCTGATGTCACACAGAAATACAGTAGATGGGCCATCAGTATAAAAAGCAGTGAGTGCAACAGCACAAAAGATCATAATAGCTGCTTCAGAGGCTACTGCTACTCCCATATGCACATTAAACCATTTCTGATGCTTACCAGAATAAATTCTTTCTAGCACACGTGGAACAGAACAAAGAAGTGTTGGTTTCAGATCCTTGATGTCTTCAGCAAGTAGTTTGACATCCTGAATAAGCAATAGGCCAAGCAAGTATGAAGAAAAATTTCATTTGTTGTAAATATACCTCAAGGTTTTCACTTACCCCACGCCAATATCCTATTGAAGCACCAATTGAGATAAACAATTCCTCAACCACTCGATCAAAGATATGTGCTAGGGGAAGATATGAGAGGTATACATCATCCGGGCTAAGCTATCAAATGTTCCAAAAAGAATCACAAGAAAAGAAAATAAATGTCATACTACAGCATGATACATTGTCCGGTTTTCACAAGCAGGAAGGATGACTCTGACCTTACCTCTTCATTTATGCTCTTCAAAGAGAAATTTATGCCAGATACAACAGTAACAACAGTTTCATTTGAAATCAATACTCCCTTGGGTTCACTCGTTGTACCACTAGTATACATTATTGTGCAAATGTCGGATTTCTTTTTTTCAGGAAGTTCAAAATGTTGATTGTTTCCCTGTATGTGCATTCATGCAGATGAGTGTTAGAAATGTTACTTGGTACAAGTTCGAGGAGATTGGCACCAAATTGGGAAAAAAAAAAGTACAGGAAACTGAGCATGACATACAAGTTGAAGAAACTCATCCCAAGAGTAGACTGCCAAGCCTAGTCTTTTAGCATCTTCTTTATGGTCAGTTTGAACCTTACCAAAGCTCACAAGTGCTGTGTTACATAAAGATTATGTTAGTAAAAAATGAATCTTTTTCATTCACTGTTAATAAGGATACAAAAATTCAACTTACTTTTTAAGTATTTTTTTGTATTCGGCAATGTCTTGATAACCTATCCAAAAAGAGCCATAGTTGTAACAAATTCTGCCTTTAAAATCATAATAATAGAAAGAGTAATACTGATAAGAAGCTTAAACATATATGAACTTAGCCATCATACAAGTCATATGATTAAACTTTTATATGGAAAGAACATTGCAACTTTGCATGTAGCTCTGGAACTCTACGTCTGATTCACTTACCTCTGGCATCTTCTTTTCTTCGACAAAAGCAATAGACACCTCTGCGTGACATAAAATGAATTCTACTGCACCAGCACCTGTAGCAAAAACAGGTTAACACTTGTACATTGTCCAACTAGCAACAACTCTATTCTAGTGACATCCTTCTAGATAGTACTGACTTCATACCTAAGGAATCATAAAGAGGGACGCAATACAATCCATGAGCATTACAAGCCTGCAAACATTTAAAGCCGCAGACATCAATTTTATTTCTTCAATAAAAAAAGAGCTGCGTCTGCAAGTGTTAATCAGATCTGTACCTGCATGCTGATCATCCACTTTGGGCAATTAGTACTATAGATACCACATTTTTCTCCCTGCAAAATCGAAGTAAAATGAAAAAAGGTTAGGAAAACAAGCCACTTCAATAATCAATCATACATATAAATTCTACAGAATGTCATTTGTTGGCTCTGAAACTAACTTCAACTGTAAAAACTCTTACCATTACCAAGAAGAATGCTATGAATAAACAATGAACCACTCTATAGTCTGTACTATACCAAACACACAAGTTTTTGCTAATAACCCCCATCTTAAGGTTGTGTTTGGTTAAATGGAAAACCTCTTACAGGAAAATTAATTTTCTGATTTTGTTGGCTGGGTTGAGTTGAGGCTGACAAAATTATTCGCGAGAGGTGAAAAATCTTTCTTGTATGGAAGGAAATCCAAATTGTCCTCTTCATCCCAGCCTTCTCCTCTACATTAACTCCACTTCATCTCCCTGACTCCCTTTTCTTTCTTTTTATATGATAATTTTTTCCAGAAAAAGCAGAAATTCATCCTAGAACAAGAAATATTTTATTATGTCAAGAAATACAGTAACTCACTTTACTGACTCCACAGCTGCGGATAGATGCTCCGACTTTTATAACAATGTCATAAACCTCCTTGTATGTTAGCCAGTTATAGTTTCCTGCCTGTAAGTTATCCATGGTAGCACATAAAAAGGCAAGCATGTCAACATGTGAGGATAAGACACACAAAACAGAAAAAGGGATAATCTGTAATGCCTGCTTACTTTGCCATTCTCGGTTTCACGATATCCAAGCATTCGATTCTCAGGGAATTTCTCAACTGACATGCTGCAACCATGAAATATGAGCCAGCTTATCAAATAACTTGCCATATACATACAGATTCTTACATATTTTAGTAAAGTGAAGCACAAATCTCATATTTGACTATACTATAAGTCTATAAATGAAAGGAAACTCCTATGATCATACCGAAAAATATCCCAGCAAGTTTCCATCCCTGGTAAAAGAGGTGGGAAACCATCTTTAGCATTAACACTCCTGTAAACTGGTCCAACTGATGGCCTCCCGTGCTTCGCTTCTTTGCCACCCTCTACCTCCACCGCATACTTCTTCTCTGCCATTCCTTTTGCTGATCTTTTCTTTTTCTTTTGTCAAAAAACACTTCAGTTTTGATTTCAATATTTTCACTTCCCTCCATATAGATAATGCTCTTATAGAACATATAGACAACACAAGAAAAGTCCTTGGTAAGACTTTCAAGAAGTTAGAAGCTTTTGGTGACCAAATCAACCAAGTTTTTTGTTAAAATACAAACTTGGGTGACAGAGCAATTATTATTTACTAATTTACTGCTTATGTGACATATTTGGATTCATCTTAAGCTACTTTATTTCTCTATTTTTTTTATAGATTATAATAAAATGTTTGATATATATTGGATTATTCTTAAGTTACGTGTAACCGGTTGTATGTTCTAATTTACAGGTATTATATGTGCATTTTTTACATCATAAGCGAAGTCAAATGTAGATTTCACACAATAAAACGAGGATGATTTATTTCTCTGTGATTGGTGGTGGGTGGTAGGTTAGATCAGCTACTTTGAACAACCAAAAAAATAATAATAACTTCCAATGAAATGATGAATCATTCTTAGTGAAATGTTTTCTGTAACCTGTCGTATTCTAGAGTAAAACCATCGTAGAAGTAAAGTTTCTAACAAGCATAAGCCCACAATCTCTTATGAACGAAGTGTGAATAATTCAAAACTCGTAATTAAAGAATACCGAGAAAACAACAAATACATTACATTAGCATAAAGCCATAAATAGTCTGTTATTTAGTCTTCAATGCATATATCTACACAGCACACAAACATAATCTCTGCAGTTTCCTTTTATTAAAAGTATTTTTTTGCTTACGGCTACATATAACATTACCCTTACAAATTATGCAAATATAGTAATTTAAAAGGTGGAGCCGTAAACTTATCCAAACGTGGTAGCTCACACTTCACAATTCTACAATAATACTACTCCGTAGTATAATATTTCAATTAAACCTTTTTAGTGAAATGTTTTCTACAACTTGTCTTGTACTTGGATACTTTTTAAAGCCATGGTATAAGTAAAGTTTCCAACTTCATAACCTCACAAGAAAATATATCTTAGTCATAGACCCACCGAGGCACCAATCCAAAGCAAGTCAAAAAAAATCTACAAGCAATAGAGAGGGAGAGAAGAGGGGGCGGGGAGGTGAAGAAAACAGGAGTAAATAGAAGTAAATAGAAGTAAGAATCAAGGTACAAAATTGATTAAGCTGATAACGTTCTTAACATGGAATTAGAGCAAGGGCTTCAACGACATTGTTGTGCTGTAATGTTGCTTACAAAGATATTCAACTAGATTCTGATAGAATGAAAAACCTGACAACAAAAACAGTTGAGGCTTCTGTAGTATAATAGGGTACAATTTACTACTGCTTCTTTTTCTTCCTTCCCTTGTTCCCCTTTAGTTGTTCTTCAAG
The DNA here is from genome assembly GCF_001683475.1 of Chenopodium quinoa. Lineage (NCBI taxonomy): Eukaryota > Viridiplantae > Streptophyta > Magnoliopsida > Caryophyllales > Amaranthaceae > Chenopodium > Chenopodium quinoa. Next base: position 3,696,700 of record NW_018745454.1, read on the forward strand.
ATATCTGATCCTTTGTTTCATAAGTGCATGTGAAGATGTCCTTCTGTCAGCAACTTTTGATGTCTCAGAGGGCTTAGATTCCGATGGAGTGTCTTGTTGTTGGGTTGCTGAAACTGATGGGAATTCTGACTGGGACTGTGATGTGGGTGTACTAGGTGGAGAGAAGGGTGCTTCGGTTAGATCCAAGAACTTTCTCACTTCTGGATGCCTAATAGCTGCAAGAAGGAAAAATTATCACAAAATTCACAATGTGAAACCCACATCTTCAATTCTTAATGAGAAAAGTGAAATCTTGCAGAACAGCCCAGCTAACTTGCCAGATGCTGTTCTAGATTGGGATTATAAAAAGGTTTTCGAAGATAAAATTACTTCAAGAATTCCTACCAAAGCAAACAATTTTCCAGAATTCTCTATAGAGCTTTAAGGCCAAAGTGGATACAAACACCGCAATAAACTTTTAGGTGGTCATGATAAACCAAAGGCTATCTCTTGTCCATGATCATACAAGTGGATGGCAAGAATACTTAACATTGTATAATGGATGCAGACTCAAACATCCCAAAATCCCAGGTGCTTAATTTTGTTATTTGTCAGAAAAGCACCTCAATATGCATTATAAGGGGTATGGATGACTGAGACTCATGGTAAAAGGACTGCCATACTACTGAACACGCAAAAATAAAACTGAGAAAAATCATAATTTGTCCATCACTGTAGATACTAATTCTACCTAATAGACCAGAAAACCAACAAATTAAATGGTCAAATATTCACCTAATCCATATGACATCGAAAACAGGTTGGAGGTTATCCAATAACAAAAGAGTGCCTGCAATAAAAAATAAATAAATAAATAAATAAAACTAGCTTTCTCAACATTAGAAATCAAATCAGGCATACATCCAAAAAGCTGCACATTTATGAATCAGTACTCAGTAGACATCAATAAGCTAAATGAATGCAAACAACACGGGGTCATTACATCATGCTAGCCTCACTGGAGAAACTAGAAAGTAAAAGGGGCACAGTAGAATAATTACTCCTCCACTCTTGTCTATGTGCTTGTGAAGTTGTAATCTGTCCAAGCCTTTCAACAAAAGTCTGGCTTTTTTATTTCTTTTCATTTTATCCGCTTTTTTCTTCCTACCCTTTGCCTATAAGGGATGAAAAAATTTTAAGCCGAAATCCCATCCCCCACCCATAAAAATTTGGCTCCACAATAAGAAGAGCATAATTTTATTGGCCCTTTTTTACCACTACTTTAGAAGAGTAGTATAAAAATCCCTTATTCAAAATAGTACAGTCAACTAACCAGAGAGAGAGAGAGAGAGGGGGGGGGAGGAACCCGACCTGAAACCAACCCTAGACTCGAGCATGTGAGACCCGAACCCGAACATGAACTAATCTGGAGATGACCTGACCCGAATGTAACCCGTAAATTATTGACCTGAACCGAACCAGACTTAAACCGAAATTGACCCAAACCCGTTTTAACCTGAATTTAACCCGACTTGTTACTAACCTGACCTGAATCCAACCCGATCCGTTCCTAAACTGACCCGAATTTAACCCAACCTATTACAAACCCAACTTGTTATTGACCTGACCAAAATTCAACCCAAATTGTTTCTGACCCGATTTCAAATCACCTTAAATGTATTTAGACCACCTTGTTGATCAAAGCATTTTTTCTAGGAAGACCAAGTCGGTCCAAGCCAGCAAAAGAAAGGAGCATCATCCTCAAATTTAGGAGTTAAATATAATATATATTTGTTGTATGGTCAAAGAAGATATTATCTTCCTAAATTAAAGACTATAGTTCTCTAGTATATTGTCATATATATTATAGTCAAAGAAAATAATTAGCTTGATAAAAATGATAATTATCTATTTATATTTAGTTGAACCCGAATATGACCTGACTTGAAAATGACCCAACCTGATTGTAACCCGCAAATTATTGACTTGAACATAACCCGACTTGAATTCGAGAATGACCCGACTTGGAAATGACCTAACCTGATAATAACCCGCAAATTATTGACTTGAACCGAACCCGACTTGAACTCGAGAATGACCCGACTTGAAAACGACCCGACCTAATTATAACCTACAAATTATTAACTTGAACCGAACCCGACTCAAACCCAAGAATGACCCGACCCGATTCTAACCCGCAAATTATTGACTTGAACTGAACCGGACTCGAATCCGAGAATTACCCTAACCCGAATTAAACCCGACCTATTGTTCATCCGACCCGAATGTAACCCGACCTGTTATTAACCCGACCCAAACTCAATAAGAAGTATGACCCGACGTGACCCGACTCAAGCATGACCAAACCCAAACCGCATAGGTAATGGAATTAATCCGAATTGACCCGACCCGAGTTGACCCGACCCTCTCTTACCGACCCAAACCCGACCCATTTACCCGAATTGACAGCTCTACCCGAAACCTCCAAAATTTTTCAAAAAATGTGGATATTAGCCTTTAATTTTTGAATTTTTTTGACTTTTTTCACCCGAAAAATAAAAATTGCCGTAATTTTTACCATGGTCCCTAATATTCTCCGGGAGTCCAATTGGTTGGGTGGTACTATCCAATTTGCCTTTAAACGACAAATTTACCGGTTAACAACTTGCACCGATATCATTAACTCAAGCCTATCATGAACATTTATGACAACAAATAATGATCATATATGGGTTCAAACGACATTATATGACCATGAGATGTATTCCCTAAAATTTAAAGACTTTTAGACACCAGGCCCCGAAAAGCGTAGATATTAGCCTTCAATTTTTAATTTTTTGACTTTTTTCGCCAGGAAATAAAAAAATGCCGAAATGTTTACCATGTTCCCTAATTTGCCTTTTAAACGGCCAATTTACCGATTTACAACTTGCACCGTGTTATAGATTAATGTCTACTACTTGTAATTAAACGCAAAGAACAATAATTAGGGGAAAGCTTGATGTATTTGATTGAACGGAAATGGAATTACAAAGGGATAACCATAACTTGAGGTTATGAATCTCTTAGTAGCTTTAGGCTACAACTCTCTATTGTGTTTCCTCACTGATTTCTAGATACCTTTTCTAAAGAAGTGATTACATTACTTATATACTCAAGCTTAAGGAACACATGTGACTAACTTAGCTAAGAATGGAAAAACCATAAAAAGACATTGTTGAAATAACTTGCTTGATTTCCTTAATTCCCCTTTAATTAGCTTTGTCATCTTGCAAATTGTTCTTTCCCACCTTTGACCCCTGCTGTCCTGTTTTGCGCGCCTAGCATACACCAAAAGTGGTGGTTGATGTGGTTCCTTGACCCCGTTGACCCGTTCCATTACACACCGATTTCATTAATTCAAGCATACCACGAATATTTATGACAACAAATAATGATCACATATGGTACCAAACGGCATTATATGACCCCGAGATTTATTCCTTAGAATTTCAAGACTTTTCGACACCGAGCTCCAAAACCTTGAAAATTTCGCAAAATGCGTGGATTAGTCTTCAATTTTAGCATTTTTTGGCTTTTTTTCACCTGCAAATAAAAATTGCTGAAATGTTTACCATAGTTCCTAATACCATTCAGGAGTCAAATTGGGAGGGTAAAAATATCCAATTTACCTTTAAACGGCCAATTTACCGATTTACAAGTTCATCGATTTTATTAACTCAAGCCTACCACGAACATTTATGACAACATATAATGATCATATATGGTTCTAAACGACATTATATGTTCACCCCGAGATGTATCCCCTAAAATCTTAAGATTTTAGACACTGGACCCCGAAACCTCCAAAATTACTTAAAAAGCGTGGATATTAGCCTTTAATTTTGGAATTTTTTGACTTATTTTCGCCCGGTAATAAAAATTTCCGATATGTTTACCATGGTCCCTAATACCCTCCGGGCATCCAATTAGGTGGGTTAACTGTCCAATTTACCTTTAAACGCACAATATATCGGCTTACAACTTGCACCGATTTCATTAATTCAAGCCTACTACAAACATTTATGACAACATATAATGATCATATATGGTTCCAAACGGCAGTATATGACCCCAAGATGTATCTACTAAAATATCAAGACTTTTCAACACCAAGCCCCGAAACCTTCGAAATTTCTCAAAAAAGGTGAATATTAGCCTTCAATTTTGGAATTTTTTTGACTTTTTTTCGACCGGAAATAAAAAATTGCCGAAATGTTTACCATGGTCCCTAATACCCTCCATGAGTCCAATTCGGTGGGTGGAACCATCCAATTTGCCTTTAAACGACCAATTTGCCGGTTTACAACTTGCACCGATTTCATTAATTCAAGCTTACCACGAACATTTATGACAACAAATAATGATTACACATGGTTCCAAACGAGATTATATGACCCCGAGATGTATTCCCTAGAATTTCAAAACTTTTAGACACCGGGCTCCGAAGACTACAAAACTTCTCAATAAGGTGGATATTAACCTTCAATTTTTGAATTTTTTGACTTTTTTTTGCCTGAAAATAAAAATTACTGAAATGTTTATCATGGTCCCTAATACCCTCCGGGAGTCTAATTGGGTGGATGGAACCATCCAATTTTCCTTTAAACGGTCAATTTACCGGTTTACAATTTGCACCGATTTCATTAACTCAAGCCTACTACGAGTATTTATGACAACATATAATTATTATATATGATTCCAAATGGCATTATATGACCCCGAGATGTATCCCTTAAATTTTCGAGATTTTTCGACACCGGGCCTCAAAACCTTCGAAATTTCTCAAAAAGCATGGATATTAGCCTTCAATTTTGGAATTTTTCGACTTTTTTTCCCTTGTGAATAAAAATTTCCGAAATGTTTACCATGATCAGTAATATCCTCCGGGAGTCCAATTGGGTGGGTGGAACCATCCAATTTGCCATAAAACGGTCAATTTACCGATTTACAACTTGCAATAATTTCTTTAACTCAAGCCTACCACGAACATTTATGACAAAATATAATGATCATATGCGGTTCATAACGTCAAGTCGTCATTATATGACCCCGAGATGTATTCCTTAAAATCTCAAAACCTTTTCGACACCGTGCCCCGAAACCTCTAAAATTTCTCAAATATCGTGGATATAACCTTCAATTTTAGAATTTTTTTGACTTTTATTCACCCATTAATAAAAATTGCCGAAATGTTTACCATGATCTCTAATAATGTTCGGAAGTCCCATTGGGTGGGTGGAACCATCCAATTTGCCTTTAAAAGACCAATTTACCGGTTTACAACTTGCACCGATTTCATTAACTCAAGCCCACTACGAATATTTATGACAACAAATAATGATCATATATGGTTCCAAACGGCATTATATGACCTCGAGATATATCCCCTATAATTTCAAGACTTTTCGACACTTGGCCCCAAAACCTCCAAAATTTCTCAAAAAACGTGGATATTAGTCTTCAATTTTGGAATTTTTTGACTTTCTTTCGCCCGAAAATAAAAATTGCCGAAATGTTACCATGGTTCCTAATATCCTCCGGGAGTCCAATTGGGTGGGTGGAACCATCCAATTTTTCCTTTAAACGCCAATTTACCGGTTTGATACTTACACCGATTTCATTAATTCAAGCCTACCACGAGTCCACGAACATTTATGACAACAAATAATGATCACATACGGTTCCAAACGGCATTATATGACCCCGAGATGTATCTTGTAGAATTTCAAGACTTTTCGACACCGGGCCCTGAAATCTCCAAAATTTCGTAAAAAGCGTGGATATTAGCCTTCAATTTTGGAATTTTTTGGCTTTTTTTCGGCCGGAAATAAATTGCATAAATGTTTATCATAGTCCCTAATACCCTCCGGGAGTCCAATTGGGTGTGTGGAACCATCCAATTTGCTTTTAAACGGCCAATTTACCGGTTTACAACTTGCACTGGTTTACCGGTTTACAACGGCCAATTTAATTAACTTGCACCGAACCCGACTTGAACCGAAATTGACCAAACCCGTTTTAACCCGTCAAAACCCGTATTTAACCCGACTTATTACTAACCTGACCTGAATTCAACCCGACCCGTTCCTAACTCGACTAGAATTTAACCCAACCTGCTACAAACCCGATCCAAAAATTCAACCCGATCTGTTACTAACCCGACTCGAAATTAAGACAACTTGTTATTGACCCGACCTAAATTCAACCCAAATTGTTCCTGATCCGTTTTCAAATCACCTTAAATGTAATTTAGACCACCTTATTATCATTGATCAAAGCATTTTGTCTAGGAAGACCAAGTCGGTCCAAGCCAGCAAAAGAAAGGAGCATCATCCTCAAATTTAAGAGTTAAATATAGTATATATTTGTTGTATATTCAAAGGAGTTAATTATCTTCCTAAATTATAGACAATAGTTCCCTATTATATTGTCATATATATTATAGTCAAAGGAAATAATTAGCTTGATAAAAATGATAATTATCTATTTATAGTTAGTTGAACCCGAATATAACCTGACTTGGAAATGACCCGACCTGTTGTAACCTGCAAATTATTGACTTGAACATAACCCAACCTGAATCCGAGAATGACCCGACTTGAAAATGACTTAACCTAATTATAATCCGCAAATTATTGACTTGAATCGAACCCGACTCAAACCCGAGAATGACCCGACTTGAAAATGACCCGACCTGATTATAATCCGCAAATTATTGACTTGAACTGAACCCGACTCAAACCCGAGAATGACCCGACCTGATTCTAACCCGCAAATTATAGACTTGAACCGAACCCGACTCGAACCCGAGAATTACCGTTTTAACCCTAAAAACCCGAATTAAACTCGACCTATTGTTCACCCGACCTGTTATTAACCCGACCTAAACCCGACCCAAATCCGATAAGTATGACCCGACGTGACCCGACTCAAGCATGACCCAACCCAAACCAGACCCGCATAGGTTACGGAATTAATTTGAATTGACCCGGCCCGAGTTAACCCGACCCACTCTTACCCAACCCAAACCCGGCCCGTTTACCTGAATTGGCAGCTCCAGATATCGCAGAAAACCATTTATAAGAACTGACAAGAAATTACTAATAGGATAAACCCTTTTTTCTGCAATTTTTGTAAACCTGGAAATGTTGGCATACCTTAGGAAAACCCATTGTAAATGGCACTGCAAGAATAGCAAAGATCCTTGAGACCTTCTTCATTTTATTAGAGTTGGGATTACCTTCAAAGCCTTCTTGCATGTTGTACTAAGGTTAGTGAAACAGCAATAAAATGTTAGTAACAGCACCCTCCAGGACGATAAGAAAGAGACAACAAATAAGACAGAGAATTAGAAATAGAAGAAGATAAGGAATGCAACGGCAAGAGGTGCTCAGAAGTACATCAAAACTCCTTACCTCTACAAGGACCAAGAATGATAGTGATGCTAGAACTGGAAAAATAAACAGATTATCTGGAGTAGTGAGATCTGTGAACCAGAGCGCTCCACCAGATTTCATTGATGGAACCTTCTCAACCATGTTTGAGATCTGATACATAAATACAGAGTTTTGAGATGAAAATTAGAATAGTACTGTTAAAATCAAAAGATTTGAGATGTTTACAGGAATAAAATCTTACAGCTAAGAAAAAGCTGATGAAGATAGGGCCTTGAATTAGAAGTCCTTTCAATGGAGTGAGTGGGCTAGCTCCATATCTGTCATCGATCCGCAACGAAGAAAATTAGACACTAACATGTGTCCAGCATTTTCAGCCAACACAGCAAGACTAACTTATGCAAATTAGTGGATCTCTCGGACAGTGAGATACTGAGATGTCCAAGAACAGGATCCATACCCTGAAAAATATAATCACTTACTGTTTTAGCAAAGCATTCATTTCCTTTTGGCCTTCAGCAACAGCAACAGGATCCATACCCTGAAAAATATAAATCAGGATAAATAGTTAACACCTATCAAACAACTAATATGAAATGAAAAAAGGCATAAACATGAATATTGGTAAGCCTCAAAATTTTTATCTAAGAATAAATAAATCTAACCTAATACGCGAACATCAGGTGGGGAGTTCATACCGAAGCTTGCACCGTCTGTTTTATCTCCTCCAACCGTGGTCTTATCAACTACACAGGAATGAATTGCATCAAAATGGCATATTAGAATATATAAAATACAAATCTAACACAGAGCAAGTTAGCATGAAAACAGTAAGGATTGCATGCATCAGACCTTCATCATGCAAATGTAAGAGATGGGTCACAACGCCTAACAACATTACCTCTTTTTTAGTACATTTACCAGCTGCAACCCCCCCCCTCTCTCCAAACCACCACGCACACGCACACACACACACACACAACTAAAAAAAATTAAAAGGGAAACAAATAGCATTAGAAGTATAAAAACTAATTGTGAAATGGCAACTAGCAAACAATGTCAATTACACTGCACTTTTCTTATTATTAGACATTACAATCAAACATACCACACTAAGATAAGAAATACAGTTGTACAAAACAGATTTTTTTAATCAACAGCGGGTCAGTGGTAACAAATAACAATGATATCCAAAGAATGTAACATATCCAATATGAATAGCTATATTACTGATAAGAGAAGAAACAAGGAGTCGTTACTCAAATATTCAAGCACAAAGACTCACATTGAGTTTATAAGTAGCTTTGAGTTGACTGATGAGTAAAGGCAATGTTGCTCCTCGAATTAAAATAGTTGTTACAGCAATAGCTGCCCACCTGGAAGATAAAGAGAGCTAAAATATGAAATCCAGGACAAAATCGGACTAAAATACAGCGAATTCGATAATATGGTGAGGCCTCAAGTTGACTGATGAGTAAAGGCAATGTTGCTCCTCGAATTAAAATAGTTGTTACAGCAATAGCTGCCCACCTGGAAGATAAAGAGAGCTAAAATATGAAATCCAGGACAAAATCGGACTAAAATACAGCGAATTCGATAATATGGTGAGGCCTCACAATGACCGATCTAGATCACATATTACTTACTAGAATTTAAGCCTTTAAGGACTTCTCATCCAATCCTTCTTTGTCAGCTATTTTTTATGCTTCCGCCTTTCATATATTTTCTATTGCTTCCGGACCAAAGGTTTAGACTTCATACCCCCAACCCCTCAACAAAACACCTTTATAGTTCTAGTCATACAAGAAAGAAAAACACTAGCATAACCTAATAGAAAAAGTCAAGAGATATCCTCTATTCAGATTATTGTCCAGCAATAAGAATAGGAGATTCTATCTCAATACAATTGTCAAGGTCTCAAGGATATCCTCCTTCCACTCCAGCCCTCTGCCAAAAAAAAAGGCAAGTTTTCATCTCAATTCCTTGCCCACTTTTAGATATGCAAGAGCATATACTGATATTAGTCAAAAGGATCTCTCCTTCCAAGCTAGCTCTCCACCGTAAAAAATGGAACTTCCCATCTCACCACCTTTCCCTCTTTATTCCAATCTCACCACAGATAAAAGTCAAGGAATCGATTAAATAGAAACTAAAATAACATAGCAAAAGGAGGGTATACCAATTCAATCCAGTAAATGAATGAACAGCATCAATCAAGTGTTGCAGTGCAGCAACTGGGAAGGAGGAATCAGCAGCTGCAACAGCCACCTCATTAACGGCAGGAGCTACTGAAGAAACTGCTTCCACAGTTTCATCAGTAAAAACATGGGCAATGTCACCAAGATTGTCAACTTTGTCAGAGCCTTCTGTAGTTGCACTTGACATGTATCTAGGCAATGACGGTCCAATCCCAGCTGCTGCTGGGAAAAGAAAAGCAGGCAAACATTTCTTCTGCCCACAAAGTGATCCGAAACCCCCATTACCACCTATGTTATTTCTAGTATGATTCTGTGACATAACAATATCGCTAATTCCATATCCAGGTTGACTTGGACACGGCGATTGAAAATTCTCATCACTTTCATGATCGCGATGAACAATGTGGCTCAATGACGGGTGGTACCATCTCCGCAAGAGAGTGCCCTGTCTTTTTAACATCAATCGGCAAGCCATCTGAATATTTAGAGGAGGAATTAGATCAGGTACCCCAACACAAGACAAATACAACACCCAAAACCCGACTTTGGTATAACTGTTCAAAGAAACAGCTGCAATTCACAATACATACATGATTTTGATTGATTCCCTTAAAGAAAGCAATCAAGAAACCAATCATCTAAACTACACCACCAAAAAAGACAGCTTAAAATACAGAAAAACAACACAAACCCTAATTTCCCACATGGATGAATGCACAGAGGCAGCAACTAAATTGAACAGAAATGGAAGTGAGTAAGTTAGTACAATCATCTTCAAAACAATTCGCATTATCATAAACCTAATTGCTAACTTGAAAATGCAATTTGGAAACACAGACATAAATTGAGCATGATAAAAATCAAAGAAATCAGTCATAAATAATTAAGCAAAGAATAACCTGAATGAAACTAAACAACGTGGAAGAACGATCAAAACCCTAGCATCAAAACAATAATCACTTCCGACATTGTTGACGGGAATCGCTAGAATGAGAACCGAGCAAGTGTGGCTGATGAGTTCTAGGGCTGTGCAGGAAAATCCGAATATCCGAAAATCCGATTCGTATCCGATCCGTTTTTTTAGGATATCCGTTCCGATATTTTTTTCGGATCGGATATCCGATTCGAAAAAGTCGGATATCGGATACCAACTCGGATAGTAAATTTTCAGATTTCGGATATCCGAATATCCGATAAAAATCGAATATCGGATATCCGTATCCGAATTGATATCCGAAAATTAAGCTGGGCTTGGCTTTTTGGGCCTAAAATAGTAAAATCTAAAATATAAACTTGTATGGGCACTGTTTTTCCTTAATCTTGGGCTTTTTTCAATTTAAATTGTTTCTACTTATGTCGACATAACTCCAACTATGTATTTTTTTCTATTTGAACTCCAATTATGTATTTTTGTTGTGTACTAGTCTAGATGTGTCAAACCTTAATCTAAAAAAAAGTTCTAGATGTGTCAAAAATTCACCCGATTGATACAATCTACAAAAATTAAATTCAAATATCGACTTATTTGGAAATAATAATTTTGTATGTCTCAAATTAAAAATAGATTCGATCCAACTTCACGGAATCCAAACACTTGAATGACACCTCTATGTCCTACTATATCAATTTTATTTTATTTTTTAGTTTTTGTTTTATATATTGGTGGGTAAGGAGAACGACCATACTAGATCAATATCTTTTTCAAGTAAACCAACTTAGTTACGTATAGCAGGCTTTTGGGAAGGGGGTGGGGGAGATAAGGGAACCTCCAGCTTTTAAGAACCACATCCAGTAGTAGGGGTGATTATGAGACAAGACAACTCGCGAGCTACTCGAGCTCGACTCGGTCAAAACTCGACTCGAGTGAGCTTGATTCGAAATGTTAATGAGACGAGTCGACTCGAAAGCTCGTGAGAAGCTCGAATTCCTTTATATAATATCATATTCACTAAAAATTAAATTATTTTGATAAAAAAAACTTTTTTTTTATATTAATAATTAATAAATAAAACGTTATTTATGTACTCGTATCATCATATGTATACACTAAAATGAAAACTCGACTCGCATCATAAGCACCCCTAGCCAGTAGGAATCGAAACCCATGAAGTCGTGAGGTGATACTCTTATCAACTACACGTCTACACCAAATACTACCTGGTCACTAAATCTTGCTATTCTCAATACTTAAGTTAATCAATTTAATTGTCATTCATATGGAGTATTATGGGGTTAATGGTAATTATATAACGATCATCAGATCATGTATGTTATTACTGTACTTTTTAAAGATGACTTCTGATCTATTTACTCTGTAATTAACAAAACCTTAAACTTAGAAGTTAGAATTAATTTCAAGAAATAAATTGCCGGCTCAATCATGATGAGTAAGAGTGATCATTGATTATCGTTACCGATTTACCGAATCGAATAGTCAATTTAATATCCTACCTTATTGAGTATTCAATAATCAATAAAACTAAAAGTATTCAATAATCAACAAAACTAAAAGGATGCCCATGAATTGAATTAACTTTGGGTATAATGTTTTGATTTTTAAACAAATACGGAGTACATATTTTCCAAATAAATTTGAAAGTGATCGAATTTAAAATTTAATCATCATAATACTTTGAATTATTTAACTAGTATTACCAATTTACGGATTTACCACATGATCTTGACTACATTACTAAAGTCTAAACCAGTAAACAACTAAACCTCAATCCCTCTTTCTCATTCTCAATTTCTCAGTCGCCTCCTCTTCTGCTCTCTGTCTCTCTCAGACTCTCATTCTCAATTTCTCAAATTCTCAGTCGCCTCCCTCTCTGCCTCTCTCAACTCTCATTCCTTCTCGCCGGCCGCCGCATGCTTGACTGCTTCCAAGTTCCTTCTCGCTCAGGTAAAACTCCATCTCTCTTTACAAATTTCACAACTTACTGAAATTAGGGTTTTTTTTGAATACTTGAATACTTGAATGCTATATGAAATTTTGAATCACCCATTGATTAATTTGTGTATATCTGAAACTTGAAATGCTGTTGAGTATCTTGAATGTAGGAAGTCTGTTTTTGAGTTGATGTTGATTTCTTTCGTTTTTTTCATTTTCGTCTTGTAAAGAGAAAGAGACTCCCTTCAACTCCCCTTCTTCAACAAGACTCTCAATTAGATTTGCATAAATCATAAATTAACAATTTTTAATCTAGTTTATCTTAATAGTTCTCTGATTCCCTCCTAAAATTAATCAAATGGGTATGTCTGAAACTGGAGAAAAAATTAATCAAATGGGAATTCTTATTTAATTTTGCTTTGATTTAAGATTTAATGATAATATAGAATTGTGCCTACTAGAAAATTTAGTATTTGATGTGTCTTGAATCAAACTATTTTATCAGTTGCATGCACACACTGTTCGTTGGACGAGTGTCGGGTTCTTAACGGTTATAAACGATTTATCTATGATGCACATTGTATGTTATAAGGTCTCAATTGAGTCATAGTTGTTCTACCTATAATGAGACTATTTATATGCTTATTTCTAGTATAACTAATTGAACAAATTGATGTCTGAAGTTTGCTGCAGACTCTGTATTTTAATCATGATCTCAAAATGTTATTTTGGAATTTGATTTTGTCTTTGTAGGAGGAGCCATAATTTTCTGCTACTGAATTTTTTTCTTTTTTTGGGTGTTCATTATTAACAATAGTTGTCATATATGGTCTTTCACATATTAACATACTCTTATAGTGACAGATTTATGGAGGATATGACAGGGGAGAGTGCTACTGCTACCCCCTCAAGTGTTAACCCCTCAAGTGATGATCCATTGACATCTACGGCAAATGCTTCACAACCAAAGCCACAAGATGTTCCACCTGATTCGGAGGCACAAATTCCAACCGAGAGAGCGCCGGATGGTCTTAGAGCTCCAAAAAAAGGTAAGAAGAAAAGATCTTGGGTTTGGGATCACTTTTTGTTATTCACAAGAGATGGGGATAAGAGGGCTAAATGTAACTATTGTGAAACTGATGTTTGTGGTGACTCAAAGAGTGGTACAACTGTTATGCAAAATCATCTTAAAAGGTGCAAAGAATACCCTCCTAACATTGATAAATCACAAAGACTTCTTTCTTTGAAAAGTGAGAAAACTGAACAAGTTAAGGGAGATGGTAGTGTGGATGAAAATATGTCGGGGACATTTGTAAATGGGAGAAAAGGTAGATTAGATCTTTGGAAATTTAAGCAAGATGAATGTAGAAAAGCATTTGCAAAGATGGTCATAATACATGAGAAACCTTTTAGATGTTGTGAGCATGAGGGTTTTCGCTATTTCATGTCATTTGCACAACCCAACTTTGTTTTCCCCTCTCGTTTTACTGTGGCAAGAGATTGTTATCGTATATATGTAGAGGAAAAAAAGAAGCTAAAAAGTTACTTTTCCAAGTCTTCTTCTCGCATTTGTCTTACTACTGATACTTGGACATCATGTCAAAACTTGAGTTACATGTGTTTGACTGCTCATTTCATAGATGATAATTGGATATTGCACAAAAAAATCTTAAATTTTTGTCTAATTAGCGGTCATTCTGGTGAGGCTATTGGTAAAGGGATAGAAAAATGCTTGCTTGAGTGGGGCATTAGTAGAGTCATGACTATAACAGTGGACAATGCTAGTTCAAATGATGTAGGTATTCAATACATAAGAAGAAGACTTCAAAGATGGAAAGATGGGGCTGTGTTGGGGGGAAAATTTGTGCATATGCGTTGTGCAACTCATATTCTCAATTTGACTGTGAGGGAGGGTTTGAAAGAAAATGATGAGTCAATAAAAAGAATAAGAAATGGGGTAAGGTTTGTTAGATCTTCTCCCGCAAGATTGCAGAAGTTTAAGAATTGTGTCAATCAAGAGCAAATTGAGTCTAAACGTCATCTTTGCTTAGATGTTGAAACTAGGTGGAACTCAACTTACTTGATGTTGGAATATGCTTCTATTTATCGTAAGGCTTTTGATTTGCTTGAAACTTCTGATGGTGGTAAATTTAATGAAGAATTGACAAAGTCTAATGGTGTTCCAACTGATGATGATTGGGATCGTGTTGCTTCGTTGCTCCCTTTTCTTAAGATATTTTATGATGCTACTTTAAGACTTTCTGGGTCCTTATATGTTACTTCTAATGTGTATTTGCAAGAACTTGTTACCATTGGAAAGATGATAAAGAGAAAGTGTGAAAGTAGTGATCTTGGTGAAAGATTAATGGCCCATGGAATGAAAAGAAAACATGATAAGTATTGGGAAAATGTGAATAATATCAATTTGATGTTGTATGTTGTTGTTGTACTTGATCCAAGGCGAAAGATGCAATATGTGAAGTGGGCTATTGATGATCAATATGATTTGGATAAGGGTAAAGAGTTGTATGATAAGACTAAGGATGCGTTGAATTCTTTGCACGAACATTATGCCTCTCAACAAACACAAAGTGGGTCAAGTCCATCCAATATGGTTGATTTAACTACAAGAGACTTGGAAAGCTTTGAGGATTGGCATGACATGGCTGAATTTGAATTTGAGAGAGATATAGGAAGTCAAAGCAATCTTGAGAAAAAGAGTGATTTGGATAAGTATCTAAATGATGAAAGAGAACCTAACACTATTGGAAAGAGCTTTGATGCCTTAGATTGGTGGAAGAATCGTGGGGAAAGATATCCTATAGTAGCTCTTATGGCGAAAGATGTGTTAGCTATTCCCGTGTCCACTGTAGCGTCTGAATCTGCATTTAGTACGGGTGGACGAGTACTTGATCCATTTCGTAGCTCACTTTCATCAAATATGGTTGAAGCTTTGATATGTGCTCAAGATTGGTTGCGAAATACTCGTGGTCCTTTAGTAGTTGAATAAAATCTTGAAGATATTGAGAGAATTGAAGAAGGTAAAACATTTTATTAGTTATTATGTTTTTTTTTTAATTAATTTGCATAATTTAGTTTTAACTTCTAACTAATTTTTTATTCTATATTCTTTTTAAAAATTGTTGTGTAGAGTTATTACCACTTATTGAGCAACCTTCGAGTGGCGTTGTTGATGATTACATGTGACAAATTGAAGATGAGCTTGAAGATTGGAGATTGGAGCTTGAGATACATAAGATGAAGTTGTAATTTTTTTTTATTTTGTTTTTTGTGGTGTAATTTACTAATTTGGAGTTTGTGGATTTTTAGTGGCTTGGAGCTTTGTAGAGATTATTTTATGTGTGTTTAATATGTTTTTGTGTGTTTAATATTTGCTTGGTTAATTGGTTTAGTGGTTTTGTGTGTTGCTTTGCTGTTTTTTTAGTTTGTCTATTGCTGTTTTTTTATTGTTGCCAGGTGCTGTGTTGATGTATTGATGGTGCTGTGTTGCTGTACTGATATTGTTGTTGCTGACCCGCTGTTTTGCTGCTCCGTTGTTGCTGCCCTGCTGTTTTGCTGCTCCGTTGTTGGCTTGTTGCTGCCCTGGTTATGCTTCATCCTGTAACTATGCTTAACAGGTTTATGGTCGATTTGGTTGCCACTAATTCTGTTTTTCAGGGGAAAGGAAAAGCTCCAGCCATTCGTAAACAGTATGAAATGTGGAAGAGGCCAGGACAAGGTACTCAAAAGGTTAATATGACGGATCATGGAGAAATTCCGGAGTGGCGGGTGCAGGCTGTGTAATCAGAACTCAGAAGAAGCGATGGATCGTGGCTTGCAAGCAAATCCTAGAAAATTATGGAACTAATGAACTAGCTGTCATTTTGAGGGATATTGGAGAATTTCTGAAGACTGATCGTAATATTGACTTCAATTACATTGACATGGAAGCTTGCGATTAATATGGAGGATGATGAAAGACCACATGATGTTGCTCCAACTTGCGTGAATGATATTTATGAGCAAGACCTTCAGGACAGTAGCAACTAATTGGATGCAGATCTCTTATTGCTTTAGCTTTTCTATTTCTGTTTGTTCTGTTAGAGACAATCAGGGAAGCTTTGGTTTTGATTTTTTGATGATGCCTTGTATGAACCGTTTGATTAAGTAATTTAATATGCTCCCTTTTTCCCAAAAAAAAAGAAAAGAACACATTGTATAATGAAATAGTTTATTATAATAAACGGAAAAAATAATATTTTAAAAAATAGTTTTTAAAAATTTCGGATAACGGATAATTGAAGTATCCGATCCGAAAAATTTCGGATATCCGAAACATTTCGGATCGGATACGGATATCAAATTTGCAAATTTTCGGATTCGAATATCCGATCCGAAATCGGATATCGGATCGGATATCCGATCCGTGATCAGGCCTAATGAATTCATTACTTTGCTCAGAGTTGACAAGGGCTTATGATCTCCGTTTAAAGGTGAACTTTTTACAATTTTGTCCCTAAAATAACATTTGCTAACTTGTACGAAGTAAGAATTTGAGGAAACTCTCTCGCAAACAAATTTAATACTACCTCCGTTAAATATTATCTGCAACTTTGGAGCAGATTACGGCTCACGATGCAAAATTTGAGGGGTGAAAATTAGTGGAAGTTTAGATGATTTAATTAAAGTAGAGGAGAGAGAAAGGGTTTAGGGTCCTTTTGCATTTGAATGGGGAAATCTGTCAGTTTTTTGAGGGAAATAGATTTCCCTCTTAAAATTTCCCCAAAATTTCAAACAATTTGAAATTTTTGGAGATTCAAAACTCCCACCAAAATCTAAAAAAAAAAAACAGATTTCTGCATTAAAGATTGAGCATTTAAGAGGCATATAAAAGGAGTCTCATTCATTACAGAAGCATTCAATGTTTCTCCCAAAAGAAAAGCCATGAAATTTTTAAGATTACACTATTAGTTTTCCAAAAGTTAGCACTAATCACAGTCATTAAGTCCCTAAATATCCAAAAAATTATCCTAACTAAAGTCAGTGCTGCACATGATCTTCACAAATCAAACGCTTCATTGGCTTGGCACCTCCATCATCCTTTTACCCTTACAGGAACGCCCCTTCTTCACAAAAAAAAAACCAGCAGGGACTCCTGTTTCATCAACCTTGAGCTGGAAAAATTCATGTGTAGTAAATGTCATGGCAGAGTTAGAAGAAGGGGTGTTTTTGGAGGTTGATCAACTGTTAACTGAAGAAGAACTAGCAGAGCTTTACTATGACTATGAAGAACACATGCAAGATTATGGCTTGTATGATGATTCTGATGATGAAGTAATGGATGAACAGGGGCAGCAAGACAATGATCAACAAGCACATCAACAAACAGAAGATCAAGGCAACATTCAAGCAGCAACAAGCAGAAAACAACTTGATTTGCACAAAAAGAGGGAGATTGTAGATGCAATCTTACTCAAAATGCATAATGGCAACTTACCAAGAGGGTACATGCAAGAATTATCACACAAATTCAATGTACACAAATCAACAATCACAAGGGTTTTCAAGGACATTCAAAAACAGTTGGAACAAGGTGATGTGATTGATGTCAGGTCCAAGAAGTATGGCAGAACATGGCCTAAACCAAAGGGAATTTACTGATGAATTCCTACAGTCAGTGCCTCTGCACCTTAGGCAGACAGAGAGGAGTTATGCAGCAGCATTGAAGATATCTCATGTTACTCTTCACAACTTAAAAAAAAAAGGAAGGCTCAGAACACATACAAGCAGCAACAAGCCAGCTCTCACAAGTGACCACAAAGTTGCAAGACTGAAATGGATTCTGTCTTACATTAATCCTATCATTGGGAATGAAGACCCTACATTTGATGATATGGACCATGTCATCCACATAGATGAGAAATGGTTCTATCTTAATCCAGATAAAAGGAGATTTTATCTCCTTCCAAGTGAGGAAGACCCACACAGAGTTCAACAGTCAAGAAGATTCAAACTGAAGGCAATGTTTATGGCAGTAGTGGGAAAGCCATTGTATGGGAGAAATGGGGAGCTACTACATGATGGGAAATATGGCATGTTTCCTTTCACAGTCAAAGAGCAAGAAAAAAAATCAAGAAAAAACAGGCCTGCAGGAACATGGGAGACCAAGGCAATACAAAATGTGAACAGGGAGGTCATTAGGGAAATGTTGCTCACAAAAGTAATACCATCAGTCATCTCAAAATGGCCACAAAGTCTAAGCAAAAATGTCACAATACAATGGGACAATGCAAGACCACACCAGATACCCAGAGATCAAGAATTCATTGAAGCTACTACAGCAAATGGGTTCAACATTCAACTGGTGTTTCAGCCACCAGACTTGAATGTGCTAGACTTAGGATTGTTCAGGTCTATTCAGTCACTGCAGTACCAATCATTTCCTAGCAACTTGGATGAGCTAGTGGACAAGGTCATTGAGTCTTATGACACATTCAAACCAGAGGTGAACAAGTACATTTGGATCACTTTGCAAAAATACATGATCATGATACTGCAAGAAGAGGGGGGTAACAAGTACAAAATTCCTCATATGAACAAAAAAAAAAGCTTGAGAATTTGGGCATTTTTCCAGACAAGGTGGAGGTGCAAAGGGATATAGTGCTGGGAAGTGTAGAGTACCTAAACACAATGTTTAGGCCAGCCACTCAAGGGACTCAAGATGCAACAGAAGATATGGAAGTGGATGCAGATTAGGGGACTCAAGCCACAAACCAGGTTTTGCACACTGACAACATTGACTGCCACACATAACCACTTAACCTTTTTTTTTCCCTTATGCTATGGTTAATGAATAGGTGGTTAGGTGTATTTTGGTGATTTAGATTAAACTAACATGTTAGGCAGTCAAATGTGAAGTCTTTTGTTTATGTGCATCAACTTTTTTAATCACTATATGAATGAAATGATAAAGACAAGTTTTTGAAGTGTTATGGCAATACATGTCCATTGTCCATCAGAAAGGTTATCAATGGTGTTGAATACTACACTTCACAACTTGGAGCAACTCAAATGTGTTAAGTGAAATTCAATGGAGTCCCTTCATCATTTGAACCATACAAGTCACTATGGGTGGAATTTCATACAGACAAGGGGGACTCCACACATTCATGGGGCAAATAACAGAAGGGGGGGACTCATTGAAGCACTGCTATAACAAGAACACCAACCCATAGACATTGTTCTCTACAAAACATGATCATTGAGAACATTGTATATACCACACAACAAAACAAACAAACCAAACTGAACTCAGCATTCATCATTCATCAATCACAATCCCTTGTTCCATCTTTCTTAGTACACAAACAGAGAGATCAAGGCAACACTCTTTCAATCAGACAACCAGCATAAGGCAACATTATCACAGCCAAAAATACAGAGTACACCATATCATTCATGAGTATTACTCACAATATCACCATCATTATTACTAAAACATAATATGAACAACATTCCAGCCACACATGGTCTATAATTAAGCCACAGGCATGCTCATCCAACAGATCCACCAAAAAAAAAAAACAATCCACCAGCATATGGGCAACAGGACTCATATAATTCACCCACCAACAACATAATCCAGTAAAAAACAAACAAGGTAGCCCAGAACACATGCAAAAAATCAAAGCAAACCAACCAAGATATATGAGGGACTCAAGAATATAAATGAAAGAGATTAGGGTTAGGAATCGTTACGAAAGCAGTCACTCAGAGGGTTGAACCGAACGGTTCATCCGCCTCACATAGTAGTTGACCACAGGGACTGAAGAGCATCCAGATTCAGGTTGCTTGGCAGGAGAAGGAGAAGCCTCCTCCATATCCTCATCCTCATCAGAAGAAATGATGATGTACTCATGGTCTGGAAGCCCACGCATCCTCCGAAGAGCAACACGCGCCGCCTTCCTGGTAGATCTGACCTTGGGGGGTGACCTAGGCCTCTTAGTTCTGGCCTTTTTCGGAGCCACAACAACCCCCAAAGCAGATTTAGCCACCAGATCTGCAAGAAGAGGACAAACAGAACCCAGATCTGCAGGAGCAGGAGCAGCAGAGCCAGATTCAACCACCATAGGAAGAGGATCTTCCTCCCTCTTTAACTTCCCCTCCTCCCTCTTCAACCGTTCCTCCTCATCAATACTCTTTAGGACTTGACCCAAAGCTCTGTATGTGTACAGAGTACAGTAGCCACGAGTTTCAGCGGATTCGTAGAAATCACGAGGAAAAGGGTTGCCAGTTTCAAAGCAATGGAGGAAGTGGTTGATCAGATTCTCCTCACCCTTATCATTTGTTGCTATGTACGCATCTTTCAAAGGACCAAGGTTAGGCATTTTCGTAGGGGACTCTTTTTTCTCAGAAAATGGTGTGGTGATTGGTGAAGAGTAGATCTGGAGAGAAGGAGAGGAAGAATCGAGGTAAAAGAGGAGAGAGAAGGTGGGAAATGATGAACTAGGGTTCATCTTCTGAAGAAGATTCATGAACATAAAGGGAAACCCAACCATCAGAAATTAATTTTTGGTGGTTGGGGAAGTCAGTAAATGAGGAGAGAAGGAGGGAGATGGGGAAATAAAGGGAGGGAATCATTAGGTTAGAGTAGATCTGATTAGTTTTAGGTTTATGAAATAAGATTAGTTTAGGAGATAATAAGGGTAGTAATTAAAAAAAAAATAAAACATAAGTGAGGGTAAAATGGTTATTTCATGCTTTTTTGTTTACTAAAAATGGAAAAAAATGGAAAGTTGCAGATAACCCTGATCATCCCGAAATGGCAAAAGTTGCAGATAATATTTAACGGAGGTAGTATTTTGTTTGTAAAAAAAAAACAAATTTAATATTTTTAGAATAATAAATATCCACAATGTATTTTTAAGAGTTCAAAAAAAAAAAGAGGTGACATAATAAAGGCCTTGTGAAAGCTTATAGCAAATACAAGAAGTGTGTACAAAAATGGGCAAATTAGATTCTTAAAGGCAAATTGGATGGCTCCACCCACTCAATTGGACTCTCGGAGGGTATTAGGGTCTATAGATAGCTTCTCGGTAATTTTTGTTTCTAGGTCAAAAAAGTCGAAAATTGGCAAAATTGAAAGCTATAATACACGTTTTTTGGCCAATTTCGGAGGTTTCGGGACCCGGTGTCGAAAAGTCTCGATATACCAAAGGATACATTCTAGGGTCATATAATGTCGTTTGGAACCATATATGATCATTTTATGATGTTATAAATGTTTGTGGTAGCCTCGAGTTTTATGAAATCGGTACAAGTTATAAACGAGTAAATTGACATTTTGAAGACATATTGGATGGTTTTACCCACCCAAATGGACTCCCGAGGTGTATTAGGGTCCATGGGAAGCATCTCGAGAATTTTTGTTTCCGAGTCTAAAATAGTGAAAAATTGTCTAAAATTGAATGCACGATTTCGGATCAGTTTTTGACATTTTTTCAAAAAAAAAAATGAACTGAATGTCTGGGGGGACTCTTGTGGTCATATAAGCCATAAGGTGGTTTGAAACCATAACACACTTGTAAAGATGTCTACATAATTGTTTAAATACTATTTATAAGAGTCCAAATTTTTAAAAGAAGAATGAATAGGGATTTAATGGAATTTTTAGTTTTCATTCTTTTTCAATGATACAGAGTAGTAGTTTAAGCATACTAGTTGTCAGCCCTTAGTGTTTGAGTTGTGTATTGGGATTAGCTTTTGTAAAATACTCACTTTGTTCTCAATATTTGTCCCACTGAAAATTTAAGAGATTAAAATGTACTCTATGTTATTTAAAACACGTCTAGACAATGCAAGCTAATATTGCTAACTACTGTAACACCAAACCAATAAACAACAAGTAAAGAAAACACTAGGTCAAAATATGGGGAAGAAGAAGAAAGCATATGCACATAATTCATATTAAGTACTAGTAAATGATTAGAACGAAGGATAATGGAATATCATTAATTAATATAGCAAATATACCTACTTCATTTTCATGACATCGTGTTAGAGAAAGGATCCGATTCATGCCGTAATCTCGATAATATGGAGTACAATAGATTGAAGCCTTTTAGTAGATACACTGTTTACATGCGCATTTCTACCTTCCCTTACAGAATACGGCTTCAATTACACACGCTCACTTATATGGATTCCCATGACACGTTGCGTGTTATTGTGTTAGGTCTTCTATTACATATAACAAAATATCATAACTCTAAACAACTGCAATGAAGTACAAAGCAATGGAAGCAAAGTCACAGGCTCATAGCTAGCCTGTACTGGACAGAAATAACAGAAATGTGCTCCTGAGGCCTTATAACTTGAACACAGGACTGGAGTACTGGACCTATGCCTCAAGATAATCTGATCTTTTATCTGATTGTTTCACAATTGCTAGCTCGTACTGAACAGAAATAAGAGAAATGTGCAACTTCATGGCTCATCAGGCTGTTTAGGTTCCTTTTTCGTGTTATGTTGTTGAATTGTTGAATCTGAGGAAGACTCAGATTGGGACTGTGAGGTGGATGTACGAGGAAAAGATTTAGGAGCGGGTTGTCACGTGCTGACTAATCCCCCTAGTCTTATGCACGCTAGCCTACTAACTTCCCTCCCTCGGATGCTAGTCAAGGCTTAACCCCGAATTGCTTCAAGCAAGAGTGTGCAACGAAAGTTAAGGAATGTTGAGAACACAAGAGGATATAAATATTTTGAATGCTTTTATAGCTTGAGAGAGAGTGTTTACAAGTATTTTCTGAGATGCCTCCAAATGAAGGCCAAGTCCCCTATTTATAGTGTTCTAAGCATGGCCTAGAACCTTCACTAACCTCCTCAAATGGAGGGTTCTAGATCTAATCCTTTCTAGATTATTCTATACATTTCTTTAGTACATTCCTTCTATGTACAAGGCTCTAGAATTATCTACTCAACTCTAGAATTTACGGATGATTCAAGGATGTCCTAGGAGGTTCTAGAAGCTTCCGGATGCACCTCGAGTCTCCTTGAGTATTCTGGAACCTTCCAGACTTCTCCTTCAAAATCTAACACCACCATGATGTTCATTGGGCCTAAAAATGGTGGACCCCCAAATTTGGGCTCAATCGGACTTCATTTGGGTCCCCAAATAGCCCATTATTGTGTTACTGTCACTTGGGTGTTCACTAGGGTGACAGCACTGGAGCAATATAAAGCTCTATAGGGGGAGGGTGTCTCTGGCCTAGCCAGCACGCACCAAGGGCATTCCCCCTAGCCACGATTGTTGCCTACCGTCCAATGGCCCTAGTGAGGGGTGGAATGTGTGGGTCGTGACATGCTCCCCCACCTAAGTCTTGACGCCCTCGTCAAGATCCCGACTCGAATGCCTCGATCTTGTCCGCAAATTGCCATAAATCTTCTTCTTTTTCCCACGTGGCCTCGCTGTCCGGGAGACCCTTCCAACGAACAAAGTATTCGTTGTAGCTTGGCACACCTCGACGCCTTATGACTCTCTTTGCCTCGATGCTCTCAATGTCCCTTTCAAACGATGCTACCACGGCCGTAGGTGCCCGTTGTGATTTTCCCCTGGTCTGATCCTCTAGATCGGCATGGTAAGGCTTCAACATGCTAACATGGAACACCGGATGTATTTTCAGCTTGGGAGGTAGCTCAAGCTTATAGGAAACTTTCCCGACCTTCCTAATGATCGGGAATGGCCCTTCATACTTCCGCACTAGCCCCTTATGCACCTTGCGGAAGACTTTGAATTGGTGCGGCAAGAGCTTCACCATGACTAGGTTGCCTTCTTGAAACTCCAATGGGCGCCTGTTTTTTTCGGCCCACTTCTTCATCTTCTTAGCGGCCTTATTCAAGTAAGCCTTGGTGATGTCGAGCTGCTCGTGCCATCCCTTAGCTAATCTGTAGGCAGCGGGACTGCTACCCGTGTAGCCCGATACAACTGCTTGTGGAGTCAAGGGTTGTTGACCCATGACTATCTCAAAGGGGCTTTGCTGGGTTGCCTCGGACCGCTGCGGATTAAAGGAGAATTGGGCAATGTCTATGAGCTTTGCCCAATCTCGTTGATTGGCACTCACAAAATGCCTCAAATAGAGCTCCAACAAAGCGTTCACTCGTTCTGTCTGCCCATCCGTCTACGGGTGGAAGCTTGTGGAGAAATGTAGACCTGACCCTAGCAACTTGAAAAGCTCCGTCCAAAATTTGGCGGTGAACCTTGGATCACGGTCGCTGACGATGCTCTTTGGCAAGCCCCAGTACTTGACCACATTCTTGAAGAATAACTTGGCGGCTTGCTCCCCTGTGCAATCCTTATGTGCCGGTATAAAAGTCCCATACTTGGAAAAGCGATCAACTACTACCATGATAGAGCCAAACCCCTCTGACTTGGGCAAGGCTGATATGAAATCCATTGAGACGCTTTCTCATGGCTTCTCTGGTATAGGCAAGGGCTCCAAGAGTCCTGCTGGCACACGTTGCTCTACCTTGTCTTGCTGGCACACAAGACAAGTCTTCACATAGGCCTCTATATCGTCCCGCATGTGAGGCCAGTAGTATACCTCCTCCAAGAGTGCCATTGTCCGCTGTATCCCAGGGTGACCAGCCCATAATGAATCATGACACTCCTTCATGATGTCCCGCCTAAGGTTGTCCCACTTAGGCACATAGGTGCGACGTCTGACGGTGTAGAGTATCCCATCCTCTATCCAGAAGCGTTGGGTCTTTCCCTCTCGTTAGCCAAGTCCATCAAACTCTTGGCCATAGAATCCTCCTTTAAGCCATCCTTGACTCGATTAAGGAGGGTGCTAGCTATGCTGCTCACGCTAGCAAAGATTGCTTTGCGGCTCAGAGCATCAGCAACTACATTCACCTTCCCTGGCTTGTACTCCATAGCGTAGTCAAAATCAGCCAGGAAGTCTTGCCATCGAGCTTGCTTGGGGCTAAGCTTCTTTTGATTTTGGAAGTAACTTGTTGCAACATTGTCGGTATAGATGGTGAACCGACTCCCAAGCAAATAATGTCTCCAGACACGCAAGCAATGAATGATAGCTGTCATCTCCTTATCATGCACTGGGTATCTCCTCTCAGTGTCATTGAGCTTACGTGACTCATAGGCCACTGGATGCCCTTCTTGCATGAGAACTCCTCCGATAGCAAAATCTGAGGCATCAGTGTGTAGCTCGAATGGCTTTGAGTAGTCGGGCAGCGCTAATACGGGCTCTTTGGTGACGGCATCTTTCAAGTCATCAAAGGCCTCTTGACATTTGTCGCTCCAACACCATTGTGCCTTCTTCTTTAACAAGTCAGTCAATGGCGCCGCCCGTGCTGAGTAGCTCATGATGAACCGCCTGTAATAGTTGGCGAGCCCAAGGAAAGAACGTAGTTCCGACACGTTCTTGGGCTCCTCCCATTCCCTGATGGCTTGCACCTTGTCATGCTCCATCATTATCTTTCCGGCTCTAATATGGTGTCCCAGGAAGGACACCTCCTCCTGTCCGAACGAGCACTTCTCTTGCTTCACATAAAGCTCGTTCTCTCGTAAGACCTGGAACACCTGTCTCAAATGCTCCACATGATCTTGTAAGTTGTCGCTATACACGACGATATCGTCGAGATAGACGACTACAAATTTATCAAGGAAAGGCCAAAAAATCTTATTCATTAAGGTGCAAAAAGTAGCAGGGGCGTTGGTGAGTCCAAAAGGCATCACCAAGAACTCATAAGAACCATACCTGGTCACGCATGCCGTCTTCGCCTCGTCCCCTTCGGAGATGATGCCATTCTGTGGTGGAGAAGGCGTGAACAAGACATCAAGAGTGGTTCATGTTCCATCCGAACATGGGACCAATTCAAGGACGTTGTCACGTGCTGACTAATCCCCCTAGTCTTATGCACGCTAGCCTACTAACTTCCCTCCCTCGGATGCTAGTCAAGGCTTAACCCCGAAATGCTTCAAGCAAGAGTGTGCAACGAAAGTTAAGGAATGTTGAGAACACAAGAGGATATAAATATTTTGAATGCTTTTATAGCTTGAGAGAGAGTGTTTACAAGTATTTTCTGAGATACATAGTGGCAGCGTTAATCTTGGAGGCATCCTCCTCCAAGTGCACAGCCTCAAAGTATCGCTCCATGCTCCATAGGAAGTTGTCAATTTCCCGAGCATCCCTCTTTCCATGATACTTTGGAGGCTTGGGGATTTCCACCTTAGGACCGACTTGAATGGTGGCGCCCCCAGCCACCGTAGTCCTTTTTAGCAACGTGAGTTCCTCCTTGAGGAGCTCATTCTCCTTCTTCAAAGCAAGGAGTTCCCCCGTGAACTCCTCACGCATTTTCGCCATCTCGCCCATCATCTTCTCAAAAGCCTGATCAGCGAGTGACTGAGCATCAAGGGATACCTCCTCTAGACGATTGTCTAGTTCCCCTAACTGCCCTTTGAGCGTAATAACTTCATTCTCGACCTTGCCGACAGAATCCGTCATGTCGCAAGCAGCAACTTCGGCTTTGGCCGATCTCTCATCAACTTTATTCACTCGCTTCTCAAGCTTTTGGACAGCTTGAATGAGAGCCTCGGGCGCATAGCCCTCGGTTGTTTGTGAAGCACTAGCGTCCTTGCCGTCCTTGCTCTTTGCCATTCTTCCTCCTTCGCTCACAACTTGCTAACAAAGCTCGACAGCACTATAGTCCCCCGCGACCGTAGCTGCTCTGATACCACGTTGTCACGTGCTGGCTAATCCCCCTAGTCTTATGCACGCTAGCCTACTAACTTCCCTCCCTCGAATGCTAGTCAAGGCTTAACCCCGAAATGCTTCAAGCAAGAGTATGCAACGAAAGTTAAGGAATGTTGAGAACACAAGAGGATATAAATATTTTGAATGCTTTTATAGCTTGAGAGAGAGTGTTTACAAATATTTTCTGAGATGCCTCCAAATGAAGGCCAAGTCCCCTATTTATAGTGTTCTAAGCATGGCCTAGAACCTTCACTAACCTCCTCAAATGGAGGGTTCTAGAAGCTTCCGGATGCACCTCGAGTCTCCTTGAGTATTCTGGAACCTTCCGGACTTCTCCTTCAAAATCTAACACCACCATGATGTTCATTGGGCCTAAAAATGGTGGACCCCCAAATTTGGGCTCAATCGGACTTCATTTGGGTCCCCAAATAGCCCATTATTGTGTTACTGTCACTTGGGTGTTCACTAGGGTGACAGCACTGGAGCAATATAAAGCTCTATAGGGGGAGGGTGTCTCTGGCCTAGCCAGCGCGCACCAAGGGCATTCCCCCTAGCCACGATTGTTGCCTACCGTCCAATGGCCCTAGTGAGGGGTGGAATGTGTGGGTCGTGACAGGGTGCTCTTGGAAGATCCAAGAACTTTCTCACTTCTGAGCGCTTTAAAACTGCAGGAAAGAAAATTTATCACAATGTGGACATTCACAGCTATGAC
Organism: Chenopodium quinoa; assembly: GCF_001683475.1. Taxonomy (NCBI): domain Eukaryota; kingdom Viridiplantae; phylum Streptophyta; class Magnoliopsida; order Caryophyllales; family Amaranthaceae; genus Chenopodium; species Chenopodium quinoa. Next base: position 3,724,683 of record NW_018745454.1, read on the forward strand.
TCATCAATGATGTAATATTTTCTGCAACCAGCACGCAAATAAATTGTTTTTAGAAAAGGGACAACTAGGTTTTCTGACCCTGCCCAATTCTTTTCAAAGGGCCTAGCCCGACCATGATCAGCTTTATTAAAACCACTTTGAAATTTCTAACCAATGCATACAATTCTATAGAAGTTTCTATAGCTCTTAAGGATAAAGTGGACACCAGAACAACGTTCTGATGATGCTGCTGTGAACCTTCAGCAAATAGAATCCACATACAAAATGCATACGAGGAACAAACTTCTTAAATCTATTTGTTTCCCTAATTGATAGGAATGATAATTTCAAATAAACATATATAATACTAGGAGCAAGATTTTCAGGCAGTTTGGACTTTGGACTTCAAACACTAAACCAAATCGTGGCCATTTCTGTGGTAATTCCATCTAGAAGGCACGAATACTAGTTTTGTACTCTGGCTCAACTTATCGGGTGTTCATGGACGTGGATGGCTGAGATTTGTGGCAAATAGACTGCTAAAAAGCTATGAAGCAATAGTAGATTTAACAAAAAGGGTCAAAGACTCACCTGTTCCACGTGACAACATAAACAGCCTGGAGGTTATCAAATAACAGAAGAATGCCTGCAATAATATTGTCATCCTCAATATTAGGGAATTAAATCAGAAATTCATACACAAGGGAGCACAGGTATGCATTTAGAGGAATCAATATGCGAACCCGAACTGAATCACATAACGTGGGGTTTTACATCAGAGTAATGCTAGCCACATAGGAAATGGGAAGGGACTGGTAGACAGGGACTGCCTTAAAAGATTTCTTGACAGTATCTTTGCACAATTCTTTTAAGTATTCGAGAAGCTATTATAGTGATGGTTTTTACTCCAGATAGAGCTCCATAGCTGCTTTCATGCTTGGGTTCAATTCATGAAACAAGCCTATGGCTTTCCTTTATGTTCATTTCTAATCTTTGTTCCCCTTTTTTCTTTTTAAGAACCCCCCTTGGCTAATAATAAGTCAGGAAAAAAAAAACAACTTCCATGAAATAAAAAATTTAGGCTTCACCATTAGAAAAAGCATATACAAAGTACAGCCAATGAGCCAACAATAAGTGGGATGACTTGGTGGCGTGGAGGAGCATGTCAAACACTGATCTCAGTCATGTGAAATGAGATGAAGCAACTATGATAAACTATTTGTACTTATTTCTCTACAAAACTTTGTACAAGTCTTATCAACATTTGATGAATGCCATCGGAAATACCTTAGAAAAATCCATTGTAAGGGGCACTGCAAGAATAGCAAAGGTCCTTGAGCATCTCTTAAAGTCACCCGCTGACGGATGTCCTTTCAAGCTTCTCAGCATGTTGCACTAATTAAATTGTAGTAAGCAAGAATAAAGTGAGTTAAAATAACAATGAAATATTAGTGTTGCACTAATTAAATTGTAGTAAGCAAGAATAAAGAGAGTTAAAATAACAATGAAATATTAGTATCGCCCCCCCCCCCCATTCTCTTGTTAAAGCAAGTGGGTAGACCATGTGTTTAGCTGATTTTAATCAAGTTTGTAGTGGGGTCAGCTGAAAATAAATAAATAAATAAAAACTTCCAAAAAAAGAATATGCGTCAACTAAAAAAAACGTAGGTATTAGATGATATGAGGAGCAACAGCAAGAGGTGCTCAGCAGTGCATAGCAATTCCTCACCTCAGTGTGGGCTAAGAATAATAGTACTGTCAGAACTGGACAAATATACAAACTATCTGGAGTAGTAAGATCAGTGAACCAGAATGCTCCACCATATTTCAATGATGGAACCTTCTCAACCATGTTTGAGATCTGATATGTCATCAAAGAAGTTTGAGATAAAAATTAGAATAAATGCTATTTGAATTAAAAGAGCAAGATGCATATAAGTTAAAAGTTTGAAATCTTACAGCAAAGAAAAAGCTTATGGAAATAGAACCCCGAATCAGAGTTAATTTCGGGTAAACTTCAAGTCTGTCATCTCATCATTCCAAAAAAATGTAGATCAGATGCTAACCCAGCCAACACAATAAGATTTGCTTGTGCAAATTAGGGGATCTTTTAGATCTCATAGATAGCAAGTCTAAAAAAAATTACTTACTGATTACGGATAACATTCCATTCCTTTAGAATTTCGGATTTGGAAACCTTACCCTATACATAAATCAGGATAGCAATATGAGTTTCCATTGCATGCATCATATAAAGACACAAGGACGAATTGTTAACCTGCCTTCCAGTATCTCATTTCAGATGATATATCTAATCTAATAGACAATTAGTTAGTGGTACAATATAAGGGAAGTTCATACCAAATGCCATTTCTTTTTCAGCTCCTCCAAACGTAGCAACTGCACAGGAATGAATATACATTGAATTGGCATACTAGCATCACGACTGAAATATATTTCATCACTTTGGTTTAAGCCAATCACAATAACACAAGTAACTAAGTAAGAGAAGCTTAATGTGTTGACATGATCACGATAATGATAGCACACATGACGGCATCAGACCATCATGCAAAAGTAAGAGATGGATCACAAAGTGGCCTAAGAACACAACATCTTACTCCCTACATTTCCTTATAATCCAGAAACCAAAGAAGGGTAGCAGAGGAAGTACAATGATAATTAAGAATGGGTGACTTACTTTCAACCCATTTTATTTAACATCATAAAATAAACAGTGTAAAACTGTAAATGATGAGGTTCAACATAGCAGTTATGTCTGTCCAACTGTCCTTGCATCAAGCAGAAAACATTAAGAAAAAAGGATCAAATTCATTGGAATACAAATTGATAAAAAAGTGCTAAACAGAAGAATATAATATTTTCCCAGAAAAGTTTGCTCCGCCATACAGTACTATTTGTTAATAACACATAAACAAAGCATAACCTTTAGACAGATGATGAAAGTTATGGTGGCAATGAAAATCTAAAGCAGCTAGCTATTTTACAAATGACAGAAGAAAACAGGGGGGGGGGGGTGATAAATTATTCAAATATCCACGCACAGAGATTCACATTAAGTTTATATAAGCAGCTTTCAGATGCTTTATGTGAAAAGGCTGAGATGCTCTTCCATTTCATAAAGTTTGTAAAGTCTCCATAATCACATAGCATAAACTCTTGACAGATTTTGAAATTGTATAAGGGCAATGATAATCCAAAAGAAGTAGCTATTATACAGATAAGAAAAGGGGGATAAAAAGGGACAATCACTCGAAATTACAAGCACATAGACTCACCTTACGTTTATAAGCAGCTCTAATCTCATTTATCGCAAAAGGAATGGTTGATCCTTCAACCATTAAAGTTGTTATAGCAATAGCTGCCCACCTGAGAGGTAAAGAAAGACAATGTCAAGGAAAATATCTAATAGAAATACAAAATCTCATATTACGGTGACTCGGTGAGGCCTCAAAACATGCAAACCAAATTACAGATTTTAACAGTCTATTACCTAAGTTTCCAGATCATAATTAACTGGCCATCTTATACTCCCTCTTTTTTTTTTATATGATGTACCCACTTCTAATTTATTCTAATTTTGGCAAACATGTTTTACATCTTACCCCATACTCCATATTAGTTATACCTTTCCACTCACTCTCTTTTACTTAATCCAAAAATTTCTTACACCTACCTGCCATTATCTTTCTCAGTATATTCACTTTTTTTACACCCACTCAACTTTCCTTGAAACATGAGTCCACAGCAAATGAGTATTAACTTTGTATTGCTTCCAAACTAAAGGCTCAAACCTCATCCTCCCCCCCCCCCCCTACGCGCACACACAGTGAGAGGAAAAACACAGCAAAAAAATCCTTTATAGTTGCACAAAAAACGGAAATGAAATTTGTAGGATAACCTTTTATTAAAATATCAAAGAAATCCTCAATTCAAACTATTCTCCACCCAAAAGAAAAGAATGTGCCTATTTCAGGTTCTTAACCCCCTTAATATTCTGGACATGATAACATAGCCTGATTCACCAGTCAAAGACATCTTTTCTCTACTCTAGCCCACCCGAAAATACGGAAGTTCCAATCTCAACACCTTGTTATATTGCACTAGAATGCAAATACTTCGAGAGCTTAAGCTATATTATTACATAGTTTTGTTATTTCAAAAGCACTAAGCACTTGAAAATTTGAAATGGAAATTATATCACTAAATCAAAGTAAACAGACAGACTGCCCCTGTCATCCCCATCAACAAACAAATTGTTACATAATAAACCAAAAGACTGATCTTTTAGGGTGGTTTAAATGTTTAATCTTATAATAGACTTCAAACACAAAGAGTTGTTAAGGTCTACAAAATAAGAAAAGTATAGAGATGAAAATAAAATAGCCGGAGTTACAAAAAAATATAATAATAAAACAAGGAGATATACCAATTCAATCCAGTCAATGTCTGCACGGCATCAATCAAGTACTGCAGTGCAGCAATTGGGAAGGCAGAATCAGCAGCTGCAACAGCTACCTCATTGATGGCAGGAACTTGTGAGGACACTACTTCCACATTTTCACTAGTTAGAATGCTAGTAATGTTGTCACCATGAGGTTGAGCATTATCAAATCCTTCACCAGCTGCGCTTGAAATCTTTCTAGATAACGACGGTACAACACTTTCAGGTAATATGACAACAGGGAACCGTTTATTCCATCCAAAATGCGCTCTAAAACCCCCATTACCACCAATGTTGCTTCCATTATGAATGTGTGACAAAACATTATTACTAATTCCACATTCAAGTTGACTGAGTGGGCTTGGATATGGTGATTGGGAGTTCTCATCACTTTTATCACCGCGATGAACAATGTGGCTCAATGACGGGTGATAACATCTCTGGAAAAGGGTGCCTTGTTTTATCTGTTTACTCAACATTCGTCGACAAGCCATCTGAATATGGAGCAAGGAGTGATTAGATAATATAACAGACACAATACATTGAAAATTTGCAGCAAATTAATCTCTGGAGTCATATATTGCACTCCCAACAACACCCTTTGAAATTTATTCCAAGGATAGTACATAAGTTGATAGATTCACTGCTAAATTACAATTAAGCACTAAATCATCGTCTCACAAAACAAAGATCACTCACTTCCCACAAGAAATTCCAGCCATTCCACCACAAAAATAGGCCAAATTAAAGTTCAAAATGGCTGAACTACCAAATTAGTATATACTACTGAAAATAAAAAATATCAACTTTTTCATATTGTAATGCAAATAATTCCAGCACATATTTAGTATGAAAATATAACTGAATATTTATACACCAAAACTCCTAAATTAATGTATAAAAAAAATGTCCGTACAAAAACAAAAACCCTAAATTCCCATATACTAGTACTTGGAACACAAAAGCTCAAAACCAAGCTAAGTCTCAAAGAGCAGCAAACAAATCACTTGCTTTGCATAAATAAATAAAACTCTTACAATTAAAGAAGCAAGTCACATTTACATCAATTATCAACCAAATTAAATAACTTAATTTTCAAAAGCAGAAGATTATCCACTGACTAAAAGGGTTTATTCCAGAATTAAGTGTTTATTTAACAAAATTATGATGGAATTGAAGAATTAAACAGAGTACAGAATACTTGCAGCAGAAAAATGGAAACAGAATTTGATAGTCTCAAAAAATAGAAGCTGAATTTTTGCACAATTTTTTTTTATTTTTTTTTATTTCAAACTGAAATCATGGCTGATTTTTAAAGGTCGAAAACATGGGAGATGTATGTCAAGTAACCAAATGCAGAAATGTTAAAAACAACATTTGAAAAAGTGAATGATGAAGTATTCCGTTATTCTTTTTTAATCCTCAGTGGTGTAAAAAAACTAAGAATAAGGTGAGGGGTCAATAAAGTGGGTTATTGCCTTATTGGGTCGGGTCTAGTTAGGATTCGAGTTATGGTAAATCTACTCGATTTGGTTTAATTTTTAACACCTTTTGAGGACAATTTTTTTTATTTAAAGGTGGATGATCGAAGAAAGAACAATGCTATATTATTCATGATTCAAAAATAACATTTTATAAGTACATAAGAGAAAATCTCACACGAACAATGATTTTTTCAATCTTGTTCAACTTTAAAAGATAATAATCTGGTGAGATAATAGGCAGCAAAATTACCCTTCCGTTTAACATGATGCTAATTGCTAATATACGAGATTAGATCATTAGAATGAGAGTTCACAATCTATAAAATTATTTCAGTGACATTTTTCAAATCTTAACCAGGGACGGATCTATTAAGGTGCACAGTGAGTCACGTGACTCACCAGCACAAAAAAAAAATTAAAAAATAAAAAAAATAAAAAAAATCTACAGATAGGCGGTCTCTTTTTTGCTTTTATTTGAGATTAGCCCACTGTCAGTTTTTTATATCTCAAAGAGACCGCCTATTAAAATATCAGATAGGTGGTCTCTTTGTTGCTGCTATTGCCACCACGTCATTAGAGACTTGTTATATTTAATAACCGGTCTCTTAAGTTATCTAACTTTTTTTTTTTAATAATTCTTGTTTTTAAGTAAAAAAATCATAAAGTTAGTTTAATGTAATATTTTTATAGTATGTATTTTTATATCCTATTTTTGGATTGAAATCATTTTGGTGAAATATAATTTTTGGATTGAAACAAGTGATCAATTATTGATGGTGACTCATAAGTTCGAAAATCCTGGATCCGCCACTGCATATAACACTTCAAAATTTCATCCTTACAATTCTACGCAGCCTACACTTATAATTAATTTTTTTCAAATCAAATAACCAATAACTACCTTTAAATTTTTTTTAAAATTCCATTAACATTTCTAATAACCAAGTAAACCAACCCCCAATATATAAAATTGTTTTGTCACATAGAATATAACCTGCGCATAAGCATGAATTTTGTCAAGTAAATTTGGTGGGTCTCCCGTACATAAGCATGAATTTCTTGCACAATATATAAATCTTCTTATTATATGCATATTTCTTCATACAATTATCATGAATTCATACATATAACAGGAATTAATCCGTACATTGGCACGAAATATATAATTTGCGAAAAAAAACAATCTTAGATATTAGAAAGCAAGTAATAAAGTTATTGGGTGCAATCAACATTAAAATTAACAGGAGGGAAATCAATATTAGCTCCACATTCAGTAGGCAACTGCTGAACTTTAGTAGGATCATATGTTGTATCATCTAATCCTTGCTTAAGGCACTCACAAATCTTCGCCACGCCTGATCGGCCCTTGGCTAACCCGGCCACGTTGTGCACCCCGTTGCAGCAAGCCTTTTCGGGAATGGACGATTCATCCCTTATGAAATCCGCACAGGGTGACAGTTCTGTGATAATGGTTCTGCATTTGGTTGACAGTCTTTGGAAGAATGCAGGGTTTGAAGAGTAGTATTGTGGCAAATGTTGCAGGGACAAAATGGTAATAACAAGACTAAGACAACAAGTTCTTGTCTTTGGCATTGTCATTGTAACAAAATGATGTTAGAAAATGATGTTAGACTAGTTAGTCCAACTTACAAAGTGCAATTTTTCATTCATGTAACAAATATTAAGTATATATAACTGTGAGGCAAGAGGTTTTTGATACGTGTTGGTACAAGATTTGTGTCATGCATTTGGCAATTGGTTGGAGCTAATAAGAAAAAATTTGTGTTGCCATGTACACTTGGAATGATCGAGTCAAGTCTTTATTTTAGTGTGTGGCTTAGCGCGTGTCATTTTTGGGGGCCGTTGGGGCTTGTGGTTGCAATTAAGGTTGTGGTATAAAACCAATACTTTGTAATTATTAATAAGGTGGGTTGACCCACCAAATTTATTTAGTCACTTTTCCTTTATTTCTTTAATGTGGGACAACTAGTCTCAACTCACATGTGAGTTATTTTCCTAATAATTTGACGTGTTTTAATTTTCATGCTTTACAACTATTGAACTATAGCCATGGTAATTTAGGAGTAAATAATTTTTTTAATTATTATTATAAACATGGTTAAAATATTATCTCCTAAACTTATTTTCTTAATTAGAAGATTTTTTTATAATGACCAATATATGTTTGTTAACTGTAAACTACTAAACTTGTCAATACATGAATGCTTGTGCGATTTCATAACGGATTATAATAGTTTTTTTTGCTGCAAACAATGGATTATAATAGTTGATTTGGTAAAACAACGAATAATGACAGATATTGTGATGTAATTATATTTGGAGAATAAGAAGTTGAAAATACTTTACCATATGACTTGTAGATAACTGAATGGGTTGGTTTTTGTTGTGTTGTGATAAACTGATTACTTAGGAGCACCCTAATCTGTTTACGTAATCTGATTTACTTTACATTTTAACTGAAGTCAAATCCATGATCCCATAAGCAACCTTGCAGTAAAAAATCGTACTTCAGAATGTAAGTTCTGAAATGAACAGGTTTAGTTGTTCGGGCTCTGTCACTCTGGTCGCGCCCATGATTTAGCTCACTGCCTTCTATGAGAGATGAGTAGTATAGTCATTTGATTTAAGAATTATCTGTCTTAGGTTGTTGCAATGTTAACGGAGGATTTGATTAATGTATTTGTTCGATCCCTCAGGTTGGGGGTTTGCTCTCACAAAAACATCATGACATGGGTTAGACAAGCAAAATATGCCAATTTTCTAGCTTGGTTAAACACATTTGTCTCTTTAGTCCTTTCCTTGTTTGTATCAACTAATGTAGGTAAGTATGAGCCCTGAAAGACAGGTAAGGTTGACAGGTTTCAACTGCTTGCGTTTTCGCAACGCCTAGTGTAAAATTGCCCCCAATTGAATTCTCTCTTTTAATTGATCAATCAAGTACAGAAGAGCACTGTCTTGGAATGATTCATTAGTCTGTTTCAATGTTTTGCTGGCCTTTTACAAGTTAATTAACCTCATTTTTTTTTTACTACTTCGTATTATCAATCAAATACACTGGTATTATTTCCGTTTCATTTTTCACAAACTGTCTCAGGTAGCTAATAATCAGCATAAAAACAGTTTGAGTAATGAATTGCAAGCAAAGATCATAAGAACCCGCTAATATATATAAGTAAGACAATTATATATCATCTGTTTCCAGTAATCCAGAAACTACAAAACGGAGAATAATTGGACACAAGTCCATTATTTGATAGCATAATGATGCTTTATTTCATCTCATATATTTTCATACTAACATTATTGATGATCTCTCATAACTGACCGAGCACTTATTTTTAGCGACACTTGCAAATCCTGCATAAAAAATCAGTGAATCAGAAACATACAGTATAAACTGTGTTCAAGATATTAAGAACAAGTTTTAGCTGACTTACTGCAGTGTAAACACTAATTCTTTATTCCATGACCAAAACTAACCCTGTAGAGAAAAGATACAGTAAGAAACTTCTGAGTTCTGACAGTAGCAAGAATCCATGAAAAATAACAGAAGGAAATGCAAAGGAATACTATTTGTGTTTAGTAGGAAAGAAGATAAAGAATCATTACCTGGAGCAGTCAGTGGTATTGTTGATTGGAGGGAGAGTGATGTTGACCAAACATAGCTTAGGCAGGTCAGCAACAAGTGTAGGATCATAATCAAATTCAGCCATATTCGCCTTCAAGCAATCGCAAATTTGCACTTCATCGGACTGGCTCTTGGCCATGCCTGCCACATTCCTAATCCCAGCGCAACAAAAATCTGAAGGCGAATCAGTGGATTTTGAAATGAAAGGTAAGCAAGGGGCAGAATCTGATACAACATCCACGCATGAAGGAACACAAACAGTTGATCTTGCTAATAGCAAGCTGAGTATAGCTATGTAACCAAGAAAAAAAGTAAATTTGTTTGCCATCTCTAAATGTATGTAAGGTAGGTAGACGAAAATAGTTTATTGTACTGGTGCAGGAAAGTTGTGTGTGTCTGCTTTTGAGGGTTACCCGATTGTGCTATAAATATAAGTGCTTGGGGCTTGGAAGCTAAAAATTCTGCGCAGAAACTTACTGCTGATAAGAGAGCTTCTTTATGCTACTTAGATTATGGCAGAAATCATGGTCATGCATTTGAAGTTTTGAACACAATCTTGTTTTTTCCAGCAGAAAACATGCAGCATTTTACATTTTGTGACTAAAACAATCAAACTGCAGTTTCTTTTCCACCATATTATAATCATTAAACTAGCAGCAAGCTCAAGGAAACTTGAATGTCAATCCCACTAACTGAAGTCATTTGAGGTTTAACAGATAAAATAGCAACGAGTAAATCAAAAACTACGTATAGTAGTACTAAAACAAATAGAACTCTTTACACAGTCCTTACATGATCCCAGAGTTAAAAACAGAGCTTGAGGGTGCCAATTTGCCAAATACTTGTACATTTCTCATCTCTTCTTAATATAAATATTCACAAAGCTGAGGTACAGAAAAGATGATCCAAAAAAAAATAAAAAATAAAAAAAATCCTTTCACTAGATACAATATGAGATTATAAACGCTGTACAGAATTACGTAGGAAGCTGATTAGTCTAAGGATTCGTTTTAATATACAAAATGTAGACAAACCACGAGAATTCCTAAGAAAAAAAAAAGCACAAGTATCTGCATCATTGCCCAGATGGGTTTCGAGAATCAGATTTAGAATTGTTACTGCGCTTTACATATGAAGTGCCTGCAGCTGGCACATCAGCTTGGGAGGAAGCGGAGAGAGGTTGAAAGCTAGTGTTCCCAACAAACCAGTAGAGTGCCCATTTCAAGTTGCAAAGAGTGTACTTGAGAGCTTTGGTCCAGTTCTCTGGCTTGTTAAAACTTTGTGTGATTGAGTAGGCTTCCACTTTGTCATTCTCAATTCTGTGAAGTTTGACATAGAGGTTAAAAATCTAACTCAAAATTAGAAAAAAACTCAGCCAATAGGACTATGTATAAAGGGCCACATCAGAAGGTAAGCATCAGTTTATAAAGAAGCATGCCCAGGCACTGCATGACCTGGACCATGCACCTTCTTGGTCAAGACGATACAAGGCAGGGAAATCCCTATCTAATTGGTGCGCCTTCAGCCTTTTTATACATTGGTGAGCGAACACAGATTAAATCCCATTATAACAAGAAAGAAAACGCATCCAAAGACTATGAATAATCTAAACACCATAACATTCAATTACAGTCAATGTGATAGTTAGCATTTAAAAGTTTACTCAGCTAATGACCACAAGTATAAAAGTTCTATGGCTTCTACCCATCAATAAGTTTCCTGTTGTCACAATGACATCCAGAAGGAATCTAAATGAATACTGTATAAACAATAACTCAAGCATCTAACGAAACAAGCAACAAGCTACATGAGTACATGACTGAATCTACAATCCCACCTCTCTTTACCCTGGACTCCCGAGGTTATAAAATCAACCAACTCCACCCCTCATTCTACAAAGCTTATATTCTTTTCACGTGGAAATTTTTCAGATTTTTACAAATCATATAGAATGATAGTATGTGACAAAAGAGGCAATAGATTTAGTCTTTGGGCACTGATAAGTTAGCAGTTTGAGCACAAGCGGCCACAGCAATACATTACTAACTTTTAAATCTTTTGGTATAGGCCAATTGGCCATCAAAATTCCAAGCATGTACAAAAGATATGAACAAAAAAAAAATAAAAAGAAGTGAATTATTTCAAGCAGAAAATTATCATTACCTATATGGGAGCTTGAAACACTTATCAGGAGGTATGTTATTCTCCAGATCCTTCATCCGTGCAAATTCTGAAAAGTCCCTCAAGCATGTTAAGAACAGTGTCATCGCTTTGTCATACCGAGTGCTCCAGAACAAGTTTACAGGACCAAACCTATTCAAAAAAAAAAAAAAAATTAGACTTTAACAAACTAAACATTAGAGTTGAAACTATGAGATCTATATATAAACTAAATCCCCTCCAAGATTCTCCGGCCACATACAGCTATTAAACAGCTGGATTTATGGCAGCATCTACTAATGCTTAGCATATGGTGAATGGGTTAGTGCATGTATCCGGTTACACCCCCCCCCAAATCTAACTCTTTCATCCCTGTCATTTCTTCACCTAGTACTTTACTGAAAATCTTTGGGACACAGAATTTCTACAAGTTAATCTCTTATGATTAGAACTGTACACATCCAGCAAAGGAACCAATCAGAATGCCCTTATATTGATAAGGATAAATCCAAGAAAAAACACTTCTTTTGGTCATTATTACTTAATTTGCTAATGTAAAAATTACTTTCAAAACTTGGTTGTCAATTCATCTGCACATAAAAAATGGAAGCTAGAAACAAGTACCAAAAAATGAATATACTGAGTAGTACTGAATCTCAAAGAAATAGTGCAAAGAGGTAGTTTGCTGCTTACAAGTCATAAGTGTTGTTGCTTGTATCCATAATTCGAGGATAACTTCCCATAGGAAGTATTTTAATTCTGTAACTGTAAATTACAAGATTAAAGAAAACATGACTGCTATTACGCAAATTAAACGAAACACTACAGGGAGAAAAAAAAGAAAGAAAGAAAAAAAAAAATCAACAACAACAATAGCAATAGCAACTCATTAACAAGACAAGTGAACATAACTTCTTTTTTTCTTCATATGTTGATTTTTAGCAGATGCTTGTTACATCGTTAAACTTCATAATACCATAAATATGAAAGTTATATTCCCATAATGCATGATAAAACAAAGTGCCATACCATAGACAACTACAAATTACAGGAGGCAGAAGCATATACAGAATTACTCATAAACAGCCTCTCTAAGTCTCTACTAGTCTCTCAATCTGAAAATAATTGTCGCATACACAATTTGTATTCAAATATATTCACTTTTTTAAAGGTTGTACTAGTTAATGATTGGATTTTTTGAAACGCCTCTATTTATAGTGAGTGTGGGAATGCATCAATAAAGGGTCATTTAAGACATGTCGCATCCTGCAAATGCCAAAGGGGGTACACACTGAGAGTAGCTGGAACTAGCATACTACAAAATTAGCCTAAGGAGGTGCAATAAAGAAAACCACAATGCAAATCGCAGCTGGAATTTCCTATAACGACAATCAAAATGCAAATCAAACAACTATTCATCTCTTATCAATGACAATACCCACTTAGTTTTATCTTTACTTATTTATATTAAGCACAAATACATCAACCAAAGTTGATAGCAAATACAATTAGTACCTAGAGAAGGACACACCTATTATAGCATACTATCCCAATGGATAGGACACTTCTAGCATGAATCAACAAATCTCAGAATCTCTCCTTTTGAAGGAAACCATCCCTGGTTGCTGTCTCAAATACAATAAATATAACATTTGAAGGAAATATCGGACAGCTAATAAAACTATTCATAAAGGATACTGGAATTTTGGAGTAAAATATTGACACATTGTGTGGAGAAGAAGGCAAGCTTGGCCCCAGGCAGCATTTATCTCATCCCATTCAACCTAAAAAAGAACAAAACAATGAGTTATTGCACAAATAATAAAATTTACAGCATATGTTTACATGATGTGCCTGAAAGTAGCAAAATACTGGATCAAAACACCCTAATCTCTTCACTTGCCTATATGTTTTACTCAGTCAATACTCATGCAAATAAGATAACTAAAGTTAAGGATGGGTCTAATATAGGCACAAATAATATTCTTACTCAAATATATAGAAGAAAATATTCATAACAAGGAAATGGAAATCCTTGACTAATGCAGACAGGTATATATGTAAAATATCTTTTAACATAAAAGCATTAAGCATTTCACAGATATATGTAGACAAGATTAAATAATGACTATTGAATACTTAAGACAGAAAATTAATGCACACAAAAGCACTAGGAAGCACAAATATGCAGTTCTACAAAGCTGAGGCAACAAGACAACTATTTTAAAACTATAGATTTTCAATAGTGTATATCCAGAAATCACATTGCTTGATAAAAGCAACTTTAGCAGTGAGACCCAATTTGGATCTCTACAAAATTTACTATGTGCAATTTAATAAAGTCTCATTTGGAACTTTTTTTTTTTTTTTTTTTTTTTTTTTTTTTTTTTTTTTGAGGAAAAAGTCTCATTTGGAATTTCATCTTCCAATAGTTGATGAAACCCAACACTTCCATGCTTCGAAACATTATAGTACTACGGAAAAATAAGAAGCAAAATATTACAAATTTATGTACTTCATATAATGATACTATGTAAGAGAAAAACAGCATCGTTGGCAATTGGGAAAGTCTGAGCATTAAATTTGCAGGGGATCAAAGTAAACTCTTTAGGCTAGTATTGGAGGTGGCCAGTACCTCTTAACTTGATCCGAATACAATCTTGGACACATTTGTTGGAACTGAAAAATCTTCCCCACCCCCTCCCAAAAGAAAAATAAAATAAAATAAAAAAAGGAAAAGGGGGGAAACAGGAAATGTTCTCCAGCATCAATTCAATAGTAACTTAGCCCCAAAATTAATGCACTGGAATAGGTATACAAATTCAGCAACAAAAGAAGGAGCACTAGGTAGAAAGGTATCTCCAAGGCGAAATTTCATACCGGAACTTTAGGGAGTCGTCCAAGTCGGAAGTTATTGATTGTCCCAAATTCTCCATCATGCCATATAGGGAAAGCATCATTTAAGACATTGGTTCGCTTCAACAAATCCAAATGTGCCTGTGATACTTCAATCTTTGCTAATATAGCATCTCTTTCTTCCTATTTCCAAAAAAAAATTTAGATTATAACCATAAAGCACAAGCTAAGAGCTGCTAAAAGGAAAAAACAACAAATCTCGGACGCTCCTACAACGTCTGGATGCTGGTTAACCTAACGCATGGATTGAAGATATGACCAATATAGACAAGCCAGAAACATACCATTCCAAATGAATGCTTCAAAGTTGTGATCACAAATATATGGAATTTTTACAAATAATAAAAAAAGCAGGCCAGATGCAGATGCAGCATACCTGATGTGATATAAGTTGAAACTGAAAATTATTGAACTCATGCCAATACCTGAAACAAAAGTGTTCCGTGAAACATAACTAAAAGACAAATACACTCTCCATTAGGAATTAAAAAAACAAAAACAAATTAAACGATGTCTTTCTGACGAAAATTAGGCTACCTCTCCTCCAACTCTTTAAAACGGCTAGATTTCATTTCCAATTCTTTCAGTTCAGCATTTACTTTGGAGCACTGCTTCTCTGTTTCTGCAATTGCAGCTTCAAGCTTCCTTTCTTCCTCCTCAACCTTGACCAGCATTGGGGAGATAATTAGTTGCAATTCCAACACTCAGAATTGTATTTGTGAATTATATTTGCGCTAGTTTGGTAGAAGAATTTCAAATCAACTATCAGCAACAAATTATAAAGTTGTACCCTAGATATCAGAAATGAAAACATCTCCTAGAAATTTTTTAACTAATACGATTAGCATCTCTTCATGTGACACCTTTAACTTTTAATCGTACGTAAGAAAAATATATCTAATGTGGAAAATATCTTGCAGGGTGAGCACCTTTAATTTTTCCTTGAGAAAGTCAGCCTCACTAAGGACATCACGAACTTCACCTTCCAAACGCTGAAGGGAGTCTTCGTAAGCTTTTATATCTTTGTTGACATCTTCAACCTCCTTATCAAGCTTATCTGACAACACCCTCATGCACTCCAGGCACAATGGTTGCTCCACCTAGGAGACAGCAAAACAAGAGAACATTCATTGACTACAAAAAGAGTAATAGCAAGAATATTGTTCTAATGAATGTTCAAAATGCCAAGACCCATGGCTTACTTCTTCCAACAAGATAAGTTTCCCACATACTAAAAGCAACTGCCACGGTCAGGAGGGAATCCTGACATTAAACAGCCCCTGAAAACCCCACCCCATACATCCACATGATTGTGGAAGATGTTAAACACACCTGGGTCTGTGCAGTGGCAATTTCAAAAGCACGTTTGAGAACAGTTATAGTCGAGTGAAACCCAGAAGTCCCTGGGTTTAACTGGCCACTAGTACTGCCTTCAGCAGATTGTGCATGTGTTCCACCATCTGCTTGGGATTCACTCCGGTATACAGATGCAGGCGCAGGAGGCAAAACCACAAATGATTCATCCATCATCTTTCCAGACGGAGGTGTTTCTGGCTGGACCCCACCACCACGGGACCGGGGAGGGGCACCAGGCGACTGATTCTTTTCCGGTGGCAACACAACAAATGAATGGTCCATTTGTGATGAAGCCAATACACTGCCTGCCCCCTGAATTGATGACCCCTGTAACCCTGCAAGTTGTCTTAAACATCACATACCGCCACAATAAACGGATTACACCCTACTCAACAAAACCCCATATTGAAAATTCAATCCCATCTCATGCTCCCTTTCCAAAATTGTTCAGATTGATCCTATATGAAAAAAGGGGCAAAACCCCTAAAACCTTAAATTTCCCACATAATTCCTAAGGTAACAATTCGAATTACATCACAATTCACGAACCTTGTTCACTAACAACTACTAATCAAGCCAATTGCATAAACAAACAGCTAGAAATAGCAACAATTGAGAACAAATTCAAAATTCCGCAATCACAAACAAAAATTAAATCAACAAAAACCCAAAAAAGGAAAGAAACCCTAACCGAAAGAATCGACGACGCCGACGATGGAGAGAGAATGATGACAATTCTGGCAAACCCATTTAGGAAGATGGGGGTCAGCCTCAAAGTTCCTCCCTTTATTATTATTACCTTGCTCTTTCTCCTTCATCTGATCAAAATTGAGAGAATTTAGGGTTGAACTGCTTGAGTAATGTCAGATGAAAAAGGATTGGGGAAGAATCAACGATTTCTGAACTCTACGCACTCAGATTGAAGGAGTTTCTACTTCCGTTTTTTGCGAAGAAAATTTCCTACTCAGATTCCTAAACTGTACGTACTTAGATATTCAGATTAATTAATGCGTAAAAGGTTAAAATTAAGTGTTGCAATTACTTGTGCGGAGTATTTTACTAGATAGTCGGGTTGCTCAATGCGTGAAAAGTTAAGTGTTACAATTACTTGTGCAAAGTATTAGACTACTACTTCGTATTAGTCGGGTTGCTCAATGCGTGAAAAGTTAAGTGTTGCAATTTTAGTGAAACGGAAGAATCACATAACTCCGGCAATAGACTTCCACAACATGACAATTTTTAAAATTTTTGGTTCAATTTGCAAATCAATGAATTGCTTGTGGTAGAACATTATTCTCGTTAGACATAACCCTAACTAAAATACACATTTCTATTCAAAAAAAAAAAAAAAAACTAAAATACACATTTTAGAATAAAGATAAGTGGTGTTTGTTGAATAATTAAGTGAGTTAGAAAGTACCTTTCCAAACAAAAAAAAAAAGTTAGAGGGTTATTAGAAGAATTAGGGGGAAATCAAAGGGTAATTAAGTGAATTAGAGGTTTTTGATTTAAAAATTTACAATCTGGATTTAATCTACCAAATATATAATTTTTTTTTGACAAAAAGTTGCTATAAAAAGTTTTTTCAAAAGCTAACGAACGCCCAGGGGCGTTGGATAAGCTAGCTAAAATTAGAAAGATTAAATTAAAATTATCATTAATTACATCAATCGACGCGTGATTTTATCATGTTTTCCTAATTTAATACCACTTTAGGTACAATAATATTTTAAATGATTATCCACCGCCCGGGGGCGTTCGTTAGCGAAATCCTTTTTTCAAATAATTTTTCCTATATTTTTTTTGAAACCACCTGCGAATAAATCAATTAAGGAGGTCAATTTCCGCCAAAGCTATATTTTATTACTCCGTATCTTTTAAACTTTTATGTAAAGGCTTACATTAACACGGACACAACCTAATACTCTTTATTATTATAGTCGTAGGGACGGTAGGGTCGTACTCCGTAGTTGATTAAAATCGGAGGGATACATAATTAAACGAAGTACAAGCTACTTCAATCCTTTTTGGCTCTATCTTGTTCTCCTTGTACTAGTTCCCAACACGGTTGGCGGATCAGAAGTCAGATTGAGAGAAACCACAACAATCATAATAATGGCGGAAACCAATTTCATCCAATTTTTCGTCAAACTTTTCGACAACAAAACCCTAACTCTTCAATTCCCAATTCATCAAACCCTAACACCTCAATCAATCAAGCACCAGATCGAATCCCTTACTAAAATCCCCACCGATTCCCAAAACCTAACCCTAAATGGAAGATTCCTCTCAAATTCAACTCCAATTTCCCCCAAATCCCTTTCTCTCTCTACAATCTACCTCAATTTCTCTCTCCTCGGTGGGAAAGGGGGTTTCGGGTCCCTTCTTCGAGGGGCGGCGACGAAGGCGGGGCAGAAGAAGACGAACAATTTCGACGCGTGTCGGGATATGAGTGGGCGGAGGTTGAGGCATGTGAATGCGGAGAAGAGGTTGGAGGAGTGGAAAGCAGAGGAAGAGGAGAGGAAGTTGGAGAAAATGGCGGATGATTATTTGAAGAAGATGGTGAAGAAAGGGAAAGGAGGGAAGAAAGAACAAGGAGCTGAGAAGTATGTCGAGAAGTATCGGGAAGATTCTAAAAGATGTGTTGAAGAGGTTGCGAGGTCTGTCAAAGAATCTATGGGAGAATTGATGAGTGCTGGGAATAAGAAAAGGAAATTGCTTGAGAAGTTGAAAGATGCTGATGCTAAAAAAGCTAAGATTTGGTGAGTTTATTTTAAATATATTTCAGTTTTGTTAATTAAGTTGTTTTAATTGGTGTGAATGATTTGATTAACTTGTTGTTTCAGGTTGATTAAGTGAATGATTTTAGAAAAAATCATTAATTTGTTTCAATTGGTGTTATTGTTTTGTTAACTATGTTTCAGGCTGATTGATTTAATGTATATTGTATGTCTTGCTGATTAAATTGTTGGGTTTTAATGGGTGTTAGTTAATTCTTGATAGTTTTTCTGCTAGTTTTTTGTAGTTGTAGTTGATGTTAAAATAAGTGATTTGGTGGATGAATGAATGATCAAATGTTTATTTATTTGTGTATAACTGCAATTGTTCGAATTCCAATTAGAAATGTTTTGTTATTTTTGTGATTGTATTAGTGAATCTCATATCTGACTACTTTGGATCCCTTTGTGAATTTTTAGATGTGTTTTGTATGGAGTATGGAGAACCTAGTACTTCATTGTTGTCGGTTGAATGCCTTGAGTTTCTATATAGGTTAGCTTGGGTCTGCAGTATTTTTATATGGCTTTGAGTGCAGTTTATCACTGTTTGTTGAGATAAGAAAAGATGAAGTATTTGTTGATTTATTGACAAAAACTTTGCTGCTCTTTGCCTCAAGTTGATGTCTTGGATGTGAATTGTTTGCCTTATTTCCTATTTTCCTTTGCTTGATATTTTATTGTGAAGTTTGGAATCCGGCTGAGTCAAACTCATCGTTATTTTTACCTCGTCAGGATGGGGAAGAGAAAAGTGGGGGAAAGTGATAGTGATTACTCGGATGATGATGCAAAAAGTGATGATGGTGATGCAGAAAATGAGAAATCAGTTGTCACTGAGAACGGAAACCAGTCTGATTCAAGCAAGGATGCTAGCTCTGCTTCCGTTTCAGCTCTTCCATCAGATGGGGATAATCACAATGGAGGCTCTTCTGAAAGTGGATCTGAAGAAGAGAAGGATATGATTGCTGAAGGTACGACCGAATTTGCTGCTAAACCAAGTGGATGCAATGAGCAGATGAATGGGAGTGGTACGGAGGAAACGTCATCCGGAGAAAAGATGTCTGCTTCAGAAGAAGTGGTTTCTACTTCTGCTAAGACTGTGGTTGAACAAGATCCTGTTGAACCTCAATTGGGATCCACAACTGTTACTGACCAGCTGCCTGGTACTAGCACTTTGATAGAGCCGGATGGTCTTGAACTTAATGTTGCATCTGAGTGCAAAGGAGTTTCTTCTGATGAGGGAAATAGTGGGGGCTTAAATGCAGTAGAGGCGCCTCTGAACTTAGATGATTTTAACTCAGCTGCCGAAATGGAGGTTAGTTTTTATCTCATTGTGTTTCTGATTATTTTGACTTCTAATCGTTTTCTTTCATATTTCTGATTTGTTAGTAGATCTCATGATAGCCTCCTGGCTCTATTTTTCCCAAAAATATTAGATGCCTTGCACTACTTGTCACTGCAAGATAGATTAGTCATTGATTTTCTGTGATTTTATAGGATATTTGTTGACTCCTTTTCTATGGAAATCTGTCATACGTCCCAACATCCACTTATCATACGTGCATCCTACATTGATTCTAGAATTGTTAGTTATAGCTGGTGATTTTGATCTCTGTATTGAAAGAAGGTGGTAGATTATTTTGAACTAATATATGTTCAATTTACATTTCAGGTTCTTGGTTTGGAAAGGTTGAAATCTGAGCTACTGACACGGGGATTGAAATGTGGAGGCACTTTGCAAGAGCGTGCTGCTAGGCTCTTTCTGCTGAAAACTACTCCTCTGGAGAAGATTCCTAAGAAACTGCTGGCTAAGAAATGAGATTAGGCTGTTTCTGGCGAATAAAGCTCTGACTGCCTTCTTTGTTCTCCAATACTGCTACTGCTGTAATATAATCAGTTTGTGTTTATAAGTTTTCATATCATATACTCTGTATTAAGCATCCAAAGGCTCTACTTGCATAGAGAGTCTCACTGTAGTTTCATCTTGATGTACTAACTGTATACAATGATAACCCTTGGTAAATCAAGGTGCTGATGTTTGAGCTTCATTATATAAACCGTGTCAGACTTCTATCCGTTACACTAATATAATCCAGTGTGCAGTATGAATTATGACTTTTAAGCATTCAACGCAATGTCATATGCTTACATCTTGACGTTTTGACATTCTTATTTGATGTTAGATTATTTCACTTTTTTTTTTTTTTTTGAATGAACTGGTGAAACAAGGTCATTAAATAACTATACTGTACATGTCTATAAGATGCTATTTCACGCTTCTAGTACATCATGTGCTCAGTACTCCAAAGATGGGGTGGGGGGGGGGGGGGGGGGGGGGGGGGGGGGGGGGGGGAGGAATTGCAATCATCTGAAGTATCTCAGTTAAAAAGTAAAAAATCTAATCTATATCTATGTTGGTTGATCTCTTTTCTGGCGAAGTACGGCAGAGAGGGCAAGTACCATTCATCTTCAGCCACTCATCAATGCAATCAGCATGGAAGCAATGCTGACAATCAGGTATGCATCTCAGTGTTTCCTTAACACTAAAGTCTGACAAGCATATAGGACATGACCCATCACTAACGCCTGGAACTCGCCTGCTTTCTCCAAGCACCACCTTGGCGTACGATTCAATAGTAGCTTGATCAAGCCCTATTGACATTGTAGTTTCTAAAGGCTGTGCTATCTCTGGTCTGTTTCCCCCTGTCCCTATCCTTCTATCTCGCCGATCCACCATGCATAAGAATATTCCTACTCCAACTGCACATGCGATGGCTGGGAATGCAATTGAAAAGGCAATTATTCTGAAAATTTTGAGGCCTTTGCTGTTGTGTGTTTGCTCGGGATCACCTGAAATTGGAGGAGGTTAGTTTCCTAGAATCTAGGACTGCCACAACCTTCTAGGTGATGTATTTAACAATTGCTTAGTACTATAATCATATCTAGCAATCATATTCTCAATAAATATTTTGACATATTAATTGTTAAAATTTTCTGAAGGCGGCAATGAATTGTTGCTGATGCAACACCCTTAGAGGAGCCTTGTCGAAGGCATTGCGCGGGAACCATAAGTGAAGTTGCGGTGGAACAGATATATCTCCGGCTGTTTTGTGATTTAAGGTAAATTAATGGGATTTCTGGAGATATTTGGACTTTCAGTAGCTTTGATTAATTATCAACTTGAGAATATTAAAGGTTTCTTTGCCTTTAAAGTCAAAGTATCCAAATCGAACACTATAATGCATCCACCAACCATGAATAATATTAATTTTTACCACCTCTTCCCTTCTTCAACTAATCATCCAATTTAGTCAACTTCTGTTATTTGCCTTTTGTAAAGCGAGAAACTTAGATCTTGGACCTTTTATTCCAGGCATTATGAATTTTTGCCTAATCAACCAATTACATTCCTCCCCCTTAGTTAACCGTAACACGGAAGCTAACTAAAACATTACGACTTGTTCATATGGTGACTGTCCTGTTGTCTGCAGCTTCTTTCTTATATGGAAGTGCAAAAAAGAAGAAAAGTGGAATGATTTCGATTTAAGTAAAAGGGTGATCAGGGGAAAGAGTGTTTTTACCTGAATTGTTGAGACTTTTGAAACAACCGATTTGCTGGTTGCCATTGCTCTGATACCCACAAACATCTCCGCGCTCCTCACAAGCTAGGCAATCAGGTACATGCCAGGAAATCCAGACATCTTCACTAAGATTAGAACTGAATCCACCATTTGCAGATATTGAAGCAGGAACTGGTAAAGTCTTAATTATCTTACAAGACCTCGACACATCATCTGTAAGATCATTGAGAGAAATCGCGATGGTTGATCTTGTTGAATTGCTGAGACAGTCAATTACATGAAAATCAGCATTTGTGAAGCTTCTTGGGCAGCTAAGGAATGTATAGTCGACATAAAAATCAGCTTGGAAAGGTGATCCAGAGGGGTCGAAACCTTGTAAAAGTCTCTGTGGGAGACAGCTATCTGGGTCGTCTATTAGCATGGTCTGTGCATCATATCTTATATTACGGACTAAGAACTCTCCAGAATGAGGTAGAGTTATAGCAGGGTGACCACGGTCTGTGCAGTGGAGGTTGAAGCCGGGGTAGCTGCAGTTTTCGTTCTTCTGCTCATCGAGGTGGAATGGGAATCGGATAGGGGTAAGGGTGTTGTTAGTGCAGGTAGTTATGGGGCAATAGGAATAGGCCGATGGTGCCAAGATGAAAAGGAGGAGGAAGACCAGGAAAGGAAAGAACTGCACGAAACCCATCAGTTGAATGTTGAGAGGTTTTTCAACTATAAAAAGTATTCTGGGATTTTGAGGATCATATTGATTGAAGTAAAATTAGCCAAGGACAAAGTATTTAACTAATCATAGTATTAGTTAATTTATAATTTTTTGGTAAAAGTCAATACAGTGATGGCGTAATGGATATATAGATGGCGGTGATGTGCAAACTTGTATGTATTAGCTCCTTTAAAATACTTATGCAGGAGTAATCTATATTCTGATCCTTCTATATTTAAAGATCTTCAATATTAGAGAACATGTTGACCATGTATTTATATCACTATAATAAGCTGTTAAGACAATTCGTACGAAAGGACATCGAAAAAACAGAAAGTGATACAATTAGAAGGCAGCTTATAAACAAATATAAGGTCAAAATTGTAGAATATTGACAAAAATGTTCCTGGTCCATGCAGTTTGAATTCTCAAAACAGAATTTTTGGTGCTGGATCATCCTGCTGTACTGGCAGTTGCAAATACTCTTGACGCCGAAAGCTATAATCTCTAGGAGACATATCTAACTTTGATAAAATTCAAGGAAGAACTAAATTATAATGTAACTAATATGGTAGTATGATGCAGCAAGCAAGTGAAAGGAGAGCAACTGCTCGGCCACTTCATCTTAGAAGCGAGCATTCATAAAAATTTCTAGTAATCTCGAGTTTTACAGCACAACATCAATCTTCCTGCCTTGCCTTACCGGCTTAGCTCAACACAATTGCTATCCACAATTTCATTGCACGTATGACTATAATGAGTACAATCTTTCATTGTTTAGTTTACTAATATATATAACCTAGTGCCTAGCTAGCTTCTTAATGGAAGCTGATAAATTGACTATGATCGTTCAAGCCACCGCTAATGAGTGGTGAGTAAAGCTGGTGGTGATTAGCCTCAAAACTGCAAGTAGAAATTGATCTGCAGCATTTAAAAAGAATTGTACAAGGTACTCCATTCATGGCCAAGCGGGAGTTTACAGAAGCTGCTGAGAGACTCTTATCGCCATAATTTGGCCATCAGTTCCAGCTCTCATGACATGGAATTTGACATTTATTCCTGCAGAACAGAAAGAGGAAGCAGTTGTAGTTTCAATTAATCAAGCCGAGGAAGTCAAGACATTTAAGGGAATCATAGGAACAAAGGAAACAATGAACTGATCTAATGAGCATGCAAAGGTAAAGACTTAATACCATCATTTAGCTGCAGATTTGTATTGACTGCAACAGCATGAAGAGAGAGCTTAGCCTTTGGCTGCCAGTCATTCTGCTTTCCGATCCATGACTTGGGGTTAAAAATCTCTGCAAGATGCCAAGCTTCAATTCATTATATATGAATTCCTATTGCTGATTGAAAAATACTTTATGCTGCAGTGTTTTTTTGTCTTTTGCTTAATCTTCGAAGAATGCCTCAATATAGGTACAATTATGCAGGACAACAAAATTGTTTGAAACATGTTAATTAATATCCATATTCTCACCAGCACTGGAAGCATCTTTGAGGTGTTTCACGTCAAATATGGCACCAGAAGCTCCATCTACATGTTTTTTGGTTTCATGTGAGCCGATTTGTGAGTAATCCCAGCTTCCATCATGGTAACTCTCATTCATGAAAAGCTCAAAATGCCTTGCATCTAGTGTCTGCATTGTCCCTAAAATTGCCAAAATATAAACTGGTTACAAACCATTTATCAACATATCTTCACTAGAAACTAACTTTCATAGTTTTGGTTCAATGGGAGCATTTTTGGGTTGCTCACCATCACATGTATTAAGGTCACAGACTGGGCAACGTACGAGCTGCAGATCTGGGAAGTTGGTAAGGCCAAGGATTAGCAAATTTGGAAAAATTAATTGGCATTATTTAGGAAGCAATATACATCCCATGAAAAGAGTTTGATGTACCAGCAATCCAGATTCCAGTTTTGATATTGGTTAGCACACATAAGCCAAGAGATTGCAGCATCTGTTCAAGAGTCTCCTTCTGAGGGATCTTTCGGGGAGGACTAGTCAGCTTCTCTGTCACAATTGCTGCTGATGATTCTAGGAAAAATGCACCAATCCGAATCCAATCTATATTTTCCAATAACACATGAGATATTATAAGCAGCAGTCCAACTTTCAATCAATCTAAAAGGTTATATGGACTAAAAGAAACATTGTTCCATGATCAAGATAATCTATTGAATAGATTTTCAACATGCAATGCTTAGCACTTGATGTCATACTGATGGGAATCTAGAGGAATACCTATGTGTTTCTCCTGCTGGCGAAACAAGTAAGAGTGACTCCCATCTGCAAGAAAATTGCAAGGTGAGGTGAGGCTTTCAACACCACACAGTTATTTTGACAGTATATATGCTACATTCTACATTTCTACTGTAAGACAAGCAGATATTCAAGAAAACTGTCACTCACCAAAAGCTGATGCGTATAGTTTCTTCCACTTAAAAGACACATCTCCTGGATCAGGAACTGCTAGATCGCGTAAGCAGGCAAATTTCCACACACATTCTTCCGATAAAGTCTTGTAGAACCATTTGCAGGTAGTGGCAAGCATCACCAGAGACCTTCCATCTAGGTACTTGGCTATCTCAATCCATACATCATCCTCAAACCTTTCGAGCACAAAGTCAAAATTCAGTTAGAAATTTCAATTTGCAACCATTATTCAAAACTACAGAAACTTCAAATAAAATAGTCCTTGTCAATTCGCACAAAATCATGCTAATCAAACATCAAAAATCAATTGTTGAACCTTTCAATTCCTCAAACATAATCAAGATTTAGGAAAAGATAATTACACACAAAATGATTCCAACTAATGCATTTTCTTTGTGAGAGCTAAATCATGAAGTTAGCTGAACTATAAGAAAATCGTCGCTTAACAATTACTAGTTATTTTTAAAATCAGTGGAATAACTTTCGACATCATAAGCGACAATTAAAATGTGCATGACTTATCGCAATAACATCACTCATACTTAAGTACATTGTAAAATCAAGCTTAAATTAGTTTTAGTAATTTTGCATATAATCTAAAGTGATTTGGATGTGATGTAAATTCGAAGTGTTTTCGACATGATAAGCGCAATTAAACATTACATAGCTCAATATATATAGTATGATCTCCAAATTTGTACTGGAATTTGAAATTTGACTCAATCAATCTTCACATATTCACATACAAAAGTTTCTGAAGCAGAGTACCAGCATTCATACTAGCTAAACAGATATATGAATAAGCTCGAAATACATACTGTGATATTATATGAAATTCAAATTCTCGGATAAGAGTAAGATTTATCAATCCACAAAGATTCTGGAACAAAACTTGAATTACAAGGTAGTGATATCAAATTTTTCTCAGTTAAAACAGAGCATAATTCTTAAGAATTTTGAACTACATTGTTTTGAAGATCGATATTATCGATTGAAATTTGAAAAAACTTTTTAAATTATGAGAATCATGAATTGACTATTGATTCAATCAAAACTCGCTCGTTAATTCAGCTCGCTATTTTTCAAATTTCATCAACTTATTCCAGCTCAAATTTCAAATTATCAAATAATTAGAGGTTGCATTTGCAGATTAGAAACTCAAAATTACGACTAAATCATACAGTAAAACTAAATGATAATCCGATTTGTAAAAAACAATTTCATCGTAAATCCAGCTTACTGATTTTCAAATTTAACGCTAAACTTCTCCGATTATCGAAAAATTGAGCTTGCTCATCAAATCATAAAATTAATCGACGATTACAAGCTCAAAATCACCAAAAATTTTACAAATAACGCAATTGTAAGAGTTTTACTCATTTTTCCCTCGCAAAATCCAGCTTCGCTATAATTCAAATTTAACGCAACAACTAAATAAATTTTCGTAAATCTGAGCTCAATCTTCAAATTATGAAAAACAGAATAATGTTTACAAATAAGAAGCTCAAAATTTACAGAAATTATTATAGAGAAATGCAATTGTGAAGAGAGATACCAGGCGAAAGAAGCACGAAGAGAGAAAAAGGAAGAGAGACGAGGAGAGCTGCAGGAGCAGAAAGGCAGAGTTCTCTTCAATCGTTTCCCCATTTTCTTCAGAATTGCAGTGCGATTTGCAGTGTTTGATGAGAGAGAAAATTTTGAAATGAAATGAATGTGATTGAATTGTGAAGAGTTTGAGAAGGAACTATGTATTTATACAGAAAGACGCGGGAGTGAGAGAAGTGTGGTATTTTTTGAATTTGTTTTAACGGAAATGGGACCCTTACTCATCATTGCTGTTATATCAAAACGACGCCGTTTCCCTTTTTTTTTTTTTTTTTTTTGGTCTAAAAATTTGCCCCTATTTTGGCATTGGGCAATATGCTCAATTTTGATACAGTATTCATAATTTTTAAGATATAGTCCATGGGGTGGTTTAGGTAAGAATGTCTTTTGGAATAAAAACGCTCGAGATTGAGTATTTTGTATAGTTTTTAAGAGCGGGAAAAGTTCTTAATTTCCTTCTACATTTTGGATAAAAAAAATTGGATCCTCAAGCCTAGGATAGACTATGACTTGCCCATTACGCACAAGTCGTGTCATTGCGACTACTAGTCCTTGCATCTATGGCATTAGATCATGACATACAGCGCCTATGCCAACATTTGAAGTATGCCATACTAAGTGGGTATTTGCTTTGTAAATTCTTGCTATCCAGTAATTACAACTTATAATGTAAGGTTGTCCAAAACTACTCCAATATTGATTTAATATCTAATCTGAAAGATCAATATGGTACATGGATCAATGTGTATTTCGTTTTGGGTAATCATTTCGAAAATGGGTAGTATTTTCACAATTTACGTACCTAAAACCAATGAACACCCTTTTACCCCCGACTTCAACAATTAACAGATTCCCCCTCAGAACTCATAAATGTTATCCTTGTACAAGTGCAATCTATCCTTGCACATTTCAGACTTCATCAATGTTAAGATCAAATGGTTTTGGACTACCAAAATAGAAAGGAGAAAAAAAGAATAGGAGAATGAAGCAAAACAGAGAAACCTATACTAGATATGATATTAGACTGGCAAAATTAATTCAGGTACAATTACCACATTTATACAAGATATGATACGAGTCTGGGATATTACAAAGAATATTACTCATAAAAAATTAATAATTCTATTTACATTCGAAGAATGAACTCGTATACAAAATCATCACCATCAATAGCTATCTATGCCACAACTTGGTAAATTTACAATAGTATTGTCACAAGAGATGAAGAAGGGTGATGAGCAAACTTCTTCGTTAGAACTTTAGTAATGACGGTTCTTCCATAAGTTAGCACATGTGTGATGTGTCAGTTCATTTAACTCTATCTATGCCTGTAAAACTTCTGTTATTTCTTCTAAGCTTGTAAATGGCAAAAATATTGGTGTTTAATTCATGAATTTGCGGCAGTTAGGAGCTCTGCAAAGGCAAGGGACTTTTGACTCATCACGTTCATCAGGGTCAAACAAGTAATCATAACTGCAAAGGTAAAGAAGCTTATTAAATGAGAACTCTACTCGTAGTTTCTCAAAACAGTAGTCCGTAGAAAGTAAGAAGGCAAAAATAAACAATCAAAACAAGTCAAATCACGAAAAACTGCATACGTGAGCTCATCACCAGCAGAGACATTAATCTTGGCAATAAGCACAATTCGGCTTTCCTGATTACCCACGCTCATAATCCTAGCATAGCAGTTGGGCATGCACTGTGAAAAACAAAATGATCTCATCAGGTTAAATATATTGTGTAATTCATGATTATACAAATATTCTTATAAAGGAATGAAGGGGCAAATCAACTAATCATGAAGAATCACACAGCTCCGTACAAAAAGGGACATATGTTTGGCAACTGTTTTTCAAGTAGAGCCAGCCACAAACAATAAATGACAGTTCAGATTTATTTCAAATTCAGAGCCACGTTCAATAATGTATGCATGTTATTGTTAAAAGATTATCACATTCAATACCTGAAACTGTGAGCAACCTTTAAATCAAATATAGGAACATTATATTCCAATTCCATAAACATATGGATCAGAAAAAATCATAACATGTAAAGCTGCATAACTACAACAGGATAGTGTAAAAAAAAAAGGACAATGAACTTACAGAATGGTTGATTAGGCGAGCAATGTTTCCCTTGTCTGTAGCATCAATTACTACATCCTCACTGATCTTAAACAGCTGCAAAAACAAAAGAAAATTACTACTCCTACCATTGCAAAATACATACAATTGAAAATTATGCACAGAATTTGAAATTGATTGCTAACTGATGTTTGGCCAGAAATGTTGCACGATATTCTACAGTAAGAGGTATAATATTCATTTGAGACCAAAGCAACCAGTAATTTAAAGAGTATAACACACTCAACAGAATCATTCAGGCAATTCAACAACTGTACCAGAATATTTTTATGGCAAATAGTGAACAGATACAAACATGCCACTCTTTAAGCCCTTCAATAGCACACAGCTTTCTGCCTTTTCTAAATGCCATAACCAAAGGTCCCGAATGGTAAAAAGCAGGTAATCCACAAACATTGTGTTACAAAAGGCATGTAGCACCTTTGCTATTCACTTAATCCTTGCATGAACTAAAAGCAAAAGGTATCACTTTACAAGCTCATTTGCTATATAAGCCAAGGACAAGACAACAGATATAGCCCCTATGCTGATTCCACACATCGGCTTATGTAATACAGCTGATATCAAACAGCAAGAGCAGGAAAAACTGATAAAAACGCCTTTCACTTACATAACAATCTTTTCCACTTCGGCGATATTGTGCCTCTCGTAAGTCAGCAACACTGCGCCTCACCTGTTCACCACGATACTCAAGGACCTGAAAACAAGTTTCTCAATCAGCCAACACTTTTAAAACTTTATCTTATATAAAGAACATAAAAATCCTTCTCCTCAACAGTCCAGTTCTCCAGTTGAAGAAATAAAAATTAAAAGAAGGCCAACCGGACAGTTCAGACCCAACACCTCAGAACCGAGCCTATTTTTTGATTCATCAAAGCCTGACCCCAGGGCAGTCTAGCCATTTATCAAGTAAAAGATAAATTGACTCCCAAGTCAGGAATCAAATATTTATGTGAAGAAAGCAATAGCCTAGCAGCCATGGCCATGACCTAGCCCCTTTGAACTAGCACAACCTAAGTATAAAAAGTTCATACAACCCCACTCTTACTAGCTCCCCAATTGCTTTCTCCATCTCCTGTTCTCCATCAATAGCACTACCTAATTCCAGTCATTTCCAAACTCAATTCTATTAAATAATCAGTTTGGGTTTATCTGAACTTGACACCAACACCATATCTGACCCAATCCAAAGAAATATAATTGGAATTGATCTATTTTCATAACAAGCTAATTCACAATAGACCCAAAAATGACCTAAGCTGTTGACCAACCCAAACCACGTAAATTCTTAACAAACCTAACCCATACATGATCCCTTAACAAACCTAACCCAAACTGACCCATTTAACACCTCCAGCTAAATTCCACATATATTTATCTTCATTTGCAAATTGAGGAGTATAACTATACTTCTGGATTTGGACTCATTGAAATGAAAACTTATAATGCAGTGTGGTTAACATAAAATATATAAATAAAAAGAAGCCCACACATAGGTCTAGGTCTGCCCAATTATGTCCCAGTCACATCCATCAATAATCCCCAAAATTGTTCCAGACAATACAGTAAGAGGGGTTCTAAAATTAAGAAAAGAAGTTTACATGAGAATATATAATAATTATCATCACAATACCATTTCTCCTTCTTGAATACTCCGACGTGCAAAAAGACCCCATCCATGAATTCCAGATTTGCCAAAACAAACCCTCTGATTCTCTGTACTCTGTTCCATTGAAATTATTATTAAGACATCCAAACATAAGCGCTAACAATAAAAGGTAGAGAAGAGAATCTTGCCTGCAATTGACGAAGGCGCTCCTTGAAAGAAGAGAACTGTTTTGAATTGTTACCCTCCTGTAGAGCATATTTAAAAAACATAGACTTTCATCAAGCTAGTTATGTAGACCAAAAATTTCCTTTAATCACAATACTAAAGCATAAGTGAAAATATGTACCATAACCATGGGCCAGCACCCAGCAGAGAGCATAAAATTACCTTGAAAGAATTCATATTGTCAATCTTAGTTATATCATGATGAATTGGCCCCATTAACCGATGGAATATTGGCTCTTCACCTGCTTTCTGGAAGAAAAAAAAAAGATAATATGATAAATGAGCAAGAGCGAGCACATATGATAATGATAGAGGTGACCTCAGTGATTGCAACATATTCAGTAATACTGTAGAAAAGCCACAATTAATATACTTGAACCAGTGACAAACAAACCATTATACCAGGAAATACAACAAGCAAGACAAGAATACCTTATTCTTGGACCTCGAATATATCCGGCATCTTGCAGAAGACAGGGGGTCAAATTGCTCTGAGTTTGAAGGCAATGGGTCAGGAAGTTCAACTCTTTTAGAAATGAGCCTTGAACCTTTGAAGTTTCTCCCTTGATTATGGTCTTGAAGCAACATTCTGGAAGACAAAAAAGGCCTTTCTGGTGTTTGCACAACTAGGACAGCATCTGGATTAGGGTTCCTGAATCAGATACACCCAACAAGTCAACAACAGTAATAACATTGAAGTTTTTCAGGTATAAGCCACTTTGGATCAATCAAAAACTGGGGTTCAGAGGGAAGGATGACGGATCTGGATACCCTACAGAATGTTTCCAAGATAAAATTTCCCAAGTACACAACTGTTGGCATTAAAATGTTTCGTATGAACACATATTGATAGGAACAAAGAGAGAGAGAAGACAAGCCTGAAATGACAAAATTAATACTACATGCAAATAAAACTTCAAACCATCCAAAAATATTTTATATCAGTATAGCACCCTGAAACCTTTTTATTCACATTTCAAAGTTTCAAACAGACCCCAAGTCCCTAAAATGTATGTAGATCCAAGCTGAACTCTGAGAAGAAAGAAATGCTATGCTCTATGACACTCATTTGATCTTGTAACCTTCTTGCTATAAAACAAATATTTACCAACACCCTCCACAAAATAAAATGCTTCCCCCACTAAGTTGAGACAAAAAAACGAAAAAGGAATCCCCAGTAAACCATCAGGCGATACATTCAAGAAGAGACTAGAGACAGAAAAACTGAAAAGGAGTCGCAAATTAGCTAAAGAGAGCAAAAGCACCCTCAAACTTCTCCAAATCCCATATAACATTGATGCAAACACATCGACCATTGTATCTTACAATCGATATTTAAGAAAATAGAACTTAATTTCTGGCCTGTTTAGTTATTTGGTTTAAGAATGATTGGCCAGAATAAAGGATAAAACATATACTCGTGGTAATAGAGGAGCATATCAATGGTAAGCGACAGATAGCAACCCCAACTATAAAAAATAAAAAATAAAAAATAAAAAAAAAAACAAAAAAAAATGACATATAAACAGTAAACAAGACAATTGCTTATATACTTGAACATTATCAATTACTTAAAAGTCTAAAAACCATTCAACCCTCCCATTTAAAAATACAGAAAACAAATTATATTATTTGATACCTGGCAATTGTTCATCAAGACTAAAAACCCAACTTCATTCCCCAGGAAATCTAGAAAGAAATATACAATCAACATGCTAGAGGTGACAGCATGACATAGGATACAAGGAATCATTTACTTTAGCTAAATAGATGAAAAGGCAGAGAGAGGAAGCACATATGTTACCTATGAAAAGCGCAGTATGATGCCTTTCTTGTTACTTGTACTCCTTTCTTCTCCATACAGTGTAACTGCAAGACAAATTTGTAGGGATGCAAATGAGTAAGCTGTTTGAGTCTAATCCACTATACACAGACTAAAAACAGTCTACAGGTACAGGAACACACAATGGAACTTCATAAATTAGTCCTTAACTAAGCCTAAACAATTACTTGGCACAGAAACTCTGCAATACAGCAGATAGCTGCTTACTACCAATATGGATGATCAGCAAAGCAAAGTATACAGGACTCAGCATTGCACAGGTCAAGAAGCTCAAAATAAGCTACCATCATCACAAAAACACACATCCTTGCTCCCTAATCCTATAAAGTACAAGTATCTTATACGAAGTACTTCGTTGCTGTCTTAGAAAAATGAAAATAATTCTAAATAAATGCAGATAAGACTTGGTGGGGTGTTCTGGTGGGAATAAGAAAGAAATTGATGTCATGATGAGAGAATTTAGATAAAAATTCAGTTAGGAACAAATTTCCTTAGTATATTAAATCAAAAAGATAATAAGGACGAGTGGTACAGATAAAGGAAACCAAAAATATTTAGGGGAAAGGGAGGGATTTGCAAATTTCAAGAAACTAATATTATGAGAACTATATCTCTAAGGAAACACAAAAGTAAACATACAATCACTGATTTGCAAAAAAATCCTATCAATCACACAAATTTGCAAATTTCAGCAGCCTCCATTTATGAATGTGGAGCTTGGTGCTCCAGAGACTGGTAGGAGAAAAACTCAACCATCATTCAATTCATCAATTCCCTTTTCCAAATCAATTAATAGATTCAGTCCACAAATTTTAGTACACAATTCCTCACCAAACATAAAATAATCAGATACAAACTTACTTCCATGCAATATCCAGCTCTTGCTGCACATGTTGCGTGATAATAGGTAGGACATTTGCAACACTGAATGCAAGATCCATGAATCTGCTTACATATTACGCATTTCTGCCAATAACCAAAAGGCATGTAGTTAAACACATACAATTCACCAATATACAAATCTACAATATTGCCTATTACGATTAAACAAAAAAAAATGTTGAAGCCTCGAGCCAAAACATAAAGAGCGTTTAGATACACATATTTATCATTTGAATAAAAAATAAAATCAAATATATAATAAATTAAAAATAATAGAAGGTTAAGGGAAAGAAATAGGAGAAAATAATACCTTCATAAATGAATTTGTAGGAAGCCTCAAAATCCCCATTGCTGGTTCCATATTTTCATCATCTAGGAAAGCAACTTCAGGTTGAAACCAAGCACATGTGACATGAACCCATAATGTGTCAATTTCAGTAGGCTTCAGAGCACCTCCTATAGAAAAGAAAGCCAAGAAAGAGATTAAAGTGTCAGGGCTCTGCAACAGTTAATAATTCAATAAAACACATACAACATTGAAAAGCAGGACAAACACACATTGGATGCACATATATAATAAAATGAAATAGAAAATTTTATAAGAGATCTTCTTGACTACAGAAAACATTATTATCCATATTGCTAACAAAAATATTGCTTTCGTATATGATAAATGTATGTATAAGAGTAGCTAGGGTAGCTGACTGAGCCATTTTAGAAGAATTAGGCAGTCTATAATACTTTTTCCATCAAGAGTTCCAGACCATAACTTAAATTCAAGTTGTGACCTCCTCCAAATTTTGTAAGGTATAAAAGGAAGCAAAACATTAATCCCTGTTACACATATATCCTCCATCTAGACCACAGAATGTACATTTACACAAGGACCAGATAAGAAAACCTACAAAATATTTTCCAAAGTGTTAAAAAAATTATAAAAAATAAATATTAAAAAAAAAAAAAGAAAGAAAAGAGGAATTCATCAAGGTAGCCAATGAGGTCTGCTAAATGAACCAAGATTATATCTCCAATGGTGCGTCTTCTAGTCTACGTCTCACAAGCCCTAAAAAAATGTAACCAATTTCCCTTTCTTTATTCCCAACTCTAAGCCTCCAACCTTTAAACAAATACCTTCATTCCTATTCTACTTCTTAAGGTGTTCACACAGATCCATCTCATCATATGCATCTTTGCTACACTCATCTTTCTAATATAATCCATCCTAAATGCCCAACAATCTGTTCTATATACCAATGCTGGTCTTATAACTTCCATATACAATTTTCCCTTTAACTTAAAATCACACATCACCCTAGTTGTTGTCCCCAGCTATAGCACCTGAGTCACACTTAAAATTACACATCACCCTACTTTTGTACAATCAATCCAAGGTGATTAAACACTTATTCTTAGGCAAGTCCTTACCATCCAATGTTCCTACATGCTCGTTTGACTTTGTCTTGGTACTAAACAAGCACTTCATGAACGTAGTTAGCTTTATTCTGACTTAAACTAAGCCCTCAAAATTTTTAATTTTGCCTCCAACGCTCTAATTAAACCCACCTGTAAACTCGTCCACTGGGACAATCAATATAATATCATCTGCAAACAACATACAAGATAGTATCTCGGCTTGGTTTGACCAAGTTCATTCATCTAATATTTTTGGAATAAAAAGGAATTTAAGGACTCAATGCAGATCCCTCGTGTAAACCAATCATGATAGGGACTCCTTCATTATCCTTCCAAAAACCTGTATATTGGTTTTCACATCTATATTGCTAACTAAGTATAATTAAAAGGATTTCCCCATCTCGACATTATCCAACAAAGCACATCTTTGGGCACATTGTCATGAGCCTTCTCTAGGTTAATGATATTCATGAGCAGATACTTCTTCCTTGCCTTATCCATAAATAAAATGCATACCTTTAACAGGACAAAGGCAACACTCCCTCTTCACGTCAGGAATTTCACATGCTCTGCAGACCCAAGATGTGAAATCTTGAACATTTCTGGCTCCATAACATTCTTGATGAACAGCTATTTGACACCTGACCAACAGTGGAAAATATTACATTTTAATAGCTAAACAGGATTTGAGCGGCAAGATCATATGTAACCTAAGTAGGGTATAAACATAACACCCACCGGTTGCAAATAATTATCTTACTGTAGTCCCAGTCTTCAACCCAGCGACATACAGCACATCGTTCGGTTGTCCATTTCGCATATACTGGTTCATATATTTCTAGGCAAAAGAACAGCACATAAGCCTCATTGAAGAGCAGATAGTGCCATAGAAGCAATGAGGCATAATGCCGTAATATGAAATCAATGCATATGTTTGTTAAGAAAATTTCCTAGTCAAAGTAAGAGCCTCACCTTTCAACAAGCCAAATAGCTTTGACCGATCCAGCTTCTGATTATCACACACACTTGCTCCAGAATCTGTGAGCTGGGGAAAGAACAGGTACCAGTGTTAATGCAGTTCAACCTTCAACAGGTGACGACCCTTTGAAGAAAAGATAACCCTCTGCTAATACAGCATCTTTTATGGTTCTTTGGTTCTTCAGTAAAAATGCAAAGAAACACTAATGCCACAGGCCAAAGCCTTACAGCATGCACACACAATTTTAAGGATAAAAATGTACAATGAGAAAGATAAAATCTTGAAAATTTTGCATCCAACAGAATAAAAGTACGACATACATTCAACATATTCTCCCCCCACTAACATAGCAATATCTGAATAGAAACGATATGATACGACAATTGCTCTAACTAGGAAGATTATATAAGAAAATCCAACAGATTATAAAATAAAGAAACAAGGACAGTCTGTTCCATAAAAGCATGTGACATCCAAATCATTTGCTTTAGTTTATGAGTAGACTAAAATGCACTAAACTTTGAAGCCCTGGAAAAAGCAGAACAGATACAACATACAAGTACAATACTGCTGTCTTTTTCCAATTTTTTTTTTGGGGGGGGGGGTGGAGGAGCTAGAAATGCCTAAACCAAACACCAGAAGTTAACTGCTAGCATAAATTCATCACCTTAATGCACTGTCAGAATGAGTACCAAAAAGATACAGTTGAAAACCAACAACATTTGCTTATTATGGCATACTTGAATGTGCAGAAACAAATTACACACATACAAAGATCAGTAAATTGGTAACACATAATAAAAATAAAACACAGGGGCAAGTGATACTGATTGCATGACACAACTATGCTAGCTAAATCCAAGATAATCATAATGTTCTTTTGACAGATTCAAATTAAAGCAGAAAGGACTGCCTTACCCACTGATGCAAGGGGATCATTGAGCCTTTGACTTTGACGCTATGTTTCCATTTCTTGGCTCTACAACCAGTGTGCTTTTCCCATTCACTTAATGACTGCTTCCTTGTCCCACATTTACCACACTTACACACAACCCTAAAAAGAAGAGCACAGGTAATCAAATTAATCACAAATTGTTTGCAAAATGTAAAAAAAGAATTTAAAAGAGCATAATATATAATTTTTGTAACCTTCAGGACTTACAAGTGAAGGCTTGGGATATATGATGCTTCCATACCATTGCACACAACAGTTACCTCATCGGATGGCACAGGTTGTC
The DNA here is from genome assembly GCF_001683475.1 of Chenopodium quinoa. Taxonomy (NCBI): domain Eukaryota; kingdom Viridiplantae; phylum Streptophyta; class Magnoliopsida; order Caryophyllales; family Amaranthaceae; genus Chenopodium; species Chenopodium quinoa. Next base: position 3,762,132 of record NW_018745454.1, read on the forward strand.
TGTATCATACAATAGTAACTCTTACCAAATTGTTTGATCACAAAATAAGTTGTATAAATGCCAGAAACAACAATAATAGTAATAATAATTAAAGTATTTACTATAAATCTATAATAAATTATTATAACAATATTAATAATGATGATAACAATGAAAGTACAGTAACAACAAACAGAAGTAAACACGTACTTTGGCTTGACTTCAGGTAGAGCTACAGAGTATGATGGCTCAAATGCAAACTTTGGCTTGCAATCAGGGCAGCAATATTCCGCGTCTTCCAAATCCTTAGATAGAAACAGAATGTACAAATAAATCCTCTAAGAACAGTCTTTACAAGCACCAGGTCTTGTCAATACAACAAAAACAAAGAGTGAACCAACCTTGAGATTTTTACCACAGATTTCAGCACACTCAGCATGCACCCAAACATCACAGCCATCACAGCAAACCTATGCGAGAAACAAAGCTTAGTGCCATCTCAAGTGCATCTAATGGGAGGGGGGGGGGGCAAGCATCATGTATCTAATCAGAATTGCAGAGCCTCACCCAGCTTCCACCATCAGAGTGGTGCCAGATTTTCTTGCACACACCACAATACTGCTTTGACTTCAGTAACTGCAACATAAGGGTATGTTAGCTCGGTCTTTAAAAATCAATTACAGGCTTTGATATTTAACAGCAAAAAAATAACAATCTTTAATAAATATAACATTTTCAATGAAGCAAAAAGGCCCAGTTCCAAAATTAAACCTTGACACAATGTTTACACAACGGCCGCCCTTCATGAGAGGCAAAGGATTTGTACGAAAGAACCAATCCACATCCACTGCAAGGGCGCGTATCTCTCTTCTTGTCATGAATATCCTGAACAACAATTTTTTAAAGGGAAAAAAAAAAAAAAAAAAAAAAAAAAGGAAGCATATTAAGCAAGAGTGCAAACAAAATTTCATGAGCATCAAACTCTTCTCTTTCATTAGGAAAAAGATGGTTAAAAGACACGAGAACACATCCAACTTACAAATTTTCATGTATTAATATGCACAATGCAGCATAGCAGAAAGTATAAGCAAAATAGGAATCAAAATGGACATAATCTTTGGCAGCCTTGCATGCAATTCAGCCTGTACAAATTCTATACTAGCTGTCAACAGACTTTTTAACAAGTACTCAGCACATATTTCATGGAACTTATACTTTAGGATGAGAGTGTTAGTATTTAACGAATAACTTAGAAGCAAAGACTTGTCAGAATGCAAACTATAACCAAGTGCTACATAAACAACCACATCAACATTCACTCTTTCTCAAAACTAAAACTTATTTCAAAATTGAGCAAAAGAGGGTGTTGAGAAGAACATGCCTGGTGTTGAGAAAGGCATTCTTGCAACTGGTTGGAACCAGTAGTCTCGTGAAAGCCCTGAGGATTGACATCATAAAGAGATGGTTTTACCATTCCTAACTGCTCGTCTGTAAACCCTTGCTCGGCCAAAAGGGCCTCCTCAATGGCCATTCTGAAATCACCGGGCTTGCACTTATGTAAATCAGTCTGCCCCTGAAATCTGGATATATACCATGAAAAGCACAGTTAACCTTGTTGAGTCATACGGCAATTAAATTGACTGATCAAGTCCAATAGAAGTCTTCAATATCCTTAAATTAATGCCATTATAATCATTGTGTAATTTAAACGATAACCACCTTTGAAAGTCGTTTTAAATTTATAGTAACCTCTAAAAAGATCAAAATCAAATTGATGCAAAGTTGGGTTTGTGACTACACACTAAGCCAATGTGCCCCTATGACTGAACATAAAACACAACATACAACTTGTACATGAATTTACGAAACAACAGCCATCTTCTCAGTATAGCAATCAGTTGAACCCAAACAGTCCAATAAACATGCATTTAACTAGTATCAACATAAACAAGGTCAAAAATAAAGCTTACTTGTCTAGGTAATCGATAAATGGGAAAATCATTCCTCCTTTAACCCATGAATAATCCTGCTCATCATCAACAATCAACATCAAACAAGAGTTTAGAAAGCTAAGCAATTATTCAGCTATGCAATAATTCGAAATACAAAAATCTACAGAAATGCATATTACATTTCTTGTTATAAGGTAAAGAAGAAGCTCACCCTTTGTTTCCCATTCTTGGAATAACCAAAGTACATGACACAAGTAGCACCTGGAATAACCGAACTCAAAACCGCCTCCGGTGCTTGCAACATTGGATCAATTACAATAGCAGGCCACGCAGGATACCTCTTCCCCGATTTTGCCCACACTATATCACCCAAAGCAAAGTCCTCAGGTCCATAGGCCACTTTCTTCTGTTTCGACTTCACCCTCGCCCCTCTCCCTGCACCCTTCTCACTCGAATGTGATCGAGCCACGGGCACATACTCATTATTCGATACAAATGACGACGAATTCCACATATTTATTGAAGGTTTACTGTACACAAAATCATCCATCATCCCATCTTCTTCATTGTCCTGGCAATAGGGATGATACTTATAACTTGGCAAGTTTAATTTCTCCTCTTTGAACTCTTTTTTAACCAAATATGTACTAATATTCGAGCTTTCGGGTTTATTCTTCTTATTATCTCGTCTTTTCAAATAAATTTCGTGCAAACCTGACTCAATATCAGCAAATTTAGACTTACTATCCTTCTTTGATCCAACAACAGAGTCATTAAACCTCGAAGGCAATACCGGAACCCGCCCTCTCGACGTTTTTCGAGAGTATACTTTGCTATACATTGAATCAGACTCAGTTTCTTCACCAAGTGATGAACCCTCGGTAAAAGATGAGCTCATTGGTGCATCATTCTCAAACTCAGCTACCCCATTATTCGAAGAATAACAATGTGCAGCAATTTTTCGCTTCTTAGGAGGCACAGAAACGCTGTAATCATCTTCTACAACTGCAGAATCATCAAAATCACATCGTTTCAGATCTGGCATTTCCGAATTTGACAGCTGTTTGACAATCATCTCTCCTCAAAACTCATCGAAATTCAAATTAAATTAGGATTCAACTCCAAAAACCCTAATTTCTCCCACCAAAAACCTCGGAGAATCCCAAAATCGTTAATATTATCAACAATATCAACAACAACAACCCACACTTTTCCAATTGCTCAAATACTGCGGAAAAACGTTAAATTCCAAATAGAAACCCTAATTAAAATCACCAAATCAATCCACAAAAACCGGCCAAAAGCATGCAATTGAATTCTGAAACTTTCCAATAAAATCGGATGATTAGGAAATTAGGGGGAAAATTAGATGAAATAATTGTTTTGAGATTTGAAAAAGAAGCAAATCAAATTGAAAGTGTGGAAATAGAGGAAGAATTAGAATACCGGAAAAGTGAATTGGAGGAGAGAGAAAGATAACTTTGAAAGAAAAACAGGGAAAGGAAGAAAGAAAGAGAGAAGATCTGAGTGGTTGAGGCGGATAAAATGGGAAGCAGGAGAAACAAACGAGTGTTGTATTTTATTTAGGAGATTTTATACGAATTGGTTAATTTAGGAATTAATAAGGTTTATTAAAACGAGTAATTATAATAATTGGGGCGCGAGGGTTTTAGGGGCTGTTTGGCTCCAAAATATATAGAGTGGGAGAAAATATGAAATTCGAAAGTCGAAATTTATGGATAGGACTGGATATTTTATTCGGGTGGGTCGGTTGCCTGCTTTTTGACATTGGGTTGGCTTGGTTGACAAGTTTCGGGTTCTTTTGGGGCTTCAAGGCTTTGGGCTTTTTGTGTCCTTTTTTAAGTTTTAGATACGGTGAAATTCTCCACAAAGACGGAAATACACGTATACGTTAATCTAATCTATCTGTCTATATATATATAAAGGGGATATAGGATTATGAATTTAAGTTGTAGCCAATTAAATAAGAGATTATTAATTTATTTTACAATTAAATAATTCAAATGTCACGTTAGCAAAATTGACGAATGAAATTTTAAATTTTAAATTAATTAAATACAAAATATTATCTTTTGAGTGCCACGTAGGATGTTAGTTTTGTTGGGGATTCTTGCTCATTGTAGGATCTAAGGAAAAGTTGCATAAAATTGAAGATCTTAAGGAGGGAGTGAAAATGGAGGAGAGAAAAAAATAGATGTGATTTTTCGGGTGGATTTTTTGTTATTTGGGTGGACAACGATGGTGGCTAGGTTGATTGGTGGTGGTGTCCACAGTTGAGGGGTGGTTCTAGTGGCGGCTAGGCGGTGGTGTCGATGGATAGGGTTGTCTAGGCTTGTGGTTGTGGTGGCTTGAGGAGAGAGAAAGGAGGTATTATGAGAGTATATATAGGGGAGTTTTTTTCCCGAGTTATTAGAGAGCCATGTAGGATTTAATTTTCTTAGCGCGCTATGTAGGATTATAAACTTCAGTTGTACCCAATAAAATAAGAGATTATTAATTTCTTTTAAAATTAAATAATTCAAATGTCATGTAAGCAAAATTGGCGAATGAGATTTTTAAGCTTAAATTAATTAAATATAAAATATTATCTTTTGATAATATGAATTTTATTTAAATATATAACAAAGTAGCACATAAATAAAATAAAAAAATTTAAATTTCAAACAAACCGTGCATCGCACGGGCTTTTAATTTTAAATATTCTGTATTTAAATTAAATTTCAAACAAATTTTAAATTTTAAATTTCAAACAAACCGTGCATCGCACGGGCTTTTAAATTTTAAATATTTTGTATTTAAATTAATTAAATACAAAATATTATCTTTTGAAATTAGGAATTTTATCTAATAGTTTAAAACTAATTTAATAACAATTTTAATCACATAAACATGAAAAATATTTTTTAAGAAAATACTAACAAACCGTGCATCGCACGGGCTTCATCTAGTTTATTGTATAACGGAATAAAGTTATCCTTAATATTACAATTTTTTATTTTTATTTTTTTTGAGAAACTAAGTTATCCTTAATATTACAAAAAATTTATTATTTTATTATTTTGAGAAACTTTATATTACAAAATTTATTAGTTTTTTAATAATAAATTTTATCTTATAAATAACATATAATGTATAGGATCAATCACATGATATGTAATCATGAATGTATAAGAAATTACATATTAAAATAAAATTCAAACCGATGACAAATTAAAAATTTTAAATTTATCCTATTAAGGGGTTAAAGTTACTCTCAAACTGACTAGTGAAAAGGCTTATCAAAGCCGCTTATTTGATGGAATAACCTCTTTCAATTAGCTCACGGGCAAACACCTTACTTAGGGCTTCTTTGGCATCGGTTTTTTTTTTAAAACCAAAAACAGGAAACAAGAAAAAGGTGTTTCCACTTTTATGTTGTCAATTTTCAAAATCATAATTTTAATAAGTTTATATAATTTTTGTTTCATTATGGGACACATATCATATACTTTTAGAAAACAAAAAACCAAAAAACAGAAAATCACAGCAATGTCAAACGAATCCTTAGTTCATCGTAATAGTCAATCTTTGACATTAGTCAAATAAGCTAATTTTTCGCCTCAGTAAACTCTTTACCAAACACCTTCATCATCTTGCTTGGGTAAGTTATCCGTCATCTCTTCAAATAAAGTGTTTAAATACTTCTACACTATGCAAAAACTCCATAATTGTAGATGTCCTAAGGTATTATTTCCAAATTCAAACACAAGGGAATAAAAATAAAGTGTTGTGGACTGTTATATTCACCTATTTTCATATTTAAGTTCAAATAATTTAGATGAGATAAAATAGGTTAACATATTTGAAAATCAAAGTGAATATAATACGGATATACTTGTATGTTTATTGGGCCACAAAACCGTTGGGCTTTTTCAATTAGACACACCGGAATTTGACCACGCGACGACGCCGTCTTAAACTAGGTCTAAAATTGTCGATCATAGTCTCTGTTAATTCTCCGAAATCTGGTTATTTTTTCGACACTTCTTTCGATACGCCTTGCACGGTGAGAAAGATAAGCTACGCTTTGTAATCTTATACTTTGTTGGTAACTAATTTTGATTAATTCCGTATTTTGTTGCATATATACATAATGTTACTTTTGCACTGAAATGTGCTGTTCTTTTGATTATTTTTATTTTCATTTTATCTTTTTTTGTTGGGAATTTACATAGAGCTGCCCTTTATTTTCATATGAATTTTAATGATGAACTTTGTGTATTATTGACCTCAATTTGTGAATTTACATACCGTCTAGAATTAATTATCACGTTGATAGTGTAATTTTGAACTAGTATCGTGTCAACTAAATGCAAACTGGGTAGTATATCTATATCATTTCATATAGTGAATTAGATGAATGTTGTGTTGGGTGTTTAATTTGAGTAGGCAAATCCTTAATTATTTTTTTTTGAAAAATCTGTTGTTTATATAGTTTAGCATTGAGTGTTAACTCTAGCTCTAATTTAGCTCTAACTAAGCTTGGTGTACTTTATCAAAGATTAAGTCTGCAATGTGTCTTACAGCATTCATGTTTTGTTGGGTTTAGATGCTCAAATTGTTCTCAGTATTATGCTAAATGCAACAGAATAATTTTCTTTTTTTTTGTTTTTATGATTGTGTTTGGAAGTTGGTCATCTCAAACTTCATGAAAGGGGAATGGATATGATGGTAATATGTAAAAGGTCTGAGCAGGATATATGTCTAGGGTGTTACTCAATTTGAAGAGGGCCCCTGTCCTTGTATGAGTTGCATTGTGACATCCGCAACCTCTTCTACATCAATTTGTGCCAAGCATTAGCTTGGAATTTTGGGTCGAATTAAAAGGCGTGGGCTGCATTCTAGAATTGAATGATAGTCTAGACTTCTCCCTACATTATACCCTACTCTATGTCCTGTACTTGATCACAAAACTTTGATCTGATCCTTCCCTGCTATGCTCATGATTGGAGATCACGGCCACAAGTTTTTTTTTTTTAATAGGATTGTATTTTCCTTTTCTTAAAAACATAGCTGATTTCACGCACACACACACAGTTTACAACTTTACATTGGTCGATTTGGGCGTTGATTAATGATTGGCTCACCTTTTTAGCTTAGCCTTCCCAATAAATATTAGAAATTATAGCATGTGTTACATTGTTACTGCATCTTGGAGGGTTTCAGGATTGTGTTGTACGGTTTTAACTCATCGAAGCCAAGTTGAAAGGCAGCCTTTGTGTTACTTACTTACTTCTGGCTTGCTGAGTTGCTGATGAATTTCTGATGCACTAGTATTGAAATTTGATCTATTGGTTTGGTTTGGTTTTTGAGACTGTGCTACTGATTACCTTGAACTATTAAAAGGTGCAATTGGCTTTTTCCTATGTGTTTCATTCTAATCATTTTTTGCCTTTAACAGCACTCTACTAATTTATACATTCTATTGAGTTTGAAGACAGTGTAAAAATGCACCTCTGGCTATTGAATGCATCACAGGCTCACAGCAGAAGCCTTAGAGTAAGTTCTTGAGTTTTTTTGAGTGTTTGAATATGATTGAGTTGCATGAATAGAGGCCTTAGGTCTGTATGTTGTACAAAAGGTGTTCATGTATTGATGTACGGATTGTGAGAAGTTGAACTAGGCTCTGTTATACAAAACTGTTGTCTGCTTTTTTGCTCCCATTGACCTTGTTCGGAAAATATGTATTTAGTCTATTTTTACCTAGGCTTCTTTCTTTGTACAAATACTGCTTTCATGTGAAATTGGCCTCTGGCCAGTGGGCTTGGGAGGGTTTATAAGGGTCAGGCAAGGGGGGGGGGGAGGGGGTTGCAGGGTGGAACCTTGGCTTGGACTGATTTAGCAACCAGCTGAGCCGGTTTAGACTTTAGATATATACCTAGTGCTATTAACAGAAACTCCCTTAAAATTATGCGGCTAATAGTTTCTGGAAACTCTTGTGAAGTCCAAAGGTGTGAAATATGCTTGTACCAGGGAACGCTAGGTCATCTATTCAATTTTCTTCATGCTAGATTACTGAAGTATAATATTGATACTTTGGTAAGCTTACTTGTTGAAGATTTCTGATCATGCCCTGTTCCCTAGACCCTAGTACAAGTGAAGTATAATAGTGATACTCTGGTAACTCACCATCTTAAAGTTTGTTGATTTTGCCCTTTCTAGTTAAGTATAATTTAGATAAGTAGTAGAAAAAATATTGTTAGGGTGATTTTTATATATACAAATCAACACACTAATAAGATACAATCCATCTAAAAGGTCGTAGGTGGTAGTAATTAATGTTAATTACGGAAGACTATTGAGTGACTACAAAAAAATTGGTAGTCATTGTAATAGATTAAAGCCCATTCATTTATTATAATAATTTGGGCTGTTGTTTGGGATGACTTCATACAAAAAATTTCTGTGATAAAAAAAATAAAAAAGAATATAAATTTCCCTATGTTGGTTTCAGCTATTAACCTCCTTGCATCTTTCAATGAAAAAGAAGGGAAACTGAAACCAACACAAGAGATTTTTAATTTTTTTTTTTTAATGTCTGAGTTTATTTTTTAAAGTAAAAGTCCATCTTAAACTACAATTCATATTATTTGGATGTAAATGGTGGAAATTAATCTATTGAAATGGCTACAATTTTTTTGTAGTCACTGTAATACTCTTTTAATAACGCTACAGTGTTATTACTCTATTGTTTTTGTCTTTTTGAGTTTAGATAGACAATATGTAGTAATGGGGCTATGTAAAGAAGATTGGAGTACATAATAATCTGTACTTGGATTGGAAGTTGCATATTAATGAAAATTCGTATACAATTACACACAAATTCATTAATGTTGCAACCATTATCTTTTATCAAACAAGCCGTTATAGTTTACCTTTTAGAAGTCTTTTTGTTGGTGACAATCTAGACCCTTGAAGATGATACTGACATTACTGAGGGCCCTAAAACTTGAGGTGTAGGGCTGTATATGTAATTTTTTTTCCTCTTCATTTTTTGTCTTGTATAAATTATTTGAACATTTGCCACAAAAATGATAATGTAAGTCCAATCAACATACAAATTCTTTGATTATCTACATACTCTATAGTAGACACATTTTTTTCAGATCAATTTATCATCACAATATTTTATACAAAATAATATTGTTAGTATATCACCACGACATATTATTAATTCATTATTATCATATAAACTATGGTCCAATATTTAGAGCATGGTTGTCTTTAAATCAATGACAGAAATTATACAAATGGCAGTTATATTATTTATGTGATGATTTATTTTGGAATTTGTATTGTCATTTTGTCACCAATTGCAGCACTGCTGTGTTAACGCCTAAAGTACACCCATTCATACTGCTATCGGATGTGTGGTCTGAATTTAGCACTGACGTATATATACTCGTTCCCATAAATGTCTAAAACTTCTTGTACTTAATTCCAAGTATTCTGCTAAAAATATTACTGTACCCCATATAACTCGAAAAGTATTTATGATCTTGGATACTCCCTCCGATTCTTTTTGCTCTTCCTACTATGACTTTTTTTTTGGTCTTGCAACAGGATATCAAAGAGGAAGGACAAAAGGATCGGAGCGAATGCAATTTTTTGTTGTTCGGAACTAGAACTTAGTCGGATGGTTTGATTGATATACTCGATCCAAAACTCATCTGACTGGTCGAATTATTCCACGGATCATATTTAAGCAGGTTAATCATCTTTCATATTTACGATCCCTTTCCCTAAATAATGTTGGGAAATTATCTAATTCCCAAATTACAGCTACTCTTTTTTTAATTCCCATCATACTGTCCACGTCAGTTAAGGAAAACAAACCGGTTATTTTTTTTTTTTTTTTTTTTCTCGGTCCAGCAACAAACCGCTACTTCAAGTAGCGGAGTTATGAGAAGTAGCGGTTTTAATTTTGTAAACCGCTACTTGAAGTAGCGGTTTTCCTCAAAACACCAACAACCCCACTTTGATGAAAATTTGTTTAAATATAAACCGCTACCTCAAGTAACGGTTTCTAATAAGTAAATTGCTACTTCAAATAGCGGTTTTCCTCAAAACACCAACCCCACTTTGATGAAAATTTGTTTAAATATAAACCGCTACCTCAAGTAGCGGTTTCTAATAAGTAAACCGTTACTTGAAGTAGCGGTTTTTAGTAGCACACCGCTACTTGAAGTAGCGGTTTTCTAATAAACCCGTTTTAAAAAAATTCCCACTGAACCGGTGACGTGGATGGTATGGTGGGAATTAAAAAAAGAGTAGCTGTAATTTGGGAATTAGATAATTTCCCAACATTATTTAGGGAAAGGGCTCCATATTTACAACATATAATATAAACGAAATCATAAGCTTTAACCGCCCCACTAGTTTAATTAGTGCTTAAGATTGTTATTCATTAGTGCTTAATATAGAACAAGGTTTGACTTGTAGTATAAATAGCCTAATAGGTGCATAGCACACTAATTATACAGCAATTAAGCATTCTAATTAGTGTATAGAGTGATTGAGTTGATGAATAAGTTGCATAAGCAGATAGGTCATATCAATGAAATTGTGCGCATGCATGATGTTATCTTCTCAGCTGGATAATAAGTTATTTCCTTTGCTGTCTATCATATGATTTTAATTATATTTTTTAATCTAATGCAAGGAAGTCTAAGTCTATGATTTGTCACCCAAATTATGTAATGTAGCCCTAGGGCAACATAATGCTTGTTTTAAATCTTTAATTTCGATTTTAAATTCTTACTTTTTAAAGTCTGTCTTAAACTATTTTAAAACGGATGAAGTATACCAGTAGCAGTTACTTCGTTTTAACGTTCCTATAACACCCCTTTACTTGTTGAGGACTTGATCTTTGGACTAAACCTAGATCGCGGAGTACCTCAAGCTGCTTATGTGAGCTACCATTTTCCCTGTATCCCATTTGAAGTTCAATGCCCCATCTATCGATGGAGATGTAATAACTATATCTAAATGACTAGTCATAAAGACAATTATCAAATTCTAGGAAAATGAAGCTTAGCTTGAATGAATTGTATTTAACATATTAGGTTGGGTCTTGAAATCATGTGGATGGATTAGGAAACTTTTAAACCTTCTAAATCCACCACAACTTCCCATTTGTTCCTTCAATTTTGATGAAAGAATGGGCAATTGTCAAATAATTGATTCTTAGTATAGTTAAAGCTATTATAGTGTTTACAATTAAGAATCATAACACCTACAATTTGATTGATATGATAAAGATTAATTAATTTTCTCGTGCTAAGCTCAACTTCTAAATAGGGGTAAAAGTACGAGTAATTCGGATAAAAACCAAACCGAATTAGTAATTTGTTTTGGATTTTTTTTTAATTCTAATTGGATCGGATTGGAAAAAATAAAAAATATGGATTACGGATTGGATTCGGTTTGTGGTTTAAAAAAATTGAGGTTTAAAAAAATCTAAAACTGAATTTCAACCCAATACTTTAAGCCCATTTTCTTTTTCAAAGTATCCAACCACTTTTCCCTTTCATATATAAAAAGAACCTAATTCTCAATTCTCCTTTCTCAATATCTTACTCTCTCACAGAGAATGTAGTTAACAAGAAATGATTGTAGGAATTTTCAGGATAAAGTTCGAGTTTCGGATTTGAATGTTGCAAAAGAAGAGAACAAATTTCGGTTTGGATTGGATTCTAATTCGAAAAACCGTATTAATTCGATTTGGATTGGATTGGATTGAATCTTAATTCAGTTTGGATTTGGATTGAGATTTCTGAATCCGAATTAATTCGGATTGGATTCAGTTTTGGCTATAATCCAAATCGCAAGCCGAACTTTCACCCCTACTTCTAAACATGTCGATCTGAATACAACACTTGGCTTGAAGATATTGTGAGCAATTTGAAGTATATGATCAAATAAAATAAAGGACTTTGTGACATCCTACAAATAATCTTATCGATTAGCAAATACCCTATAAAAACTTAACATATAAGCGAAAATATATATTTTCTTGGTTGGAACACTAAAACTCGAGTTTATTAAGTTTAAGATTGATATGGGAAAAGTCGACTATATTAGAACTTTAAGAGTAATCACATATGTAAGAAATCATATTTCTTCCTTCAAAATGAAAATTAAATTAGCACCAAATTGTTGTTTGATAGAATTTTCCCCCCTAATTTAGTGTAAATCTACGTTGAAATGAATACGTGTGTCATGTTTGAATTTTGGTCAGAAAGATAGATTGTGTTTAAATTTGCAACTCCATAAACTCGACGTCAATAGTCAGATTGCACGCTTCGTCATCGTTTTAAAGCTAGGCAACAATTTGTGCAACCAGGCTAGTTGCTTCGGTCTTTTGCTAATCCAAATGATGCTCAAAACAAGAGAAAATGACTTCTTTTTGGATGTTCATCAAGTCTACGTGTTTAAGATATTTATAATTTATAACCACGCAATTCCAAATTTAAATTTTATATCATTCTACATGATTCTAAATCAATCTTAAATTATTATTTTTTTGTTTAGTTTTTATCTCACGTTATTGGGACGTTTTGTGTTCTTCTCCGAATGATAATACACCCATCGTATTGAGTGGACTAATTTTTTTTTTAAAAGGATAATTAACAAGTGATATGTCAAGATTAAATCGTCTATCAAGTGATAATTAACAAGGATAATTAACAAGTGATAATTACTCATGTATGCTAGCAAAAATGACAATGAACATATAAGGTGTGTACTACTTAAGTACCTAGTTCCTTGGTAAATTAGGATATATAGATGAGTCAATGACTCTATGTGCTACTCTTTCTGAGTTTATATTCTTTTTATTCATTTTTTTGACGGGTTTCTGAGTTTATATTCAAGTTGTACAATTAATCAAAGAAATTACAGCAAGGTATGTAATTTAATTAATATTATATTAAATTACAGTAAGGTATGTAGGCATATCTTTTTCAAGGGGTAGACAATGGTTCGTTTAAATTTGTAACTTGAGATGGACCACTATCTAATTCGACATTTTCAGATGACAAATTGACAATTTGATCAAAATCACCTAATAAGAGAAGTTTTGTGTCTTAAATTTGTAAAAATTGGTATTACTACTATTTTTATTCTCAAGATAACTAAGATAATTGTCATGTCTAGTGTGTTGTTTTTTTCCTTGCTTGGTGTTTGCGTTGATTAGATGTAATTATGTGAGATTATATATATATGCTCTTGAGAAATTACAATTCTCATGAAGTTTTACTTCATAAGAATAAATTTTGGTTAGCATGAACAATACAATAAGCAACTTCATTTTTTTTTTTTTTGATGAAGTAACTCACATATGTTCACATTTTGTGAAAATTATTTTCACATGTATTAACATGTCAATCAAACAAGTGCTAGATAGGTCATGTTTGACAAAACTAGCGGGAGTGGGTAGCTTTTAGCGTTCGAGTAGCGGGTAGCTGTTAAAATAGCAAGTAGCTGCTAACTAATTAGTAGTGGGTTGAGGTTAAATGCATAATGTTAATAAAGTAAACAAAATTTGTCAAAAACTACCCGCTACCTTTCAAACACTAATATTATTAACGTTTGGCAAAAGCTACCAAAATGCTATCTCTACCGCTGATCGCTACATGAATAGCTACCTTACTAAGCACACTTATTTTTTCCTATCAGTGTTTTGACTTGGTCTAAACGCTAACCGCTATCTAAAACTAACACAATTTGAAAAATATATTTCAATAGTCACATATTCATGCTTACAAGCATAAAGATACATACTCACCTAGTCACCCATTTGTTTTTATTTTTCGCCCTCAAACCAAATTACTAGTCTCATTATGTAATAACCCCAAGATTTGTAACAAAGTATTCAGTCTCCTAACTAAAACACTTATTGTTTTGCCCTCTATGAAAGTGAAATAGAAGACAAACCCCCTTAATATTATAATTACCAAAGAGATAAGGTCTATTCCTCAAGAGTTAAAAACGTTATGCATAAAAATATAAAATACAACTCTTATATGAAGTATATTTATTAAAAAAAAATGGTCCACCAAATATAGAAGGCAAGATTTTATGGGTTTATCTAAATGTTGTATGGTAGAAGAAACTTCCAAAGAGCTACTCCACTTGAGATGGTGAAGAAGAAGAACGTGAATTGGATGAAAGTGACATTTTATGGGTCAGCCACTCTTTTGCAACGGTAGCTTTTGGAGCATCATTATACTTGCCTGTAACCCTTTTTGTTTTTTTTTTTTCTGTTTCTATTGTTGCGGCAGGCCAAAAGGCCCAAAACTCCTTCTATGTTACTTTTAACCATTCAATTTACTAGTATTAAATATCTTACTATTATTTGAATTTAATAAATATCTTACTTGTACTTATAATTATTATTGTTATAAATAGTATAATGATTTTATTGTAATTTTGCTCTTCAACAACAAACAACTTTAATTAATGTAACCAATCAACCACTAATAAAAGAGCATAGATCTTAACTTAGGGTTTGAGTAACATTTAGTTTCAATGTATTGGTCTAATCGATACACGTAAACTACCCTGGTGGTTGCTGAATACGCCAAATACCGTTGATAATAAGTCGAAGATTCTCTTTAACACGTGTTAGTGACGGAGATATATGACATGAGAATAAATAATATTAAATTCACATGATGAAGTGAGTGAATTATTCTGAATGTTGTTATTGAACTAGCTCAATCTACTTTTTACTTTATTATATTGATGACAAATATTTTTGAGTATTAATTGTATTATAAAAAACGCACGAATTGTCTAACTGATAAAGTAGATTATATTAAAGATTCGACGTTACAAAAGGTAATAAAATCTAGGTTAACTTTCCTATATTATATATATTGATGGCAACTGTTTTAAATTATTGATTTTATTGTGAAACGTATTGATATATATATATATATATATATATCTGACATGGATGAACTAAACGATATTGAATATTAAAGTGTTAAAAGCTAGTGAATCATTCAAATATGTCATCGTTGAAAAAATCCAAACATACTACTAGATTAACGAAGTTTTTTTTTTTTTTTTTAACGGCTCTTTTAAGTTACATAAATGTTAATGAATTATTTGATGTGTTGTTATTAAACATGACAAATGTACCATTAACTCTCCTATATATAATGGTGAAATCACTTTTAGGCAGGGCCGTATTTGGGCCAGGGCAGGTGGGGCGCCTGCCCAGGACCCCAAATTTTGAAGCCCAAATATGTTAATGAAAATCCAAAATTAAAAAAAAAAAATTAAATTAGTGCAAGCGCATAGGTTAATTAACTCCTTGAAACTTCAACTCACATATAATCATCTCCTTGAAAATAGCTCCTTCAATTTTGGGAAGTAGATAATTCCAAATTAATTCCCCTATTTAATTCTTTTTACCTGTATAATCTTCTCTTTATCTATTAATTCTATCACTACTTTTATTTTTCATCTTTTCTTTCATTGCCTTTAACTTTTCTGATTTTTCATCTTCCTTCCCTGGTAATGCTCCGTATTGTTTTTTAGTTTGTTATAAGATTGTTCTATTTTCTTCAGTACAATAATCTATTTTACATTTATTTTTATATTTATAAATATAATCTATTACTCAATTTTACTTAACGTCTAATTTGTGTCATTAAAAATTACTCGTATGAAACTGTATATATGTAGGTGTTGCTCATTCTACATTGTTGCATTGCGTTTTGTAATAAAAAGTTTGTGACTAATTTTTTTTTAATATTTAATTTGATGTTTTTTTTTTTTTTTACTAGCAGGATTAGGTGATACAGAGTATAATTCTTTAATTTCTACGGAGTAATACATACGTAAGAGCATATTGTTGTAGAAACTATTATTATGCGCTAATTATTTTTTTTGCATTAATTAAAGTGTTGTGTAAGTTATTCATTTTGCATACTCAATTTTTTTCCTAATATAATAATAAATTCAAACATTAGTCAATTAAGGCCCCATATTTTCTATTTGCCCCTAGGCCACCAATTTCTCATAAACGGGCCTGCTTTTAGGGTATGAACTATGAAGCCATTCTCTAACATAAATCTAGTAGAGTAGAAAGAAAGATAACTAACATTATATTGGTAAAAATAGATTATCGAAATTGCATATAAGCTATTGAATTATTAGGCACATAGTTGAATCCTTAAACTAGTTGATTTATAGAATAGAGTTTTAAGTTTTAACACCAATACACCATACTATAGAGTCTAGACTCTATTAATAACAATAATACTCCAGATTTATTACTTATTCTCCATAATAATAATAATACGATGCTCTATGATGTCAAAATAAAAAATAAATTTTTTTTAATAATAATACGATGCTATAGCAAAAGTATTACTTATTAACTAGTTTAGTCCCGTGCATTGTACGGATTAAATAGCCATTATTTGTTTAAATAGTTGTCAAATTTATATTTAAAAAATAAATCATAATCTCATTAATTAATTTTAATTTGAAAAAAGCACCGTATTTTTTTAGTTATGGAATATAGGAAGAAAAAAAAAGAAAAAAAAGGATGATGTCAAAAATAGTTTAGGAGGGAAATTTTTTAATAAGGAATTGACATATGTCCCTTAATAATGTCAGCATGTTTTGTTTTAGTAATACTTAATAGAATAGATTGTCACCCTAAAATAAATTTAATTATTTATTAGTACTCGTATTAAATAACAAAGAAATGTGAATCTATATTTGGAAGCTGTATGTATAATCTATACTATAGATTAAAAGGCGTTCTTAAATAAGTTTAGGTGTCACGTGACATCTTTCTCAATTAATCAAGTATTTCATTTTATGTTTTTTAATAAAAAAAATGGATTGGACAAGGTTTAAACTCAAGACCTCAAATTTCAAAACTATATTGCCTGCCACTAAGCTATACCATATCATATGCCATTTTATTAAAATTAAATATAATTAAGAATTTTAATCATGAAATTAATATAGTAACTTGGTCCCGAGTCCTAAAAACTAGTTCTATTATCAAAACAATGATTTAGTGGAAGATGAGCATTATGTATGTTGCCTAATGTTTTTAGTTCTTCCCTATTTGTTTATTGTTGATCTGTTTGACTTATGATTGATGAAATTCTCTTTCATTGAAAAAGGTGTGAAATTATTGTTTTTTTTTAATTTTATTTATTTTTTAAAATAAATAAATAAAATGATTTCTTTTGGACGAGGATTTTTCTTGGTGAACAGAAAAGGAAAACAATATCAGATCAAGTAAGATTTTTCACTATTTAAAATGATAGATGCATTCTCACCATTTAAAATGATAGATGCATTCTCAAGGACTGTAAAGTATGCATTTAATATATTTTTAAGTTGTAAATACACATTTAATACAAATTGTATTTTATATTCTATAAATGTATGGTAAAATTATACACCAAGTATAATACTGAACTGAAATTAAATTAAGCTGAAGTAAACAAACCCTAAATGGTAAAACTTTCAACTTAATTATTGTTGGCTATGAGCTGAAACTATCCTAAAATGCATTTTAGTGCATGAGAGGTGCCACATGGCTCGCAATCTTTCTTAGTGATACCATCCAAACTACACACAAACACATGGCGATGAGTCAACCACACTTTAAATTTTACCTATCTCATCATTCATTACTAACCAATAATATCAAATGAGCTGATTGCTTAATCTACCCTAATTCTAACAACTAATATATTATTTCGTATCACTTATGGTTTATTAGTCTGTATCCTTTCGATTTTTATTATACTTTGTATCACTTTTGGTTTAGTTCACCATCACTCTTCGTGTATCACCCCGTATCACTTTGATCTTTTATTTTACTTCGTATCTCAATTTTGATCTTTTATTTTACTCCATATCATATCACTTTTGATTTATTACTCTGTATCACTTTTGGTTTTTTTTTATTCTGATCCGTATCACTTTTGATTTAGTACTCCTTATCGCTTTTGATTTATTCTCTGTATCATTAATATATACAACCCCCTCAAAAAAAAAAAAAAAAAAAAAAAATCCCAACAAACTCCAAATTTGCAAAAACAATAAAAATTAAAATTTATACATTTATACCCCATATGCAAGGCAGAAAATTTGGGCATTATTTCAAACCCAAAATAATAATTTTTTTTTAAAAAAAAAAACCATAAAAATAGAGCACAAAATGCCAAGTTATATCTGAGCCTTAAATCTCCACCCTTCCTTCCTTATCATACCCACCTCCTCTGTTTTCAATCTCCCATTTACAATTTTATTTAACTTCCCTGTTTTTCTGTCCCACCAATTTTCTCCTCCCTTTCTCCCTCTTATTTCTCTCTCTAAAAATTCAATGCTCAGCTTCATTTTCAAATTTAGTTTTTTTGCTACTTCTTAAACCCCCATCTTATCCTACTTAAAACCTTTTACTGAAATTTTGCTCTGTTTCACTATTCCCCTGTTTTTTGGGCTTTGGGATTTGTACTTGCTGGTAAGATTTACTGATTCTTTTGAAAAGACAGATTAAATTCTGTCAGAAACACTGAATTTAACCAAATTTTGAATCACCCATTCGCTTAATTTTCTTAATTTTGGATTACAGCTGGTAATTTTGCATTTTAGAATTGAAATTAATTAATTCCATTTTTTTACAGGAAAAGTTTACAATTTAATTAGAAATGGCACCCAAAAATGGAAGAGGAAAGAGCAAAGGAGAGAAGAAGAAGAAAGAAGAGAAAAGTACAGTTTTTTTTATTTGGACACTTTTTTTGTTAAATATAAAGAAGTATTTGATTAATTCTGTTTAATTATTTTTAATATACTAACAATTCTGTTGTTTGTGAATATTCTTCAGTTCTTCCAGTTGTTATGGATATCACAGTGAACCTTCCCGATGAAACGAGTGTAGTCTTAAAGGTTTATAATAATACTTACTTAATTTTTCATGTTTTAATAGTGTGTGTATTTTTTTGTGTCAATGAAAAACAGAGTTTCCACTGGTTTTTATTGTTTGGGGTGTGGTTGTGGGGTGCAACAAGTTTGTTTACCACAATCTCCTTTTCACAAATAGGGGGATATCCACACCTTGTGGTACATCCCTCTTCGGCAGTCGTATACTGGTATTAATTTAAAATAGTTTTGTGACAATTAAATTGGAATGAAAGTAATATATATACGCTTCTAGTTAAAGTCTCCTTAGATTAGATATTATATCGGTATAGTAAATATACTATTCAACGTAGAATAAAATGATCCAATTTTATTATTTATTTATTTATTTATTTTATTTGTGTTGAATATGCACTTATGTTCTTGAATGAAACCAAAGATTTTATAGGCCAAGACTCAATGGTAGGTGTCATTTTCTTTATTGGTGGGTATCAAATCTTGTGGGTGCTTTGGCATTTAAAATTTTGCACAATAGTAGATGTCTAGTCTAGTCATCCATTACTTATTTGATGCATGATGTTTATACTCATGGATAAACTTACTAAATTAAAACCGCCCCCATATGAAAAGTGAAAATAAACAAGTAATTGGCTTCTACAATTAGTGTCATGTAAGAAAACATGAAAATATAAGATTGCATGAAATTCACTTTACAACATGTATGATAATTAAAAATAAGAAGAAAAAAAATGATTTATGAGTAATAATTCACTCACACTCTTGAAATTAATTAATCATATTACATAAGAAAGGGACACATAAGCTCAGTATGCACTTAATACAAAAACTATTGTACGTAATTTGTCAAAAGTCTTAATATCCTAAGCGTGAATGGTTCTTTTGAAATTAAACATGCCGTGTAAAAGTAAGCATGTTATGTGCTCCACACAAGGTATACATTTTCAACAATTTAAGGGAGTAATTACACACAATCTTTTGTTTCCATCTGTATTAGCTTTGTGACTATCCAATCTTTACATGTTTATTTACAATCAATAATTTACACTAACTTAAACTCTTATTAATTTTGTAGGGAATATCCACGGATAGGAACATTGATATCCGCAAGCTTCTCTCAGTCAATACAATGACTTGCAATATCACCAATTTTACCTTATCACATGAGGTTAATATCCTATCCTTTTAGTTTCTTTATTCAATGACTCACCTTGCTAATAATAATTATTATTTTTTTTTTTTTTAAAAAAAACCCTTTAAAAGTGGGGATGACAAATTCTTTTGACATTGTTATATTTTTCTTTTTGCCCTTTTAACTTTACTTCTATAAAAAGTAAAATAAAAATTACGTAACATTATTTACTTTTTGGTATCCTATTAAAAACGTACAGGTCAGGGGCCCACGTCTAAAAGACACGGTGGACGTTGCAGCTCTTAAACCCTGCACTCTCACACTCATTGAAGGTAACTTAAACCCTCACCCACTAACCGACGTCGTTTTATCTTATCAAAACGATTAAACGTCACCGTTTCACTCAATCTAATCTTCTTCTTAATTTCCCTCAATTTACAGAGGCGTACGATAAGGAAAGTGCAGCAGCGCACGTTAGAAGACTACTCGACATTGTAGCTTGCACAACAAGCTTCGGGCCTTCTGCTAGCGCCAACGAAGGGGCGAAAACTGAGGATGCTAAAAATGCGCGTGGTGCGCAGGATAAGTCTTCGTCGTCGGCGAAGAAGTCCGGCAATAAGTCGAACTCCGGCAAACATTCTCCGACGCCGGCGACGGCAGCGGAGGATTTCGCCGGAAAATCTTCGACGAAAGATGATGTTTCGATGATGATTGATGGTGAGGGAGAGACGAATAATTCGTGCCCTAAGCTTGGTAGCTTCTACGAGTTCTTCTCTCTTGCTCATCTCTCTCCTCCTCTTCAATGTATGTATTGAATTTGATTTGATTAAATTTGTTTTTTTTAATCAAAATGTGAAGAAAATGGTGGAATTTGATTTAATGGATGGTTTTGTGATGATTTGTAGTTATACGAAGGGCTTCAAAGCAGACTGATGATCAGGTTTTGGATGATGATCATCTTTTTTTCATGGATGTAAGTTGATTTTTCTTATTTTGTATTTAATTATGCTCCTTTGATTTCTTTTTAAGTGTTTGTTTGGATTTCAAAAAGTATTGGGAATTGATTTGATTTATTCACTGTGTTTGGATGTTTAGTGATATATTTTGTGTAATGTTGATGATAATTTATGTTTTCATTGCTGTAGCTAGTTTAGTTGGTAAGATTACGCGAGATGATTTATAATCCATTTGCATTATTGCTTCAAAATGTCTTATTAATGAAATACGGAATAATGATTTTATTTTAAGAAATAGGATTGATTGATTTAATTTGGAAAAGAAGTGACTTGTTTGAGGAGTGGATCATACTTTATGAAATAATAGTGATTGTTGATTTGTATTGTACAATATTATGTTTTGGATTAATTGTGGTCAATAATAAGGGTGACTGTTTTTCTTTGTTTATGTCAATGTCAAATGAGAGACGTTTTTAGTCTGTCTCATTTTTGTCCTTAATTATAAGAGATTCATATTGATTTTGGCAGGTTAAGCTGTGCAATGGCAAGGTGGTTCTTGTTGAGGCTTGTAAGCGAGGTTTCATCAGTATCGGGAAGCATCGTGTTCTCAGTCACAACCTTGTTGATCTTTTAAGACAACTAAGTAGAGCTTTCGATAATGTGAGTTAACTGTTGAATTTGGAATGTGTTTCAAATTAGGAGTAACCCTTTTTTTCCCAGGGGTTGTTTAGATGAAAGTTATTAGACACGTCTTGTTGAAATGCTTTAAGTCGGCTACTCCATTTTTATGATTACTTCATAGTTTTTTGAGACAGTGAGATAAGGTTGACATTTTAAGAAAATTCTTGTCAGTCTTTGTAGTGCATGGTGTACGATGCTTGAAGTAAGCATCTTTTAGCCTTGTCATCCACCATAGATAATGTAGAAGCCCTTTCCTCTTTGGAGCAACTTGCAATTTTTGGGACCTAAATTTGGTCGAAGAGTAAATTCGTTATAAGGCTTATGACATTTTTATATTTTCTTGCATTACAGTGGCATATACTATTCTGTTTTACTCGTTAAATTTATTATATTCTTATGGTGTTCCAACTTGTAGGCTTATGATGAGCTCATGAAAGCTTTCTCAGAGCGCAACAAGGTACTTTTCTTTATCTTCTGTTGGTGTTTGCCTCCAAGAATGAAGTTCTGTTAAAAAAAAAATCCTGCTGTTTTCCTGGTTGTATTCCTTTAAATTTATTCTGTTTCTCTCAACTTCTGCAGTTTGGTAATCTTCCATATGGCTTCAGAGCCAATACATGGCTCATTCCTCCGTCTGCAACACATTCACTTTCGACATTTCCCCCTCTTCCTGTCGAGGATGAAACTTGGGGTGGCAATGGTGGTGGTTGGGGAAGAGATGGAAAAAGTGATCTAATACCTTGGGCAAATGAATTCCGTTTTGTTGCATCAATGCCTTGTAAGACTCCTGAAGAGAGGCAATTACGGGATAGAAAGGCTTTTCTTATTCATAGCTTGTTTGTAGATGTAGCAATTTTTAGGGCAATTTCTACCTTGCAACATGTAATGGAGAAAATGAGGGTGACTAACTCAACTGTCAATGACGAGATTATTCATGCTGAGAAAGTTGGCGATTTGAACATCACTGTCGTGAAGGATGTTGCTCTTGCTAGCAGTAAGCTGGACACTAAAATTGATGGGCTTCGTGCCACTGGTTTGGATCAGAGGGCGCTAACGGAGAAGAACCTGCTGAAAGGAATTACGGCAGATGAGAATACTGCTGCTCATGTAAGACATATTCACAGTTTTATGAGCTTGGATCTGTTGGCTGGCTGAGATAAGTGGCTAACTGAACTTTATGCTTTTGTTGCAGGATATCAGCAGTTTAGGCTCTGTAAATCTGAGGTATGCTGGTTACATTGTCACGGTGAGGGTTGAAGTCAAAGAGGATGCAGCGGTGGATTCATTGTCACCTAGCATAGAAGCTTTTGATCAGCCAGAAGGCGGTGCAAATGCACTCAATATTAACAGGTCACCATCTCTGACTTACTCACTCGAAAAATTGAGGTCAGCTGCTGCGTGTGGGTGTTGGTGTTTGATGTGAATTCTAAGTTGCTTTATTTTTATCCAGTCATGATTGCTGTTGGGTGGGATGGGTTGCAAAACTTGAAATTAACTCAAAAATATTCTAGCTCTCCTGTAAATGTCTCTCTGTTGCTGCTATGATAATTTACACTTTTTTGCCAATTATTCCTTGCAGTTTAAGACTGTTGCTTCATAAGGGAGCAGCTACAGACAATCACAAATGGGTAACTCAATCTGATCAGTCTGAGAGTCAAAGACTCAACACAGCTCAAGCTTTTGTGGAGAAACTATTGGATGACAGTCTTGCCAAGCTTCAGGTAGAGAACACAAAGCAAGATAGTTACGTGAGATGGGAGCTAGGAGCGTGTTGGATTCAACATCTTCAGGATCAAAAAATTTCAGAGAAAGACAAGAAACCTTCTGCTTCAAAGGCGAAGAATGAGATGAAGGTTGAGGGGTTGGGAACACCCCTTAGATCTCTCAAGAACAAGAAATCAGAAGGGAATTCTGAAGTACATTCTGATAAAGCACCTTCAAATTCAAGCAGTGCTGCTTCTGTGTCCTTGACTGAAGCACAGTCCAACACCAGTCCAAGTGAGAGTGAGCTTGCTCTCAAAACTATCTTGTCAGATGCAGCTTTCAGTCGTTTAAAAGAATCAGATACAGGATTGCACCTGAAGGTAGTATTCCTAGGAACTCAGAGGAGGATACTTTATTTTATTGCTTGCTGAATACTTGCTGATTTAATGCAAATGTTTTGGGTGCAGTCTTTGCAAGAACTAATTGACCTCTCCCAGAAATATTATGACGAAGTTGCTCTGCCTAAGCTGGTACTCTTGTTTTATCATATATGATAAATTTCTAATTTTCTCTGCTCAAAATACAATTCCTGCCATTTCTTGTATAATCATTTATGATGCACAGGTAGCAGATTTTGGCTCATTAGAACTCTCACCTGTCGATGGACGAACACTAACTGATTTTATGCATACAAGAGGTCTCCGAATGAATTCGCTTGGACGTGTTGTAAGCTCTCTGATCTAATCTGCCATGGTTCTTGGATAATTTAGTAATAAAATGAACTAGGATGACCAAAAAGAATATGTTACTGTAAAATCTCATTTAAACTATAGAAGTATGGCAATTTAACCTCAAGTCAAGAAAATGAGATAGTTGATAAGTAAATCTCTTAATGCAACTAATACAGAGTGTGGTATACATTTTTATTCTCTTTGACATTGACTATTAGCCTGGTGTAGGCAGTCAATCAGTAATGGGTGAACATTAAAAACTCCTGTAGTATCTACGATTTCTGAAATGTGTATGTCAGTGTATGTACCTGTGCTAGCAATTGTGTCAGGGAGAAAAAGCAAGAATTTGCAAAAAGCAAGTTGCATGTCAGTGTAACCACAAATCCACAATACACCTATGTGACTGGTGGAAGTAAAAATTGAGCATAGAAGCTAAATGTTCGCTGCGCTAAACCAATATGATTTTTTTTTTTTTTTTCTAAAAGTAGTAGTCAACCTCTGTATTCAGGTAAGCCTGGCTGATGCATTTTTCAAAATTTTGATCAGGTGAAGTTGTCGGAAAAGCTGTCTCATGTTCAGTCTCTCTGTATCCATGAGATGATTGTTCGAGCTTATAAGCACATCCTCCAAGCAGTGATTGCTTCTGTTGATACTGACGAAGTGGCTGTGACTGTTGCTTCAGCTTTAAATTTAATGCTGGGGGCTCCTGAAACTGTTAATTCAGAAAAATCACACAATGTCCACTCCCTGGTATGGAGATGGCTGGAAATATTCTTGATGAAGCGATATGACTGGGATGTCAATGGTTTTAACTTCAAAGATCTTAGGAAATTTGCCATTCTACGTGGACTTTGTCAAAAGGTAGGTGGTCATAATCTGAAGTTAAATTTTGTTGTTTAAAGACATGGTTGTTACTGTACTTGTTTATATACCTATCTATATTTGGTCCAGGGGATTAGAAAATTATACACCAAATTTAGGAAAGGCCTGCCATGTTCTGGAAAGACTTTCTAAATGATAGTTTTTACTTAAGAAAATGAAGTGTTTATAGTTAGGAGACCAGGGTTAGCAAATTTTGTTGGAATGGTTGGGAGATGTTGACTCGGTGCAAAAGAGAAATATGGATCTAATTCTAACGCAATTTCCTCAAGAAAAGCAAATTTTTTTTTGAGAAACCTTGGAATCCATGTTTGAATAGTTATTAGGATTAGCTTGGGCTTTGTACTGGCTGTTTTTATTGACTGAATTTACTGGTGTACTTTCCTTATTATGTTCCTCTTATTTTAAGTGTACGCAGTACATTTTTGCTTATATTATGCTCCATCCCACAACAACAATAGGATCTGGTGTTGATCTATCCCGTAGGTAGGCTGGAAACCTTTCTGCCGATACAGTAGTTTCTTTGAATCCCGAAAACTGGAACAAGGTGATTTCTGGGCAAGGTTGATGCTATTCAAAACTCTTACCGAGTTACTGTATCATACGAAAGTTCTAACAGAAAATCTACTAAATCTAGGCATTCATAACTTCAAATTTTCTTGCTATTTTCCTAGTGATCATAGTGAACTGTAAAGGTTGGATTGATCACAGGGCAGAGTAATAATATCTTTACCATTTTCAGGTGGGTCTTGAATTAGTTCCAAGGGATTATGATATGAATTCTCCCAATCCTTTCCGTAAAACAGATATCGTTAGCCTGACACCTGTCCACAAGGTGAGAATTGAGATTTTCTTTTTGTGGATTTCAAGCAGAGTAGTAAGAAAAATCCTATTGTTTGCTGTCTGAGGCTGACAATTAAGTTATTTTATGTAATTTTACCTCCTGCAGCAAGCAGCATGTTCGTCTGCTGATGGCAGACAGCTTTTGGAGTCCTCAAAAACAGCTTTAGATAAAGGAAAGCTTGAAGATGCAGTTAATTATGGGACAAAGGTTTTTGACTTTTGATTTTGATGAGCCTACCTTTTTTTTTTTTGGACATCTTCAAATAATACTATAAAAGTAACTATTACATGGTGCTTAAGATGCTTGCAATTTGCTGTGGGGGCTTTACAGGCTTTAGCGAAGCTGGTAGCAGTTTGTGGTCCCTATCATCGAATGACTGCAGGTGCTTACAGTCTCCTTGCTGTGGTCTTGTATCATACGGGAGATTTTAACCAGGTTAGTGTCAAATTTCAGTTTCATGACCTGACAGAATTAATATAATGCATCTCTTATACGAAGTACATGTTTATCTTATCATGTTCACTGCATCCAGCTCATGTCCATTAATTTAATGACTTACTAAGACAATTGAATTGCAGGCTACAATCTACCAGCAAAAAGCTTTGGACATCAATGAGAGGGAATTGGGCCTCGATCATCCTGACACAATGAAAAGCTATGGAGATTTAGCTGTTTTCTATTATCGCCTTCAGCATACGGAATTGGCTCTTAAGTATGTATTCTTTTTGATAGTGTTGCTTTCGTAAAATGTTCTAATTGTCAATGCTCTTCTGATTGCTCCTTCCAGGCTACCAATTTTTTTACATGTCTTACTATTTCTGTATTTGCCTGCTGATTCGAAGAAGTTCATGTGATAATGAGCATCTAATTCAGTGGTTATTGTGCATCTGGTTTGGCTTTTATGAGTCGAGAGTTTTTTTTTTATTTATTTAAAAAAAAAAAAAAGAAATAGTATGTTGATTATTAGCACCCAGCTGCATACCCTGCATTAAATCTTTGAAAATCCTCTTCATACTTGATGAACATGTTAATGAAGAGAGTCAAGAGACCATATGTATTTCTTGGGATTGACGTGTCACCAGCTCTTGTGTAGTTGAAATAAAGGAATAAGTGCAAGATGCACTCTTAACATTGAATTTGAATGTATTCCCCAGGTATGTCAAGCGTGCATTGTATCTATTACATCTTACATGCGGTCCATCTCATCCTAACACCGCTGCCACATACATCAATGTGGCAATGATGGAGGAAGGCCTCGGAAATGTGCATGTTGCTCTTAGATACCTCCACAAGGCTCTGAAGTGTAACCAGAGGTTACTTGGACCAGATCATATTCAGGTTTTTTTCCTCTTTATCTTATTTTATATTTCATTTCTAAGTGAATTACGTTGGTATATTCTGGAATCTGGCTCCATGTTCTGATACTTGTAATCTTTTGGAATATTGTTATTTTTTAGTATAACACATATCTCACAAGATGAGAGAGGTTGGGGGTCTTTGGTCTTAGCTTCAGTAGGTTTTGTTCATTACATGCTCAGTCTTGCACAAATGATTCTAGCCTCTATTCGCTATTCCTTCATACCTTTGTTTTGCTTATGAGAAAACGTTCCTTCTTAAAAGTTGAGGCAGCTTCTTTTATTAAGTGCTTCTGTCATCTGTGGCAGACTAGTAGACCATGATAGTTATTATTTGAGATAGCTTTGGGTCTGTTACTGTCTCATTGAAGGTGCTTTTTTGTGGAAGATTTGTTTGATTAAATCTAATCTAGGATTGATAAAGGGATAATCCCCCCCCCCCCTTTTAAGTTTACTATGCTATGTTGCACATACTTAGATTTGGGTTTCGTGTCTGACACAATAAGGCCACTATATATATGGCTGTCATATCGTGTCGAAGGATCCGACACCCGACATCCGCGTAAAGCAGAGTGTCGAGGAACAAAGTTACTATGTTATGATGGAGAATCTTAATAATATTACCTTAGGCATCCTTTTACTGGAACTACATAGCCTACTATTATGAGTAAATAATGTGATACGGATTATGCTATTGTCTCTTTCAAGGCTATTCTGTTTTAATTTACTTGCAGATTCAGTTTCCTCCATCCATCCATCTTGCTCTTCCTTTATACTTCCAACAATTGGATTAACCAATATTTATAATTTCTTTCTCATTTTCTCCAGACAGCAGCAAGTTATCATGCTATTGCTATTGCACTTTCATTAATGGAAGCATATCCTTTAAGTGTTCAGCATGAGCAGACAACTCTGCAAATTCTTCGGGCTAAGCTAGGGCCTGACGATTTACGCACACAGGTATTTTGGCTCTTTTTTGTCCTAATGAAAATGAGGCTTTGTAATGTTCACTGTTGCCATCATGAGGGCCGGAGACTCGCAAGTGAAAAATGGGCATTTAAAGTTCTTTGGGTTTTTTCTTTTTCTTCATAGTGATGCTTTTCCTAGAAGTAAAAAAAAAAATGGTTCATATGCACAAGACTTTGGTAGAAGCCTTCTTTGTGTGTGTGTGATTGTGGTTATTTTTTTAAGCATGAACTCTTCTTGGAATTTTTTCTTATACTAGAATCATGTTTGCAATTTACTCTGCAGGATGCTGCTGCTTGGCTTGAGTATTTTGAATCCAAGGCTTTTGAACAGCAAGAGGCTGCCAGAAATGGGACAAGGAAACCTGATGCATCTATAGCAAGCAAAGGTCATCTTAGGTATATATATGAATAGATTTATGAAGTTACTCAGTACCTTGTACTGTATGTGACTTTTGTTCACTAATTTATTTGTTGATTTAAAGCGTTGCCTATACTATGTATCTCCTATTTTATTTTTTAGTAGACCAGATGTACCATGATAATATGTTCCAAACGTGGGTTTTCTGACGAACTGTTCATGAACATGGCTGTTAAGCGTTAATTCAGATTTGAAGTGGGTCATTGTACTTATGAGTGTGGGCTTTCTTGCCATATGAATGAATGCATGTGTTATGTAATAAATGCTACCCTGTGACTTACACATAACCTTTGTTGCGTATTGCCAGTGTCTCAGACTTGCTTGACTACATAAATCCGAGTCCTGATTCGAAAGGGAGAAATTCAATGTCAGTCAAGAGAAAAAGCTATTTTGTGAAGGTAACTTAAGCTCTTTTTAGTCTCTTAGATATAATCCAGATTTTATGTTGGAGTGATATGCTTTATTGCATTTATTTTGATATGCAAATTAATACAAGACTTGCCTCATATGAATTTTGTTTGATTATCTATAACAGTCCCAGCTAGCTTTTTTAGTGTTCTCTTTTTATTCTGAGACAAATGAGAAAAGTAAAACTTCATTTCATCCATTGCAATCAGGATCTTAAACATGCAGTAGATAAGTAATGGAAATGAGAGCAATGGTAACAGACTAGCAGGATATAGTAAATTATTTATTTTTTATTTTTTTTATTTTTGCATTTATTTTTCCACACTCATGATAATTTTTAGTTGATAAATAATTAATTTTGTTAACCAAAATAAGCTCATTTTTGGACTTTCTGATTTGAATTTAGGAGATGAATAGAAAAATGAAGTATAATTGCCTGTTTTCCATCTACCAAATATGAACATGTTTCTGGTTGCCATCCTTGCCAATCTGGTCTGTGCAAGGTGTCTAGACTGTCTATGTCCTGTCATAAATCTGATTATTGGGTACGAGGGACTGGAAACTTTGATTAAGAAATAAGCTTCACACCAATGCTTGACTGTGCTTTTATATAATATTCAATTGTTTATAGGCTCTCTCTCATTTTTACTGTTTTTATATGTACAGGTCCAAGAGAAAGCTAACCAGGTTTCCAGCAAACCCACCCCCGAGGTTTCTTCTCCAAAGGACATAGATCCCCTTGTTTCAGAGGGTGATAATGAACCTGAAAGCATTAATGGTGAAGCTGAGTCTGATGTTACTTCCGATGCAGAAAAATTGGCAGATGTTACTTTAGAGCCTGTTCAGCCTGTTGTGCCTGTGTCTGAACCTGCACAAGAGAAGCAGCCTGTCTCTTCAAATAAAGTGTCACCTGAATCCAATATTGAAACTGAGGATGGGTGGCAGCCTGTCCAACGGCCAAGATCAGCTGGGGGACACGGTCGTCGTGTAAGACAGCGGCGTGCAACAATTGGCAAAGTATATGGTTATCAAAAGAAAGAAGTTGAAAGTGATCCAGCCAAACTTAATAACTCTCTCCAAAATACTAACTATTACGTGTTGAAGAAACGTGCATTGTCACCTGCTAGTTACATGGATCAGCATACTGCTAAAAATGCTTCCCAAGTCAGCAAATTTGGGAGAAGAATTGTCAAAGCTGTTACTTACAGGGTTAAGTCTGTGCCTTCCTCAGCCAAAGATGAACCTCGGGAGGTCTCTAGCAGAGAAAGTGAATCTGGACAAAGTCTTGAGAAGCCTACAATAGTTAGGCTGGGCAAATCTCCTTCCTATAAGGATGTTGCAGTTGCACCTCCTGGGACAATTTCTAAACTGCATGCCAGTGTTCCCCAAAATGATAGTCCAAATGAAGGTGAGGCTACTGTAGAGAAATGTGAAGATGCTGTAAGCAGTGATTTTAGAGAAATTGTTGCCTCTGAAAAGGCAGACGTCGAGGTAGACAAGGTTAAAGAGGTTAATGAATGTACACTTTCAAATTCCAAGGATTCCTTACCAGGACATCAGGATATGGAAGAAAGTCGATCAGCTGGTGCCATGGTGCCTTCTACTGTTGACAAGGCTGAGAGTGATACCGTTGACATCCATGAAGTGTTACCTGAGAATGAGTCTGTAAATAATGTGACGAAGAATTCAACGAGTGCTTCAAAAGATGTGAAGTTTGAGATGGACATAACTTGTGGCATTCAAACAGAACATAATGCTGTAACTCCTCCCTTGCAAGGAGAGGAGAATTTGGAGGACAAACCTATGGTTGCAAACTTAAGTGATGCACCAGATATCCCCAGCAGGAAGTTGTCTGCTTCTGCTGCACCATTTAACCCATCACCAGCTATTGCACAGTCTGCTCCCTTGCCTCTGAACATGAATCTTCCTTCTGGTCCAGGTGCTGTTCCAGCTGTAGGTCCTTGGCCTATGAACATGGCTCTCCACCCTAGACCTGCTCCAGTAATGCCAGCTGTTAATCCGTTGTGCTCCTCACCTCATCACCCATACCCATCTCCACCAACTACACCAAATATTATACAACAGGTGCCGTTCATGTATCCTCCTTACAGTCAAGCTCAGCCTGTACCACCCAACAGCTTTCCTCCAAATGGAAATCATTTCCATCGCAATCATTATGTATGGCAATGCAACATGAATCCCGGCACTGTTTGGCCTGGTTGCCGCCCAGTTGAGTTCTCTATAATTCCACCTGTGGCTGAACCAATATGTGAACCTGTATCAGAGCAAAAGGCTCAATCTCCAAGTTCTGAGAGCAGCCAAGGTTTGGCCCCTCTTCTGCCTGATGATATTGGTAGTGGGGAGGAGGCAAAGAAAGAAGTGGTGTTTTCCATGCCAGAGGTGGTACATGATGCAGATAAATTGGCTTGGATTGGTTTGGAGAATGAGAAGCAGAAACAGGATCCAACTTCTTGTGTGGATATAAAGGGGACAATGCCAGTGTGTGATGAGTCTGATGACATTCCCAAGGAAAAGTCTGAAGATAGTGCTGAGGTTCCTAAATCTAATCATCGTGTGGAAGATGATGAAAGAACTTTCAGCATTTTAATTCGAGGAAAAAGAAACCGAAAGCAAACTCTAAGAGTGCCGTTAAGTTTGCTTAGAAGACCTCATTGTTCACAGTCATTCAAAATTGCATACAGCAGAGTTTTGCGAGACAGTGAAACTTCCAGGCCCTTGTCATCATGTGAAAGTAATGTAGCAACATGAGGGAATAGTTAGTTTTCGCTGCAGTTTCAAGAAAAGGGCTATGGGAAAAAATATATGTTCCAATATGCAGTGTAGCTGTATAGATGTCTCAGATTACATCGAGCTTTACTGGTCCTTTCTGTGCTATCACTGCTATTGGGCTCGAAATTTCTTTTGAGAGGTTAAAAGGTTAGTTCAAAGTCTAAACTCATAATGTCTTCCATTTACTTTTTTATTTTGCTGGTTCATGTAGCCAACCCCACTTATGGCATTAAGGCTTTGGTTGATTGATTGAACCAGTTTATTGCTGTTAAAGCTTTGGCATTTACATACCCATTTTCAAATACAAGGAAAAATCTCATGTTCGTCAAGTTCATCTGTTGTGTAACCAGTAGCTATATATCCTTGTACTTCCTGTACATGCTGCGTATTGCTGTGTTCTGATCACTGGATTTTGTTTGACTGCAGATCTTTATTGGGAGACTTCTGTTTAGGTGTGAGGTGGCTTTTTTACCCTCAAAATGAAGAATGCTTGACAATGTGATGTATACTGAAGATAGGAATTCATAGATTTTGATTTGCAGAATGCACAAAAAAATTCGATTATGGTTATTGCAAGGATTTTGATAGTGATTGATACAATTTTGTTCACCTGTGTATACTGACTGCCTCAGCTTTGTATTGACAAGGTAATTGACATTTTGCTCTTCTCCCAGTCAACGAACCGTTTTTTCTTCCCTTCCCTCCTTTGTGACATTATACCATGATATTAATGTTGCATTGCCTCATGAATAAAGTACAAGTATTTCTTCCTTCAGTTCATAATAGATGTTTGGTGTGCCTGTTAACACCCCTGTTTCATCTTTCGTTTTTTTCGAATTAAACTCTTAATAACATATTAGTGATATGATATTTACACAACCACTTCAGTTTTTTTTTTCCTGTCATCCTAGTAACAAAATTCTGACAATGTAATCTTAAAAAAAAACCAAAATTGTGAGCGTAGTCTAGCTAGAGGCTGATGCAAATGCTCAGGTGTGTAGGAAACGCCCCTTCAAAACTAAAACAGAAATCTTTTTGTGAAATTAACTCATTTGATACGCAGAAATAGGTTGTTCTGGCTTCTCTGAGCTTCTGAGCTTGGATAGAACCTGCAAAACAATTGCAGTAACCAAAATGATACCTAGTAGAAATCCATATCCTATCTTCCATTCAGAACCAGCAGCCCCAACTTGGAACCCGAGAACAATATTTAGAGCCCCAAAGAAGAGTGTAATTACTCCAAACCATTGATGGTATGCGGCCCAAAGCCTACGTATCTTTGACTCCTTATCTGGCCTGATGAAAAATGCCAGCACCTGTGACAAGTCAAAAATAGAATAAGGCAAAAAATTTTATGGACGATCCTACATATTTTTTGGGATAAAAATTTAGTGTCTCACAATACATCAGTATGATGTCTGATCTAATTTTTGTTTACCTGGATAATGCTAAGTGTGAGGGCAAAATATCCAATGCCTCTGTGAGCAGCAACATCTGCATGTATCTGATTATTAAGTGCTTGACCGACCACAACTCCCGCCAACACGATGAGAAACCCTACAATCTGAATAATAGTGTGCAGATAAAACCACAGAGGTTCTTTGTGCTTGAGAAACCTGGCAATCATAGCCCCACAAGGAAGAATAAGTCCCCAGCCAATAATCCCCAGAATTCCATGGCTTCTTTTCATCTTGTCGAGACCCCCGGCCCCACTTGTAGCAGCAGCAACACCTGATACTCAACAAAAGATAATTGGTCTTACTTTTCGCTGTTTTCTTCCCTTCCCCAACTATATATTTGAGATTGCTATGGATACCATGAGTAGTTGCAAAAACTATGATCATGGTTTCTTGACAGTGAATTTTCAGTTCTTTTATTCTTTTTTATTTGTCTATCCTTTTTGCTAATCGAAATTGATTTTGATAACTACTGTATATTTGAGATGTTCAGATATATGCTATGTTAGACTGTTAGTTGGGACTTGTCATTTTACCCACCTCTATCCCCCATGTGGCTGTGTTTGATCCTTGACATTCCGACATGAGTATGTTCTTAAGGATACTTGATATAATTTTTGACACTTAATAAGCTCAAAAACTAAAGAACAGAATATGAAAGGATTTCAGATTCTGATGCTTTCAACAGCATTGTAAATAAGAGAACACTCACCAGTTGAGTAATCAATGTGTATGGTGGTCTTATCATCGTGCACTGTGAGTTTATGATTTAGGGGAATCCTGCTTCCATAAGCTAGCAGAGTTGGCTGCTGTTGGAGAGGAGCATTAAACTGAAGCTGGAAACCCATGTAAAGATTAGCTCCATCTAGTACCACAACAGGAGGAATGCTTGTCAGATTAAGGTCCCCTTGTCCGGGAAGAACCTCATGAGCCTTCCGACCTTTTAAATAATACTGTTTGATCTTCGCGTGCCCACTTTTGCTGATCCACCCTACCATGGCGCTGCCACCCACCATCAACCCATCTTTCGAGAACCCAATGCCTACCCATCCTGTCGTGTATAGTGCTGATAATACTATGGTTACAGTGTGATCCTTGCTTTGGTAATACTGCAATCAATTGAAAAGGTGCAAACTGAATGAGGCAAAGATACATTAGATTTTGCTAACAAAATTTCCCAGGTTTAACCCATTAAGGGTATACAGAATGGTTGAATTCCCTTGAAACAAATAGACAAATAAGAAGCCTATATTAATTGTCTTGTTTTAAAACCAGGACTAGTTGAGATCTAACACATACTATGATGGAGTAATAAGATGGTATGGAGCGAAAGTCGAAGTGTAACAAGTGGTAATGGAAATTTGCAAACAACTCATACTTTGGGACGAAAATGCATTACTATGAATATTGTCATTACCACTATACCTAAAGGCCGTAACTTATTACCACCTACCAAATAGGCCGTAGAAAGAAACCTTAAAAATAACCGATTAAGGAGAAACAGAACTTACCCTCAAAACATAAGTTTCCCAAACAGGGTGACAGTTGCTATAGGAAAGGTTCCCATATGGAGGAGGAAGAAAGTTTGCTAAATCAATGCTGCAAAATTGTGATCTTGCATCTGGAATGCCCATATTCGCTTGTTTAACACCGGCTTCAGGAGCAGCATTTACTAAACAAACGCTCTTTTGCTCAAATATAATTAGACATAAAATCAACAATAAGTATGACATTATTAGGAAACTTTGAGATCTCAAATTGGTCATTTTTAATGGAAAATAACTAGCAGAAAGATTCATTTAAGTTGGAAGCAAGCGCGATCATACTATTACACAGAGAATGATGAATATTGAGAAGATAAGGAAGTGAAAAGTGAGAGATGATCAAAGACAAGAATGTTGGAATGTTTTAGTCTCGTGTAGTTTAAGTTACACCTTACACCCCTTCTGTTATGATGTTGAAGTTGGTTGGTCGTTGCTGGTAAAATCATCATTTCCCGCCTTTTCTTGCTATTGCAACATCCCTTTTTTTTTTTTTTTTTTTTTTTTTTTTTTTTTTTTTTTTTTTTTTTTTTTTTTTTTTTGGACCCTACCATTTGTTGGTTGCTTTCTCCCACTTTTACACTTCTTATTATTAGATGTATAACACAAGTACACAATCGTAATTATTTAAGTGAATATTTGTACGTGCATATGGCCCGGGAGAGAGAAAGCAAGCGGGAAAACATAGCAAGAGGTATGAGATTAATTTTTAAAGGGGAACCCCGAATGTTATAGCTAAAAAAAATGAGGTTAAGATGGTAAAACTAGATACACTTTCCTCTATTTTACCTTTGTAATCCGGTAAAAAGTTATTACCTGAATCACTATGTACAAATCGTAGAATGTAGTTACCATGCACTGTGGTTATGATAACTTAGCCAATCTACTATAGTTGATTTATAACCTGCTTTAGTTCCTCGAGGCTTAAAATAGCTCGTGTGCATTTAGGAATTACAAGAAACACAATCAATCTATCAATCTATCACAAGCCGGATGAACTTGTCTTAATTGGAGCACAACCACTACAAATCGTATACCCTTATTTTTGAGTATGTCTTAAATTATGTGGTCTTATACCCTTATTTATATGGACTTGTTTTATTTGAATTTTCTGAACTTATTTTCTAATACCAGTAAAAAGTATGATAGTTTATTAAAGCTAAAACTAAGACATGCAACAAACTAGATCCAAAATTTTATAAGGGCATAACGTAAATAACCATGAGGCCCATGACACAATTAACATTAATGAAATTAAGTATGACATATCGACATGATACATCATCTCCATGAATGAAAAATAAAGAGCACTTTATATTAGGTTTACATTTATTATACACATCCACGTATTTAATTTGAATCGTCTAATATCTACAAACAAGACTTGACTAGGGCTATCCACGGAAAAAAAAGTAACGTATCTATACTTCTTCTGTTCACTTTTAACTGCAACAGTTTGACTTAAAAGGTGAGAACTTTTTGACTTAAGTGTAGTAAATAAAAATGAACGAAGGAATTATATTATATTCATACCACGCAGTAATTCTTTATTTTGGGGTATACTATATTCCATTTAATTTATTTAGTGGAATAATATATCTAGGTATATATATACAACAAAAAAGTTGCGGTGGTGGTGGTGGAGGTTGCATTGCGGTGATGGGTGGTTGTTGATGGCGGAGATGGTGCTGTCAATTGATAAGTCCTTCCCAGCCGCGTGGGAGGCAACACACTCGGACCGTGACACGTACTATGACTACATCACAGAGTGATCTTGTTTGACAAGACCTTGTGTTATAACAGCATCCTTGATTAGGTTGAGAGATTCAGCAATGTCGTCGCACAATTGATGAGGATCCGGAACCGTGTATTCATCTACGGCTAGAACCACTGTCATCTTGTTACTATAACTTAGGAAGTTTATCATCACAGGCTGTAGAATATACTCATTTGTTAGTTAACATCATTTACAAAAAAAAAATGAAGATTGTTATTAGCAAGTATTTAACATAAGATATGAAGATTGTTAGGAAGTATTTATAAGATTTTGCGCGATATAATCCCTCCGTCCAGTATTAATTACTTGTATTAATCATTTGATCAAGTAAAAAATACTCTCTCCGTTTCAATTTGTTAGTCCCATATACTATTTTGAGCGTTTCAAAAAGATATACCCGTATTGAATGTATTCCACTTTTAACTTAGTTTTTATTTCCTATTTTATTCGTATTAAATTTTGATTGGTTAGATTAATTGATTGTGAATTAATGACATGATTCTAAGTAAAGAAATTACTCCCTTGATTTATGCAAATATGACTAAAACTTTCCTAAAAAAATCAAAAAAATTAAATAAGGCAAAACTATTTATAAATTGTTTTTTAATTTAATGTTAGATTTCAAATATTATTTTTTTCTTATTATTTTATGTAATTGATTCCATATGAGACTATCATATTGAAATGGAGGGAGTATGACATATTTTTTTGAACTAAACATGTTTTTGAACCTGATTAATAATTAATAATTTTAGACAAAGGGTCGAAAGGGAGCCTCCCGTCCAGTATTAATTACTTGTATTAATCATTCATGTAAAAAGATGTGACATATATTTTTTTTTTGAACTAAGCATGTTTTTGAACCTGATTAATAACTAATATTGGACGAAGGGAGCAACACGCAAAGTGCAATTAACTTTAATTTCTTAAGAAAAAAGAATACGTATTATAAGTATAGGTAGCAAGTTGGAAACGTACATGTGGTTGACCGTAGGAAGTTGGAGCAAGAAAAGTCAATGGAAGTCCATAAAAGCCTATCTCCTCCAAAGGTCCAGGTAGATTTGAGAAGGCGATAGTTGTATGCGAGTTGATTCTATCAGATATCACACTTGCAACCTGCAAAATATAGTACAAATTATTATATTTTCAAACCCTATGGATTAATATATGAGATTAACATTTCAATTTATCTTTTCTCACAACTTTATCCATTTATTATATGTATGTGTTACTTTAATATTTCATTTGCTTTTGTTATTTAAAAAATTATTTATATTTACAGATTTATCTCCGAGAGAAACTTTGATTTTTTCATTTTCAAGAGGGTAACATTGTCATGTGATGGTGTCGTGATCTAGAAAGAGATTTTGTATAGTGTATATATATGAATACCTTGGAACCAAAAAATTTCATGACAACTTCAGCCATGAAAAAAGTGTAAATAGCTTCTAAGGAATGCTTCTTTTTATCAACGGTGGTTTTGGCAGTTCGAATATAGTCTAAAGGATCATCATGCAATCCAAGGGCAAACGGAAGAAGCACGTAACCAACTGCATTTCCCCATTTAGCTTCTGCATCTTTCTCCATCATATCAGCCAAATCCTATCATTAATGTTTATTATTATTACATGTTAAAAATTATAATCAGATAATTAATCACATATATATACACAGTACTCCGTATTATATATGAACTATTTTAACGTACACAACAAGAAACCGCGTTTTTTTTTTTTTTTTTAACAGCGTTACCTGAATTCCTCCAGAGGGTCGAATATTGACGAGAAGAACCGATCTAAGACGAATATTGTTGAGATATTTTTTTGTTTTCTCTCTTGTAACTTCATGATTGTTTCCTTCATTTTCTGTAATAATTAATAATGGGAATTAGTGGAGATATATGAAGGCTATTGTTGATTGATTGAGTACTAGATGAGATGAGTTTATGAGAAGGCAAAAAGATTACCATATTTCCTACTAAGATAGCGAGATAAACCAGCTTGTGTGATTCCAAGTGCAACATCATTGATCGTCTGTGCATCCCAATATAGTATACAATTAATACATCAGTCAGATTTAAGGTTGATATAAACACATTAAATTTACTTTATAAAATTATAATATGTATTGGTTTAAATCTCTAAAAATTAAACCAATCAAAATTGATCAAAAAAATGATGGTCAATTAATTCCATATAGTGATGTATTGTTAATGTTATTTAACATAAATACTATTTAAAAAAAGCTTGAACTACTATTAAAACAATTTTGCATTATTAAATTAAAAATTAATCAATTATGTACAACAAAAAATACTAGTAAATTGTTTCAAAAAAAAAAAAAATTACTAGTAAATCATCATAAAATTTGAATCGTTAATCATTGTAATCAATAAATAAGGGGAAATTCCTTGTTTCTCATATTGAGAAACGAAGTGAATAAATCAACAACTTTTTCATTATTATGGGTTTATTTACGAAAATGCCATTGTTTTTCACTTTGAAAAACTGGGGCATCCCCATAAGTAATTATTTTTTTTAAGCAAAGTTATTACGAAAAATTATGTATAAACCAATTAATTCAATAAAAATGAATTATTGACTGGTTGAAGAGAAAAAGGTTTTATAGATAATATAGATAGAGTAAAGTAAGAAGAAAAAAACTTACAGCACCAATTGCATTCTTGACGAATTTCATATCTTGAAGACTAAAACTCTTGTAAACAACACGCCTAGAGACATTTCCTCCATTTGGAGAAGTCTTAAATGGAGAATTATCCTTCAAAAACAACGTCGTTGCTACAAACATCAATACATCCATCGAAGTGTTCCAAAACAACTTCAAGATCAACCATAAGGCCAAAATCCATCTCCAAAAAATCCCTTTACGATTATCATCATCGCGCTTAATCTTTGGAGCAGGAATGGTTGGCAAGGCCTCTGGATCGGAGGTCTTACGCGTAAGTGCCAACAACAAAGAGATTAAAGATGTTCCATCTCCTAGTGAATGATGAATCCGAGTTATTGTTATAGCCTCGACTTCCTCTGAGAGTTTAAGGTTGAGTACATGGATATCCCAAAGTGGCCTTGATTTGTCTAAGGTTGTTTTACTAAGGTTGTATATGTAGTCTTCAACATATTTATCTGGTGACTTTATGTCTTCGGAGTTTATTTTTGGAGCTATAATGTGCTTGTCTAGGTTTATTTCTGTTCTTACCCATTTCAATTCTTCTCCTTTAGATGGATCTCCTTCCTGTATAAA
The DNA here is from genome assembly GCF_001683475.1 of Chenopodium quinoa. Classification (NCBI taxonomy): domain Eukaryota; kingdom Viridiplantae; phylum Streptophyta; class Magnoliopsida; order Caryophyllales; family Amaranthaceae; genus Chenopodium; species Chenopodium quinoa. The sequence continues at coordinate 3,801,948 of NW_018745454.1, forward strand.
TAAGATTTAATTTTAGTTACTAATATGTTTAACGTAATACTAATTAATACAATAACGACCGTTCAACAAAAAAATAATACAATAACGACAACCAATGATACGTATATTGTTATTTAATTTTAGTACGTAATATGTTTAACATAATACTAATTAATGCAATAACGACGACCAATGATACGTTTATTGATATTTTTATCACGTAATTTATGGGGAAAAAAAAAGTAAAATGAAGAATGTTAAATTTGCGTTGCTTTTAAGACTACCTCATAATTTACATTATTGGAGGTGTCAAATCCATCTCACTCAATTTATTGATGCCTAACAATTAGTGTCTCAACTCTCCATATATATATATTGAAAAGTCATCCTAACCTAAACAAGTAGTTTGTATATAGTATTAACTTTCAAAACGTAAATTAATATCAAGTCATTTTAATTAATTGTAATAATAAACTCACGCCTAGGTTTTTACTTTTGTGCTAATATATCTAGTTTCCCCTTCGAAAGAATTTGTCATCGACCTTCACCCTAGTTAAGGTTTTCTATTATGATTTTAATAAGGTATGGTCTAGTCTAGTAAGACCGTATATCCTCATCTTATTTAACTTAAATTGTATTTTTTTTTTCCGCTAACATATACTTAATTAGTACTCGTATATATTAATATTAATATGTATACAAAGGATAATATATACTCTCATAATAAAATTAAAGTCATTGTATGTAACAATATAAGTATCCTAAACACATACATGCATGCATCGAGTGAAAATGAGAGTTTCAATCAATTCAAACACTGCACCATACAAATATATCTCAATAAATTAAGTAATTAGTAAATTACGTAGGATTGCATGCATTAGTAATTAATTTAGTACGTAGTATAATTAACATACAAGGGGAAAACATACCACAAGACTAGAAAAACGAGGGTGCTTGCAAAGGGAAGTTGGAAATTTAGCCTTCAAAAGCTCAATATCAACGGGAGTTTTTACGCCGAAAATAGCCATTACATGTATATTAAAGTCTGGCTTATGGAACGCGACTGATGCAGGACTAAGTAGCTCCATCCTCCCCCCTCTAACACTTTTAATCCTCCATTACAACCAATTTGTAAGGGTTTTAGTACCCCATTTTTGTTTATTTTTTTCGTTCTCTTCCTAATCACGTAGTCCATAACTACTAATCAAAATTAAATAAAAGATCGAAATTAAAAAGATTTGAATTGATCGAAATACTACAATATTATTATGTATGAGAATACGAAAATCAAGTGTATGTAGATAGATGTGAATATGTAACAACTTTGAGAATGTTGTGATGCTTATAGCTACTGTATTTGGGTGCTTTATATAGAGTATTGACTAGTGACAAATGACAAGAGTAATAATAATGTAATTTTCATGCATTTAAAAAGGAAGTTGGGAAGCTAACTATAAAATTTAATGCTTAATTTGCAAGTTTATGTTTATCTGTTAATTTACAACCAACATGTCAATCATTTGTGTATATGTTCATACGTTCATTTGTGATAATCTTACTATTCAACGATGTTTATTGTGTTTTCCATGTAACAAACTAACAACTGCAACCGCGGCGCAGCCACACGCTGCCAGCCGTAGCTAATAAGGCTAGATTTAGGTGAGAAAATGTCCTCAAGACTCAAGAGTGACTTCTAGACATGCAATATATATTTGTGCATTCATTTTTGGGGGGCCTTGTGAATTAATGTAGTACGTACGTTACATACAACTTGATAATAACGAAAGAAAAGTCGTAACATTGCCTCAATCAATTTAATTTGTTTCCATGTGATGATCTACTTATTAAAATCAATGGTATATACTTGTACTTTACTCATGTTACTGCATACTATTGCATTTACATTTACATGATATTATATACTGTATTATCTATATATCTGGAGCAGTAGTGCTAGCAGAAACACTATATATCACTCATAAATTCATGGGATTGAAGATAACTACGTAAATTAATTTGCACCAATAAAGTAGGTGTGGATTGACAAAGTTCATCAAAGATTTGTGTAAATCATTCTTCCTCTATCCCTATGTATTTGCCCATTGAAAAAAAATGGGCCGAATTGTATTTTTTTTTTTTTTTTACCAAATACTCGTAATCTATAATTGATTATATGATTTTGTGGAATCTTATTAGATTCGTCTCATTCTATATGTTATTACTATCTAATTTTTATAATTTTTACACGTACAGGATGGAGTTACGATAAAACTGTTTTAAGATATGTCTTGAAAATCATAAAAAGTTTAAGGGGACAAATTATTAGAATATTAGGAGGTGTTTGATAGGAGGGAGTTTGGGTGGGAATGAGAATTTTTATCACAATTTACAAAAACTCGCTAGTATGGTAGGAGGGAGTTTGGGTAGAAATGGGATTTTAATTATGTCCAACAAATTTACTTCAAATGGGTAGGAATGGATTTTAATTATCATTAAGGGTAGATTTTATTTCGACATAATTAAAATCTACCCTTAATGATAAGAAAGAAAAAATATACTACGTACTTCATATTGATAAGTAAGGCTATATCAGTAAATTTGTTATATATTCTCAACTTATTCTCATGATAAGCATAGAGTGTACTGTTATTTAAATTTGAAGTAGGCAATAGACAAATTATGTCAATAGTTATAAATGCTTCATCAGAATTCATATCAAGTGTGCGTAACTTAGTTGTAAGTTGTAAGCATGACCTATTCCAACCTCGGAAACTTAATAAAGTAACTTATGTCGCTGTTTGACTTGTTCATGAAATTACTTAGAAGAGTTATGGCTAGAGTTCGATGTTTTCCCACTATTCCGTCAATTCAATCAATAATGATAATTCTAGAGTTGATATGATAGATGCTGGAACAATTTATACCTCAAATTCATTAAAATATCACAACACGTTTACATAAAAATTGCAAGTGATTTAATTGTATGTAATGAAATGTCTACTTTTGCTACCTACATGCGTTGACGCATTTTTTTTTCTTCTAAAAATTAGAGTTTTATCTTAAATTAACAAACACAAGAATTTGACTGTAACAAATTTATTTCCATGACTTTATCTTTTAGGGAGGGATTATTTGTTCATCCCCGACAGATACATAGGATGATTGTGGTTACCACTGGTACGTTCGTTGTATGCACGTTTCTGGTTGTGGAAGTACGTAGGCTGATCGGACTAGATTTGTTCCAGTCTAGTCCAGTTTTGGACCAGTGCACAACCGCCAAGTCATTTTTAAAAACAAGGCTCGGCGGAAATAGTACAATACAGTCCTCAGTCTACTACACCCTGGCCGGCATAATTAAAGTTGTAACTTTGTTGGCCCGATTTTATAAGAAGAGTATTGATAGAGCTGTCAAAAGTTGACCTGACCCAAAATATCGACTCAAACCCGATTATTAACCGACCCATCTGAATCCGAAAAAATGGTGACCCAAACCCGACCTGAAACCAACCCTAGATCCGAGTTGACCCGAGTATGTGAGACCCCGAACCCAAACATGAACCTGGATATGACCCGATCCGAATGTAACCCGTAAATTATTGACCTGAACCGAACCCGACTTGAACCGAAATTGACCCAAACCCGTTTTAACCCATCAAAACCCGAATTTAACCCGACTTGTTACTAACCTGACCTGAAGTCAACCCGAACCGTTCCTAACCCGACTCGAACCAACCTGTTACAAACCCGACCCAAAATCAACCCGACTTGTTATTGACCTGACCTAAATTCAACCCGACTTATTATTGACCCGACCCGAAGTTTACCAGGCCTATTACTAACCCGACCCAAAAATTCAACCCGATCTGTTACTAACTCGACTCGAAATCAACACGACTTGTTATTGACCCGACCTAAGTTCAACCCAAATTGTTCCTGACCCGATTTCAAATCACCTTAAATGCAATATAGACCACCTTATTATTGTTGATCAAAACATTTTGTCTAGAGAGACCAAGTCGGTCCAGGCCAGCAAAAGAAAGGAGCATCATCCTTAAATTTAAAAGTTAAATAAAATATATATTTGTTGTATATATGGTCAAAGTAGATAATTATCTTCCTAAATCATAGACTATAGTTCCCAAATATATTGTCATATATATATGATAGTCAAAGAAAATAATTAGCTTGATAAAAATGATAATTATCTATTTATAGTAAGTTGAACCAGAATATGACCTGATTTGAAAATGACCCGACCTGATTGTAACCTAGCAAATTATTGACTTGAACATAACCTGACTTGCCTCCGAGAATGACCCAACTTGAAAATGACCCGACCTGATTATAACCCGCAAATTATTGACTTGAACCGAACTCGACTTGAACTCGAGAATGACCTAACTTAAAAATGACCCGACCTGATTATAACCCGCAAATTATTGACTTGAACCGAACCCGACACAAACCCGAGAATGACCCGACCTGATCCGTAAATATTGACTTGAACCGAACCCGACTCGAACCCGAGAATTAACCTAACCCGTTTTGACTCGACCTGACCCGACCCACTCTTACCGACTCAAACCTGACCAGTTAACCCGTATTGATAGCTCTACCCGAAACCTCCAAAATTTCTCAAAAAGCGTGGATATTAACCTTCAATTTTGGAATTTTTTGACTATTTTTCACTTGAATATAAAAATCGCCGAAATGTTTACCATGGTCCCTAATACCCTCCGGGAGTCCAATTGGCTGAGTGGAACCATCCAATTTGCATTTGGACGACCAATTTACCGGTTTACAATTGCACCGATTTCATTAACTCAAGCTTACCACAAACATTTTTGACAACATATAATGATCATATAAGGATCCAAACAACATTATATGACCCCGAGATATATCCCTAAAATCTCAAAACTTTTCAAAATCGGGCCCCGAAACCTTCAAAATTTCTCAAAAAGCATGGATATATTAGCCTTCAATTTTGGAATTTTTTGACTTTTTTCGCCCGAATATAAAAATTGCCAAAATGTTTACCATTGTCCCAAATACCATCCGGGAGTCCAATTGGCTGGGTAGAACCATCCAATTTGCCTTTAAACGACCAATTTACCGGTTTACAACTTACACCGTTTTCATTAATTCAAGCTTATCACGAACATTTAAGACATTAAATAATGATCATATATGGTTCCAAACAACTTTATATGACCCGAGACGTATTCCCTAGAATTTCAAGACTTTTCGACACCGGGCCCCGAAACCTCCAAAATTTCTCAAAGAGCGTGGATATTAGCCTTCAATTTTAGAATTTTTTACTTTTATTCGCCTGGAAAAAAAAATTCCGAAAAGTTTACCATGGTCTCTAATACCCTCCCGGAGTCCAATTGGGTGGGTGGAACCATCCAATTTGCCTTTAAATGGCCAATTTACCGGTTTACAACTTGCGTCGATTTCATTAACTCAAGCCTACCACAAACATTTATGACCATGTATAATGATCATATATGGTTTCAAACGACATTATATGACCCTAAGTTATATCCCCTAAAATCTAAAGACTTTTCGATACCGGGCCCTGAAACCTTCAAAATTTCTTAAAAATCGTGGATATTACCTTCAATTTTGGGATTTTTTTAACTATTTTTCACTCGAATATAAAAATTTCTGAAATGTTTACCATGGTCCCTAATACCCTCCGAGAGTCCAATTGGCTGGGTGGAACCATCCAATTTGCCGTTAGACGACAAATTTACCGGTTTACAACTTGTACCAATTTCATTAACTCAAGCTTACCACGAACATTTTTTACCACATATAATGATCATATAAGGATCCAAACAACATTATGTGACCCCTCGATATATCCCCTAAAACCTCAAAGCTTTTCGACACCGGGTCCCGAAACCTTCAAAATTTCTCAAAAAGCGTGGATATTAGCCTTCAATTTTGGAATTTTTTGACTTTTTTCGCCCGGATATAAAAATTGCCGAAATGTTTACCATTGTCCCAAATAATCTCCGGGAGTCCAATTGACTGGGTGAAACCATCCAATTTGCCTTTAAACGACCAATTTACCGGTTTACAACTTACAATGTTTTCATTAATTCAAGCTTATCACGGACATTTATGACATCAAATAATTATCACATATGGTTCCAAACGACTTTATATGACCCGATACGTATTCCCAAGAATTTCTAGAATTTTCGACACCAGGCCCCAAAACCTCTAAAGTTTCTTAATAAGCGTGGATATTAGCCTTCCGTTTTAGAATTTTTTTTACTTTTATTTTCACGGAAATAAAATTTGTCGAAAAGTTCACAATGGTCTCTAATACCCTCCCGGAGTCCAATTGGGTGGGTGGAACCATCCAATTTACCTTTAAACGGCCAATTTACCGGTTTACAACTTACGTCGATTTCATTAACTCAAGCCTACCACAACATTTATGACAATATATAATGATCATATATGGTTCCAAACAGCATTATATGACCCTAAGATGTATCCCCTCAAAATTTCTTAAAAAGCGTGGATATTAACCTTCAATTTTGGGATTTTTTGACTATTTTTCACTCAAACATAAAAATTGCCGAAATGTTTACCATGGTCATTAATACCCTCCGAGAGTCCAATTGGGTGGTGGAACCATCCAATTTGCCGTTAGACGGCAAATTTACCGGTTTACAACTTGTACCGATTTCATTAACTCAAGCTTACCACGAACATTTTTTACCACATATATTGATCATATAAGGATCCAAACAACATTATATGACCCCGCGATATATCCCCTAAAATCTCAAAGCTTTTCGACACCGGGCCCCGAAACCTTCAAAATTTCTCAAAAAACGTGGATATTAGCCTTCAATTTTGGAATTTTTTGATTTTTTTTGCCCAGATATAAAAATTGCCGAAATGTTTACCATTGTCCCAAATACTCTCCGGGAGTCCAATTGATTGGGTGGAACCATCCAATTTTCCTTTAAACGACCAATTTATCGGTTTACAACTTACACTGTTTTCATTAATTCAAGCTTATCACGAACATTTATGACATCAAATAATGATCATATATGGTTCCAAACGACTTTACATGACCCGATACGTATTCCCAAGCATTTATAGACTTTTCGACACCAGGCCCCGAAACCTCCAAAATTTCTCAAAAAGCGTGGATAATAAGCCTTCAGTTTTAGAATTTTTCTTAATTTTATTTTCACGGAAATAAAAGTTTCCGAAAAGTTTACCATGGTCTCTAATACCCTCCCAGACTCCAATTGGGTGGGTGGAACCATCCAATTTGCTTTTTAACGGCCAACTTACCGGTTTACAACTTGCGCCGATTTTATTAACTCAAGCATCCCACAAACATTTATGACAACATATAATGATCATATTTGGTTCCAAACGACATTATACGACCCCAAGATGTATCCCCTAAAATCTAAAGACTTTTCGACACCGTGCCCCGAAACCTTCAATTTTAGATTTTTTTTTACTTTTATTTGCCAGAAAATAAAAATTGCCGAAATGTTTACCATGGTCTCTAGTATCCTTCGGGAGTCCAATTGGGTGGGTGGAACCATCCAATTTGCCTTTAAACGGCCAATTTACTATTTTACAACTTGCGTCGATTTCATTAACTCAAGCCTAACACAAACATTTATGAAAACATATATGGATCATATAAGGATCCAAACAACATTAATTATATTACCCCGAGATGTATTTCCTAAAATTCAAAAACTTTTCGATACCGGGCCCCGAAACCTTCAAAATTTCTCAAAAAGCGTAGATATAAACTTTCTATTTTGGATTTTTTTTTTTACTTTTATTCTCTCGGATATAAAAAATGTTGAAATGCTTACCATGGTTCCTAATACCCTCCAGCAATCCAATTGGGTTGGTGGAACCATCCAATTTTTCCTTTAAACGACCAATTTACCGGTTTACAACTTACACTATTTTCATTAATTCAAGTTTATCACGAACATTTAAGACATCAAATAATGATCATATATGGTTCCAAAGGACTTTATATGACCTGAGATGTACTCCCTAGAATTTCAAGAATTTTCGACACCTGTTCTCGAAACCTCCAAAATTTCTCAAAAAGCGTGGAATACTAGCCTTTAATCTTAGATTTTTTTTTACTTTTATTCGCCCGGAAAAAAAATTTCCGAAATGTTTACCATGGCTTCTAATACCTTCCGGGAGTCCGATTGGGTGGATGGAACCATCCAATTTGCCTTTAAACGGTCAATTTACCAGTTTTACAACTTGCGCCGATTGGTCGTTTAAAGGAAAATCGGATGGTTCCACCCACCCAATTGGACTCCCAGAGGGTATTAGGGACCATGGTAAACACTTCGGCAATTTTTATTTTTGGGCAAAAAAAAGTCAAAAAAAATCAAAAATTGAAGGCTAATATCCACTCTTTTTGAGAAATTTTGGAGGTTTAAGGGCCCGGTGTCGAAAAGTCTTGAAATTCTAGGGGATATATCTCGGGGTCATATAATGCCGTTTGGAACCATGTATGATCATTATTTGTTGTTATAAACGTTCGTGGTAGGCTTGAGTTCGTTAATGAAATTGGTGCAAATTGTAAACCGGTAAATTGGTCGTTTAAAGGCAAATTGGATGGTTCCACCCACCCAATTGGACTCCCGGAGAGTATTAGGGACCATGGTAAACATTTCGTCAATTTTTATTTCCGGACGAAAAAAAGTAAAAAAAATTCGAAAACTGAAATCCACAATTTTTGAGAAATTTGGAATGTTTTGAGGCCTGTGTCGAATTTTTTTGAGTTTTTAGAGGATACATCTCGGGGTCATATAATGTCGTTTGGAACTATATATGATAATTATATGTTTTCATAAATATTCGTAGTAGGCTTGAGTTAATTAAATTGGTGCAAGTTGTAAACCGGTATTGGCCGTTTAAAGGCAAATAGGATGGTTCCACCCATCCAATTGGTCTCCCAGAGAATATTAGGGTCCATGGTAAAAATTTCGGCAATTTTTATTTTTGGGCGAAAAAAAGTAAAAAATTTGAAGGCTAATATCCACACTTTTTGAGAAATTTTGTTGGTTTTGGGGCTCAGTGTCGAAAAGTCTTGAAATTCTAGGGGATATATCTTCGGGTCATATAATGCCGTTTGGAACGATATATGATCATTATTTGTTGTCATAAATCTTCGTGGTAGGCTTGAGTTAATGAAATCGATGCAAGTTGTAAACCGGTATATTGGCCATTTGAAGGCAAATTGGTTGGTTCTACCCACCCAATCGAACTACCGGAGGGTACAAGAGACCATGGTAAATACTTTGGCAATTTTTATTTCCGGGCGAAAAAAAGTTCGCTAATATCCACACTTTTTGAGAAATTTTGGTGGTTTTGGGGCCCGGTATCGAAAAGTCTTGAAATTCTAGGGGATATATCTCGGGGTCATATAATGCTGCCGTTTGGAACCATATATGATCATTATTTGTTGTCATAAATGTTCGTGGTAGGCTTGAGTTAATGAAATCAATGCAAGTTGTAAACCAGTATATTGGCCGTTTAAAGGCAAATAAGATGGTTCTACCAACCCAATTGGACTTCCAGAGGGTATTAGGGACCATGGTAAATATTTCGGCAATTTTTATTTCCGGGCGAATAAAAGTAAAAAAATTCCAAAATTGAAGCTAATATTCACGCGTTTTGAGAAATTTTGTAGGTTTCGAGGCCTGGTGTCGAAAAGTCTTTAGATTTTAGGGGATACGTCTCGGGGTCATATAATGCAGTTTGGAACCATATATAATCATTATATGTTGTCATAAATGTTTGAGGTAGGTTTGAGTTAATGAAATCGGCGCAAGTTGTAGACCGGTAAATTGGTCGTTTAAAGGCAAATTGGATGGTTTCACCCACCCAATTGGACTCCCGGAGGGTATTAGAGACCATTGTAAACATTCCAGCAATTTTTATTTCCGGGCTAATAAAAGTAAAAAAATTCCAATATTGAAGGCTAATATCCACGCTTTTTGAGAAATTTTGGAGGTTTCGTGGCCCGGTGTCGAAAAGTCTTGAAATTGTAGGGAATACATCTCGGGTCATATAAAGTCGTTTGGAATCATATATGATACCTAAAAGTATATGAATGAGCTAAACCCGCCTCCCCCCCCCCCCCTCCACCAAGGTTTCTAAACCCTATACCTTAGAGGTTTGAAGTTGGTATGGGTTTGAAACTCTTAAAATCATAAAACAAATATAAGGTATGAGTTTAAACTATTCTAAACTCATACCTTACACCTTGATTATGTGAACCAAACGCCCCCTTATTGATTTGAAACTCATCCTTACCAATTAATGAACTAACCCCACTTAATTTTTATCAAAACAAATTTAATCACCACCAAATTATAAAATAAGAACCCTTGAATTCGTGTTTTCAATATGCAACGAACAATAGTACATACATAACAATGAATAATAATTGGTTGTTGGTGTATTGGTGATTGATTGATTGAGGTTGTACTTGGTACGGAACTAGGGACTAGGGAGGATTGTGTGTTTGATTCCCTGCAACAACAATTTGGAAGGAACTGAAATCTAACCCCCTAACCCCGAATTCAGATTAACCCAATTGAAATCCACTATCACAATTTTTCATTAATGTTGGATAATTTACAAGTGGATAGATAAAGCAATCTACGAAACTGGTTATAGAAGCAAAATAAATAAATTGATTATTCTTAAACAAAAGAAAGAAATTAAACAAGTAATTAAATTTAAATTTAATTAGGGAGGTTCATCCCTAACAGATATATAGGATGATTGTGGTGGTACATTCGTAGTACGCACGTATATGGTTGTGGAAGTACATAGGCTGATCGCGGCTGATGGTATATGACTAAATTCTGCATTTAGCTATCCTGGTTGTATTAAGGTCATTGCTCTGTAGTTGCACAGCCATTTGGTAGTGCAGAGTTTTTGACTAGGCCTTTTGCTATAACAGCATCCTTCACTAATTTGAGGGAGTCAACAATATCATCACACAATTGATGAGGATCAGGTATTGCATTTTCATCAACAGCAAGAACTAATGTCATCTTGTTGATGTAACTTTGGAAGTTAATCATCACTTCCTGTAAAATATAAATGTCACCAATGTTATAAACTTACAATGGGTCTAATTTACAAATAAATACATGATCATAATTGTACTATATAAGCTACATTAATATAGGTCAGGTTCAATGAACCAAATTTATTCGTCTAGTCCGGTTTTGGACCAGTGCACAGCCGTCAGGCCATTCTAGAAGCGCTAGGCTCGGCCTATATAGTGCACTATAGTCTTCAGCCTGCTACACCCTGGCCCAATTTTTAAGACTTGGGCCAACATTAAGTTGTAACTTGGCTTTAGTACAAAAATCAGAAAACATACATCTTTACATATTTATTAGCAAGCCATGATTTAGTAATTTATTAACAAATAGAATTATAGGTTGTACAAATTGAGGTATGCAACTTACATGTGGTTGTCCATATGAAGATGGGGCAAGAAAAGCCAAAGGATGACCATAAAAGCCAATTTCCTCCATAGGTCCAACTAAATTCGAGAAGGCGATTGTTGTATGAGAATTGATTTTATCAGATAAGGCACTTGCAAGTTTTGCACCAAACAACTTCTTTACTATTTCAGCAATGAAATATGTGTAAAAGACCTCTAGTGAATTCTTCTTTCTGTCTACTGTCACCTTGGCTTCTCGGATGTAATCTAAAGGATCATCGCGCAATCCAATGGTGAACGGAAGAAGCACGTAGCCAAATGAATTACCCCATTTTGCCTCTGTATCTTTCTCCATCATATCAGCTAATGCCTACAATTTTACATGACATATACGAAAATTGACTCATTTATGTTATGTATTGTTTTTACACAAAATGTTTGAATTGTAATGTGAAGAATGCCTCACTTGTATTCCTCCGCTTGGTCGAATATTGATAAGAAGAACAGATCTAAGACGAACATGATCATTTCCATTAATTCCTGAACACAAAGCATGAAGATTAAAACATTGATCAAGCTAGTACATTATATTAAATGTTATTCATGCTTGCTAGTATTGTCTTAATCGTTCCAATTCGACCCAAGGCCAAATTTTTGCAGCCTATATACGTCTAAAGTCTAAAAATTTGGCCTAGCTAGCTCGAATTTAATTTTAAGACCATTTTGCATATAGCCCGTTAAGTAAGTTTAATCGAACTTAGCTTGAAGTATTGAACCATAGTTTTCGGGACTTACATTGGATGAATATGTAACCCTTTTTGGGCATAACATGGCCCAACACATGACCAACTAGGCAACCATAGCAATTAATATGCTTTAGCTACAACTTTCTAGCTTAAAAAAATTTGTTGTAAAAGCAAAAGGCTTACCATATTTTCTGTTAAGATAACGAGATAAACCAGCTTGTGTGATTCCTAGTGCAACATCATTGACAGTCTGTATAATTCAATGCAACAAAATTCATGTATATTAGTTGAATCTAATGAATCAAATTTGACAAAAATCGCGATTAATAAAAGATCAAATGCGAAATACATGAACTTACTCCACCAATTGCAGTCTTGACGAATTTCATATCATCAAGGCTAAACGTCTTGTAAACAAAACGCCTAGAGGTATTCACTACACTTCCTCTAGAACTACTCTTAAGAGGAGATTTGTCCTTCAAAAAAATCGAGGTTGCTACAAACATCAACACATCAATCAAGGTGTTCCAAGACAACACTAACATCCACCACAAGGCCAAAATCCATCTCCAAATGAACAACTTTGGATGTTTGTTATCATCAACATACGTTTTTTGAGCAGGAATGGTAGGCAAGGCCGTTGGATCAGAGGTCTTACGCGTTAAGGCTAACATCAAAGATATGAGGGAAGTTCCATCGCCAAGTGAATGATGAATTCGGAATATTCCAATGCCCTTGACATCTTCTGAGAGCTTAAGATGAAGGATATGGATTTCCCAAAGTGGCCTAGACTTGTCTAAGGTTGTTTTGCTAAGGTTATAAACATAGTCTTCAAGATATTTTTCAGGTGATTCTATGTTTTCAAGGTCTATTTTTGGCACTATAAAATGCTTGTCTAAGTCCACTTCTGTTCTCACCCATTTCAACTCTTCTCCTTTACTTAAATCTCCTACCTGTAGGAAAGCAAATTATTAAACATAAGATTAATTCATTGATTATCAATTCAACATATAATTAATTAATAATCAATAATGTACTAAATGGTTTGTTAATATATACTTTTCATATTATATGTTTCTTGACTAATATTAGCTATCATGTTGTTTGACTAACATTTATCAAAAAAAAACATATATCATGTGATAAAATGACTAGCTAACATCTATTAACACAATTGGTCAAATATATAGCATAAAGCATAATTAATCCTTCGGTGGATATTGGGGTTTACAACATCTATCATGTGATTAAATGAAGAAAAAGTAAACTTGGTTTATCTTTTTATTAGACATTGGCAAAGAAAAGTTATTCAAGTAAACAAAACATCATAATTGAGCAACTAAATAATACTTTATCATTAAAGCCTACTTATTTCATAAGTCATTATTCTTGTGATACCGTACAAACTTATTCCTACTTCCAAATATTGGATTATTATTAAAAGGGGATTTTTTTGGAGATACAACTTTTTATTTGTTGTTTTTAAATAAAAAAAATCTCCCCCACTCAATCTAGTATCTAAATGATCTATATAGAGAAAAGAAATAATAATAAAGAAAGAAAGAACATTTATGTAACCTTATATGTCACTTTATGGTTGGGTTGTTTGCATTTATACCACCCTATATTGGCTAAATGTCACTATTTGATTAATTTGCTCACATAAGCAACATTTATATCTCCCTTTAACCTAATTTGTCATTTTATGCATGCGTGATTTTTTCATTATTTTATTTATTTATTTATTTATTTATTATTATTATTATTAATATTATTATTATTATTATTATTATTATTATTTTTATTTATTTATTTATTTATTTATTATTATTATTGATATTATTATTATTATTATTATTATTATTATTATTATTATTAGTAAGGATACTAATAAAGCATGGTTATATATCGTATATGCATGCATGTTTATGTTTATATTATTGTTAATGCACATTAAACAGATTCACAAATATATACTACCTCGTTAATTTTTTGTTCCACTCACTTAATATTCATGTAATTTTACTACATAAAAAAATAAATAAATAAAAAGGGTTGATTTGTATATAATTTGTTACTAATATGCATGCAACAAAAAAATATATATTACGTGGTTGAAGATAATAATTGGTCAAACATATATGTTGGAGACTGCACAAAATACAAGCATATATTAAAAGGAATACATTAAAAAGAAAAAAGCATATGTAAAAGGGAAGAAGTAAATAATTACCACAATGCTAGAGAAACGAGGATGCTTGAGAAGAGTATTGGGAGTTTTGGACTTACAAAGCTCAACATCAATGGTAGTTTTGCAACCCATCATTGCTAAAATATGTATATTAAAGTTTGGTTTATGAAATATGACCGAAGATGGACTTAATGGCTCTTCTTTTTCATAATCTTCCAAATTAATTATACCTTTATTAACCTTAATTGGTTTTATCACTCCTTTTTTCCTCCTAAGAGCACCCTCCATAATCTTTTGTATTATTAATCTCTCTTCTTTGGAAGCAAAATAAGGATAAGAAGAAAAGTGTAGAAAGTAGTAATGGTAAGGTGCAACAAAGATTATGGCCTATCTTTATAGACTACAAATAAGTTGTGTGTTTGTGTGTATCTTGTGACTTACTAAAGTAAAGTTGTCATCTTTGTAATATTGTTAGCATTTATAAAAGGGGGGTTGGGAAAGTTTATATTTAAAGCTTTGGTTTGATAGAAGTTGTAGAATTGGATATTGACACTAATTTATATGATATGTTGACAAGTGTGTTGAGGAATATAAACATTGATAAAAATGAAATAAAATTTGGAGGTGCGGGGAATCGAACCCCGTGCCTCTCGCATGCGAAGCGAGCGCTCTACCATATGAGCTACACCCCCACTCTTGTTATTTGTTCTTTGTTTTAACCTCATATTAATAAATTACTGTCATTTTCAATTCTGTGAGCTAACCATTTCTGTACATTTGCTGTATGATGGTTCAGTCATCCACTAGAGCATTTAAATCTTAACAATATCGGTTTTCAGAAAAAGAAAGGAAAAAAAAAAGTTTTATTAACAACGTAATTTCCCCGAATCCTGAATACTTCAAAATTAACAAGTACATAATAAAGTTATTGTTTGTAGCAAACTATTTCTAAGAGTTTATTTTTTCAATGATTTGATTGTTTTGATAAGTTCGTTATTAAATTTGAAATAACGATGAAAAATGATCGAAACAATTTTAAATGGTCAGGGACATTATCATGTGATTGAGGTCTAATTCATTTTTTCGATTTATTAAGAATTTTGATACGATACGTTTATAGTCGTTGTACATAAATTTAATTTGGATTTGGAATTTTGATAGAGAAATCCTCATAGTCCAAACAATAAATTATAGGAAATCTTTAGAAATTGGAATTTAGATAGAGAATAGTTGTTGTACATATATTTAATTTAGATTTGGAAATTTGATAGAGAAATTCTTAGAGCCCAAAGAATAAAATCACAACATAGTATTAATCACATCATAGTGTGGATAGGTTCATCAGTCTTCAAGCCAACTTATATTAGTGGTTCGCAATATATTAATCGCAATATATTCATCAGTCTTGAAGACTGATGAAATCTCTAATATTAATGGTCCGCAATATATTAATCACATCTTCTAAAAGCAATCCTACTCTACTTTCATCTTAATCTTCTCGTAACCTACCTAATGGTATAGAATTTGTTAAAACCATCTCAATTTTTAGGTTTCCGACTATCAACTTTTTTATAAAGTCGGAATGGATTAGAAAAATCTACTACCTAATGAAGTATTTTCAGAACCTCAATATTTAGCAAATGTGGTAGTCAACCACTATAAATAAATCAATAACTTGTACAGCAGATAGATTGAGACGCTTGAACACCAACCTGTGTTATGTAGCAATTGATATCATTTTCAATCATCCCTTCCCTAACTTTTATCCCAGCATTTTACACCTGTATATATTTATATACAGAATTTAAACTTTAAAAGCGACTTAATTTATATTAATGACGCATTTAAATTAAATGGGGCACATTCACATAATCACATCAATAGGGGGTTGGGGGTCGGATGAGGGTTAGTTAAGGTTTGACGTCGACAAAAAAGAGGCACCTCACTGCATAGAATTCTGTAGAAGTTCAAGCATCAAGGATGAATAAGACATTACAACCATCAGAGCATATACACATGCTAGTAGAAATAAAATTGGGTGTGACTCGTCGTCCCCTACAATGGCCTCAATCATGGATGAGAAAACCATGCTGTATATTTCTATATGAATCAAAGAATCACATTTTTGCTACAACTAGCAATTTGGGACGCACAAAGAAAGCGATTCTGCTCAGATGTCTCCCTTACTTGGACCAGGCAATAGCATCAATCTCTGACTGCGCAGTCCTATACAACTCCAACCTCTTTCCTAAGTTGGTACGCCTCTGCATAATTGCTGGATCCTCGTCCAACATCTTACCTAATACTTTTGCCTGCAGAGAGAAAGCAACACGAGGATGATTAGATTGCCAACAAAAAAAAGCATTTCGAGGGTTTAATTTAGTGGGGAAGGGAGGGGAGGAAGGACAACAAGATAGGAAGAGATATCAATTGGGGCTAGAACACCAACCTCTTTCCCACCCAACTCCGTAAAGAAAACATCAAGCAAGCTGCGCTTTGCATCACGTACTTGACAATAAACAATTGATTTAGGAATGGAATTTCTCAATGTAGCACAAACCAAGTTGACATATGACAAGACAGTTGATCCTGTAGGAAAATCAGAATTGAGAGATTAGTATCGTCAGTATGTTAGGCAACTACCAATGTAACATTGTAAGGAATCTAAATCTTAGCTAACTGAGACCAGTACTCTTGTTGCAAGACTCAGAAAAAAAAAAAATAATAAAAAAAAAAAGAATGGCTTTCCACAAATCAACATCTTCACAGATGAATTGCATGCATCGTTAGAAACAAAGACAGTGTAATGTTGCTTACCAATCCGACGGAGATACGAATCATTGTAACGGTCAAAAATTGAATGTGTTGGGTTGCCACCCTTCTCAACATCTTGAGGAAGCTTCCGGAAAAAATCGACAGTGAGGTAACCACACTCCATATCAACAAGCTGTAAGGTTGCTCTCTTGCTTTCATCTCGCATCCTCTCTAATGACTCGGAAGCAGCATTTGCAACTTCTACTCGTAGGGAGGGGTATTGTCTTAGTTCCTAAAGTTCAAAAAGAGCGTTCATTATATATTGCCTTCAGTCACGGTCCTTTTTCTATAATAAATGTAACACATGTTTTTATTAAAAATTTAAAAATTTAAAAATAAAATAGAGGACAGATAAGACCTAGAATGCTCAGTACACATAGAACATATTCTACATTATGCCATTCCCTTATGGAGCTTCATAACCATATGCAACTAAAAATGTAACACCATGAGCTTACCGCAGTTTCACTGATAGCCTTGTGAACAAGCTCCTTCAATATTCCATGAACCTAGAGAGACAAAATGCATTCTGTCAACAATAATAAACATAGGAAGACAGAAAAGGATTAATTTGTACCCCAAAGAGATGCAAAGACAACTTTTAGTTTATAACCCCTCCCCCTCTCCCCGAAGGAGAGAGTAATTGTTAAGAATAACCAGTTTATTTCACTTGTGGTCACATATTGAAAACACTAAACACAACAATTTTTAAAAAAGGCTTAAAGACTGTACCTTAACAAAAAGTGAATTAAACTCCCTCCACTCAACTATTAAAAGACTAAAATTGAGTTTCTTGCATCTCTGTTATATGTTTCAATTGCTATTTCAATTATTACACCAAGAACAACAGACGAATTACATAAAAAATAAAATAAAATAAATAAATAAAAACCCCATACTCCTATATCTAAATTACACAGACACATACTAACTTCTAAAAACTGGTGTTTTCAAGAAGACCCCGGCCAACCTAAAGTGTTCTATCAATATATAATATTAAGAACATACCGCATCAACTGCAGCCTCAGCAGGACCTCTAATGGAACCCAAACAAGATTCAATAAGTCGCCGATAACCTTGCTCGGGAGCAATAAGATGAGGTTGATACCCATCAGCTTCTGTGATTAATTTCCTCACATTCTCCATGGAAAATTGCTTGTCAAATTGCAACCTTTTCAATGCAGCAGGAAGCTGATTATCAAACACGCCATAGATTCTGTCACCACCTGGGCGTCTGCAAAACCACAGCAAATGCAGCTTAAAGACAATGACGGAGAAAAGGAGGATGAACTGAATGACAAGCCAAACTGAAATCTATCTATCTAATGAGATGCCAAACATTCAATTGAAAGAGTTTAAGGTAACATACACCCCATCAAGATGTTCTTTAAATATCTGGTCAAATCCTCGACATATTTCCATGATCATGTATAACTTGCCCTGCAAGAGCACAAGATAGTAGAAATAATGATCAATAAACTACTTTGACCCCTTATTTATTATGCATAAACAAACTCAAAACTCAGGTAAGGATTAGAATACAGTAAACTTGTCCAAGAAAGCCAGAAACAGACAGATTTGGACATACAGGCGCTCCATATCTATTTTTTTTTTTAAAAAAGTTTCTTTCCAGCATCAGGAAAGTCTATTGTCTCTAGATGAAGTCAACATGCTGCACAAGTCCCCCTTGTCATGAATGCACCAATAAATGTTATGAGCATTCCTACTAGTAGTAAAAAGGTAGTGCAGCAAGCAAAGAGAATCTAGAGACCCATCTTCCAGTCACACTCTACAGTGACTTTTGGTGTGTGTGTGTGTGTGCGTGTAGGTGGGGTAAATATGATAACATTATTTTCATCGCATTAAGTTTGTAACACTAAAGTAACCAAATATAATAAATAAGAATGCATTAATCTGTCTTAGTATGATGTGTGTATGATATCGTGACACTTCATTTATCCAAATCTTTGACAATATCGAACATAAATTTTCATCACGTTGATTGGAGTACATAAAAGAAAACCAAAGAAAATGAAGCTTTAAAATACTTACTCCAGCATCAGTAGCAACAGGCTTCCCAAGACGACTCAACTCTGATTCTAGTTCAACAATAGTTTTGTTGATAAGAGACTGGAGGCCAGGAATACGGGATTTGATGACAGTTTCTAAATGCTGGAAGATTTGAAATTTCAGGTTAGGTACAAAAGTGGATAATAATGAATATTAAAAGGTAAAATCCATGAAATATCAACATACCTTGGACATCATCTTAGCTAAGAACTCTGAACCCATTCTATGAGCAAGATGCTTATACTCTGGGCTACTGGACCAGAATTCTCGCTCTTTACGTCGAGCAACAATCATATCGACATTTTTATTGATATCAGCCTGTGATCGATTTACAACACCCACCCATGGATACTGCAACTTGTATGATTTGCCTTCCAAAATCTAGAAAATCAAGGATATTGAGTAAGGAATAAAAATGCAGGCTTCAAGTCTCCAATTATTTGTCTTCCTTAAGGAAATATTATTAGTTTAGTGCCTTTATTAAACTCTATTCCAAAATAAGAACCATTTAATAAATGTTTACAACTAAACAATCAGCCTAACATAGAAAGTACTTACATCAACCGCATCAGTTCCTTTGTCCATAAGATCAACCTTCGTCAAAACTCCAAAAGTCCTCTCTCCTAACATATGAGAACACAGTATCAACAAGTTAAAATATTAGTTTGTATACCATTTTTGTAGATGAAGATGTTCAGCTCAAAACAATTACCCAAAATGTCAACTGCTACCCACACAACTTGTGAAACTTGCAGTTGAAGACTTCTAGTAACCACTACCACCAACCCTCAAGTAAAAAATACAAAAAACTTTTACCCAAGGACCAATACTAAGACATTATTTCCTGGACAGGAACAATAATTTCCTCACTACCCAAAACTTCTCAACAAAATCCCTATATACAACAGTGGCTTCAAAATCCGTATATGGAAATCAGGCAAGCAAGAGCTAACAATATGCTTCACAATATATTATGAAACCACATTAGATGGACAAAGAGCAGAATTATCTCACCTTTGGGATCCACTTCACGAGAAATTTTAATTGCGTCAGAAGTAGCAAGATCTTGATTTGCGGGAGAAATTGCCAAAATAATACAATTGGGCTGCAACAAAGACAATGTATCAGATATTTTGATAAACTCACAATATATAGGAAATGAAGAAACACCAAGTGGATTTTTTTTTTTTTTGGGGGGGGGGGGGGGGAGGGGGGTTGAGGGGGAGACAACTTGTAAACACATTAATCGACAGATTGTGCAGCTTCTTTTTATATTACCTTCTCAATAAAGGAGCGAACCATATTTTCAATATCTTGAACAATGCTTTCAGGTTGGCCATCTGAATCAATGAAACAACAAAAATATATACAAAGCTCATCATCATATTATTAGCAACAAGATCATAAATAAGGATAAGTGCTTCAATGAGGACAACTCACCAATAGCCACTTTGGTAAGTCCGGGAAGATCAATCAGAGTAAGATTAACAACTGCCATAAGCCAAATTGTAATTAGTACAAACTGCCTTCAACAGGAAGTTCAAATAGGTAATTATTATAAATTATAACACAAATTAATCAACAACATGCAGCAAGACGAGAAATGAAGCCCTTGGATATTCAGCACAGAAATTAATTTAAGGAAAATGTTATACATAGCCTTTAGGGCTACATATAAGCATTAAATTTACACTTGAAAATCGTAAAATGTTAAGAAATCATCAAAATATAAACACTAATAACACTGATTTAGGCGTGCTTTTGTCATGAATTCCTAATTTTATACAATTTCCAAGAGTATTTTAATGCTTATATATAGCCCTTAGGGCTACATATAACATTACCCTTAATTGAAAGCCAAAAACAAGAGAGAACAGTAATACTAATTAATTGGCAACTACTAAGCAAAGATAGCATTTAGCAAAACCGGACCAAGACTTAGCCTGTCTATGAACCAGAACGTCCAAAAACTAAAACTAGTAACTAGTTCAGCCGTTGATTATCCTCATTCCTTATTTCACAGTCAATTACATTGTACATGATAGCTCAGATCAGTCCTAAAAAACCCAAAATCAAAGAGAACATGTAGGTTCATGAATACCCAAACCATTTTAGAAAAAGGAGAAACAGAAAAATAATGCTCTCAAGTTTCAAGGATTCAACCAAGCCACCTAAAAAGTTTCGTTATAATGTTGTGTTTACTGCATGAGCTTCTTAACTTATATGTACAACTAAGCAAAGTAGTAGAATAACAAATTTTTCCTACTAGTGTTATTATTACCTTCATCTCAAAGAAATAAAAATAAAATAAAGGGCAATTCTATCTTCATATGCTAAAAAAAACCTGCTTCCCAATTATCTCAAATTATTAGAGGATACCTTGCAAAGTATAACCAAAGTGGCTTCGTCACTAGTTTTGATTGTGATCATCGTTTAAGGTAATTTCTTTTGATAAACTAGCAGATTTATATAAAGTCAACTTTTAATGGGCATACCATAAAGAGTATACATGCAAAATAAACGATAAGCATAAAATAAGGTTATTCATGCAAACAAAAAATTGTCAACGGCATTTTTAAAAAATAAAATAAAAAATCTTCTGGCACGCGATTAACCTTACACGTGTAATTACTCCTTTATATGTGAAGGAAAAGGAAATTCAAGCGGCCAAAAAAAAAAAAAGAAAAAAAAAAGATATGTCTTACCATTGGGGGAGTATATGCTTAGATGAATAGGAACACTAGAGATTGCTTTACTGCGCCCAGTCTCTCTATCAGTCTCATCCGCTATCTCCTTCCGCACAGCAGCTGAAGAGGCATTATCCAAGGTTTACATTGAAACTTTAAATAGAAAAGATAACATGAACCAAAAAAAAAATCAAATCAGTGACCGTCTATGAAAAAATAACATACCAAAATCCGTGATTCGTTTCCTTGGAAGGTGCATAAATTCTGCCCATTCTCTATTTTCTTCAACCCTGTGTAACTGTAGAACAAGAGGACGCCTAGTAACAATACCTGCATAAAACATTAGCATTAATTACAGCCAAACAAATTAAAATATGAAATAGTTAAGGAAAAATTAATTACAAAAGAACCAAAGTATCCAGAAAAAGATCTTTACCAGATCCACGAGGCAAAAAGTCCTTGCCAACAATGCTTTCCAAAACTGACGACTTCCCCGAACTCTACAAATCATCAAAACATCCCAGGGGTAAGAACATACTGTACGATATGAAGAAGAGCAAGACAGTATACTAAATTTCGACCTAGTGCATCACTCTCCGTCCATCACACTCAATTCACCTAGAGATGATCAATACTTCATCATCACTCTAAAAGCTACCTATTCTTGGAATCAACAATATAAACATACAATCTAAGCATATAATTCTCATAGTATCCACATTTCTCTTATTCCATAAAACCAAGCCCTATATCGAGCATCATCTCCAACCAGAGTGATACACACAAAGCACATCCAAGAGAATCACTAAGTGATTATCAAGAAGTAAACAGCTCTTAAAATATAAACTTTACCAACAAGCTAAACTTTTGAAGCATCCAAAGTAGAATACTCCCAGCACTTTCGACCTTACATGATCACCATTCTCTTCATTTTGGTTTGTCAACAGTTTGATTACCCTAATTTATATATTTAAATCGAAAAACACAATCACCGACTCCGCTTTAGTGGGAAACCACAATGATTCATGAAATACAAACTATTCAAATTGCTTTTCTTTCATTAAAATTAAAATAAAAAAAAAATTAAAAAAAAAACAGTTCTTATACTTGGGGAATTTCATCAATATAAGGTACACAGAGCAAATTTCTGTAAAAATGTTGAACCGCCAAGTGTCAATGTCAATGTCGGTGATGGATAAGCATCAATGCCATAGCTTAAAACACTAAATCTATAAAAAAATGGCATCAATCCAAATCACAAATCAATTAAAAAAGCTAACATCCTATCATAATACGAACACAGGAAGCTACTCCAAACTACAAATCGAACAAACATCAAATCAAAAAATCTCCATCTCTAACAATCAACGATTTAAAAAAAGATAACCCTAATTACGAAAAGCAAAACAAAATGAAAGCAAATAAGAAGTAGGATCTGAGAAGAATCGAAGATCTGAGCAATACCTGACCTCCGACGACAGCGATGGCGGGAAGAGAATCCCAAAGAGTAGGAAGAGCGCTTTCATCACCATGATCGCCGAGAGCAGTACAAGCTCTCTGAATCTTGTTAACAAGAGAAATCAAGTTCTCCATTACTGGAAATCAAAGCACCGATTAAGATCGATGTGAGATTGAATTTTAGGGTTAGGGTTTTTCAAAAATTGAGAGATCTGGGAATTTTTGAATTTGAATGAGAAAATGGGGAGAAAAGAAGAAATGAAGGAAGACGCTGAGAAAAGATTATAAGAGAAGAGAGAGAATAAAAATGAAAAATAGGAAAAATAAAAGGTGATGCAAAAAATGTTTCAAAAAAAAGTAAGATTGCGTTTGGGTTGGCTGTTATTTTTCATTTTTGGTTTGTTTTTATAAATTTTTATTTGTTGTTTTAATGGACCCACTTTTTAGTGTAAGGATGTTGGAACGGCTATATTTTGTGTGCTTGGGAACGTTTATACAGTAATAAGGTTTGGATCATTTGAATGTGAATTGGTGTTCATGGGCCCATAAATTTGAATCTTGGCAGTTGGCACAACCTTCATCTTCTTAGGGAAAGAGGTTCTTTTAGTGATTCAAAATTTCAAACTAGTGTGTGATTTGAATCTGGAGAAATCGGAGGTGTCTTTTAGTAAAGAGGTTCCTTTACCGTCCAAGATCACTTTTACTCCCTATTCTTGGTATGGAAATGGTTGAGAATCATGAAAAATACCTTGGTTTTCCAACTGTCATAGGAAGATCGAAGAAAGCGGTTTTTGCTTACATTAAGGATCGTATATGGAAAAAGTTGCAAGGGTGGGAAGAGAAGCTTCTATCGAGAGCAGGGAAGGAGGTTCTTCTCAAGTCGGTTATTCAAGCTATTCCTACATACCTCATGGGGGTGTATAAATTCCCTTCGGGTTTGATTCAAGAGATTCATGGCATGATGGCTAGATTTTGGTGGGGTTCAAATGACAAAGGTAGGAAAATCCATTGGAGGAGTTGGGAGGCTTTATGTCAACCTAAGTTCTTGGGAGGCATGGGGTTTCGAGATCTGGGAGTCTTCAATGATGCCTCCTAGGTAAGCAAGTGTGGAGGCTTGCTACAAATGAGCATTCCCTTGTCAGTCGTGTGTTCAAAGCAAAATACTTCCCTCACTCTTCTATTTTTGAGGCAGCGTTGGGACCGATTTCTAGTTATTCGTGGCAGAGCTTATGGAGTTCTAAGGCCCTTGTTAAGGAGGGAATGTTTTGGAGGGTAGGAAATGGTAATAGAATTAATATTTGGTCCGATCCTTGGTTAATAGATGATGAGAGCCGATTTGCTACCTCGGCGAGAATAGATGATGGTTGTAATATGGTTGCAGAGCTGATTGATGTGAATAGTTGTTGTTGGAAGCTTGATGCTCTTGAGAGGACATTTAATGATCGTGATAAAGTAGTTGTTCTTGCTATGGGCTTGGTGAGCGCCTTCCGGAGGATACTCTCATATGGGCTTGGTCTAAAAGCGGTTGTTACGAGGTAAAATCAGCTTATCTTTTAGGGAAGTCCTTGAATTTGGATGGCTTTGAGCAATTCTGGGTTGAACTTTGGAAAGTTGATGTTACTCCCAAGGTCCGGCATTTTTTATGGAGGTGTTGTTCGAACTCCTTGCCTACACGTGAATTATTGGAGCATAGTGTCACGTGCTGACTAATTCCCCTAGTCTTGTGCACGCTAGCCTACTAACTTCCCTCCCTCGGATGCTAGTCAAGGCTTAACCCCGAAACGCTTCAAGCAAGAATGTGCAACGAAAGCTAAGGAAAGTTGAGAACACAAGAGGATATAAATATTTTGAATGCTTTGATAGCTTGAGAGAGAGAGTGTTTACAAGTTTTTCTGAGGTGCCTCCAAATGAAGGCCAAGTCCCCTATTTATAGGGTTCCAAGCATGGCCTAGAACCTTCCCTAACCTCCTCAAATGGAGGGTTCTAGATCTAACTCTTTCTAGAGTATTCTATACATTTCTTTAGTACATTCCTTCTATATACAAGGCTCTAGAATTATCTACTTAACTCTAGATTTACAGATGATTCAAGGATGTCCTAGGAGGTTCTAGAAGCTTCCGGATGCATCTCGAGTCTCCTTGAGTATTCTGGAACCTTCCGGACTTCTCCTTCAAAATCTAACACCACCATGGTGTTCATTGGGTCTGAATATGGTGGACCCCCAAATTTGGGTTCAATCGGACTTCATTTGGGTCCCTAAATAGCCCATTATTGTGTTACTGTCACTTGGGTGTTCACTAGGGTGACAGCACAGTAGCAATATAAAGCTCTTTAGGGGGAGGGTGTGTCTGGCCTAGTCAGTGTGCACCAAGGGCATTCCCCCTGGCCACGATTGTTGCCTCCCGTCCAATGGCCCTAGTGAGGGTGGAATGTGTGGGTCGTGACATGCTCCCCCACCCAAGTCTTGACGCCCTCGTCAAGATCCCGACTCGAATGCCTCGATCTTGTCCGCAAATTGCCATAGATCTTCTTCTTTTTCCCATGTGGCCTCGCTGTCCGGGAGACCCTTCCAACGAACAAAGTATTCATTGTAGCTTGGCACACCTCGACGCCTTATGACTCTCTTTGCCTCAATGCTCTCGATGTCCCTTTCAAATGATGCTACCACGGCCGTAGGTGCCCGTTGTGACTTTCCCCTGGTCTGATCTTCTAGATCGGCATGGTAGGGCTTCAACATGCTAACATGGAACACCGGATGTATTCTCAGCTTGGGAGGTAGCTCAAGCTTATAGGAAACTTTCCCGACCTTCCTAATGATCGGGAATGGCCCTTCATACTTCCGCACTAGCCCCTTATGCACCTTGCGGAAGACTTTGAATTGGTGTGGCAAGAGCTTCACCATGACTAGGTCGCCTTCTTGAAATTCTAATGGGCGCCTGTTTTTGTCGGCCCACTTCTTCATCTTCTTAGCGGCCCTATTTAAGTAAGCCTTGGTGATGTCGAGCTGCTCGTGCCATCCCTTAGCTAATCTGTAGGCAGCGGGACTGCTACCCGTGTAGCCCGATACAACTGCTTGTGGAGTCAAGGGTTGTTGTCCCATGACTATCTCAAAGGGGCTTTGCTGGGTTGCCTCGGACCGCTGCAGATTAAAGGAGAATTGGGCAATGTCTAGGAGTTTTGCCCAATCTCGTTGGTTGGCACTCACAAAGTGCCTCAAATAGAGCTCCAACAAAGCGTTCACTCGTTCTGTCTGCCCATCCGTCTGCGGGTGGAAGCTTGTGGAGAAATGTAGACCGGACCCTAGCAACTTAAAAAGCTCCGTCCAAAATTTGGCGGTGAACCTTGGATCTCGGTCACTGATGATGCTCTTTGGCAAGCCCCAGTACTTGACCACATTCTTGAAGAATAACTTGGCGGCTTGCTCCCCTGTGCAATCCTTATGTGCCGGTATAAAAGTCCCATACTTGGAAAAGCGATCAACTACTACCATGATAGAGCCAAACCCCTCTGACTTGGGCAAGGCAGATATGAAATCCATTGAGACGCTTTCCCATGGTTTCTCTGGTATGGGCAAGGGCTCCAAGAGTCCTGCTGGCACACGCTGCTCTACCTTGTCTTGTTGGCACACAAGACAAGTCTTCACATAGGCCTCTACATCGTCCCGCATGTGAGGCCAGTAGTATACCTCCTCTAAGAGCGCCATTGTCCGCTGTATCCCAGGGTGACCAGCCCATAATGAATCATGACACTCCTTCATGATGTCCCGCCTAAGGTTGTCCCACTTAGGCACATAGGTGCGACGTCCGACGGTGTAGAGTATCCCATCCTCTATCCAGAAGCGTCGGGTCTTTCCTTCGTTAGCCAAGTCCATCAAACTCTTGGCCATAGAATCCTCCTTTAAGCCGTCCTTGATTCGATCAAGGAGGGTGCTAGCTATGCTACTCACGCTAGCAAAGATTGCCTTGCGGCTTAGAGCATCAGCAACTACATTCACCTTCCCTGGCTTATACTCCATAGCGTAGTCAAAATCAGCTAGGAAGTCTTGCCATCGAGCTTGCTTGGGGCTTAGCTTCTTTTGATTTTGGAAGTAACTTGTTGCAACATTGTCTGTATAGATGGTGAACCGACTTCCAAGCAAATAATGTCTCCAGACACGCAAGCAATGAATGATAGCTGTCATCTCCTTATCATGCACTGGATATCTCCTCTCAGTGTCATTGAGCTTACGTGACTCATAAGCCACTGGATGCCCTTCTTGCATGAGAACTCCTCCGATAGCAAAATCTGAGGCATCAGTGTGTAGCTCGAATGGCTTTGAGTAGTCGGGTAGTGCTAATACGGGCTCTTTGGTGACGGCATCTTTCAGGTCATCAAAGGCCTCTTGACATTTGTCGCTCCAACACCATTGTGCCTTCTTCTTTAGCAAGTCAGTCAATGGCGCTGCCCGTGCTGAGTAGCTCATGATGAACCGCCTGTAGTAGTTGGCGAGCCCAAGGAAAGAACGTAGTTCCGACACGTTCTTGGGCTCCTCCCATTCCCTGATGGCTTGCACCTTGTCATGCTCCATCATTATCTTTCCGGCTCTAATATGGTGTCCCAGGAATGACACCTTCTCCTGTCCGAACGAGCACTTCTCTTGCTTCACATAAAGCTCGTTCTCTCGTAAGACCTGGAACACTTGTCTCAAGTGCTCCACATGATCTTGTAAGTTGTCGCTATACACGACGATATCGTCGAGATAGACGACTACAAATTTATCAAGGAAAGGCCGAAAAATCTTATTCATTAAGGTGCAGAAAGTAGCAGGGGCGTTGGTGAGTCCAAAAGGCATCACCAAGAACTCATAAGAACCATACCTGGTCACGCATGCCGTCTTCGCCTCGTCCCCTTCGGCGATGCGCACCTGCCAATACCCCGATCGTAGGTCCAGCTTGGAGAAGTATCGTGCTTTGCCGAGTCGATCGAACAGATCGGCGACTAACGGGATTGGATACTTGTTCTTGACAGTGATCTTGTTGAGAGCCCGATAGTCGATGCACATTCGCAAGCTCCCATCATGCTTGCGCTGAAATAGGACTGGTGCTCCAAATGGTGCCTTTGAGGGCCTAATGAACCCTGCTTCCAGCAGCTCCTTCAATTGCTTCCTTAATTCCTCGAGCTCTGGTGGGGCCATACGGTATGGTGCCATGGCTGGAGGCTTGGTCCCTGGCTCCAGCTCAATCTCATGATCCACCTCCCTTCTAGGAGGTAGTCTCTTTGGTAACTCCGGAGGCATCACATCCTTATACTCTTCAAGGACTCCGGAGATTTCTGGTGGAACCTCATTCCCATGGGGCTCCTCTTCCTCCACTAATGCAGCCAAGAAAGTCTCTTGTCCCTTTTTGATCCCCCTGGACACCTGGATTGCTGAGATTGTCTTGGCTTCAACCTCTTCTCGTGTGACAGGAACGGACCATGACCCTTGATCCCTTTTGATCATAATTGACCCGTCCGCTTCAAAAGAAACGGGCCTTACTGTGTCGATGAACTCAAGTCCCAACACCAAAGAGAAGTCGTCCATATGCACGACTGTGAGATTTATGGTGCCACTCCATTGTCCCAGACAAATAGGCACCTTATGCGCCACACCAAGGATAGGAACGGGCGAGGTGTTAACCGTCTTGATCCTCCCCGGTTCCTTGGTGTACTTGATTCCCAACTTCATTGCTTCCTTCTCCGTAATGAAGTTGTGTGAGGCACCACAGTCCACGAGTGCCTTAGAAGCTCTCCCATTCACTAATGTATCAACAAACATAAGTGAGCCCTTCGGGCGAGGTAACGTGCTTACCTGGACCACTTTGGTGCTCTCCTCAGCTTTTGGGGTGGCCCGTACGCTACTAAAGAGGCGCAACGACCCCATTTGTGCATCGTCCCCCGACGATTCACCGCCCGAAGCTATGATGGCGCTGAGCTTCTGTCTCCCAGGGCAATCCCTTGCCCAGTGCGGCCCTCCGCACAAATAACAACCCCTGTTGTTGGGCTTGTCATATGATGAAGAAGACGACGATGATCCCTTTGCCTTATCCTTTTTCACCGTCTTGTTGCTATTGGTGCTGCTTCGATCAGTGGGCTTGGCTCCCCCACCTTTTCCCTTGCTGCCGTTGCTACGCCCTTCCTTCCTTGTGTCCCTGTAATCAACCAAGGACTCTGCAGCCGCGATGGCCTCAGCAAGTGTTTGAACGTTCCTCCTTTCTACTTCTTGTTGAGCCCATCGTTGCAACCCTCCAATAAAATATAAAAGTTGTGCAGGCTCCGGCAAATTATCAATTTCGAGCACGAGGGTTGTAAATTGCTTGATGTACTCCTTGATGGTGCTGCTATGCTTGAGTTCACGCAGCTTCATCATGGAGACCTTGGCTGCGTCATGCGGGCGGAATTGCTTCTTGAAATCTTCCTTGAATTGGTCCCATGTTCGGATGGAACATGAACCATTCTTGATGTCTTGTTCACGCCTTCTCCACCACAGAATGGCATCATCTCCGAGATACATAGTGACAGCATTAATCTTGGAGGCATCCTCCTCCAAGTGCACAGCCTCAAAGTATCGCTCTATGCTCCATAGGAAGTTGTCAATTTCCCGAGCATCCCTCTTTCCATGATACTTTGGAGGCTTGGGAATTTCCACCTTAGGACCGACTTGAATGGTGGCGCCCCCAGCCATCGTGGTCCTTTTTAGTGATGTGAGTTCCTCCTTGAGGAGCTCGTTCTCCTTCTTCAAAGCAAGGAGTTCCCCCGTGAACTCCTCACGCATTTTTGCCATCTCGCCCATCATCTTCTCAAAAGCCTGATCAGCGAGTGATTGAGCATCAAGGGATACCTCCTCTAGACGATCGTCTAGTTCCCCTAACTGCCCTTTGAGCGTAATGACTTCATTCTCGACCTTGCCGACAGAATCCGTCATGTCGCAAGCAGCAACTTCGGCTTTGGCCGATCTCTCATCAACTTTATTCACTCGCTTCTCAAGCTTTTGGACAGCTTGAATGAGAGCCTCAGGCGCATAGCCCTCGGTTACTTGTGAAGCACTAGCGTCCTTACCGTCCTTGCTCTTTGCCATTCTCCCTCCTTCGCTCACAACTTGCTAACAAAGCTTAACAGCACTATAGTCCCCCGCGACCGTAGCTGCTCTGATACCACGTTGTCACGTGCTGACTAATTCCCCTAGTCTTGTGCACGCTAGCCTACTAACTTCCCTCCCTCGGATGCTAGTCAAGGCTTAACCCCGAAACGCTTCAAGCAAGAATGTGCAACGAAAGCTAAGGAAAGTTGAGAACACAAGAGGATATAAATATTTTGAATGCTTTGATAGCTTGAGAGAGAGAGTGTTTACAAGTTTTTCTGAGGTGCCTCCAAATGAAGGCCAAGTCCCCTATTTATAGGGTTCCAAGCATGGCCTAGAACCTTCCCTAACCTCCTCAAATGGAGGGTTCTAGATCTAACTCTTTCTAGAGTATTCTATACATTTCTTTAGTACATTCCTTCTATATACAAGGCTCTAGAATTATCTACTTAACTCTAGATTTACAGATGATTCAAGGATGTCCTAGGAGGTTCTAGAAGCTTCCGGATGCATCTCGAGTCTCCTTGAGTATTCTGGAACCTTCCGGACTTCTCCTTCAAAATCTAACACCACCATGGTGTTCATTGGGTCTGAATATGGTGGACCCCCAAATTTGGGTTCAATCGGACTTCATTTGGGTCCCTAAATAGCCCATTATTGTGTTACTGTCACTTGGGTGTTCACTAGGGTGACAGCACAGTAGCAATATAAAGCTCTTTAGGGGGAGGGTGTGTCTGGCCTAGTCAGTGTGCACCAAGGGCATTCCCCCTGGCCACGATTGTTGCCTCCCGTCCAATGGCCCTAGTGAGGGTGGAATGTGTGGGTCGTGACAATAGGCACTTAATTGATGACTCCATCTGCCCCTGTTGCAATTCGGCTACTGAGTCCAATATCCATGTCGTGATTACTTGCCCAAGAGTGCAGCAACTCTGGGTAAACAGTGGCTGCGTGAAAGCTCTAGAGCTATGTGTGTCTGGTTCCTTTGGTGAAGTGTTGATGGCATGGGCTAAGGACCTCGAGAAGGAGATGTATCAAAAGAGATTATTTCTCACTTGGTTTATTTGGTACCGTCGAAACAAATGGGTCTTTGAGAATAATCTAGAGCCCGATGTTGCCTTGCTTCTCCGCCATAGCAGACTTGTTTGTGATTTTGGTGAGTACACGGAGAAGATTTATGGTGGAATCTTGCAACCACAAACTCCGGCAGGAAGAATGGTATGGACTCCACCTCCTCCTAATGCTATTAAACTTAATGTTGATGCATCTATTGATGAGGCAGGATGGGTGGGTTTTGGGGCCATTGCTCGTGATCACAGTGGACAGGTGCTTTTCTCGGCTGTTCGTAGAGTCAAAGCGAGATGGGATGTTTTAATTGCTGAGTGTAAGGCTGCTCTGTTTGGTCTTAAAAAGGCAAAGGAACGTGGTTTTGACAATATAATTCTTGAGTCTGACTCCTTGCAGCTCGTGTCCAAGCTAAAGAAGAGTGCTTTCTTATTTTCTGATGTGGATTGTATTTTAGAGGATATTATATCCTTAAGCTCTTGCTTTACTTCTATTATATGGTCTCATGTTAAGCGTGATAGGAATTTAATTGTCCATCACCTAGCTAGGTTAGTGCCGTTGGGTTTTGAACAATGTTGGGACTATCTTGTTCCGGACGAGGTTGCCCCGTATGTACTTTTGGATACTCTCTCAATGAATTAATGCACTAACCGTTTTCTTCTTCAAAAAAAAACAAAAAAAACTAGTGTGTGGTTCGGGCAATGCCCCGGGTTATTAGTTTGTACTTGTTTAATTTGCTAATCAAATTCGACTGTTTGGATAGTAAGACTTGTTCGTTTCGAGTTTAAGTCTTGCTATAAATATTTTTTATTTGTCAAACTCAATCATTACATAATGGAAACAGATAGTATAATAAAGACACAAATTAACTTATGTAAGTCAACTATAATTTTGTTGGATAAAAAAACAAATTTAAGAAATGGTTAAGATGGTTAGACTCTTAACTTAAGACTTGTTGGTCTTGAGTTCAAGTCTTGTTATAAGCAAAGTGACATGTTATGTTTATAATGACATGTGGCGCATATTACTAACATGTCACTTGAAAAAGGTGACACGTGGAAACCTATT
This sequence comes from Chenopodium quinoa, assembly GCF_001683475.1. Lineage (NCBI taxonomy): Eukaryota > Viridiplantae > Streptophyta > Magnoliopsida > Caryophyllales > Amaranthaceae > Chenopodium > Chenopodium quinoa. The sequence continues at coordinate 3,834,625 of NW_018745454.1, forward strand.
TATGACAAGTATATATGAAGCAAGTATCAAGATCCAAGTTTTTATTTAAAGCGTATTATGAATAGATTTGACACAACCGAACCTTTTTGCGTTCTCTTGTGATGAAACTTGATTGAATCGGGTTAATCTTATAACGGGGGCATGTTACTATTTTTTATAGCATTACCCACATGTTACCGTATTTGATGTCATCACCACCTCACTGACATGCTATTATATTGAATTACCAATCAAATTGAAAGCAAACTACTTGAGATAGACAAATTTCAAACTACTCACTCTGTCGTACTCTAATTAATTTAGATTTCATTCATATAGATAAAATTAACTCGACTGAATACCTACAACATGTATTATAAATTTGAAAATATGCTTATTTAAAACTCGTGAGTTGGATAAGTGAAGCCAACCATTCGCTTTGGGCCAATATCAGCAAGGCAACAATTTTGCCAACTTGGGACTAGGGATGGAAATCCAGTCAGGATCTGACCTTACTCCGCCCCGATCCGAGGTAAAAAAATCTGCTCCGAGTCCGAGAAAAAAGTAATCCGAGTTCGACTCCATTAAAATTATCCGACTCCGAGTCAGAGTCGGATCCTTAAAAAAATCCGAGAAAAAAAAACAGACTCCGACTCCAATAGATAGTGGATTTTTGTGTGCGCCATGGTGGCATTTGGGTGTGGGTTGTAAGGCCCAAATAGCCCAATTTCTCAAAGTATATTAAATAAAGAAAAAAAACTCGGAGTCGGATCGGATCGGAGTTGGAGGTTGGATATTGAAATTGGAGTCGGACTTCCGGTTGTGTCGGAGTCGAATTTAGCATAATTCGCTCCAAGTCTGACCCGTTGCCATCCTGAAACTATTACAATTTACAAGGCCTTCTCTTCCAAAAATGTATTGAAAATTGGCCTTTCTACATGTTTCCAAAAGACTCCAATTCAATCTCAATCTAAGATTTGAGAAACGTGAAAAGTTTTTGGTGTAATCTAGCATATTCCTATAATCTTTATGGTGCAAAAAATGATCCCATGTTACACAAACATACAAAAGTCTAAATAATTGCCCCTTTTTATGGCTCAAGTTTCTCAAATCCTAAGCTTTTACAAACAAACAAATTCCTTTAATTTCAGCTACCAATTAGCTCAATTCTTCTCCTCACACTTGTTCTGTTTTTTTTCCTCCCTCTCAATACCTCTCGTTTTCAGTTCTTTCTCGATGAACTCTGAAACTAAGTGAAACCCAGAAAATAGGATAAAAGATTGAAGCTTTTTTTGCAGTTTTTTCTCATGAAATCTACTGCGATAAAACCCTCTATACCTTCATCTTTTAATCAAAAGCTTTTTAATCCCAAAAACAACCCATATCAAAGAGCAATTTCATTGTTTTCTTCATCAATATTCAGGGCAAAACCCCAAAAGAGAGCAATTTGTATATCATGTAAACTTCCATTTAATGACCCTCCTCATAATAGCTTCAATCATTCAACACCCTTAAACCCCTTTTCATTATTAGTTCCAATTTTACAAAGTATAAAGAATTTCACAGCAAAAATTAACTGGGTTTCATACTTAAAAGACCCAGCAATTGATGAAATTACTAGGTTTAATAACGAAAAGACACAATTTTTGCACAATGGAGGAGTTGGGATGGCTCTATTATCCGTGCAATCCACTGCTAGGGACAGATTTAGCCCCTTTATCGCAACACTAGCCGCGAATCCAACGTTTGTTAGTGGATTATTGGCGTGGTTTTTGGCGCAATCTACAAAGGTATTGCTGAATTTTTATGTGGAAAGAAGATGGAATATGAGGATGTTTTGTGCTTCAGGTGGAATGCCGTCTTCTCACTCTGCTTTGTGTACTGCTATGACTACTTCTGTTGCGCTTTGTCATGGTGTTGCTGATGCTTTGTTTCCAGTTTGTTTGGGGTTTAGTCTTATTGTTATGTATGATGCTGCTGGAGTTAGGAGACATGCTGGTATGCAAGCTCAGGTAATATGTTTAAACCATTATCCATATTTGGTTTGTTCTACTAGTACCACTAGACCACTAGTTGTAGATTGTTAGTTAATACGTTCCGGGCTATTTATTTATCATACACGTGGATGTACCTAGAAATAAATAGGTATGTAATATTGTTGCACTATGTTATCAAATTTACATCCTATGACACAATGGTTTGCTATGGTACTAGTCACTAGTCATAGACTCGTAGTTAATATGATAAATCTATCATTCACTTGTGTGTACCTATAAATGATTACTCGTAGGTGAGATCACAACCAAACGCACATCAACACTGTAGAGCTTTTCACTAAGTCCTGGTTGTCCTGTCTCCTGTGTATGACTGTTAGTTATACTTGGTTCATGAATTAGTTGTCAAATTGCTATAATCTCCCATAATTAAGGGCATGATCATTGGATTCAACTTTTTTCTCATTTCATGATAGGAATATGACATATCCTGAGTATCATTGAATGTTCAGTATTAAGGAATAATATGACCTTGCTCTACCAAACTTGCATTTATTTCCTTTCTCATCGTACTCGTATTGTTATTGAATGTACATGTAGTAATTACAAAGTATTTTTTAAGCAGTGCATAGGACCACCGGTGTGCATACATTGTTGTTCTCAAACTTATTTTTCTTCTTATTATTATTTGACAACATACAAATTTCTGTAGCTCTCTTTGCTAGTTTGCTTTGAATTGTTTTCGTCATCCCATATTCCAGTTTAAATTCTACGTATTATATTCATGGCTCTGCAATGTTCCTTTATACACAAAGCGATTGCATGATTAACATCATAACAGGTTGCACTTCTGTGCTCAATTGAGGCTAGCTCACAAATTACGAAAATTTCAGTTGCCTCAACGGGGATTTAAGGCCAACTACTTGGTGTAATGTAAGGCCAAATGCTTTAGTTTAAAGTGATGAATTGGTTGTTTATGATGCATCTAGTTAACCTTTATGGTGTGTATGACGAACTCTACTGAAAGTGATAGATTAACTGATTAACTGAAAGGTGTTATAAGCTTAAATGATGTACTCGTATTTAATATGCATGTGATCTGATTTGATCTTTCTCAAGTCTTCAATTCGAACTGCAGTTTAAGTTTCTAATGATGCATTCATTTCCTCTGTCAAAATTCTTGACCTATTTTGATACTCCGTAGTTTTTGTATTTGTTGGCACCTCAGTTAACCTATGTAAAATTGCTAATATATTGGTTCTCTATGGGATTCATTCGACTAGGTTCTGAACAAGATCATTGAGGATTTATTCCAAGGGCATCCCATCAGCGAAAAGAAGCTCAAAGAACTTCTTGGCCATACTCCATCACAGGTCTTTGCTGGAGCTCTTCTAGGTATTGTAGTGGCTTGTTTTTGTTGCCAGGGTTGTTTGGTTCCGATATGATAAACTTAAGTTGCTTCTGAATGAAATCTTCTTCGGTATGAATGTCTGGCTGCTAATGCTAAACAAGTCTTGGCAATTGGCATACAACTACTAATCACTTCACGGTGATATCATAATAAGTACTGAAGAAGCTAGGATTCATTAGTTGCTTCCTTGAACATTTGTATCAGTATACATTTTTTGTAAAAAGTAGATCATCTCAATATAATTGTTGAGATGATGGTTGCTGGTGTAATTTGATTGGTATTGTAATTTGAATAATAATGATTAAATGTATGAGTTGCAATGTTTGTTGCTATTTTTCACAAAATTATCTAATCCAATTTGGTATAATCAAATACGTACTTCACACATTTTTTTTAGGTAGGATAAACTGTCCTATCGAATAAATGTCTCACAGGTCAACCCGACCAAATTTACGAGCTAAACACTTTAAGAATACTTGTATTGGTTAACCTAAGTTGTTTATGTGTATAAGCGGGTGGGCACGCATGTGGATATATGAAAAACGGATAACAGTAATAACACAACCTTAACAGGTTATGCATCTGTCAAGTAGTCAAGTGTTTTCTTGCAAAAAACGCTCTCGACTTCTCATAAATTGCCCTTGATTTGATACATATCAAGATTTCCAAGTGACAACTAAAAAGTCAACCTTTTCAGCTGCCAACATTTTTTTTTGACGGTCTCTATCAAAGTTAGTGTGAATAATCATATATGGCGCAATTTTATTGTCTCTTCACTCCTTTTTGTTTTCTACATTTTATACTTACATAACTTCGCATTTTTAATTGAGCAGCTGTTTAGTTTCTGTGTTCATAATTTTTCTTCTGAGTTTTGGGTTTTATTCAGAAGATCGTTGTTGTTTAAACTAAAAATTAAAAATGGGTTGTGGGAATTCAAAAGACGAAATGAAATTGTCTTCGTCTGATAATTTCTCTCTCCTTGCGGCAGATACTGTTTGTGAGTATTCTATCTTTTTTCTCTTTCAATTTATTGATTTGTAATTTAATATAAGATATGTCAAATGAATGTGTATGAGATTTGATTTTTTTTTTTTTTTTGAATGCTTGAACTTTGTTACCATAATTTCTTAATTTGGGATTTATTGCATATCAAGGATTTGTTTCTATGGTTTGGATGATATAATAAAATGGGATGGCTAGTCCTCAATAGCCAAGATTTCTATCGTGCAACCGGTTGTACAATGTGCACGGTACAATAAAAGGTTATTAGTCTATTACTCGTATTTGAATGCTCAAATGAACCCTGAAATACCATTGATTTGTACAGTACAAATGGAACTTTTTGTGCTTGTCATAAATTCATAATCTATGAAACAATAATTATTTTGCTTTTAACTTCATTATTTTCTTTGTATGTTTAAACAAACAACCATGAAGGTGTGTGAGTGTGACTGAACAAAATATGATCTTATTACTCCATATTTTTTGAAAGATTTTTCTTTTTCTTTCACAAAAGTAATGTTACATGCTTCTTTTTCGGTATTTTTTTTTTTAAAGAAGCTATGCCCAAAATTACCTAACTATTTTAGAGAAAATAAATATTTATAATTTGATAATTTATTGATTGTTTTTTGTTGCAGTTACTGTGGATGAAGTGGATCTTTTATTTGACTTATTCAATAAACTCAGCAACTCTGTTGTCAAAGATGGTTTTATTCAAAAGGTATATAAATATCCTTGATGTATAAGTGATACTTAATCTGTTTTATATGGTAGCAAATGAAGAGTTGTTATGTATTATATTATTGATATATCTAAGTTACTATTGTTTTATTGTTTCTTTAAGCTAATACAATTATCAATTATGATGATCAGGAAGAACTTCAACTTGCATTATTTAAGAATAGTATGAAGAGAAGCCTTTTTCTGGACAGAGTATGTGTTTCCTTTTTGTTGTTAGATGCTGATGTCCCATATTTCATGCAAAAATTTCCGATCTATAGTTGTTCACTTGTTCTTTTTCCTTCAGTTTACATAATACTGAAGTATTTTTTGCCTTACAAGATAAGTTGAGCAGTATTTATTAAGTATGAAATCTGAAGTTATATTACTTCAGAATTCAGAAAACTGGACAACCTTTTAGCAATTTGAACTGTGGGAATATCAGTGTATGATCTGAATCACTGATTGCTAGGTTTCACGTTTCGTTTTGGAAGCTGGACTGATATATATGGTGGATTTTATTACTATCTAGGGCCTTGTATATGCTGACAAATTACTGATTCACAACTGTTTTTGTTATATGCACTTCCCGGTTTTACTGACTGTATCCCGGCCATTTGCCCCAGCCTTACTAACTCGGTTGCATACTTGCAGATGTTTGATCTCTTTGATGTCAACCAAAATGGCTGCATTGAGTTTGGAGAGTTTGTTCAATCATTGAGTGTCTTTCACCCTAGCACTCCTGACAAAGATAAAATGAAGTGTAAGCGATACCTTATATTTAAGCCTGAAGTTCCTAGATAGCTAAATAACTAGTTTTGCCAATTGTTTCCTGCTAATGAAAAGCTTCCTGGCTAGTTTTGCCAATTGTTTCCTGCTAATGAAAAGCTTCCTGGCAGATGCATTTCGGTTGTATGACCTAAGAGGAACTGGCTATATTGAACATGAAGAAGTAAGTGCATAATTTACTTCTATATATATCCTAAATGCCATTACTATCCTTGCATCAAATGTACATTGCCTTACCCTGGCCTTGTGGTATCTGAGTGGTGGTATCCATTTCGCTTAGCACAAAGAATTAAAGTCATAACACCATTAATCTTCTAGCTTGCATGAAAAGACTTCATGCTCCCCTTTCAATAATTTAAATGGGATTAAAATCTGCCCTAATCCAGGGTGAAAGGCCATGATCAATAAACCTGATGACTCAAAGCTACAATATGATTACATGTATCCACATTATTAGCTGCAGAACACTGTGAAATCATCAAAACAAATTATGTGACCTGTGAAAAGTGAGGAAACGACTTATCAGCATGTCAACACGAACAAGAAACAGAATATGGTCTAGTCAGATGTATAATTTATGCTGTTTTAACTTGTTTGAATTATAAATAAAAATTTCATGAGAAAGAGTCTGTAAGTTATATTGTTCATTTGTTCAACTGTTCATTTATATATAGGAATCTAAAGTAAAGGTTGAGTATATATTTAGGTTTCAGTGAAGCTAATTTTGTTTATTAAGGTTTGTTCAAAGTTAACTGTTTTGTTTTGGCAGTAGTAATTTAATGCCCTTGATGCAGTGATTTTGCTTCGGAGATGATTTACAATAGAGCAAAAGTGTGGAGTAGTAATTTTTTACTTTCATTCGTGCAGTTGAAAGAAATGGTGGTGGCCCTTCTGCAGGAATCAGACATGCATCTCTCAAGTGATATCGTTGAAGCCATTGTTGACACGGTATGGACTTAAAAATTAGAATTGCTTTCTTGTTATTTTTCAATCTATGAATATTGATTGGGTTGGGCAAATATGGCTGCTTTCTTTGTTACCAGACATTCAAAGAAACAGATTTAAAAGGTGACGGGAAAATCGACATGGAAGAGTGGGAAGAATATGTAGCGAAAAATCCCAAACTGCTAACTAACATGACTCTTCCCTATCTGATGTGAGGATTTGATTTGACTTGCTCTTTGAATTTCAATATCTTTTTTAGTATCTGTATTTTGTCAGCATTTCTGCACATTTGCACTTATAAGCTATTCTTTGTGCTTTCAGGGATGTTAATCTTGCTTTTCCGAGCTTTGTGATGAACAAAGAAGCTGAATGCTTAGAGAGAAAGGGACCGGAGGAATAGACACAAGTTCTTTCCTTTGACATGATTCAAAGAAGCTGCGTGTTTATTGTTTAGTTGAAGCTCGTAGGGGAATAGAATCTCTGCATAAATGCAGGGGTTAGATGTACTGGTAAGATAGCTTTCATGACTGTATGAGCAATGGTGTTGATCCATTTGCGCACTGGACTAATGGAGTAATGGCCAGATTTGTAGCAGTCTAGCAGATGATGTGCATACTGCACGGATGCGTTATATGCTATGAGGTGTGAAAATCATACTCCATAGCATCTACATACTGCTTCAATGTAAATGGAACTTTTGTATGGTAACATTCACAAACTTTTCATAAGCAACCTCGCAGTTATTAGTTATCTGAGTATTTTCAAATCTTGACAGCACAATTACTAGTACATGATCGCAAATTCAGTCTGTCAGTCAATCAGTCATCATTTGGTCTTATTGTACTTCTGTAGCTGTGGTTATTCCGTTATTTGTATCTCATACTGCACATCCTGAAATAAATTCAGGAGTTTTGAGTCCCTGATCATTGAATGCTTCCAATCTTGAGCACGGCGAGTTCACTGCTGTACAACCTTATTTGCTGTTACCATACCTTGTAAAGCTAAAATACATCGTTTTCATTTCTGCAGCTAGCTAGTGTTATAGACAAAGTAAACTTGGATATACTTACATAGATACGCTCCACCCAACTGTGACGTACACGTTCATCGCCTCCTGTATTGCAGGCTGTACGACATTTAAGATATACCCAATTATGTGGTAGAGAAAACTCTGCCTAAGGCAACTTGTTAGAAGGGAGTTCTGTCATTAGTTGAGTACCTAAAATTGACGTTGAAAGCTTGAAATGTTTATTAACAAAGGCATATAGTCAATGAAATGAAATTTGACATTTGGACTGATGTACCAAGTTGGATCTCTTCATTTCTTGAGATTTAATCTGACTTAGATATTTTTTGTCCATTTCTTTGGTGTGCTACAAGTCTTCAACAAACGACACAACGTGCAATTAACCCATAATCTTCGGTGAAGAACATTTCTTAATTATTTTTTAAGTAAAGATTATATTTTCTCTTTTGATTATTGTTCAACTACACTATAATTGTACTGCCTTTTATTTGATTATAGATTTTCTATTTTTCTTGGCTTTGATACATTGTTCAGCTTTCACATGAAGATACTTAGTACTCTTGTATGTGATACTTGGTACACAAATTTAATTCAACCCTTTTATATAAAATAAGAGTTGATATTATTTCTTTTGAAAAAAAAAACATCTTCGGTACATTATTACACGTCTTATACGTGGTTTGGAGTAATAGACGAACTAATGAAAGAGTTCCTCCGTACATAAATATTGTAGATATCCGTTTTCGACTAGCAATAAACTATAAAGAGAATCGACCCAATTCAAAAGACTTCAATACCAAACACGACTCAACTCAAAGAAATCGGACACAACTTAAGCCAAACAAACAATTAGCCACTTGTGCTAAAAGTTAAAACCTAACGTCCTTTTGCTCACTAATTATCTTAATCAAGTACATGTACTATACAAAAGTATAATTTCCTTTTTCTTAAAATTTCAAATTAATTACTTTGAAGTTAAATAATTAAAAAATAATCCCGTATTAAAAGACGGTTGAATTAATTACAGAAAATCTCACCTTTCCAGCATTTCTTATGGCCCAAGACAAAAATAAATACAAATCTCCTTTATTTTTCTTTTTAATAAAAATACAAAAAATGGGAAACAACCCAAAAAAAAAAACTCACCGTTGCCAATAAAATGCCGTGGCTCCACAAGCTTTAACCAATCAGAGCTTCCCATTAACGTGTCATTCCATAATTTTCCCAAAAACAACCACTCATAAAATAATTATAAATATTTTATTTTATTATTTTTTAATAAAAAAAAGTGTCAACGTTACGAATATTAGTTAGCTACGACTACGCGTATATATCATCCTTCTCATCACTGACGTATCCTTCCTACCCGTTGCATTTTCCCCAAATTCTACTTTTCTTCTTTTTCGCAATTTCTTCGATTAATACCTCCTTTTCATCGAAACTTCATCGATTAATTGCGATTCCTTCCTCTTTCATTCAATGATTGATTGATCTTCCTGCTTTTTAAATTTTCAATTTCTGATTTCGTTACTCCTTTTTTGGGATTCTGATTTCCCGATTTCTGCTGTACTGATGCTGGTTTTTTGATACGTTTGGGGGTTTTTGTAAGTGTGATTCTCTCCGTTTCTTTTTTTTTTTTTTTTTTTTTTTTTGTATCTATGTTCTTATAACACTGTAGATACAGAAAATTTGTTGGGGGTTATGAATCTTTAGTGTTTAATTATTTTCGATTAGTTTTCTGTATATATATAGTTTAGATTCTTGAAATTCGATTGAATTTCATAACCAGAAGGGAAAATGTCGTCGGCTGGGATTGCAGTTAGTAGAATTAGGGCGGATGATCCTGTGATTTCGCCGCGATTTTTCCACAATGCTTTTGATTTGAATTTGGATGAATCTATAATGGTTTTCTTGAGTGTTTCTGGGAATATGATACCGTTGCGTGTGTTTGAATCGGACTCGATTGAGTCTGTGAAAATGAAGATTCAAAGCTTCAAAGGGTTTGTTGCCAAATCCCAGAAATTGGTTTGTGGAGGGAGGGAATTATCTAGGAGTAATTCGTTAGTTCGCGACTATGGAGTTGCTAATGGAAATGTTCTTCACTTAGTGCTTAGGCTTTCTGACCTTCAGACTGTTAAGGTTAAGACAGAATCCGGGAAGGAGTGGACTTTCGATGTCGGGCGATACCGGGATGTTGGGTATGTTAAGAAACAGATAGCTAAGAGGGCGAAAGGTTTAGTTGAGGAGGATGATCAGGAGATTGTTTATGAAGGAGAGCCACTTAAGGATCAGCAATTAGTTGATGACATTTGCAAGCAAAATGATGCTGTGATTCATTTGCTTGTAAGGAAGTCTGCTAAGATTAGGGCGAAGCGTGTTGCCAAGAACATTGATGAGCTTTCTGTGGAAGCAACGGGGTTGGTTAAGAGGCAAGCGTATGAGGTTAAGCCGGTCGATTCAGTATTGACATCAAGTTATCTCCGTGAAAAAGACTTTGTTTTCGAGCCAGTGGTTGTCAATCAGAAAGCTGAAATACCATCAGCGATATTGGATGTTATGAAGATGACTTATGAGGGATTAGATAGTGGGAATACTCCAATCAGGTCAGCTGAAGGTTCTGGAGGGGTTTATCTTATGCAGGATTTGACTGGGTTAGAGTATGTATCTGTGTTCAAGCCCGTTGATGAGGAGCCTAAGGCGAGGAACAACCCTCATGGTATACCTGGGACCCTTGATGGTGAAGGGCTGAAAAGGGGCACTCAAGTCGGGAAAGGGGCGTTTAGGGAGGTAGCAGCTTACCTCTTGGATCATCCATTGAATGGCAGACGCAATTTCTCAGGAGAAGCACTGGGATTTGCTGGGGTTCCTCCTACAGGTTTGGTGAAATGCTTGCATAGTGGATTCAATAACCCTGATGGCTTAACTCCTAAGATGGGATCCTTGCAGAAATTCGTTAAGAACGATGGAAGCTGTGAGGATATCGGTCCTGGTTCTTTTCCTGTGGGAGAGGTGCACAAAATCTCCGTGCTTGATATAAGGCTGGCTAATGCAGACAGACATGCTGGGAATATATTGTATAGCAAGGACAAGGAGACTGGTCAGACTGTCCTGATTCCCATCGATCACGGATACTGCTTGCCGGATTATGTAAGTGCCATCGCATTCTTCCTGTTAACACTTTATTTAGTACTATGTTTTAAATATGTGTTAGCTTCATTGCTTACTGTCATGAATGGTGCTTGATAGGGAATTTAAATGGTTTAGTTCATTAGACTACATTTTATTGATTGCCTGCACTTAAGCTTATTATCATCTTCTAGGCCTACATTTTATTGATTGCCTACATTTTATTCATTTTGTTTGAAGTGTTAAGTAGAGTTTTATGTATAGAAAGCAAATTGATTGACTGTGAGTTCTGGCTTTGTGTTTTCTCTCGGATGCTTGGATGATTGCTGTCCAGCAATGGCAGATGTAAAATCTCCTTGATTTGATGCTGATAATCGTGTTTAGTTTAAGGATATCGGTGCCTTGCCAATGTGGCCAAAATTTGATCTGCTTGAAAGATGCATTAGCTGGAGCTCTGAATTTGGTCATAACTGCTTGAGTTTAGCAGATGATTTATCATATCATTTGGTTTCAACTTTTGAACAGAGGTTTTGAATTGAAACAGGCTAGTTGTCTCATGTATGAACTCTGCTTTATGTATTATAGTTAGGGATTTCTTCTGAGTATTTGCTTGTTATCTGAGTTAATTGTGTTATTAGGATCCCTGTCATTTGCAGCATATCTTCTGTAGGATAAAATCATATCTAATACCAAATTTATCTGGGACTATTACAGTTTGAAGACTGCACATTTGAATGGCTCTACTGGCCACAAGCTAAGCAACCATTCTCTGCTGAGACTGTCGAGTACATTAGGTCTTTGGATGCCGAAGAAGACATTGCTCTCCTCAAGTATTATGGATGGGATCTGCCCGTTGACAGTGCCCGCACTCTTCGCATCTCTACCATGCTGTTGAAGAAAGGGGTGGAGCTTGGGTTAACTCCATATGAAATTGGTAGCATCATGTGCAGGGTGAACATTAACAAGGAGTCGGTGCTTGAGGAAATTGTCCAAGAAGCACTGGACTCAGCACTCCCCTGCACAAGTGAAGCAGGTTTCCTCGAAACTGTGTCCGACATCATGGATCGTCGCCTTGACGAGATTTCGGGGTAGTTGATAGTGGTACATACATGTGCATAATGTTAGGTACATAAAAAGTATGCACAGATTTAATAATAGGGGTTGATAGATAGTATCTTTTTCTTTTCTAGGCTACCCTCAGTTGAAGTACATTCTTTAATTCTCATCGAGTCAGTTCCGATTTCGCCGAAGCTTGGCAACCCTCTCAGCTAGTTTTGATGAAGGTTTTCATGCTAAGGGGGTAATCTTTATCCTGTTCAGTGTTTCCCACACCATTTCTTCTATCAGATCGTATTTCATCTCATACTGCTAGTTGTATTTAGATGAATCTAACAAGATTTGTGTATGAGTTTGTATCTTTGATTGTGTGGCTTGAGTGTACTCTCAGGTGGGAGTATTGCGTACTCGTTGGCAAAAATCTTGTCGTGATTTCCAAACATCAATTATTGTGTACTAGCAAGATGAATGAAGGCTAGTCTTGTTTTTGCAGTAAAAGATGGGCCCATATTTTGACAAAGTTGTTGGGGTTTTGAAGTCATATGTAGAACAAAGATATTTAAAATGCAAGAATTTGAATGAATTCAGAAGAGAATGAATCAGTATTAATCACTAATGATATAGAATAAGAGTTACAGTGAATTTAGTCTTAAAAATCCTTAAAATGCTCTGATTTGTGCCATACTTTTGGGTTACTCAAAGGCTTGTCTCTCTCCCTAACAATGCAAGGGACGTATCAGATATTTAGATGTAATAAGATATTTATGCTTGTAATTGCTGGTCTTTTGTGAATCACGTATTGTCTGTTTGTCACAATTGATATGTTTCTAGTCTCAAACTGAGATGGATAAGTTTGTTGGGAGGCAGTTATGTACATATCTCTATCACTTTTCTATGCTTCGTCTCTCCCAAATTTTACCCCCCCCCCCTCCCCCTCCAAGCTTGTTTTAGTTTGGAGATAACTGGTTAGGGGTCGGGCCTACGAATTCAGTTAGACCCCTTTGATTAGGAGCAATATGGTTCATCATGGAAAACTTAAAACGATGAACATTGACTGGACTAGATATTGATGGGATTTATTTTGAATAGCTCGAAATTTCGACTTGTACTCGAACATGAATGGACTTGACTCAAACCAAGCTAGAACAAGGCATTATTGCAACCTTTATTTGAACAAGTGACAATCCTCACAATTCACAAATTATCAAAGTGTCTAACCCACTAGGCCACTATTGAGGTTCAAATCAAAATCAACCCACTATTCCAAAATAAAAAAGTTTTCCTAACAAAAATAGTAAAGGGAAAAGTAACATGGACATGTTTTCCAATTTCCATCAAGCAAATAGCAAGATGCCACGTGTACACCATATTGATCATCCTCATCATTCACCATGTGGGCTCCATTTCTGACTCTAGCTACCTTGTTAGCACTTAGCAAAAAAACAAAGACACTTAGTTTTAGCTAAAGAAATCAAATCACACTTCAATTTCCTCACTCTTTCTCCCCACTTTTCTCTCCCACTCTCACTTCCCCCCCCCCCCCCCCCACAAATGTGCCCCCCACCATCTCACCCTCGGCAACTTCCACAACAACCACGCCAACCTCCACCACCTCTGCCACGCCAACCACCCCAACAACCACGCCAGCCACCGCAACAACCACCATCACCACGCCAACCTCCTCAACAATCACCTTCGCCACGACAACCGCCACAACAATCACCACGACAACTACCCCAACAGCAACCGAAGCCCCCAGCTGACCTACGCCAACCACCACCACCACCACCACAATACCAACCATCACCTCAGCAGCTACCACCATACCAACCGCCGCCGCAACAACCACCACAATACCCTCAACCACCACCGCAACAACCACCATCATACGAAGAACCACCACCACCGTACCCTTACCCCTACCACCATCACCCAAGGCCGAAAAAATCAAGCTCAACCTTAGCATCTTGCTTTTTAGCAACTTCTTTCTTGATCCTTCTTACAATCGCAGCTGTAATAACTTGCTTCATTCTCTTCCGCCCACAAAACCCACAAATCTCAGTTCACACCATGAAATTCCCATCTTTTACTCTCGTCAATGGCACTGCCAACTTCACCTTCTTCCAATACGTGGCGGTTCGGAACCCGAACCGCTACTCCTTCTCTCACTATGACAGCTCCCTGCAGCTCTTCTCCTCCTCTGCAGGACCCCTTGGATTCATGTACATCCCTGCAGGAAGTATAGCTGCTGGCAGAACTCAGTTCATGTCTGCTACATTTGATGTCAAGTCTTTCCAACTCCCGCCCAATGTCGGAAACGCAGGATCCGGGCCTGTTCCTGGTTCCGGGCAGATAATGGAGCTGGAGACGAGGATGAAGTTAGTGGGAAGTGTCAAAGTGTTGAAGGTGTTTGCACATCATGTTGAAAAAGGAGCTAAGTGCAGGGTTTCAATTCAGGTTTCAGATGGGTCTGTTCTTGGCTATAATTGCTGATCGATCCCAATTCCATTCCAATCTTTCACCTTATTTTCGGCCTTTTTTTCGAATTCAAGATTAGTAACAAGTGTAAAAAAGAAGGAATTTTGTGTGTTGTAATTCTAGGATGATGATTCAGTTTTTGTCTAGGAGATCAGCAAAATTATGTACTGTAGATTTTTTTTTTTTTTTCCTTTCTGTTGGGAACTAAGTTCTGCAATGAATGTGTTGTAATGTAAAATATGAAATTTTTAATGAGTTAATGTAGTTAATATGCAACAAGATTTGATCGGAATTTCCAAACTGGTATAATTGACAATGATTGCAAATTTGCAAGTTTATCTATACAAATAAGGAAAGAATATCCTCACATCATACAAGGGCAATACTTGAGCTGATTAATTTGGTGGGCAATCTTCATCCAAGCTGTTGTTTGAGACATTATGTTGTCTCCTCGTTGGCAGACTTCAATCTAATGCTACTCGATCTCATGATAGGCACCTGGTTGTTTACAAGTCGAACCGAGTAGTCGTAGTGAGACTGGTCTTGTATCTTTGCGCCGGATGATTCCTTAGAACAACTGATGATGGTGTTATTCTGGAGGACTTTTACTTTACAAATAATGATGTATCTTCGATTCTCCATATTTAATTCAGAATGCTGACCCTGAAAATTTAAAAAGAAGAAAAAGAAAAAGTAAAAGGAAAGAGTGGTAAGTAAAGCCGAAAAGGAAATGCAATTGTGACAGAAGTACTGGAAGGAACTGAATATTCAAGCTGATGATACCTGATTTAGAAATAATTAGCTGATGTAACTTTTGAAAGACTAGTGTTCATTTTTTGCTGGGTCTCTTCCGAGCTCGCTTCTTTCTTTTTCTGGATCATCAAGTCGTTCAGTTACATGAAATTGCAGCATGTAAATAGACTATTAAAGGAAATTTCGGGAATTTTCATAGTTGATCATACAAGCTGATAAAAGGAAATCTGAATGTTACCTCTTGGTGGGTGGACTAACGCCTAAGACGCCCTTCATCAGCGAGCTTATGTCAACAGAGCGCTCTCGCATGATCTTATCATGGTACATTTTGCTTCCAATCTCAACAATCAATTCCTCGACCTCTTCGAGATGTTGATCCACATTGAGCTTTATTTCCCCTTTCCTAATTACAGTGACATCAAAGCCATTTACTTTGGCTTGCCGAAAAACATCCTGTGAAGGTAGCAAAATTGACTAACAATATTAAAATAAAGCTAATATAACAAATGTGATAATACCCCACCCCCCCTAAACACACACACACACAAACAGGTCAAACACACTATCAAAATGCTTATCCCTCCAATCCTAAGTCCCCAATGCACACAAATATATGACCTTAAGAGAGGTTGAAAAACATAAAAGCACCTGCAAAAGGGGTAAAGAAGACTTGAGGAAGAGATAAGAAACACCAAGACAATTACCTTGGGAGGTTGTGGAACAATGAATGCTTTTCCCTTGCCAAGCATCTCCAAATGAGCTTGAATTATATAACAAAAATTCTTGCAATCACTAGGGTCTTCAAAGGCAATTACATGACGCGGCTTTGGTTCGAGCTCAAGATCCACACCCATTTCTAATGAGTAAAACCCAACCCTTTGGTCTTCACCTTCATAAGTATACATTTCAATGCACTGCAAGCAGCAAAAATAATTGATTTCTCAGTGGGGATAAGCAAACCGACTGTACGATTCCAGAGCACTTCTTAAAACATCAGCAAATAACAAATGCAATAAAAAAAAAGAATCACAAATATCATCATAGACAATAGCGAGGAATGGTTTAGATTCCAAAATTAAAGGGTGTGTAACGACTCCTTGAGAAACCAATTTTCTGATAAAGGAAATGCAGGAGTAATTTCGCATGAAAAAAAAAAAAAGAGGATTAAAACTGTATACCAGCAAATGAGGAAGATCTAACCACCACAGGTAATCTTCTTCCTTCTCTTCAGCATATTCACGATACTTGCTTACTACAGCTTGTGGTCCAAACATTTCCATTTCTCTCCTTAGTTTGCTTAATTTTTTCTCTATGATCTCCTTGCCTTTCTGAGGAATTTTATCCATCAAATCAGCTGCATCTTGAATTTCTTCCTTAGTAATCCACCTATCCAAATCCTTCCCTATATCCTTCATGACAGATTTCACTTCTGGATCAGTTTCTGCATTATAGGATTCCACAAATCCACGAGACCATTTCTTTGTGTGCTTCCAATACTCTTTCCCAGACTTTTTGCCAGGTTTAACTGAGCCATCACTTGCCTCAATTACAGTCTTTGAAACTTTAGCACCTTTTTCTCTAGGTAATGACTTTGAGGGAGAAGCTTTCTGGGAAGCCTCAACACTATCCATGTATTTAGATTCATTTTCCGTTTGAAGAGATGATGTCACCTGCTGTTGACTTCTGCTATTATTCAGAAAGTCAGAAATTGTATCCAGTGGTGGACCTTTCCATTTAGGTATAACCTTTTCCGGAGGATCATATAAGCTGATACCATCTGCAAAAATTGTGAGAATGTGAGCTTGCATCCAAATTCAGACACAAACTACCCAATATTGCAATTAAGATAACACAGCAAGTCAAAATGTGATTATTTGACCTAACTTCTATGTGAAAATAAACCCAAGCTTGAATCATATCATTGAGTAAATAGACTACTGACAAAAGTTACTCTGTACTAGAATACAAATAGCATTAGTAAAGCTGTGGAAGTGGCTCCATGATAAATTGATAGCTAGGTTGAAGAATATAGTACCTGCTCCATAGTCAATATTTTCAATGTTTGAATGTAGCCAATCATGCAGAGCTGCTAACTTCTGATTCTCCTTTTCAACTTTACTTTCTAGGCCAGCATAAAACGCAACTTTATCTTCAGGATCCATAGAATGGAACGGATCCCGTCCAGCCAACTCATTTTCTCGAACTTTGAAAACAATCTCTTTCAGTTTATCATCCTGCATCCACTCTAGTTCTGTGTTATCTGTTATACACCCAAGTGTCATTAGGTCCAATTCTGTATCCTCCTGGTTATTTTTCTCTCTAGCAACATTGTAATTTTCCCTGAATCCACTGCCTATTTTCTTCACAATGGGCTCTACTTCATGAAAATTCTTTTCTAACCAGTTCTCTTTATCAGCAAACAAAGCTTCCTCCCTGTCATCTACTGATTCTAAACTACTTCCAGAACCTAGTAACGTTTCAGCAGTCTCATGATTCTTCCTGTAATCATTTTCATTGTTTATCCCTCCTAGTTGAACTTCTTCTTTCACAGAACCAGAACTAGAACCATTTAGATAATTTCCAACACCAGCAGGGACAATTATCTCGCTAGGTTTAGAGGAATTCCGTGTTTCATTGACTTCATTAAGATTGAAATTACCATTGTCATTAGACAAATACACCTTTTCCTGCAGATTGGCATCATGAAGAGCACTTTTATGACGAACACCTGCTGCCTCTGTAAATTTACTACCATTATGAGATGCATTTTGGCCAGAAGCAGGGTCTGAAATTTTACTTAAATCAGTAGGCTTAGGCATAACACCTGTTTCTACTTTTTCCAAACTTTGTTCAGTTAAAAGGGGCTTATTTGCTTCCTGACTATCATCACAAATATCATTTTCACCAGGCATAAGGTCTAATCTTCCACATGAATCACTAATAGTGTCAGTACCTGAGATTTTAACACTTGGTGGATCAAAAGCTTTGTTCTGATTCAATATACTTTCTGTCTCTAGCTTTACTCCATCAATATCAGTTGCAAAAACTTCATTTCCTTTTGCAGAGTCATACATAACTTTTGGGGCTGGGATGGTATCGAATTTCTTGTCTGCATCAAAAGTCTTCAATGCCTCGCCATCCTCTTCCAGCCTCTTGCTGTAACTATTGTCCATTCCCTCGTCTTTAGAAGCAGCTGTGGTAGGAATATCACTAGCTTCAGATCTTTTATCATTTTTCTGCAAGAGATATTCCCTAGCTTCTTTTACCGAGCGTATGATTTTTGGCTTCCTTCTCACAGGTGTTTTTTTTGGTAGATGAAGTTGGCTCCTAGAAATGAAAGACTGACTCCCTTCGGTTACGTTTGATAAATCAGAAATATCATGGCTCTGAAAAGGACTACTTATATGGCTTTTTGTGTCACCTATAATCATTCCGTTTGAATTATTATGAGGCTCCACATCCTCAATACCCTCGTATACATCTTCACTGGTGGATTTGGAATCATCGCTCTGCATTTCTTGGGGGGTGCCTGATATTTCCATCCCTGGAATTCCGTTTAGCGTACTTATTTCAGCAAAAAATTTACTTAAAAGGTTACTCATGTCACCACCAGCATGTTCTTCAAGAGCGTCTTCACTGATGTATGGCAGTACATTTGAAGCTTGTATCTCTGCTTCATCAGTCCAAATTGAATTCTCGGGTACTTCAACAGTGTCTTTCTCCACCAAATGCTCCTCATTTGGTAATTGTCCATCCAATTCACCCCCTTCGCTTGCAGAGCCTTCTCCTCTCTCAATCTCCCGTGCATGTCTTGCCATCATCTGTATCTCCTGAATCCTAACATCCACATCAACAGAAGCCATCTTTGGAGCACCTGTAACATCAAGGGCAACCAGACCGTTAGTTAACCCTTTTGCCTCCCTAATTCTATTCAACACCTCATCCTTGTCAAGACGAGGCCTTTCAGTGAGCACAGTAGGCGTGTCAGCTGGCCCTTCCAAGACTTCCACACTACCCTTCTTCACCTTCTCTTTCTCCATTCTCGACTTCATCTTTCTCCTCAACATTTCCTTCTCAAAACTCGAAATTTCCTCCTCCTTTCCTCCCAAAGTAAGCAACCTTTTGATCATCCAAACAAAGACAAAACCACAAACCACAGCAATCCCAACCCTTGAAACCTTTGTTATCGACTTTGGTTGGACAATTACACTCCTAATTCTACTAACAAAACCTGATTCTTCACCAGAAACTACAAATTTAGCAACAGAACTATTCCTTGGGATTACATTCTTCCCACCCTCTACTTCTTTAGCTAAAAGTTTAGCATATGAAATCTTTGTTTTCACTTCATCAAAATCTTCTAACTCACTTTCCTTCCTAAAATACAATGGTTCTACTCCACTCCTCTTCAAAATCTCATCCTCATCAACCAAAACTCGCTCAACTTTACCATTACCATCTTGAAAAACAGTGAAAATTGGACTAGACCCAATTCCCCAAAACTCAATATCTTTCTTATACTGATCAACCCAACCCTCCAATTTATTCCACAAAACAGATTCCCCAAATTCCCTAGAATTCCCCAAATTACTAATTTCAGAATCAATTGTTCTTTCCAATCCATCACTACTTAATTTTAAATCAGAAACTTGATTATCAACTAAATTATGGGCTGGGTCAATAATTTTTTGAGGGTTTTGACGCACCTGTGAGTTGCCACCATCATCACCAGTGAGCTTCTTCCTCAGAGAGTTCCTGCGCTTCGTGGGTCTACCAAAACGAGCAGAAATGTGAAATTTTTTGGTATTTTGGAGTGGTAAATTAGTCGAAAATGGCGGGTTTGGGAAAGATTTGAGATGGGTTTTGCGGAATTTATAAGGGGTTTTCTTGGTGAGAGTCCTGAGTGAAGATGAAGGACAGAGAAATGAGATTGAGGAAGAAAATTGGGGTTTGGGTAGAAATGAAGACGTAAGAATCTCCATTGAAAGAGAAGCTGAAGATTACATGGATAGACAGAGAGAAAGAGAAAGAGTTGAAGAGAGGAATTTGGCTTAAACCCTGGCTTAAGTCCTATTGTAGAATGTTAAATTGCTATGGATGTCCCACATTGGTCTTAGGGAGGGTTAATGTTGGGTTTTAGATAAGACAATACGTTGTCCTCTCCTCGAGCTAGCTTTGGGGGATGGCTCTTGTTGTCCAATATAATGAAGGTGACGTCGGAATTGCAGTGTTCGCCCGGGGCTAGGGGGTTCCTGCCTAGCGCAAAGCCTATGGTTGAAGAGGTGATGCCGGCATTGCAGTGTTCGCCCGGGGCTAGGCAGCCTAGCGCAAAGCCTTGTTGGTGTTTATACTGGATAATGAGCTCTCCTCCCCTTGAGCTAGCTTTTTGCATTACAATAAGAGGAGCTATCAAAATATTTTATTTTTAGTAGGGTTTTATGACATTTGAAATTGAAAAGAACATTGGACGTGAAGTTTTCAACCTTAATTCTTCAATTTTATTAATCGACAAACGACAATTTGTGTTTAATGTTAGAGTATACAAGAATTGTCTTCCAGTAACTGCTTTCCTAGAGAATCGATAATGATAGTGTTAATAATCAAAAATGAAAATAAAGAATAGTAACGGAAATGAATAGCTTGGCTGAAAAGACAGCGTAATCATGGACATCCACATAAAACAAGCTATAAGAACCTCATTTATGCAAAGCAAGAAGTTAGTTGGCGAGTCGGGCACAATCTTGGAAGCACGAAGCTCTTGACAACATGATCCAACAAGTCACAAAGTGCAAGACAGACACAGTAAAATTATTAGCCATTTTCAATGGCGAAAGTGAATTGGTTAAAACAATCTTGCAAATCGGCTACATCTAGCATGCACTCATTCCACATCAGTAATTGTACAGCACGTCTATATATACTTGGTTAACCAAATTACAATCCTGAAGAGAAGAGTAGATAGAAGGGGTCAGCAGGCAAGAGAGAAACCAACTATTAGCTACACAGATTGGGAATGCAGGCTCCACCATCAGGGTTCGGCTGCTCCTTCCATATGCGCCCAGTGACCCGCAACTTCAGTTCCTTGCGGTCTCCTCCAGAGAAGAAAAGTGCCATGTTTCTTTGTATTATAAGACCATCGTGGCTGTCCCTAACTTTTCTGTGGCTGTCTCTAACACTTCTAGGGGTTCCCTCCCATGTGATTTTGCGGCCATAGCCCCCAACTTCAAGGCTGTAGCTATAATTTCTAGCTTCCATCTCATCCCCCATGAACCGAAGAAAAGCCATATAAACAGGAGCCATGCCAAGTTGAAAAGCTTCGAAATGGAGGCAGAAATACTGACCAAAACAGTGGAACACCTAGGAAAGGGAAGAGGGAAACATGTTATTTACATTGTAGTCCAAGCAATACCTATGAAAAGCTTATATGCATTTAAGGTGTGCCCTATGTTCTCAACCTGGCTTCAAGAAATCAAACCAAAAGCAAACTCCACCATTAATATTTTAGTGGGATGAGAGAGAGGGGCAGGAGGGAGAAGGTCATGGTGTAATGTTGATTATTGATAATGGTGATGCATCATGCTGATGGTGGCTAAATTAACTTACAGTTAGCATCCATGTAGCATTTTCCACCTCGCGTGGATTAGACTTCACATAACGATGATTGAATGTACATCCAGAATGCATGTCGACCTTGTGATCATCCCTCAAATGAGCCACCAGATAAGGTATATCCCCAGTAACAGAACACTCTGATCCAGCATACGGACAATTGTATGGCCTGAAGTTACATATGGTTTCATGTTTAACTTTGCTGTAGTAGGGAAATATCTCCGGGCAACCAAGTGAAAAATATTTGCAAGGAAGCTCAAGCGATTCAGCAACTTTTTCCAATGCTAGACATCTTATATCCCCAAGTTCTTGCCGACAGGTTGGACATCGATTTTGTACACGTGTTTTACAGGTGGAACAAAGTGTATGCCCATTTCGACACTGTAGAAGTCATGATGTTAAAATTTTCATAATCAATATTCTCACATGATTAAAATTCAGAAGAAAAACAATTATAACAGGCAAACACAGCAAACCTCCCTAACAATTTTAGAATAAGAAGCAATGGGATAATTATTACAGTAATACAGTGTTTCTCAAGCAGCTATATCACCAGGGAGGGAGAGGGCGGGGGGGATCACATATGGAGAATAGCAAGCGAATAAAATGGATGTGTCATTTATTCCCTCGTGACAGGGTGGTATCGAGGAAAAATGGACAAAGAACCCCATGAGATTATGAGTGTAATGCCAATTTCTAACACGACAAACCTACAACCAGTCAACCACAGATCTCAAATGTCTAACTTCCCAGTTCCAACTCTACTTGATGAATTAGGACCACGATTAAGGCCAAATGAGATTGATAAACCTATAGAAAATCCTAGGGCATGTTCTACATACAAGACCACTTAAAAGTTCAAACCCAGAGAGTATAGCTTTGTAATTGTCCTACAAATTCAGATCATAAACAGTTTGATTAAACAATTGACAGTTTCATCCAGATGCCCATATTTTGACCAAGTTGGTGACATATTACACACATCCATACTCCAGAACTGCACAATTGCAAGAACTAATACCAATATAAGCGCGCCTATAGTAGCAGCTCATTTTGTCTTTCAGGAAACCTTTAGAGTACTAGTAAAGCACTAGTGCTCCTATATGAGTGCATCTTGATGGACTTGATCAATTAAATCATTTCACTGTCAACTCCTATACCATATTTTGTGGATTTGTTCTGGGTATCCCTTTCAGTTTGCAGCATGGGTGTCTATGTACTCAAACCATTTTCACTAAACGCCAGTGGATATAAAACCTTCTGCAGATAAACAAACTCCAGAACTTCACCAGTACCATTCAGGTCCTTCTATACCAACTCGTCTGCATCCTACAGTCTACCCTCTCCGGGAAATACTAGGCATCATGTAGTCTTTTATAGGAAGCTACCACCTCAAAGAAATCATCTTGGACAAGAGCAACTAGTCGAGCAAATAGCAACTATACACAACAAGACTTTCTCTATTCTTACCACCTTTTTTCTTCATATAGTAGCACCACAAATTCTTCAAATGTCCCAAGATTAACTTCCCAAAATGCCACTTAAAAGCCAATAATCCAAAGTCTAAATCATGCTAATTTTTGCCATATTTTACACTGCACCAGGCACCAAAAACAGAAAGCAGTATTATTAGAAATATAATGATACAACTATATATCTTACTGTTCCAAGGATCTAGAGAGCAGCTTAACTCTAGGCTACAACCAGCCATTGGCAGAGGTAGAATTTTTCAGGAAAATAATTACTTGTTTATAATAAGGCTAAATTCAATTCTCATGATATTTAGGTTCAAAATTCAAGTAAAATAACATTAAAGGGTACCAACATTTTAGCAATTTCCTTAAACTTCTTAATCCAACAAAAAATGTTATTAATTTCAATAATTAGATCCTCCAGAGTACACAGAGCCAAAACCTTACAAATCAATACATAAAAATTTTGGGCAAATTCAACACCCCAACAAAATTCACACAGTTCTACCAAACAACCGACAAACCCCACAAAATCAAACAAACCCAGATAGAAAAACTCGTGAAAAAAATGGACAAAAAAATCCCAAAAAATAATAAATCAAGGAGAAAGGATAAAAGGAAAACCTGATGAATTGGAGGGTACATAGAATTGGTACAAACAGGACATTCAAGAAGCTCATGAACACTGGTAGCAGGGTGAATGTTGGGATTAAGGACACCATTGTTGATGATGTGAGGAGCTTTTGAAGATGAAAATTGGTGATGAGGTTGATGATGATGTTGCTGTATTATTTCATCTTCATCCATATCAATGGAAGATACACACTCTATGCTATCAATATCCATTTATAATTTTCAGAAAACACCACCAAATTTGCCCAGATCACAACAACCCCACTTGAAAAAAAACTCTAAAAAATCAGAAATTGAATTTCTGGGATTGAATGTAATTGGGTTTGTGATGAAACACTCACTCTCTCACCCTCCCTCCTAAGCTCCAATGGTAGTCAGGAGTAGTTCAAAGTTTGGGAAAGAAAGAGAAAGAGAGAGAAAAAAGGGAATCCCAAAATCCCTCATTTTGCTAAAACAACCATCCTTCCTTCCTTCCATATCCCCAGGTGCTTTTTCTTTATGGGCTTCTTTGGCCCATTTCTTTGCTTCTTTCCATTTTTTTTTTTACTATTCATCTTTTTAAAAATTATTTCTACGAGTATTTGACTTTTACATTATACACCTATTAATTTATGTTTGATTAAACTTTCTTTTATTAAAGTAATATAATACTATATCCTGAGATTTTCATAATTTATTTTGTTACAATTTTTAAGAATAGACAATTAAAGATATTAATGGTCAAAGTTATGTCTGGACAAATATACCGGTCAAACTGATGTTTTTTTTTTAAAAAAAAAAGAGTAAGTACAATATGCTTAATATTTATTATAAAGTATAAACGGATGCTACATAGTTATTTCTTTTTTAAGTTGTCATTTCTCTCCATCTTTCACCTCACCGCATGTTGCATGCACCTATATCTTTCTCGCTATTAAACATTTATAAACAAATTTTGCCTAAAAGTTTATGTCAAAACCTTTGTTGCACATAATACGGAGTATGATACAAAGGTAGTATTTTGAAAAAGTCATATTTTGATTAGTGCGTGTTTAATTAACCATTGCAAAATGAAGGAAATTAAAAATTTTATGAGATTTCCATGTAATGTGGGAATTACTTTTTTTTTTTTTTAATATAATGTGGGAATTACTTTACCCACCTCCTCTTTTGTAATTCAAAAAACCTAGAAATAGTAATTTCCCAAAAACAAAGCAAACAAACAAAAGCTTCTTTTTTTTTTTAGGAAAACTAAAGCTACTTCATAGGAATTAGATGAGGGAACTAATTTCCCATACAATGTAAATTATCACAGGAAGTTAATTCCCATTGCAACCAAAGAAGAACTTAGGGCTTGTTCTCATTGACTGAACTCAGCTGAATTGAACTGAATTGAGCTGAACTGAATTGAGCTGAACTGAACTGGACTGGACTGAGCTGAGCTGGACTGAGCTGAGCTGAACTGGACTGAAATGAATATTTTATAAGAAAAGGAAATTAGGAGCTGAAATGAACTGAACTGAATTTCAACTTAAGAGAACAGGCCCTTAGTATTCAGCGTGTATTGTGGTAATGCAAGATATATATACATTGCAAAAGAAAAACTAAATTGGATTTTTCAAAAGAATTTTTTTATTAAAAAAAAAAGTATAAGAAAAATTAGTGGTATAGGATACCACTCCGACACTCCGTAACTAGTTTCAGTATTTTATTATGATAAATGGACTGCTTTAAAAAAAATTGAATATTGAGATTTTAGATGGTTGTGGTAAAAAATAAAAATAAAATTGGCTCGAAGACATCATGACTTCAAAGCATTCCACCATAAATTACCATATTAGATGAATAAAATATGGGTATTGTATAATTTTTAAGTATTAATAATATTTAGTTAGTGTTGATTATTGTCTTATTGATCTGTAGTTGAAGTTTTACATAGTAAAACTGTAAGAGTTACCAAAAAAACGTGTAACCTAAAATTCATTATATCAGACATTGTATTACTGTATTTAGTTTAAACTTATGTTAATTAACTAATAGTGGGTAAGATACTTATTTTATTTAATAATTAATCAAAAGCTTTTAGCTTTAAGATGTCAAGGAAACAAAAGCGTTCATTTCGAATATCATCACATAATAATATAACTAAACAAGAACATGAATGTGCGTGTGAATTAGGGACTTGGTCTTGAGCAGACAAATGATGCCCAAATATTTAATTAAACACGTGAAAGAAGACAAATTGTTTAGCCGACATAAAAATAATAATCATGCCCATAATTCTATACTAGTGTCTATAAAACCCAACACTTGAGACTTGAAAGTTAAGAGAAATTAGTGGGTAATTTAATTAAACTTTCATAAATTATACACTCTCATTGAAGTAGATAGATGATTAGGTATGTCGTTGGTGCAAAATTAGATCTCTCACTATTATTGACTTATTGCGTAAATTTTCTCAAATTTGATTCGGTTACATCAATTATTGTGTGCCTAATTAATGACATTTTTCCCTAAAGGTGGTGGGTTGGTAATGTTTCCATTTCATATTTGATTTTCATACTTGTTGTCACACAATAATGTTTGTTTCCATTTGGTGATGCTTAGATTTTGATCATTGTTTGCTCCTATGGTCCTACTCACGTATTGGATCATTCTTTATAATAACGGAAGCACTTGACCTCGCTCTCAATTCAGTCATAATGTGATACACTAATCATGTATGAGTCCCATGGTCTAAGTTGTACGATAAACATTAAGAGTTTGTACTTCTATTTATTAATATTCATGTGACTCGTTACAACTTGAAATTAAGATAGATACCCCGTATGTCATATTACAAAAGGGTGTTCAATAATAACACTCGGCATAAAGTGATGACTTGAGTTGGAGGTCACTTGAAGAAGTCTAGCATAAATAAACTACTCAAAATGATACAAGAATGTATCAGCTTTCACCAAGCTCAATCAATATTTTACCCAAGAATGCTTGTTATTATACTTTTATGTCTATTCCATACTTTGTAGTTAGTAAATGCTTGTTTATTTGGGCCTAATAAGCCGCCTAACTTAAGAGATAAAAGGAAATCTTTGATGAATCTTTAAGGTACTTTAATCAAGCATTGTAATTAGTGGGTCTGCACTTTTTTATACTTTGTAAAATCTTTGATGAATCCTTCACAATTCGTTTTCTCCATAATGACAAATCATAATAGCAGCAAGTTACCATACAATTTTCAAGGAAGAATAGGTTGTCATACACACTCATTAGAATAATACTTTATTCAATCTTAAGGTGAGATCATTAGTCTCAATTATACAACATATCCTTTCATATATTATACAAGTAATATACAACTAATACAAATATTCTCAATTATAAAAGGTTGTGCACTTTAAGCTATCCAACAACTAGGTACAAAAGTGTATACTACTTGAATTACAACTAATATCATAACAACATTTTTCCTTTTTTTTGGTTGATGACAACTTGGAAGAATGCTTCCCCTCTTCTTTTGATCATCATCACAGTAATTGGACTTGGACTATTGGAGTACAATCAATAGTTGATTTCAAATATAACAAGGAATTGAAAACTACTGCCAAACTGCTGCTGATATGTGACTCAAAAAACTGTCTTTTCTGTCACTTGTCACTTGCAATAAGATTGTACATTCTATTAACATGTCGCGATGTGTAAATGTAAATGACAAAATTGTGAAATGGAATTGTAGATAAGAGAACACATAATTACAAAGCTACTAACACTATCCAGAATTCCAGATTACTACTTGAGAACTGACTGTTAATGGTCTGATCTTCTCGGCTGATTGAATAACAGGCAAACGTGATAATCCAGATGTACTTTGTCAAACCCGGGTTCTATAATGTTCATGCAGAAGTGCCATCGTTTTATTAAATTAAAAAAAAAACATTGCTACCACTGATTTGGGAATGATTCTCGGTACCTGGTGTCCTCGCCTTTAGTTAGCTGCTTGACAGTTTCATCTTTTGCCCAGGAACTCAAAAGCTTCTGTGCTAATCTATCTTTTGCTGTCACTTTCTTCCGCAACATAGATGCAAGAGTTGGCCCTTTATTTTTCTTGGTAAATCTCTCTCCCGTATTTGCAGGAACAACTTCCCCAAAAGCTGCAGAACTCGAGGTTGAAGCAATTGCAGCCTCCCGAAGAACTGCATCGTTGTGTTCCCGAACCTTTGCAAGTTTAGCTTTCTTGATTGCTCGTTTATCACTTTCTTTTCTCTTTATTTCCTCTTCATCCTTCTCTCTAACATTTTTAACAGCAGTTTTAGCTAGCTGCTCTGAAGAAATGCCCAGTCCATCAATATTCAACTCTTCAGTGGAAGAATTCTGCCTTATTGATGTACCTTTATTACCTAAGGAGATGACAGATTTCCCTGCATCATCCTCAGGGTAAATTGGATTTCCTTTATCATCACGCGGTATAACTGGTCCATGAAATGGACATACTCTCAAATCTTTCCTGTGGCAAAGATTTCCATTGCGCAAAGGAGCACGACATGGCTGAACTTCAGCTTGCTCTTCTTTGTAAAGGCTTGCATGAACATTTAGTTCCGCAATTTTTTCTGATGGTATAGCAGCGTCACTATCTACTCTGCCCCAATGACCATCAATCTCTAATCCCCTCTGATTCACCAACACATCCCTCTTCTCACCCCAATTATCCAAAGAGGATCCCCAATTAACAAAGGGAGCTTCAGCTAAAAGCTTACCCCGCAAAGGATTCGAATCACCAGCACTCACTCTACGTTTCACAACATCCTTCTTCTTTGCCCCACTTTTGCTGCATTCAGGTCTTTCAGAAGCATCAGTAGCCAATACTTTACGATCAACTGGTACCACATTTATATCTTTACTTCCCTCCACAGATTCAATTTTACACTCCTCCCAAATGTCATCATCTTCCTCGCTCTCCCTGATCTTAGGAAGGGCACAACCAGATTCCTCACATTTCTTCTTCACTGCAGTAATTCGATTCCGAACATCAATGAACTCTTTCAATGCAGAATCCCTAAACCTAACATCATCAACTTCAACCCGAATAAGAACAGAAATCCATTCCTGAACCGAAACTAAATGCTTCTTCACTAACAATTTATACAGCTCCCTCAATGCATCAAAAACTACTTTATTATCACTATTCTCATGAACCTTCTCCGCTTCCTTCAATGCATCAAGCCGAAGTTGCATCAACTCAGGGTTACGCATCCCCTCAAACTCCTCCTCCTCATCATCATCCAACAGTTCCAATGCCGCATTCTCATCATTAGCCCTAGCAATCTCTAAACACTCTCCAATCTCATCAATCGTTAATTTTATCTCTTCCTTCAAAGAAGGAAACCTCTCCCTCAACGTCTCGAGCTTGTTCTTCAAAATCAACTGCGTTCTCACCTCCCTCTCCCTCCTCTCTCGCTCAACCCGAGCAGCATTCGCTTGTAAATTAGGAAATTGATACCTAAGTGTGTTCTTCAAATAATCATATCCTAACCTAAGCTGCCTATAATAAACTCCAAATGACGAATTCCACTTTTCTAAAAACTCAATCGCCTTAGCTCGTAAAACCGATGCAACAGAAGATGGAGCTGGAAGAGGTTGATTTCTTCGAAATCCAACCGATAAACTTAACAATTGATCCAAATTCTCAGTAATTAGGGTTCTAAAAAGCTTCGAACGCATAAATAACTCATCAATTATCAATAACGCAAGATACCTAATCTGCAATTTCAGAAAATTTACAAACCCTAAGTTCAAAAATTCAACAATTATAATCAAAATTATTGCAATTAGTCATGAAATTAAACCGTGAAAAAAGAAAAACCTGAGAATGCTGTCGTTTCATGAGATAAATTAGGGTTTTATAGGCGAGTTTGAGCTCAAAATCGGAGTAACGAACAACCGTTTTAATGGCTTTGAGAAGACGAGGATCAACACCAGGTTCAGTAGAATTGGTTGCTTTCTCAATCAACGCCACAACTTTTCCAGGTTCTCTCTCCTCTTGTTCGCGATCTTCCGCCATTTTTTGTTCCTGGGATTTTTTTTTCCCGGAATTTTACATGTTTTGACGATTACAATTTTTTTTTTTGTACATTTAATCTGTTTGAAGATGCTTCAGAGTTCATATCTTCATTGGGCTAAAAGTGCTTAACAATCAATCAGTTGGCTTATGGGACTTAAGGTTTATAGGCCTATGGTCTTATGGCCTTATAGGCCTATTGCCTAAGAAATTAGAATCCAAAAAGAATAACAACGAAAAATTGAACATTAAGAACATGTTCTGATTTACTGAAAACAACTGAACTGAACTGATTAGAGCTGAGCTGAAGTGAACTGAACTGAATCGTTTATGAGAGAAGAAAATTAAAACTGACCCTTAGTCATTAAGACACTCTCCTCACAAGTGAATTTCAAGAGTATCATACTATAGTAAGAAAAATTAGATATGAATATCCAATGCCGAAGTTCACAAGGATCAATGAAAAGACTAGAGCTGTCAATTCGGGTAAATAGGTCGGGTAAAAGTGGGTCGGGTCAACTCGGGTTGGGTCAATTCAAGTTAATTTCATAACCTATGCGGGTCGGTTTTGGGTCGGGTCATGCTTGACTGGGGTCACGTCGAGTCATACTTCTTATCGGGTTTGGGTCAGGTTTAGGTCGGGTAATGACATGTCGGGTTACATTCGGGCCGTGTGAATAATAGGTCGGGTTTAATTCGGGTTTTCACGGGTTAAAACGGGTTAAGATAATTCTCGTGTTCGATTCAAGTCAAAGTCAATAATTTGCGGGTTAGAATCAGGTCTAGAAATGGCAACGGATCGGATTCAAGTCGGATGTGGCTAAATCCAAATCCGATCCGTTTAGTAAACGGACCCTGGACTCGGATCCGAATCCGATCCGACTCGTAATTTTCGGATCCGAATCCGGTCCGTTTATACGGACCTCCGAAATGATCCGAATATTTTTTAAATTTTTATTTTTTGTAATGTCATATACCTATAATTGCTTGTATTGTCATACCAATTAAAGTATAAACATAACATATTTAAATTATAAACTAATTTACATAACAAAATTTTGCTACAAAACAAGCAAATAATTGTCCCAAGTTATAGAGCATATGCTTATACTCTCGGATTCGGACTCGGATCGGACTCTGTCGGACTTTGCGTAGGGTCCAAGTCCGATCCACCTCCAATTCGGATTCAGATCTATTTTATCGAATTTGGATTCGGACTAATTTTAAACGGATTCGAATTGGATTTTTTTCCTTCGGATTGGATCGGATTCGAATCGAACTCGGATTAAATTGCCATCCCTAATCAGGTCGGGTCATTCTCGGGTTTGAGTCGGGTTCGAATAAAGTCAATAATTTGCAGATTATAATCAGATCAGGTCATTTTCAAGTCGGGTCATTCTCGGGTTCAAGTCTGGTTCGGTTCAAGTTAATAATTTACGGGTTATAATAAGGTTGGGTCATTTTCAAGTCGGGTCATTATCGGATTCAATTCAGGTTATATTCAAGTCAATATTTTTGCAGGTTACAATCAGGTCGGGTCATTTCCAAGTCAGGTTATATACGGGTTCAACTAACTATAAATAGATAATTATCATTTTTATCAAGCTATTTATTTCCTTTTACTATAATATATATGGCATTATACAAGGGAACTATAGTCTATAATTTAGGAAGATATTTATCTCCTTTGACCATACAACAAATATATACTATATTTAACTGTTAAATTTGAGGATGATGCTCCTTTCTTTTGCTGGCCTGGACCGACTTGGTCTCCCTAGACAAAATGCTTTGATCAACAATAATAAAGGTGGTCTAAATTGCATTTAAGGTGATTTGAAATCTGGTCAGGAACAATTTGGGTTAAATTTAGATCGGGTCAATAACAAGTCGTGTTAATTTCGAGTCGGGTTAGAAACAGATCGGGTTGAATTTTTGGTTGGGTAAGTAATGGGTATGGTAAAATTCGGGTTGGGTCAATATAAAGTCGGGTTGAATTTGGGTCAGGTTAATAACAAGTCGGGTTGATTTCAGGTCAGGTTTGTAACAGGTTGGGTTAAATTCGAGTCGGATTACGAATGGGTCAGGTTAATAACAAGTCAGGTTGAATTCGGGTTTTGACGGGATAAAACGAGTTTGGGTCAATTTCGGTTCAAGTCAGGTTCGGTGCAAGTTAATTAAATTGGCCGTTGTAAACCGGTCAATGCAAGTTGTAAACCGGCAAATTGGCCGTTTAAAAGCAAATTGAATGGTTTCACACACCCAATTGGACTCCCGAATGATATTTGGGACCATGGTAAACATTTCGGCAATTTTTAATTTCGGATGAAAAAAAGTCAAAAAATTCCAAAATTTGAGGCTAATATCCACGCTTTTTGAGAAATTTTGGAGGTTTCAAGGTCCGGTGTTGAAAAGTCTTGGAAATTCATGGGATACATCTCGAGGTCATATAATGTCGTTTGGAACCATATATAATCATTATTTGTTTTCATAAATGTTCGTTGTAGGCTTGAATTAAAGAAATTGGTGTAGGCTGTAAACCGGTAAATTGGTCGTTGAAAGGCAAATTGGATTGTTTCACCCACCCAATTGGACTCCTGGAGGGTATTATGGACCATGGTAAATATTTCGGCAATTTTTATTTCCGGGCGAAAAAAATCAAAAAAATTCAAAATTGAAGGCTAATATCCGCGTTTTTTGAGAAATTTTAAAGGTTTCGGGTCCCGCTGTAGAAAAATCTTAATATTTTAGGGGATAAATCTCGGGGTCATATAATGTCGTTAGGAACCATATATGATCATTATATGTTGTCATAAATGTTCGTAGGAGGCTTGAGTTAATGAAATCCGTGCAAGTTGTAAGCCGGTAATTAAATTAGCTGTTTAAAGACAAATTGGATGGTTCCACCAACCCAATTGGACTCCCGGATGGTATTAGGGACCATGATAAATATTTTGGCAATTTTAATTTCCGGGCGAAAAAAAGTCAAAAAATTCCAAAATTAAAGACTAATATCCACGTTTTTTGAGAGATTCTGGCGATTTCGGGGCCTGATGTGAAAAAGTCTTGAAATTTTGGGGGATACATATCGGGGTCATATAATGTTGTTTGGAACCATATATGATCATTATTTGTTGTCATAAATGTTCGTGGTAGGCTTGAGTTAATGAAATCAGTGCAAGTTGTAAACCAGCAAATTGGTCTTTTAAAGGCAAATTGGATGGTTCCACCCCACCAATGGGACTCCCAGGCAATATTAGGGAACACTGTAAACATTTCTGCAATTTTTATTTGCGGGCGAAAAAAAGTCAAATTGAAGGCTAATTATCCACGATTTTTGAGAAATTTTCGAGGATTTGAGTCCGGTGTCGAAAAGTCTTGAAATTCTAGGGGATATATCTCGGGGTCATTTAATGTCGTTTGGAACCATATATGATCATTATTTGTTGTCATAAATGTTCGTGGTAGGCTTGAGTTAATGAAATCGGTGCAATTTATAAACCGGTAAATAGGCCGTTTTAAGGCAAATTGGATGGTTTCACCCACCCAATTGGATTTCAGGAGGGTATTAGGGGTCATGATAACATTTCGGTAATTTTAATGTTCGGGGGGAAAAAATTTCAAGGGATGTTCCAAAACCTTATTGCATTGATGAAAAATATGTTGCCACCTTCAATGATAAGTTTTTCTAACGTTGCTCTCTATCGTAAGTGCTATGAAACCCCAGTTTTGGCAATGTGAAGCTCTATAACTACGCACTATGTAGGCACCAAATTTTCCTTGCATTGGTTAACAATTTTTTCCCCAAACGTGAATATTTATTTTTCTGACAAACCAAATTGAATATTATTCTGGCCATTCTAGATTTCTAGCTCTATCTTAATTTAATTTTAATTTTAAATTTGTATCTCAATGATTCATTTATACAGTAAAATTAATCCTTCTTGGCTCTTGCCTACCATGAAACTTTTTATCTAATCTAAATTAACTTTTGTTAAAGTAGTCCATAACTTGAAAGCTGCTTTGTTATTGTGTATTGTACACTATTAACTTTTGCTAGGAGTAAATATTAAGCAATAAACATACTTTGATAGCTATCATTTCATTAACCTTTATTATATGTAGAAAATGAATAAATAAAAAGACACCCTTTTTATTATTGAAAAGGCCAAAGGGTTTAGAGTTTAGACCGTAGATTTATAATTCGTATATCTCAATTTTTAGAGGAAAGATTGTATAGTAGTGAGAGATGGAAAGAGCCTTTGAGTGTGAACAATCCATAAAAGTATTTGATTTGGGGAGTACATTGTTTCACCTTTGATAATTTGGTCATATCATCATCAAATAAAACAGTTAAAGACAAAAAAAAAAAGAGGGGGGGGGGGGAGAGATTGGAAAACTTGCTATTCCCAATATAAAAATACAATGAGTAACAAGGGTATATTTTCAACCTTTTTACATGAGAAGTAGAGTTAAACTCAAACAAATAATTAAACCATCATCAACTTAAACAGCTAAACATTCTGTTTCTGTTTAAGACTACTGTTATGATTCATAGTTCATGAAAGATTTTTTAGAATGTATTCATGTTAACAATGAACAATATTACATTCACAATTGTGATAGTGTGAAAGGCTATTTGTTAAGTTGATTAGCGTTATTTCCGCACCCACAAATTGACTTGTTCCGACCAAAAAGAGTGACCAATTTTTTTCACATGACTTGATTTCACATGAACAAAATGCCCTCACTTGTGGTGGGGCCAATAACATTTATGTATACTTTTTTTTTTGTAG
Organism: Chenopodium quinoa; assembly: GCF_001683475.1. Classification (NCBI taxonomy): domain Eukaryota; kingdom Viridiplantae; phylum Streptophyta; class Magnoliopsida; order Caryophyllales; family Amaranthaceae; genus Chenopodium; species Chenopodium quinoa. The sequence goes on from NW_018745454.1 coordinate 3,869,446, forward strand.
GACACAAATTCCCCTTCTCATGTGAAGCATTCTAGATAGTGGCACACTAACCCAACACAAGATATCTTTTTAATTTTCCACTATTTTTTACTTGCTCCCCTTTTCCAATTACAACCACCTTTTTTTTTTTTTTTTTTTTTTTTTTTTTTATTTTTTTTTTACCTTCCTAGCATCTTTTTTTTGCTTAAACAAATAAATTAAGAAAGTAAATTAAAAAAGAAAAAAACTCAAATCAAGTACAAGCATTTGGGAGGAATCCGACCCGCCTACTAGCAACATCAAAAGAAACCCGAATACCCTGTTGTTGGATATTTCCAATAATCGACAACCCGCTCATTGTTCCCGCAAAAGCAAAGCAAAACCGACCCGACATATCAACCGGTATCAAATAATTGTTAGCAGGTAATGAAATATCCGCCCCATTGAAGTGCATTACTACCGTGGGCACCCGGACCTCGGTTTTACCTGACAAGTCGAAACACGTATCGAACAATGAGAACCCGGAGGCGGTCTTAAGAGACGATGCCCCGACTCGGAAGGCATCCCTTAAGGCAATATAAGCGGGTCGGGTTAACCGGGTAACGGACGTACCCGAGTCCAAGATAATGCCACCATTACCCGTACGGTCAATCTTGAAAAGCTCACCCGTGATACCAGGAACACGGGTCCCACCCACGCTAAACCCGAGTAACTCCACGTAGTAAAAAGTGTCTAATTTCGGGTTAGATATTAATGGGGTAAAAACAGCGTTTCGAGAAACCGCTGATGCACCGAAAACAACTGATGACGGTTTACTAGAAGCGGATCGGTCTAGTAAACAGTAGGAGAATTTGTTTCCGAACCGGTTACCGGTTTGAGAAGGAAAAGATAATTTCCCACGCCCTAAACCGAGTAAACCGGCAGCACCAACAAAAAGACCTTCATTATCATGACCACAACCAAGCGCAACGTTTGGAACCTTTGTTCTCCGAAACGTCATCGTTTCACTAGCGAACTCTCCCATGGTAAACGACCCATCACCGTATGACACCTGGTACGCGCATCTGTTGCCACGTAGAGCACATCCGGGTTGGTCCAATTGTTGGCAGATCTTGGACCGGCAAGGAATGGTCCGGAATGAACCGGATTGGACCGGGTTGAAGACTTGGTCGGTTTGATCGTAGCATCTCTTACAAGGTGAACATTGGAGCCAAACGATGTCGCTTCCAGTGTCTAGAACCATGTACATGTACCTCGGGGGTGAGCCCACGCCGAGTCGGGTGAAGTACTCACCGCTCCCTTGGGCTAACCCCGAGGTTACGGAACTGCTGAAGCCGCTCCCACCAGCGGCTCCAGCAGGAGCGCGAGGGTGGCTCGCATTCCTCCCGTGGTGGGAGCCAGCGCGGTGTCTATGCGAGACACCCTGAGCCCGGGCTAGGATAGACTCCACCCGGGCCTCATCGCGCTTGAGCTTTAAGGCAAAAAGCTCATCCTGGCTCAAATGCGGCTCTAGAGCGTCCAAATGCTCTAGCTGCAGCGCCACGGTGCTATCTAAAGAACCCGAAAGCTCGAACGATGTATCTACGGAACCGAATAGCTCCCCGTTTACTTGTAATTGGGCTGTTAGGTCCCATTCCGTGTTCGGAAGAAGGGAGGAGGGTTTAGGGAGAGGGTTGAGGAGAAGATTTTGAAGTTCAAGAGAAGAGGAGAGAGAAAAAGAGAGGAAAATAACAAAAGAGAAGAGAAGAAAAATGGTGGGTTTTCCTTCTTCCATGTTTTTTTGGAAGAAAGGTGGTGAAATGAGGGTGCAGAGATTCACATGGAGATGAAGAGTGAGCTTATAAATAAATGTGAAGCCATAACAACAAAAATAAATAAAAAAAAGTAAAAATTAAATTAATTTTTTGAAAAGAAAAGGTTTTGGAGGTATTATTATGAACTTGTTAATCGGTGCAAGTTTGTAGTACGTATCATATGTATGTTGGGTTTTGTTGTTGTAACTTGTAAGTGGTAACCCGTGTTTTTGTTTTCTTTTGTCTTAATTTGGGTGCAAATAAAATTGGATATGGATAGCTGAATTCTTATAAATTAGGTGGAGTTACAACTCATACAAGATGTTGCATTGTCTCAAACTACATGTGATTATTTTGTTTTAGTCAATGCTTATTTAGATAGTTTAATCTATCTATTCTTAATTAGATAGTTAATCTAAATCTAACTATTTTTTAACGATATTTAGCTTTGTCTCTCTATATTTGATAATAAAGATCATGTTTTCCTCCTCATTGCTAAATTGAGAGATAAGCACTCTGTAATTTTGGAGGATTGACCATAATTGATACAATTAATCTGACCTCTTTAATAGAACCGGTCCCATCAAATAATTTGAAATGGGGTTATTAAACTTATTGAACATGACATATCTTAACTTAATTTACTTAAACTAACTAACCATTAATGAGAAATTGAGAATTGATCTTAATTAATTTATACAAGTACAAACTTATGTACAAAGTAATTACTCCTACAGTCCTACCTTATATGTTAACATCACAAAATCAAAATCCTACCTTATAAGAATTGAATAATGTTTTTAAGAGAGAATGCATTACAACAATGATAAAATTCACATATTACCAAATCAAATACGAAGTGGCTAGTAGTTTGTCAAGGACATGTTATTTTCTTCTCGCCTAATAAACATAACGTATGATTTAAAAATATTCTAATGCAAGATTAATAAGATTCTATAATAAAGTCTATTCAAGATCATAATCAAACAAATTACAATAAAATAAATTTATACTAGGTACAATATAAATAGAGGTAGGGTTTTGGTTAAGGAAGAGCATGACGATTGAGGAGGATGGGTATTAGAATAATATAGAAGAAAACAAAAAACGGTACAGATAGCGGGAGTAATGTTTGGTCTGGTGAAGGTTGATATTTCAAGTAAAATTGATGAGACTGGGTGTATTGATTTTATTGTTGGTTGGGTAGATAGTACGTACAATTATCAGTCAAATTATAAATACGGAAGACTAGTAAGAGAGCATAGGAATGTGAGCTTATTAGGTTCCATAAATCTTCTCACGAACCAAGGCGTTTGTTGGTTGATAGTTATGCGGCTTGTGCCTTATTTAATGGATCTACTGCTTCACTAATCAGGTTTCTCTGGCACTCAAACTTTTGTTGCTCATTTAAAATGACTATGAGTACACCTACTACTCCCTCCGTTATATTAAAATTGTTCCTAATTAAACTTATAGCTAAGTTATTACTCCTTTAAGGGTATGTTCTCATTGATTGAACTGAGCTGAACTGAATTAAATTGAAATACATATTTTATAAGAGAAGGAAATTAGAAGATGAACTGAACAGAATTAAACTGAACTTATTAGAGCTGAACTGAACTTATTAAAGCTAAGCTGAACGAACTGAAAATAATCCTATTAGAACAGGCCTAAGATTACCCCAGCTAGACTTTACTGTTTGTGTTACACTTTTTCGCTTCTTACAATAATAAATGTATGTAGGAAAAAAAAAACCTCACATAAAGGAGTATAAGAAGTAGAATCACAATATTTTTCAAGCCTGAAATTATTGAATATTCACATAAAGACGACATTAAAATTAAAGACAATGTCATGAAAATGGCATGATATGTAACCATTACAGATTTGAAGAAGCCAAGTAGGTCGATATATGTGGGATATACGAGGTGATGAAGCAAAAGAACTTGAAGGTAGCATCTTTAGCATGTTCTCATTGATTAAAGTTGTAAGGTCACCACTTGCCACCAGTAAAGGCTAAAGTTATGAGGACATTGAGCTAAAGTTTTCCCTATTCCTTTTTTTTCCTATCAACAAGAAAGAAGATGTCCCATGCGGCCATGCGTAATATGCATTACATAGAGTTGTAATTTACGAGTACAAAGAAACGGTCACGGAATATTACCCGCCTGAAAAAATACTTAGATGGTAATACATAATATTACTCCCTTCATCTCTATTTGGTCTTCCTACGTAACTTTTTAAAACTTGCTCGCTGTATGTAAAGTAATGAGTGTATATCTTGTAAAACTCATAATTAAGCATAAATAGGGTTATTACTATAATAATTCTACGTGGCAGGCTAAGAAGTGTCTATTATTTGGGGGAAAGGGCAGCATTCCAAAATTTCCCAGAGTTGCTTTTAGCTGTAGATCACAGTGACAACAACTACTTATCGAGTGGAAAATAGAATCCTATTTTCAGGCACTATATCAAGCATGTCGTCTACGTGGAGCAATCACAGTAGGATCCATCTAAATCCGACGGCCATGAGTAATTGGCACTATTAGCCAAAGATTGGAAAAATAATGATGCAATGTAAGTGGAATAAAATCACCACTTCATCAATCTCAGAGCTAATTACGGCGTCAGGGGCTGAGGCTAGCAAAAGAGACATGATATCTGAAAATTTTAACAGAACATGTTTGGATGATTTTGCCATTATAAATATTCTTAAATTATATAGGCACTCCGTATATGTAATCCTGACCTCCCGACTAAGAATAGAAACTTAGAAAGGTATAACTAGTACTCCGTAGTAAGATACAAACCCAAATATTGCATAACATTGTGCGACACATGGTTAGTGTTTTTTGCCATAAATTTCCCCATTTCACACTGCTATATAGCAATACGAAGCATCCTATTGTAAATACATAGTCCTAAAGCTTGAAATATTGCTCCTTAGAGTAATAATGATAGACTACTAGGTGATGGATTGTTGTAAAAAATACAGTAAAGCATAAAGTTGTACAAAGTGTGATTTGTAACGAGGTCTTTAGTGACCAAATAGAATACCAACACCCCTTTTTCATAATCCTAGACAGTGACCGAGAGAGTAGGCAATATTACACAAGACAATTGGTCTTTGGTCCCCTCAAATGCAGAAAAAACTTAATGTAGGTGCTCTTAAATGGGACAAATTTACTTATCTCATTGGCAGTGAAGCATCCTAGGAATACTGCAGTAGATCAAGATAAGAAAGAGCTCATGGTCCCTGCCACTGCGCCACATAAAATTTGATTAGAGCATCAAAACCATCTCAAAGAGGTAAAGATGAGTATGCAGTCGCTACTTACTGAGAGCCTTAGCATAACAACAACTCATAGCTAGGTTTGCTTCTCAACTAAATTCGTGTGTGGACTGCAATTCTATCATCCGGGACTAACAGGGTCATTAAGTAAAAATGTGGTGTAAACTTAAGTATTAAGGTCGGGACAATGAGATTGTTATTTCCAGGTGGAAGAAGTAATAATTAAGGCCTGCCTCAGGCACACACTGTGTAAGGTAATAATGAAATGTAGATTTAGCGAGAACAAGGAGGAACCTTTCGGTGAAGATAAGGGAAGACATCCTTCCCCACTTTTCATCCTTAAGCTAATGCCAGCCTATAAAATTCACTTCAAATGTTTAAAACCTTACCTTGAATGGCTTTTTGGGGACATTGTGAGCATGTCCTCTGCTTACGTACTATACCACTAAGCTTCGTATCTCACATCATGGAGGTAAACATATAAAGTCAACACTTCATATTAAAGATGATTATAGTATTCATAAGAAACAATTACATACCAAGTGTTTCATAGCTCGTACATTATTTTAGAAAATCACAAAATACCCACAGCCTTTCCAAAAGTAACAACGGTATTTTTTATTAAATTTCTCAAAACGCCCTACAACTGCAACATATAGCATGCACATGGCATCCCAATGATGTAAGAACTAAAGGTACATAGATCCAATATGTGTGCTTCACCCACCAACACCTAAGAATACACACACTTCTGTATAAACTACCATTGTGCGATGGTAGAATCCTTGTACTAAAGCTGAGTGATGCAGAAAGAGTTGAATGATCCAACCATTGTGATGGTCCATCTTCAATTATGAATGGTGAAAACAATGTGATAATTTATTTCTGAATGTAAGGGACTATCCAAGGCTGGAAGTGGGCCTATATATGAGTACTTGAGTCTAGAGTGATAATAACATCATGCTTAAGGACCAGACCTCATCATCATACTTTGTATTTATATTAATTATTAAGTACATCTTTCTTCGTCAAATCAAAAATGCATCCATTAGGCCAGAGCTGCCTCAGAAAGTCCTAAAATCAAGTCATGTAAGAGCTAATCTAGATAAACAATGGAGGAGAGCCTCCAAGGTGCTCCAAGCCAAAGTAAGAAATCACCACCATTGACAATCCTTTGCACCTTAGTTGTCAAGCCTGACACCAATCATAGTTTACATTGGACCAAAAACTGCTCCAATAAAAATCATTTTTGAAAACTTTAATGAAACTGAAAGGTGGTGATAAACTGTGACAGATATGAAACCTCTATTCCTCATCCCTACCCTTGCTAGTGTGTCAGTCAGATATATTCCCCAATTCCTCAAATTCCAATTATCCTTTAGGAGACCCTACTCTTTCACGCATACCCCTAAATGCTTCGTGTTTGAACCTATATAAAGTTAGGCTTCTATGTCTGTGTTGTATATAAACAATCCTGTATGAAACTAGTAGTTTCAACCACAGCCACCAAGTGCATACATGCATTCAAGATCTCAATATAATGTATGAAAAGAGGGACGGCATTAAAATGCATTAGGCTAATTTTTTTTTTTTTTTTTTTTTTATAAAAAATGGACAGACAAGTTGAAATGTGCAACTGGGAACAGAGATAACATTCAGTAACCATATCTTCTAATTATATTCAGTATTATCAGCATGGAAATTTTGCTTGCAAGTTGCAGCAATATAAGCACTAAAGCAATGTCTAGTTAGTATAACTCACCTAGTTGTTGAACAGCATTACTTCTCCCTGGACCAATCCCCACTCTTCCCTCCAGTTTTAAGCTCGAGCCTCACATTTGATATTTCAATATTTTTTGAGGCAGCCTTGCACATATCATAAATGGTTAGCCCAGCAATGCTGACAGCAGTCAGAGCTTCCATCTCGACCCCAGTCTTTCCCGTTGTTGAGGCTTGTCCGTGGATATTGACACTGTAATCCCGGTGATTTAAAGTCAAATCAACATCCACATGTGACAGGCTAATGTTATGGCAAAGTGGGATAAGGTTGCTAGTTTGCTTTGCTCCTGTAATTCCTGCAATTTTGGCCACACTAAGCACATCTCCCTTGGCTAATTGGTTTGCTGACACCAAATCAAACACCTCCTTTCCCAATACAACTTTGCCACTGGCAACTGCCGTTCTTTTGGTGTTTTGTTTGGGAGAGACATCCACCATTTGTGCCTCCCCTTGCTTTCCAATATGGGTTAGTCCACATACTTTTTCAGATATTTCAGAAGTTGAAAACCGAGTATCTTGAGTTACATCTCCAGAACCACTTGAACCTAAAGGGCCTGCTGATGAAGGAGGTTCACCAAATATGTCTTCCAGTTCCTAAACTCATAAATTCGGATAAACATCACTTAGTACACTACATGAGAAAGCATCCTAAGTTAAGTATCAAAAAGGAAAATAGTATTGCTATACAAAGAAGAAAGCATAATGATGTACAAATTTATTGAACATAAATCTCATCATATCAAACTACAATTCATACCCATTAATCATCCATTGTGTCAATTAACAAACCAAAAAAATCCAAAAATCTAGACATGGGAAATTGACAGCTCAATAGGGTTTAATTATGTTATTTATGAAAACAAAACCTCCAAATGTAATCTAATTTAATCAAATCAAACATTTTCATATAAATTTAACAAAAACTCTTTAACTTTCAATACATCATTCAGTAGAATTTTCTTCAAAACTATTGCACTTAATTACAAGTTAAGCAATCCAAAGTGCAAATTTCATATAGGATCAAATATATATTTGTTTAATATGTATTGTAGTAAGCAACCATATAGGTCATTGGCATACCTTATTGAACTCCGCAATGGAGGAGGCAAGGTCATGAGTGTTCTTAGTTGATAAGAATCTTTTAGAAAGAGAAAATGTAGTAGGAAATTTTCGCAGAAGCATCACCAACTCCAATTTAAAGAAGCGCAACCTCTACAAGTCAAATCCAAACAAAGCATTACAAATATAAATAGAGACTAGTAGTACAAGTATGAAGCATATAACATAGGCATTCTATACACAATACACTAGTGGTGGTTGTTTAGCAAGCAAATACTCGATATGCGGGTTTATAACATTACACAAGGGAAGTTCACAAGTTAATCCCTATATATATATATATTTTTTTTTTTTTTTTTTTTTTCATCTTGATCAAATTATTCGTATATAGAGAAGACGCCGAGACAGGCCTTGGCCTTTGCGAAATTTCATTTGCACAGCAAAACATCATCACTTGCAATACAAAAAGTGCTCTATAAATTCTAAACTCAGCAAAATGTATAGGTTTTCACAAGTAAACATCTTTTGTCCAATAAATATAATAAGTAATCAATGGAAAATCAACCAATTACAGAAAATCAAAGTTCTATACCATAGTTCAATTTACAATTTGAATTACAACCTACAAAATCAATTTCCACAATCTAGCATTTCACAATCAGCATATGTATTTGAATAATTACCATGTATACAATCTATAATCATTTGCAAAGTAATAATCATAATCATATTTGTAATGTAAAGAGTAATTAGCAAGTAAAACAAACCCAAAATCATAATTGTGTCACAAAACAATAGTCCCCCAAATCAACACCAAGAATCATTAGACTGTATTAAAGCAAAATTAGAGAATAAGATATCAAATACAAACTTTAAAGTATTCTAACCTTTTCCGTGAAGTATAAATCGCAACAATTTAGACAGTAGAAGAATTCAGAATGGCGGCAGCAGGGTGGTTGGTATAGCGGAGCAGGGGTTACCGGCGGCTATGAGAGAAGTTGAGGGGAAAATGCTCACAAGAGTAGAAAATTGAATAACTTGGCAACTCGCATTATAAGATTGACATTTGTTTTTCAATTTTTCTTTTTTTTTTTAAAAAAAAAAAATTGTCCATTAAAAATATTTATTTTGCAAATTGTAGTTTTTTTTTTTTTAAAAAAATTGCAAATTCTATTTTCCTCGATTTGCGTGTTGAAAATATTTGTTAAAGTTCTTTAGGGTTATTTTGTTAGATTCCAAATTGAGCTTGGAATTGGAAAAAAATTAACGTATAGGCCTCGTTTTAGGGGTCGGTTTCGTTGATGTTATGTTTTTTAATGCGCAAAACGAGGTAATTCGGTTAATTTTTATAAACATTACATTAATATTTTCAATATATGTACTATCCTAGAAATGGTTATTGTAATACCCGAGATTTTAAAACCTAATTTATTATACGCTAATATTTATTTTATTAGCTTAATTAAAGTTTTGTTTCTGTTTTAACAAGAACGAATGTTTTAATCTTGAATTTTATTTTAATATTATATTATTTCAGAAGCTAATTTTAAGGAAAGTAAATTATTATTTTACAGCTTATTTCCGGTCAGTAAAATGTTTAAAGATTTGTATCAAAATATGTATTTTTACCCGAAAAAAAATGACCAAAATGCCCTTACTTATCATAAGAGACAAAATCCACCTCCTAACTTCATCCCTTTTTCACCACTAAGAAAAGAATTGATAATTTCATTTCTCACTGTTTCCTTTACCATTAGTTGCCTAATTCTTGTGATAATCTTATCACTTAATAAACTTTTATAATCTTTTCTTGTAAGCTATTGATCCTTCACCGTTAAGAAACAAAAGAGCAAAGGATAAACTTTGCTTCATTCAACTAGAAAACAAAACCCACCTCTTGCTTCTCTATTCCCCTCACGGTTAAGAGCTTTATAATACAAAGTCTAATTTTGCCTTTCCATATAATTGGTCACTCAAAACCCCATGATTATCAATTTAGCAAATCTTGATCTTATCTTCTTCTTTCTTTCAAGTTCATTCTAGCAACCATATTACTCTATATATATATAAAACGTCACCACCGTTCACTAGTGTCATTAACTCATTATATACTTTCTTTTCTCCTTTCGTAAACTTTCTTGTCAAACTAATGAAAATGGCCTTCTAAGACCCATTACCTTATTGCTTCGTATACTACTAATTAGCCCAAGGTATAAGAAGTATTGTTTCAATGTTCATATTTATTCTTTAAAGAGAAATCTTGTTATCTAGTATTGTTTTTCTTGTAATACAAAAATAATTCTTATACTTAAATTAATGATTTAGTGGAAAAACTATGACTTCTTTGAGTCATAAAGCTACGTATGGTATTACTTGTATTTAGAAATAAGTTTGTTGATTTTATACTAAAATAATTAAAGAGTATATTTTTAATCATTTTTCCTACTAATGCAATAATTTATATTTTCAAGAAGAATCGGACCTCGGAGCTCAGTGAGAACGATAGAATAAAGGCTAACAGGAAGGTTATTAGACCGTAAATCGAGGTAACGGCTATTGCTAGTACCCGCAATTCCCTTCAAAATGTGTTTATAAAAGCATGATGTCAATTTTGAAAGTTAATTATATCTCTGGATTTATTGACTTGCGGGATGATGATTGTGTTTATTAATGTACTCCAGTCTAATGATTTATATGAATGATTTTATTGATAAACGTTGTTTTATTGATCTTTGGATCTTACGAAATTATGTCATGAATCTATGAATGACTTATGTAAAAGTTACACAACATGATAAATAACAGTGAAAAACCTAGTCCGTCTGGCAGTATATGTTTACAGGTTACTTTTCGGTCATGCATGTACCCATGGGGCATTAGCCCAACTATGTCGAGCATCTGCTCTATGTTATGGGCACCGGCCCATCGCGGAAGACGTTCCGCCATGTCATACTTGCCAGCGACTAGCATGTTAATATGAACGTTATATATATATCATTATATGAATTTTATTAAATGTTTTAAGATACTCTATTCTCCCTGTTTTGTTAACTAAAATGAATTGAAATGATGTTACACTACTAGAGTAGTTCGTTACTGAGTCTTCGACTCACTCGTTTTTATGTTTTTATGTTTTAGGTACTACTGGGGATGATGGAGACGAGTAGTAGCGAGGATTTTACTTTCAGTTATCACTTAATAGTAGTTATAGTTTTAATTTGTTTAATTTGAATAGTAAGACTAAGCTACTTAGTAAAGTTTGAGATAAGATAGGATTTTCTATTATAAAAATTAAGAATAATGTTTGTTATAAATAGATTACTATGTTTTATAAATCAAGTTTGTTAATTAAGTATGTTTGTTGCCTTGTAAATCTCGTGAGGGATTTACGGCAGTGACGTCCCGACCGTGTTAGGTTAATTCCGCTGCTAAGATTATCTTAATAATTGAATTAGAGGTCGGGGTGTTACAGTTATAAACTATGTGGATATGTTTCTTAAAGGGTTAATTTAAGAATTTATATTAAATTATGTGTCATTGATGTCATTAGTGCTTGGTTAATGCTTAATTTTACTTTGTCTTACTTTAGAAATTATTGTTGTATTTACCTTTTTTTTAAGCATAATGTTGGTCAAAATTATGTGTCCAGGTGATAAATAGACAAAGATTAAAACTAGTAAACAAAAAGGGGGGAAAAATAAAAACCTTGCAAAAGTTATAGTACTATATACTTCATTACTTCGTATATTTTTAACAAGGATGTTATGAAAATAAAAAGACAAAAATTATAACTAGTAAACAAAAGGGAAAAAATAAAATAAAACCTTGCTAAAGTTGTAGTACTAAGGATAATGTCATGAAAATAAAATTAATTAACCTTCCTATATATTAGAATCCTATAGGCATAGATGTATAACCAACTCCAATGTATAAACTATAAACGAACTTAATTTGACTTAATAAAGTTGTAGGTTGATTTTATTCTTGTTTAATACTCCATAAAATCTAAGTCAAAGCCTCAAAGGGCATAATGGAAAAATCTTAAATATCTCGCTTTTTTTTTTTTCTCAATTTTCATATTCCTATTATTTTATTAGATTGTTCGATCTTAAAATATGGTTCATGCACTTTATCTATTTCCTATCCACCCTTAATTTTCTAAGCACGCATAATTTGTTTCTTAACATCTTTATAGGAGATTTATTAGAATGCCCACTAACATAGCATGATCCATGTAGCCAGCCTTAAGAAAAGCAATCATCTTGATTTGAACCATTAAAGCTTTTAGTAGAGATGATAATTAAGTAACTATTAGTACTAACAAAAGCAATCATCTTGATTTGAACCATTAAAGCTTTTAGTAGAGATGATAATTAAGTAACTATTAGTACTAACAAAAGCAATCATCTTGATTTGAACCATTAAAGCTTTTAGTAGAGATGATAATTAAGTAACTATTAGTACTAACAAAAGCAATCATCTTGATTTGAACCATTAAAGCTTTTAGTAGAGATGATAATTAAGTAACTATTAGTACTAACAAAAGCAATCATCTTGATTTGAACCATTAAAGCTTTTAGTAGAGATGATAATTAAGTAACTATTAGTACTAACTATTTTTTATTTGATGGAGTTTATAACTATAGCAATAGTTTTGCTTTGTTCATATCTTGCTGCAAAGGTCATATACCAATGGCTTAAGCTCAACTTACATACACCACACAAGCTCCCACCTGGCCCACCAAGGTGGCCCTTTTTTGGAAACCTTCTTCAATTAGGTCCACTTCCACACCGTGACTTCGCCTCCTTTTGTGAGAAATATGGACCCTTGGTCTACCTAAAGCTCGGCAATGTGGGTGCCATAACCACTAATGATCCAGAAATCATACGTGAAATATTGGTTCGACAAGATGAGGTTTTTGCCTCTCGACCACAAACATTAGCCGCAACCCACCTAGCCTATAATAGTGGCGATGTGGCCTTAGCTCCAATGGGCCCAAAATGGAAAAGAATGAGAAGGATTTGCATGGAGCACTTGCTCACGACTAAAAGACTCGAGCTCTTTGTGAATCATCGAGCTGAAGAAGCCCAACATTTGATTCAAGATGTATGGGGTCGTTCCCAAGGAAATAAGGCGGTTAACTTAAGGGATGTGTTGGGCTCATTTTCTATGAACAATGTAACTAGGATGTTGTTAGGGAAGCAATACTTTGGAGCTGGAACGGCGGGTCCACAAGAGGCCCTAGAGTTCATGCACATAACACATGAATTGTTTTGGCTATTAGGCTTGATTTACTTGGGTGATTATTTGCCAATTTGGAGGTGGGTTGATCCATATGGGTGTGAGAAGAAAATGAGAGAGATTGAGAAAAGGGTTGATGATTTTCATACCAAGATAATTGAGGAGCATAGAAGGGCAAAGAAAATAAGAGAAGATTTGGGAGTAGATGATGGAGAAATGGACTTTGTGGATGTTTTGTTGACCTTGCCTGGAGAAGATGGAAAGACACACTTGGAAGATGTGGAAATCAAAGCTCTAATCCAGGTACCCTTGCCTTAATTGAGTAAAATACAGTAGTAGATTTGATAAGTAAAATACTGTTCCATTCATACCATGGGATCTACAAACGCTAAACTTAACAATTTTTTTAAGAAGAAAAAGTAAAATATCATGTTAAAAAAAATAAAAAATAAAAATATGCAAGCATAAAAAATTGATGATGATTTTGACTTATATAGTGAAGCAAAGAGAAGTTTATTTACTATCGAAGGAAAAAGATTCTAGAAAGAAAATTTTGTTAGTGGAGTTAAATCAATGTTACCAACAACAATAACATTAATCCAAATATAATTTATCAAGATACAATTAGGAGAATTAGTTTGAATGTGTATTCTTATTGCTCGACATGGAGTACATTTATCGTAAACATCTAATTAGTTTCAAGTTCCTCATTGTATCACCGCATATTTTAAAATCATTATTCACACAATTACTTGAAAATAGGATATGATAGCTGCAGCAACAGACACATCAGCTGTGACAAACGAATGGGCAATGGCTGAAGTAATAAAGCATCCACGTGTCCTTCATAAGATCCAACAAGAACTTGACACAATTGTGGGACCCAACAGAATGGTATTAGAATCAGATCTTCCACAACTTAATTACTTGCGTTGTGTTGTACGAGAAACTTTTCGCATGCACCCAGCAGGGCCCTTCTTAATCCCACACGAATCACTACGCCCCACCACAATCAATGGCTACGACATCCCAGAAGGGACACGTGTCTTCATCAACACACATGGACTAGGGCGAAACCCTATGGTGTGGGACAATATAAAGGAATTCTATCCAGAAAGACATTGGCCGTTGGATGGGAGTAGAGTTGAGATCAGTCATGGATCTGATTTTAAGATATTACCATGTAGTGCGGGAAAGAGAAGATGTCCAGGGGCCCCACTTGGAGTAGTGTTTGTATTAATGGGATTAGCTAGGCTTTTCCATGCATTTGATTGGTTGCCACCTGATGGAATGAAGCCAGAGGAGATTGATACCAAGGAAGTTTATGGGATGACTATGCCTAAAGCTCAACCTCTAATGGCTTTGGCTAAACCAAGACTTGCCCCTCATTTCTATCTATGATACATCTTAAGAGTTGCTCTAGCAATAGCTTCGCGTGTCTTTCTTTTTTTTCTTGTAAACATATAAATATTGGCTTGGACCGACTCCTATGCTTAAAAAGGTTACACTTTGTATGAAAATGATAGTCCTATAACTTGGTACTAGTTTTTTCGATTTACTAGAAAATTGTCTATGATACTTGACAATAATGCCGCTTTTCTCACAGTGTCACTACTAAGGCCCTATCTTATCAAATCACTTGAGTTTTGATTGAAGGTATCATGTACGGAGTATTTTTTTTATCCCAAAATTAATCGGAAAAGGAGCTTCATATACACCTAGGTGTATATAACAGACGAAACAACAAAACCCGAGTTCGAATCTAGGTGGGACCTTGTTTATAAATCATAGTTTCAAAATCGTCAAACCCTTTGATATGGCAATCTCTTTGATTTCCACCATCTTTCAAACTCAAACTGAAAGTCTGAAACTAAAACCATGAAAGTACAATACTTGATCCCCTCAAACCTGAATCTCTCTCTAACCTCCTCACACTCAGCTCCTCTACTCAAAATGGACGTTGAAACCGCCGATAAAATCCACGTCACTGTCACCGACATCCTTAATTCCTCCGACAGTGATTCCCTCACTGAGAAACAAATCCGACATCTTGCCTCCCTTAAACTCAACCTCGACCTCTCCGATTTGCCCCACAAATTTTTCATCCGACAAATCATCGAATCTTTCTTACGCTCTTCCGACCATCCTCAAAACGACACCGTTTTGCCCCCTAATTTACCCTCAACCTCCATTAATGAACCCCTCAAAGAAACTCCATTACCACACTCAGAAAGTAAGCTTTTTGATTCATGTCGAGTTATTTGCAAGGTGGGTTTTTTCGTTATTTTTCATTCAATTTCTATTTTTTTTTTTTTTAATTTAGTGTAATTTTGCTTTAAACCCTAATTTTGTACCTTAGATGTTAATTCAATGTTGCATTTTAATATCTGATTATATATTATACATTTTTAATATTTAATTTTATCTTATGTTATATATATATATATATATATATATATATATATATATTTTATTATGATCATAATCCTAAATTTTGCAGAAATTAATGTTGAATTGGTGATTTATTATGCACTGTTTAATTTTATAGTAATGTTGAATGTATTGTAGTTGTCACAAAAGAGAGATTTAGCAGTGAGAAATTCAGGAGGGAGAACAGTTGTTTCAATTGGAGAGTTATCTATGAAGGATGGGAAGGCCATTCCAACCCCAAATAAATGTAATTATAAACCTCCTCTTCCATGGTAAGCTGTGTTGTGCATTAACATTCAGATTGATAAGATATTATGTTATTTATGTACATTGTTGATTTGTACAGAATTTTGTTGTGTTCTTTGTTAAAGGGAATATACTAGGTGGACTAAAGTTTGAGAATTTTGGTTATCTAGTTGGTTGTTCTGTAATGTATTCATTTAAAGAGGTCGAAAGTTTGAACCAATTATTCGAGCATCCTTTTGTTGGTTATTGAGTTTTCCATTTAAAAAGTTTTCCTGTTGAATGTGAGTGTTGAAGCTCTCTTTAATTGGGAGGATAAAGAAATGAAATTTATTGCAAATACTTGTGCCAATTTACAAGATAATGAAGTGAACTGGTTGGAACTTACGGAAGGAGGAAAGTTTTATGCCGAACTTATCTAGCATTATTATGCATTCATATCTTTTTTTGTATCTCGTTTGCTTGATTGTTAATCTATGGTTTGAGGAGTGGAGGGAGATTGCATTGTTATGGATCAAAAAGGTGTTCCATTTGTTCCAAAGTAATAGCTCGAGTGTCAAACCTAGTCGAGTTTTAACTAGAATGTCTGGAAATGGTGATTTTACATCATAATTCAGTACATAACTTGACAAAGTACCTTTCAGAGTTTGCAAAATTGACCTAAGAAGTATATTGGAAGTTTGGAACATAGGGAGTATATGTTACACAGTTCATAATAGTCTCTTGATCTTCATTATCTTTTTTATTATTACTACTATGCTATGCATGTCATTAGTTCCTGCTGTTAAGCATGTGTGGTTGATGTGGCTGTCATAGATCTCGTCCTTTCTCTTTCATCTAATTTGTGCTGATGTGTTGCTAGGCATCAACTTATTTCCTGACCAATGGTCACTTCTCCGAAAGGGCATCCCTGCAGTTGATGAAGCTATAATAGAGGCTGAATCAAAAATAAGGTTGGTCCTTTTTCGGTTTAATAATCTTTTAGATTATGAAATTGTATTTCTCCAAGGCTTTTCTTTTTAGTCTTCCTTACTGCATGTATATATGGCTGAAATGACGATTGACATGGATGTCATGATGTATTCTGTAGATCTGAACTTGAGAGTAAACAAGGTTTTGATAAGCTTGATACATCTGCATATAGAAACAAACAGAATGGTGGAGAACACTTTGGACAAAGTGGAGCTGAATCAACTAAAAAAGATGGTGCATACCATAGAACTAGACTTATGGCCGCTAGAGAACATACTCAAGATACTTCAACTGTGGCTTCTACGCCCCTAAGACTTGTACCTATTGAAGTCATTCGTTTTGATGGTAAGAATTACCAGCAATGGGCTGATCGTATGGAATTATATCTGAACCAATTGAAGGTTGCTTATGTGCTTTCTGAACCATGCCCTAGTGGGCTGGGAGTTGCAGACAAGAATATTGCACAGACTTTATCTGCTGCAGAAAGATGGATGGATGATGACCATATATGTCGTCAAAACATCTTAAACTCCCTATGTGACAATCTTTTAAGACATTATTCTGAGAAATCAGGCACTGCTAAAGATCTTTGGGAAGAACTCAAGCTTGTCTATCTTCAGGAAGAACATGGAGCTAAAGTTTCTCTGGTTAAGAAGTATATTGATTTCCAGATAACTGAAGAGAACTCGATCTTTGAGCAAGTTCACGAGTTCCATCAGATTGCGGATGCACTTATTGCTTCGGGTATGTATGTTGAGGAAAAGTTTCATATGAACGTCATCATTTCTAAGCTTCCCCCATCTTGGAAACCCTTCAGCATCCAGTTGATGAAGGAAGACAACTTACCTGTATGGATGTTGATGAATCAGCTAAAGGCAGAAGAGGAATCTCGTCAGAAAGGTCATAAAGGTAACACTCTTGTTCCTAGGGCCGACTTTCCTGTGCTTCAGCCCCACAAGAAATTCGGACCCCAGAAAATTCCAATGAAGAAGCCTGGAGTTCCTCATGCTAGTCCTGAAGCAGACGGGGTTAAGAAGTTTAAGTTCTGCAACATTTGTAAGAAGAGGGGGCATTACATGGAGCAATGTTGGTTCCGGAAAACTGAAGGGATGGATAATGCAAATGTAAAGGATAGTGTCACTTCTACAAATGTTGTTGTTGGGAGCAATGGGGCAGACAAAGATGGAGCTGTAGGTGATAGTACTAATTAGGTACCTCGCTCTCCTCCTTAAACTCAAAATTATACTAATTATTCGTAATTAAATCATCATGTCTTTTGTGAACCATGCCAATGATTGGACTAGTGGAAAGGTTTTGCTGGCTAGGTAGGAATATGTAAAGAACCCTGAGGCAAGGGACAGAATATGGTGCGATGATCTTAGATTGTCTTATATGAAGTAATTTTTTGCTTTCATTACTAGCTCTTGGCGGGTATTATTGATTTGTAAATTTTTGATGGATCAATAATTTTACAAAAAGCCAAATAGAAAGCGAGATTTTATTAAATTATTATAAACCTAATACATAATCAATTTATAATCCGCAACAATTTGATGAAACCAAAAGAAATAGCATCCAACTGGTGAAAATCATTAATTTTCTTTCTCAAAGGATCTATCTCCCCTACCCTCTCCTTGATCTTATTTCCGCAAGTGGTAGCAGCATTTATGGCTGCACTTACCCTTGCACTTGTTGCTGTGTCAAAGTCTCCTGCTTTTATAGCCTCAAGACCTGCTTCTAGATCACCAGGAACTCTCGAGTAGATGCCCTGGCAATCTTCCAATACATTTTCTCCTATAGGACCGGTTATGTTGAGATTTAGGATCGTGCCAATGGTTGAATTAATGGCTTTGGCACTTGTTATACTCAACTTAAAGGAGATTGTAGCTAGTTGTGGGGCAGTTGATGTGAGGCTGCGAGGATCCGACCCAAGTGTTGATATGCAGGATTCGTAAGTGACATTTATCGGGTCAGCTTCAGAGATGTCCTTGCAGACAGGGAGTAAAAGGCTGGTTAAAGCAGCAGTTGTAAGTAAGCAACAGAGTACACTCATGACAAAGACATGAAAGATGTTTTTATTCATATTTGTTGGTGCTTTTAATCTGTGAACGGCTGTAGGCTGGCGCTGGAAATTGTTCTTTTTTGCGATTTTGCTCCCTTTTTTTTTTGTTCATGTATGCTATTGAAAATTTTTCGTCAAAGCTATATGGAGGTTATAGGGTGTTCTTGGGTCATACAAGAGTCAAATAGAAACGTATAACAATAATAACATGCACATTTTTATTCATGCATCATGAAACAAGCAAAAGAAACGTTATATTATGAAAATGTTAACACTAAAAAGCCTTTGCATGAGGGAAGACTGATGACCAAAGCCTGTGCTACATTATAATCAAAACACCTCATGACAATCATGACCTTAACATGAGAAAGTTTCGGGTTTATTACAACAAAATTTATTTCGAACCGAGAAAGTTTCGGGTTTATGACAATCAATCTAATGTGTAATACACCATGAATTATTAATTATTCATACAAAAACGTTTTAAGAATTATTTTTTCAAGATGACAGTAAAGGCAAGAAAAATATCAGCTAGCTTAAAATACTCAGAATTCTCCTTAGTTAAAGGAGACGCTTCTCCTTCCTTCTCCTTAAATGTATCCTCACAATCTGGACCGCTATCCATGGCTGCACTTATTCGTACATTAGCTGTCGATAGATCCTTACCCTTCAAAGCATCAAGCCCCTCTTGCAGATCACTCTGAGCATCCGAATACAGGTCTGAACAAGTTCCCAACGCGCTCTTGGCAAATGGGCTCAACTTAGGGTCTTTCCGGAGTTTAGCAATGGTTGTTATAATGGATTGTGCCTTAGATGAACTTAACTTAAAGGATATCTCTACTAATTCATCAATGGTTGGATTTGTGCTCCGACGATACGATGTCAATGCCTTGACACAGAAATCATAATTGATATTTTTTGGGTCGGATTTTGAGATTTTCATGCAAGTATCCGGTATAAGGTTAAGGTTTGTAGCTTTTGCTTGGGAAAAAGTTAAACAACCGATGAATACTACTAGAGACATAACGTAACACTCCATTTTTTTTTATTTTTTTTTTTATTTTTTTATTTTTAAGTTCTTTGAAAAAGGTGAACAAAGAAAATTAAGATCTAAGTATTACTAGGAAAATGGTGGTTTAAATAGAGGAAGAGTGTTCTAAAATCCAAATTAAGTTAGTGTACGATAATTAAGGTGGGAATCACACATATATGGTTATTATTCAATGCACTTCTTTATTCCAAGACATTTAAGCTCAATCATTGTTGTAAAAATGTAAAATATTACGTCCGTTTTCAATTCATACCATATAAACCAATCAATGTGATCACATTATATAAATGTATTCTATAATCCACTCATCCTCCATGTTTTTAGTTAATCGTTTTGACCTATGATATGATTGAAATTAGAATGATATTTCTTTTTTCATCTTTTTCTTTGAGCACAATTTCCTTGAAGTCTTTCGGTTTTGACCTCATCACTAATCAAAAAGGTAAAAGTTTAAAAACAATATAGTGTATTGTTTACAAGTTTAAAAGTCGTCCTTTTAAATGTTACACCTTCACATAATATTTAACATAAAAACTATCGGAGAAGCCAAACCTTTTATTAGAGGTGTCATTTTTGGGGACTATTTTGTCATAAAATCGTGTTAAATTAATTAATACTAGTCGGTTATATTGTAATTAGAGCTGTCAATTCGGGTAAATGGGTCGGGTAAGAGTGGGTCGTGTCAACTCGGGTCAGGTCAATTCGGATTAATTCCATAACCTATGCGGGTCGGGTTTGGGTTGGGTCATATATGCTTGAGTCAGGTCACGTCGAGTCATACTTCTTGTCGGGTTTGGGTCGATTTTAGGTCGGGTTACATTCGGGTCGGGTAAATAATAGGTCGGGTTTAATTCGGCTTTTCACGGGTTAAAGCGGGTTAGGGTAATTCTCGGGTTCGAGTCGGGTTCAGTTCAAGTCGATAATTTGCGGATTAGAATCAGGTAGGGTCATTGTTGGGTTCGGTTCAAGTCAATAATTTGCGGATTATAATCAGGTCGGATCATTCTCGGCTTCAAGTCCGGTTCGGTTCAAGTCAATAATTTGCGGATTATAATCAGGTCGGGTCATTCTCGGTTTCAAGTCCGGTTCGGTTCAAGTCAATAATTTGCGGGTTATGATCAAGTTGGGTCATTTCCAAGTTAGGTCATTCTCGGATTCAAGTCAGGTTATGTTCAAGTTAATAATTTGTAGGTTACAATCAAGTCGGGTCATTTCTAAGTCAGGTCATATTTGGATTCAACTAATTATAAATAGATAATTATCATTTTTATCAATCCAATTATTTTCCTTGACTATAATATATATGACAATATACTAGGGAACTATAGTTTATAATTTAGGAAGATAATTATCTCATTTGACCATACAACAAATATATACTATATTTAACTCTTAAATTTGAGGATGATGCTCCTTTCTTTTGCTGGCCTGAACCGACTTGATCTCCCTAGACAAAATGCTTTGATCACCAATAATAAGGTGGTCTAAATTGCATTTAAGGTGATTTGAAATCGAGTCAAGAACAATTTGGGTTTAATTTAGGTCGGGTTAGTAACAAATCGGGTTGAATTTTTGGGTTGGGTAAGTAGTAGGTCTGGTAAAATTCGGGTCGGGTTTATAACAAGTCGGGTTGAATTTGGGTCAGGTAAATAACAAGTCGGGTTGATTTCGGGTCGGGTTTGTAACAGGTTGGGTTAAATTTGGGTCGGGTTAGGAACAGGTCAGGCTGAATTCAGGTCGGGTTAGTAACAAGTCTGGTTAAACTCGGGTTTTGACGGGTTAAAACGGGTCAGGGTCAATTTTGGTTCAAGTCGAGTTCAGTGCAAGTTAATTAGATTGGTCGTTGTAAACCGGTAAATTGGTCGTTTAACATCCAATTGGATGGTTCCACACACCCAATTGGACTCCCGTAGAATATTAAGGATCATGGTAAACATTTTGGCAATTTTTATTTCCAAAGAAAAAAAGTCAAAAAAAAATATTCCAAAATTGAAGGTAAATATCCACGCTTTTTTAGAAATTTTGGAGGATTCGGGGACCGGTGTCGAAAAACCTTGAAATGTTAGGGAATACATCTTGGGGTCCTATAATGACGTTTGGAACCATATATGATCATTATATATTGTCATAAATGTTTGTGGTAGGCTTGATTTAATGAAATCGGTGCAAGTTACAAACCGGTAAATAAGTCGTTTAAAGGCAAATTGGATGGTTGCACCCATGCAACTGGACTCCCGAAATGTATTAGGAACCATGGTAAACATTTCGGCAATATCCCCGTTTTTTGAGAAATTTTGGAGGTTTCGGGGACCAGTGTAGAAAAGTCTTGATATTTTAGGGGATACATCTCGGGGTCATATAATGTTGTTTGAAACCATATATGATCATTATATGTTGTCTTAAATGTTTGTAGTATGCTTTAGTTAATGAAATTCATGCAAGTTGTAAACCGGTAAATTGGTCGTTTAAAGGCAAATTGGATGGTTCCACCTACTCAATTAGACTCCCGGAGGATATTAGGGACCATGGTAAACATTTTGGCAATTTTTATTTTCGGGCTAAAAAAAGTTTAAAAAAAATTCCAAAATTGAAGACTAATATCCACATTTTTTGAGAAATTTTTTGAAGTTTCGGACCCGGTGTCGAAAGTCTTGAAATTTTAGGGGATACATCTCGGAGCCATATAATGTCGTTTGGAACCATATATGATCATTATTTGTTGTCATAAATGTTTGTGGTAAGCTTAAGTTAATGAAATCGGTGCAAGTTGTAAACCTGTAAATTGGTCGTTTAAAGGCAAATTGGATGGTTCCACCCCCCCAATGGGACTCCCGGACTGTATTAGAGATCATGGTAAACATTTCGACAATTTTTATTTTCGGGCAAAAAAAGTCAAAAATTACAAAATTGAATGCTAATATCCACGATTTTTGAGAAATTTTGGAGGATTCAGAGCCCGGTGTCGAAAAGTCTTGAAATTATAGGGGAAATATCTCGGGGTCATATAATGCCGTTTTGAGCCATTTATGATCATTATATGTTGCCATCAATGTTCGTGGTAGGCTTGATTTAATGAAATCGGTGCAAGTTGTAAACCGGTAAATTGGTCGTTTAAAGGCAAATTGGATGGTTCAACCCACCCAATTGGACTCCCGGAGAGTATAAGGGACCATGATAAAAATTTCGGCAATTTTTATTTTCGGGCGAAAAAAGTAAAAAAATCCCAAAATTGAAGGATCCATGTTTTTTGAGAAATTTTGGAGGTTTCGGGGCATGGTGTCGAAAAGCCTTGAGATTCTAGAGAATACATCTTGTGGTCATATAATGACGTTTAGAACCATATATGATCATTATATGTTGTCATAAATGTTCGTAATAGGCTTGATTTAATGAAATCAGTGCAAGTTATAAACCGGTAAGTAGGTCGTTTAAAGGTAAATTGGATGGTTGCACCCACCCAATTGGACTCCGAACATTTCAGCAATTATTATTTCCGGGCGAAAAAAGTCTAAAAAATCCAAAAATAAAGGCTAATATCCACGTTTTTTGAGAAATTTTGGAGGTTCGGGACCCGGTTTCGAAATGCCTCGAGATTCTAAGGAATACATCTTAAGGTCATATAATGTCGTTTGGAACCATATATGATCATTATTTGTTGTTATAAATGTTTGTGGTAAGCTTGAATTAATGAAATCGGTGCAAGTTGTAAACCGGTAAATTGGTCGTTTAAAGGCAAATTCGATGGTTCCACCCACCCAATTTGACTATCGGAAGGTATTAGGGACAATGGTAAACATTTTGACAAATTTTATTTTCAGGCGAAAAAAAAAAGCAAAAATTTCCAAAATTGAAGGTTAATGTCCCGCTTTTTGAGAAAATTTGGAGGTTTTGAGCCCCGGTGTCGAAAAGTCTTGAGATTTTGGGGAATACATTGGAGGTCATATAATTTTGTTTGGAACCATATATGATCATTATATATTGTCATAGATGTTCGTGGTAGGCTTGAGTTAATGAAATCGGTGCAAGTTGTAAACCGATAAATTGGTCGTTTAAAGACAAATTGGATGGTTCCACCTAGCCAATTGACTCCTGAAGGGTATTAGGGACCATGGTAAATAATTCGGGAATTTTTGTTTTTGAGCGAAAAAAAGTCAAAAAAGTTCCAAAATTGAAGGCTACGAATCCTAAGATCCACGTTTTTGAGAAATTTTGCAGATTTCGAGGGCCCGGTGTCGAAAAGCTTTTAAATTTTAGGGGATACATCTCGGGGTTATATAATGTCGTTTTGAACCATTTATGATCATTATATGTTGTCATAAATGTTCGTGGTAGGCTTGATTTAATGAAATCGGTGCAAGTTGAAAATCGACAAATTGGTTGTTTAAAGGAAAATTGGATTGTTCCGCCCACCCAGTTGGACTCTCGGGGGAGTATTAGGGACCATGGTAAACATTTTGGCAATTTTTAATTCTGGGCGAATAAAGTTCAAAAAATTTTAAAATTAAAGGTTAATATCCACGCTTTTTGACAAATTTTTGTAGTTTCGGGACCTCGTGTTGAAAAAGCTTGAGGTTTTACTCGGGGTCATATAATGTCGTTTGGAACCATATAAGATCATTATATGTTGTCATAAATGTTCGTGGTAGGCTTAAATCAATGAAATCGGTGCAAGTTGTAATTCGGTAAATTGGCCGTTTAAAGTCAAATTGGATGGTTCCACCCACCCAATTGGACTCCCACCGGGTATAAGGGACCATGGTAAAAATTTATGCAATTTTTATTTCCGGGTGAAAAAAGTCAATAAAAATTCCAAAATTGAAGACTAATATCCACGTTTTTTGAGAAATTTTGATGGTTTTGGGTAAAGCTGACAGTTCGGTAAACGGGTCGGGTTTGGTTCGGTAAGAGCGGGTCGGGTCAATTCAGATTAATTCCATAACTTATGCGGGTCGGGTTTGGGTTGGGTCATGCTTTAGTCGGGTTACGTCGGGTCATACTTCTTATCAGGATTGGGCCGGGTTACATTCGAGTCGGGTGAACAATAGGTCGGGTTTAATTCGGGTTTTCACGGGTTAAAACGGATTAGGGTAATTCTCGGGTTTGAGTCGGGTTCGGTTGAAGTCGATAATTTGTGAGTAATAATCAGGTCGGGTCATTCTTGGGTTTGAGTCGGGTTTAATTTAAGTTAATAATTTGTGAGTTATAATCAGGTCGGGTCATTCTCGGGTTTAAGTCGGGTTTGTAACAGGTTGGGTTAAATTCAGGTCGGGTTAGTAACAAGTCGGGTTTTGACGGGTTAAAACGGGTTTGGGTCAATTTCGGTTCAAGTCGAGTTCGGTACAGGTCAATAATTTACGGGTTACATTCGGGTCGGGTCATCTCCAGGTCAGTTCATATTTGGGTTCGGGTCTCACATACTCGGGTCAATTCGGGTCTAGAGTTTGTTTCAGGTTGGGTATGGATCACCATTTTTTCGGGTTCAAATGGGTCACTTAATAATCGGGTTTGAGTCGGTATTTCAGGTCGGGTCAATTTTTGACAGCTCTAATTGTAATCTCTAAAATAATGAATATAATTTGAGAAAAATAATATAAATATGTTATTTAAAATCCAGAAATTAATAAAGTTTAGATAGGCCATCCAGAAATTAAGATTATTATGCATTTATGCTAAATGATTAATTAGTTCGTTCCCTTTAATAAATCGGCAAAACCAAGTGCAATGGAAGACAATTGAAAAAAATCACCATTCTCTTGTGTCAAAGGAGATTGCGCAGAGAGAAACTATTGCCCCTTACCAGGTATAGGCCCCCTGTCCAATACCCTAATAAAAAAGTAATATTTGCAAATTAAAAAAAAAGATAAAATAAAATTGGGGGTAAAATGAAAAAGGGTTGGGTAAAAAAAAAGGAGGAGAGAGAAGTTACTTTCCCCCATTTAGTTGTTGCTCTTCCCGTGAAAAATCAGTCGATCGACGCCGGTGGTGTAGCTGAAGGTAGCTCAGAGAGGGGAATTTGGCTAGAACTTCCACCTAAATTTGGAAATCCACCTTAATCGGGGTAAATAGTTGGGTAAACCATTTCTCCATGAAAAAAACATTAGAGGATTAGATGGAGTTCTCAAAAATGGCATCATAATTAGTGGCTATTCACCCAAGATCTGGAGGAGATTCCAAATATGGTGGCTATTGATCGAAAATCTCGAGGGAAAGTTGAGCTCCCTTGTGGAACGAAATTAAGCGCAAAGCTCTGATCTATTTCCATGGAATTTGCCAGCGTTTGTAGATAATATACAAATCAGGTAGGATGATTATTCATCTAAGCTTTGGATGTTTGGGGTTGAAGTCGACGACGAAAATTATTTGGCAGTCATAACTATTATTGATTTTACATAGTTATTGTTAATTGTTATATTGTTATTTTTTATTAGTATACTGTTATTTTTATTAGTATACTGTTATTGGCTGATTAGTATAATTAAAAAGTTATTTTATTTATCTGTAAATCAGGGTTTATATGCTTTCTGTTTTTTTGGAAATTTCATGGGTTTGATTTAAATGTTATCGTTTTATAACTTGGTTTAGGTTAAGTTTGTACTGTTATTGTTAATTAATAAACTGTTATTGTTGATTGTATACTACTACTATTGATTTGTATACAGTTATTGGACATCCGATAGTGGTGGTGGTAAGGCGGTGCAATAATCTAACCATCATGTAATTGATGAAGAAGATGATGATGATGATAATGGTGTTTTCTTTGGTTTTGGTGGTGGTGTTAATGGAGGAAAGCGACAATGACAGATTGACAACACTGGCGGTATCTTTTCCAAAAGTATGAGAGAGAAACTACTTTTTATTATTGTCAACTCATGTGGTAACTATTAATGAAGTTTCTATCCAATATATGTTGAATGACAAATATACCCCCAGGTATTGGGCATGAGAGTCCCTACCTGGTAGTGGTCCATCATGCCTCATTGCGCAAACTTATTTTGACAAGCAGTAGGGTTATTATGTGCAGCACTTGCTTTATTACTAGCTGTCAAATAATCCCCACTTGTAAAAGCCGTTAAACCGTCTTGTAAATTCTTTTTAGCATTCGTATAAATCTCAGTACATGCCTTCAAGCCCTCTTTTGTCGACGGGTCGGTTTTTGGATCGTTGACAATGGTGTCAATTTTTGAAAGTATGGACGTGGTGTTGGATATGGCCATTTGTAACGCGATGGTTCCAAGTTGTGCAACGGTTGTGTTAGCACTCTTTGGATCCGACTCGAGTACTTTTACACAAGTGTGGTACTTGACATTTGCATCATAATGTATGATTTTTTCGCAACTATTTGAAATAACATTAGCAGCATTGATCAAAGAAAGAATGGTAAAAATTATAGTGAGGAAGAAAAATATTGGTAGCTTGGAAAATGGACTGTTGGAATGCATTTTTTTGAAATTTGCCAAGGAATATATGAAATGTGTATATTTATTTTATATTGTTTGATAGATTGGATCAGCAACATAGTCACATTACTTATATAGGTGGGTATGCGTACCTTTGTATGGATTGCAGACCTTTGCGGTCATAACTGGTAACTTACACTTTATTGACACCAAAGCATCAAATCAAGGTGGATATTTTTTATTTATGGCAACAAATTGTACAAGATACATGTTGCAAAAAGAAAATAAAAACCAAAACAAAACAAAAATCATATAAGATGGAAGTTAAAAAAACACACAAATCATACAGGATCACCGTAGAAGTTTTCTTGTTAAAAAAAAATCATACTAGGTTAAAAAAAATACACACACAAATCATACAAGATAGGAGTTAATTTTATCCGTATGGTAATATATCATCCTATAGAGTATGTATCCCCGCTGATATTATAAGTCATGAGTATTGATATTACTATTGTTGCTTGATTTCATAGGCAAGAAAGCCTAATATTTTTTTCACTGTGTTTAATAAAAAAAAACTAACAAATATGAAATTAAAAAATCACAGTGTTTTATATCACGAGTACTACATTCATTTATTTTTTGTTATATCCCGAATTTTGGCATTATTCACATATTTGACTCTAACCAGTGCCGGAGACTTATACATTAGTAGAAAAAAAAAACAATCATGTGAAATTTCCTTAGAATTGTTTAACTACATAAGTTCCAAATACGTAGTATCTTTTTAAAATTTTTTTTTTTATATTTATAGATGGCTAAAGAAATTTGTACTTCATCTTTATTTAGGGTGCTTACAAAAACATAAAGAGTACTCTCTATTTATCTACGGGAAAAATACAAAAAGGAAATATGTATTTTGATGAAGATTGTATAACATACCTTCCCTTTAAAAAAAATGTGTATAACATACCTCTAAACAGTTTGGGCTAAGTTAAGTTCATTTGCAAGCAAAGTCCCACATCGGAACAAAACAAGAAAACTAACTCTACGGAGCGATACATAAACATTTCTTCAATGACAGAGAACTCATACCTTTCTCGGCCTTTTGGCTAAGATCAAGTGTAGTATCTGTTCTTATCAGTTTAATATCTGATACGTGGGCCAATGGCCCACAACGATATTAAATTTATTTTTTAAGGGGGAAGTCCCATCACAGTAGCTTGCTACTGGGGTCTTCAAGCGTCGCCCATGCGTTGCACTATTGCACGGGCCTGGCGCATCCCACCAATCCTCAGTGAAATTTTTACAGTAAATAATGATCATAGTAATGATGCATTTGATTAGATTAGAATAATTGTTTAATTTACATTGTTTTGAGTACTTGAGCTTAGAGCATGTAATCCTATTACTTAGACAGTTAGACCTTATATTACATCTGAGCTTAATTACTGTGATTAGAGAGAGGCTTTGACCGCGACATAGTGACAATTGCCTTGTGAAGCAACGTTAAAACCATTTTGATCTAGAAAGAAGAAGCATTAAAACCATTTTGATCTAGAAAGAAGAAGCAAAATATTTTCGTTATGGTTTGCAGATAGATTTGAGTTTGAGATACGGAATGCTCATGGTTTGCACGATTTTGAGAGCTACTTTCTGTAAATTGGTGAGCAAACTTGTGTATACATGCAAAGGATTAGAGGAAATTAACATGAGCTAAGCTAGGAAGGACATGTGATTTCATATTTTGATTTAATGTGGGATTTTACCACTGTGCTGCATTATAGTCCAGACTGATTTTTATCATATGCTACAAAAATTGAAGCAAAGACAATTGAGATCACGACACTGGAAAGAACAATGTTTCCAGTACAATGTCTCATCTGCTCTGCCTTGCTTATTATGTTTTTTCGATGTTGCATTGTAAGTCATGTAACTTGGTATAATTAAGGAAATGGACAATCTACCACCAAACATGAAACAAATGGCTCATAGTAGTTGGCTCTCTATTGAAAGCAGGGATTTTGTAAGAAAGGCAGAATACATTACGTGGGTACACTTACATCAATGATGGAAGCTTGTACTCGGTTCCTTATGAACATGATGTTGTACGACTTGTTCCCGTTACCAGGTGAGATATAAGTTAAATGATATACGGAGTAGAACATAGCATATGAATGATGAAATTGACTAAGAATATGTATCCCACATCGAAATAAGAAGGCATAACTACCGGAAGCGAAAGATTAAAAAGAAAAGCAAAGCCACTGGATAATATACTTACCTGGACGGGGTCAATGGGCGATCAAGAAGGCCCATGGCCTAGGGTGATGGCCTCCATTGCACTTCGGAAGCGCATCAGCCTAAGATCTCCCCAACGGGGAGAGTCTACGTCATAATTTGTGATAGCTGGGGCCTGCGTTCGCGCGGCCCCTGTCTAATTCTACTCTTTAAATTTCATGGCTTAATGGTAAGAATTGCGCATTGATTATAGTCTTGGTAATGGTAATTAGTTGACTCGGCTTAGTTTAATTTTATTTTAATATGTTTACTATTTTTTTCTAGTTGGTAAGCTATTTTGGGGTGACTTAAAGTTTTATAAACTCACGTTGCAAGCTCGTTAGGCGTTGGACTGCATACGAAGCAACTACAGGTCTACATTGTTAATGAAATTCGCTGTTTGTTGACCTTCTAAGAACACTTAGGACGACATTGTTGGTAATTAAACTAAATTAATGGTAAAATAGAATTGGGATTTTTAATGTAGCATGTACTTTATTTGATCTTATTATTACTAATGAAAATACGAGTTTTTTTTTTGACAGGAAAAAAAAAAAGCGTTTAATTGTATGAAATACTTTCTCCGTTTTCTTTTACTTGCAACACACCTTTTAGGCACGCAATTTTAGGAGATGATTAGTGAGGGTAAACGAGCTATTTTATCAATATAATTTGTACACGAAGATTAGAATAGGGTTAAGTATCATTTGTAAAAATTATAATGAATAATTTATCCGTTTACATTACATAAACCCGACCTCAAAACACGTGCCACAATGCTGTGTTGCAAGTAAAAAAAACGGAGGAAGTATAAGATAACGCCAATAATTAATGTGAAGTGACAAAGATAATTATAGACAGCAAGAATTACTTCAACAAGGATCTCATTTTATAAGAATTCTTTTGAAAGTAATTCCATGGATACTACATTACAAATATCATGTTCAGTTTGAAAGAAAATATTTCCAATTTCCAATTCTAATTTCAGAGCAATACTATTTTTTATTCCAAAAACAATTAAAAAAGCGTGGACGGCAGGATTCGAACCTGCGCGGGCAAAGCCCACATGATTTCTAGTCATGCCCGATAACCACTCCGGCACGTCCACCTTATTTGTTATTTTGAAGTCAATTATTTTATTTATCCCTTTTTTTTTTATTCTCTGTTTATCAAGAAATAAATGTCGTTATTTTGGCCTTGTATGATCAAGGAAACTTCATTTTGATAGTAATTCAGAAATTCTGCTAGCTTCCAACAAGAAGAATACATTTGAATGCTCAAATATAATGAAATGAGGAAAGTTCATATGAAGTAAATTAGCCAAGTACAAGTAATTTTTTATGGGTCCATATATCTATACTTTTTTTTGATAAGATAAGATATAGCAAATTAACGTATATGGGAATATAGTGAAATGGGGTATCATATTTTTCATATTCAAATAATTCATATTTTCTGATGCCATCAATCTTTTTCTTATATTGTACAAGTATTTCATAGATTGAAATCCTATATTCCCTCATTGCCGTTCTTAGATTTGTTATTTTCACTTATTTTAGAGTTAATAGGTTCGAATAAAACTTATAAGAAAAGTTCATATAAGCTAGTGCAAAATATGAGTGAAAAAAATAAATCTTTTTAAATTTTTTTTGATGCCATCATTCTTTTTCTTATATTCTGTAAGTATTTTATAGATGAAATCCTATATTCCCTCGTTGGCTCATTGCTGTTCTTAGATTATGTTACTTCCACTTATTTTAGAGTTAATAGGTTCAGATAAAACATATAAGAAAAGTTGAAATGAGCTCAAGTATAAAATATGTGATTGGAAAAAAAAAAAGTTATTAAAATTTGTAATTTTTTTTTTTTTTTAAAGTTAAGATATAAGAAGTAGTTCATAAAATTGGCAAAAGTAAAAGTGTTACAAATAATTCACAACTGTTAAACATGTACTCCATTGAATACATACATAGTTTATTTAATTTATCATGGTAATTATTAATGATTTCAATTTTTTTGATTTTGATGATCAGAAGTTCCATGACTTAACTAAAATAAAGTACAGTTGTAAGCCAAACTTTGCAAGCCCAATTACCAGTATAATATGGCCTTCAACTATCGAAATGGGCTCCATACAAAGCTGATAACAATGTAACAAAGAGAATCCTAAAGGAAAAGAGTTAATTGAGTGGTCTCTAGGTTTCTATAAAGGGGTACTATACTAATTACTAGTATGATGTTATTAGCGTACTTAACAGTAATATTCCCCATCAAAGCTTACTTAACATACGACTTATTCGAAGCCCCTTTATCTTTTAACTCCCTTTTTCTTCCCGAAATATCAGACACAATCATCGTTGTATGATCAACACGTTAGGATAATTTCACTTTTAACCTTTAGTAAAAATGATTTATATTCTTGACTCTTTTTTAGAGATAACGGAGTTGTATATTCTCTACTCCATCCCACGTTAGGAATAAATCTTTGTACTAGTTTAATTTACGCATAATATTGTCATGATTTATATGGTTAGTAACATGATGCTTAATAATATACCAAGCAAGCTAATTATTTCTTTCAATACGTCAAGCATTAACGCCATCACCTTAACACGATTAACATGATTTGTGGACCCCTATATAAACGTGTCTTTCATATATAGCTTCAACTATAATTATAATTTAACTGTTACTTATTAAAACAGAATTTAATGGGTTCATAAACATGAATTTATTTCAGTCTGAAAATCACCAAAAGAGAGTTGGACATATTGACCAAATTGGTTGTGTTAATGGCCCCCTCCAAAAAAAAAAAAAGGGTAGAAATAGTGGGGCAAATAAAAGTATCAAAGACAAGTCGTAGATGGGTGTCACATTAATCGCGTACAATTTTCTTTAATTAGACAAAAAACTTTATAATTCACTTGGGGTAAAACTTAAAAGGAATATTGTTGTTAGTACTTTGATCGAGTATGAGCCAAGTTCAATCTGCTTTTTGGAAGGTAAATTGTAAGATAAAAATTTTATGTCCTAGATGTTGTCCCAATAACTTGAGTGTGAAGTCCGGTAATTTCTACATGAATAACAACCTTAAATTAAGATCAAATAATTCAATTGTCACCTCTGCGGCTCTGCCTATATGGCTAAACACGTTGCACATAAGTACAAGAACATAATTGTAAGATGAAAATTGGAATAGCGTCCACAAGATGTTATAGTGTGGTATAGTAGAGCCAACAGGCCCATCACACACCCAGTAAGCTAAAGAAATACAACATTGAAAATGGAAGGACAATTCCCATTTTTGCAGGTAAACAAAATTGGATAGACAACGCATTCATTGATTTCAATTTGGAATGGTATTAACTAGACATATTTTCATGACATTATATGGGAGGTAGCGTAACACATTTTATTTATTTGCTTGATCGCGAAACACATAATTATTTGTTTGTGAAAAGGGGCAATAATTATTAGAAAATTTGACAAGAATGATAAAAAATTTAGTCCTTAAAACAAAAATAATCTCTAGATTTAACATATTCAAGTTCATCACACTATCAAATAATTGAAACGATAGATAACAAGAATTCAATTATTAAACAAAGTTAATTTATTTAAGCTTATTTTGTCTTAAAACACAATAAGTTCAAATAAGATTAACAGAGCGGACCAGAGGCACGGACTTAAACGAAGCTCAAATAGAGTGTAATACTTTAATGATAACAACAAATTACCAACTACCCACCCAAAGAAGAAAAGGGCACAATATAGGAGTGCTAATTTATACAGTCAAAATTAGGTAATGTACATGTACAAACTTTTCCCTTTTAATTAATTCCATATAAGATAAGATTTAGAATAAATCTCTCTCTCACACACAAAAAAGGCAAGCATATAATAGCATGATCCCCATTTCCCTATTTAATATCCAACCTTTAGTTAGTTGAACCCCATAAACATCATGTGAAAATACTCACTTTATTGAGTAAAATCAACAAGGGTATTTTATATGGTTTTTATCATTTAATCAATCAATTTCATGTTCACGAAAACACAAAGAAAAACTAGGACCCATATAAACAGGGTCCAAGATATTTATGGGTCCCATTTTTCAAGTAGAATCTGAGGAAAAGAAAATTAAGGAGGAAAAAAAATAATAAAAAAATTTGATGATTAAAATAAGAATTTTCTTAAGTTACTATGATGATATTAATAACATTTGACATAACAAACACAGCAACAGCAACGTGAAATGAATTGCATAATTTGGGTGCTTTTGAAAAGAAAGGAGTTTATAAACAACTGATACAAGTAATTATTGATTCCAGCCAAGATTTCTGTAGCTCAATTTCGGATTTCATGTGTTTATGTTAAACGTGTGTTCGTTTCCTGACCAATGGTTATCCGACAACCGCGACAAGTTTAAATACGAGCAGTGTATAATGAACATGGCAATTTGAAAAGTCTGTTTAGTTATAAGTTTATAACATACCTTTCATAAATTGCAACCTTACCTTAATTGTAACATGTGATAATGAAGATCATCAATTCATCATAGCGACTGGAACTAGGCACTGCCGCACTGGCATATTGGCATTGTCGCGCTAGGGAGGTTTCCGTACTCTGTATGTTATTCCGTAGGTCATATGTTACCATTCGGAGAGGATCCTCTTCCGTAGCTCTAACATGGTCCAGTCAGTCGATTGAGAGACTGGACCATCTCTGCTAAGGGAGAGGATCTCATTGGTTACTGTCTGCGTGCATAACTACTGGAAAACACAAACATTTCTTTCCAAACTTTCAATAGGAATTGAACAATTTCAACAATTTAAAAAGGCAAAGGAGTGCTGAGAAAGGAAATATGATAAACTGATTATGAGATACAAAACTCATGAACTATTTAGGAAGATATTGAACTTACACAATTAATTCACCTTGCTAAAATACTTCAATATGACAAAATATGTATAACTATGAACAGAACAAAAACAAATTTGCGACGACTCTATTGCTGTCAATTGCTGTTATTCTACTTCTAATGGACATTTTTTGCACCACCTATTCCTCTTTAACTCGTCCTTGCTGCAAAATCAAAACCTCTGCAGAAGTCATCCAATGGATTCTTTTCCTCTACTTTACTATCCAATTACACCCTACTAATTAAGAGAAAACTACATGCTCCTATTCACCAGTTGATGGAGGAGCTTGCAAAGACTTTGAATCATGCGAAAACGCTGCCAACACCTTTTCCTTAGTCAGTGGTTCGGAACCCTGAGACTTTATAACAAAAGTATGAAACACGGTATCTGTACCTGCAGCAAGTTTTGAATCAACAACGTTGATCTCCGAGTCTTTGAATGCCCGGATAATTCTGGCCACAGGATGAGAATCCAGCGGACAGCTTACTTTTATCACGACCTCGTCATGCAAAGCCTGAAGTTCTACTTCAGGAGCTTGTCCTTGCACCTCTGCAACAGAGTTGGCTTCCGTACCAGATGTCTCTCTTGAAGTGCTGTTATGCTTCTCTCTTTCTGCTTCCATATCTTTAAGCTTTTTCTGCAACTCGGTGATATAAGAAATAGCATCTCCGAGCAACGAGGCTTTATCCATCTTGGATATGTTAGGGACAACAGCTCTCAATGCATAAAACCGCTGATTCAGTTTTTCCCTCCGTTGTCTTTCTGCCTCAACATGATTAAGTGGCTCTTCTCTGCCATTGGCCGGCTTGCGCCCTCTTTTACGAGGCTTTCTATCATCTGAAGGGCCTGATCTATCATCTCTACCAGACACTTCAGGGTCTGAATGCTCCGACTCAGCACTACCTGGCTGAGAAGCCACTGTAGGCCTAGAGGTTGCCCCTGTAAAATCGATTTCCATTTGGGCCGGCTTTTGCTGGTGAAACTGGTTAAGCCGGTACTCACTTCGTATGCCATTCACATACTCCTGAAGCCTCGTGTTCTGAGGGCTATAAAGCTCCGTCGCAGTCGCATGTTTTACACCAGGAATGTTAGCCCAATTCGTACATTGAACTGATTGAATACCGTTATTCCTGGGGCTTTGGCCTGTAAAAGAAAGCTTATTCCCATTGGCATAGCCATCCCAATGTCTATCTTCCATCCTTTTAACAGCAAGTTTCTCCCTGAAGGGAGGGCGAACTGTGGTATTTAGATTCTGCCCAAAAATTTTATGAACCCCATCTACACCACGATCAACAAGCCTTGCATTCGAAAAAGGACCAGATACTGGTGCAGGGGCAGTAGTAGGAACAGAAGCAGGAGGAGCAGATGCAGGGGCAGGAGCAGGAGGAGGAACAGACACGGGAAGAGGAGCAGGAGCAGGTGCAGGGGCAGAAGTAGGAGCAGACACAGGAGGAGGTAATGGAGAATTAAGAGGAACAGGATCTTCTTCCTCTATCTTATGGACAACCATAGGGAAAATCGAAGTTGGTTTAGGACGAACCACGGGAGCAGGAGGAGGTGAAAATGCATACTTCAACGCCTTGAGTACATTGTGGTTCTCACCAATCGCCCTTACTGACCCCAATTCCACAACACCAGACTCAGTAGGAATCAAGATAACAGTCTGAATCCCAGCAGACTTAGCCAGAAACGACCGAACACAATAATCAGATTTGGCCCTCAACAAATCCGACTCCCACACATGCTTCCCGGAAGCAAAACAACTCCCCGGTCCTCCTTCGCCTCGAGGAAACGAGAAGTACATGGACACCAAAAAGAACATCTCCATATCAGTAACCCTATCCAACCTACAAGCCAAGTTATCATCATCAGAGCCTCCAAACAATGTGTTCAACTTCTGAAGTACCCTTTTCCTAATCTTCTGGTGAGATTCATCCTCAAGCCGAAAATTCAATAACCGGGTAGCTTCCGATTCTTCCCCTTCCCTCGGCTCCCTACAATAACCATCCCCCCAGCTCAGAACCACCTCCCCCGATTTCGCCCTCGAAATTTGCCAGAAAAACCCATAATTCCAACTAAAATTAGAGGCATTTGGCCTCTCAACAAGATCAGATAACTTATTCTGGATATTCTCATTGTTCTCAAGACTCACCAAAGAAGTCTCAGCCGTAAATGGACTTGATATCAGGTAATCAAAAGCTCGAGTACCCAATATAGAGGCGATCATTGCTTTATCTTCTTCATTCCACACTACCCCTCCTCCCATACCCAGTTCAATATTTCTCATTTCTTTAATTTAATCCCTAATTTTATTATCCCCTTTTAATTTTACTAAAACCCCAATTCAAATCTCCAACAGCAAAGTCAAAAACCCTAAATTACAAACAAATGCCCACCACTTCATTTCTACCCCTTTAATATTTCTATATATAGTACAAACAAATCCGTCAAAATTCAATTAACAAAGTACCCACTTATTCTCAGATCTTATAGATTTCCTTTTTCAAATTACCCAGAAATAGTCAATCAAACATCAATGATACAACAACAAAAAAAGATGAAAACTTCAAAAAAAAGTACAATATTTCAAAAATAGATGAATACAAACCAGGCAGCTTGAGAGAAGATTTAGAGAGAGAAAATGAGTTTCTGGGCAGCACACCCAACAGTGGAGGATTCCAAATACAGCAAAAGCTCAGAAATTAAATTGAGATTTTCCCCAGAAAATGACAACAATCTCTCAAATTTGAGAAGAATTTATTGAAGAGAAGAAGCTTTATTTGTTTAATTTTTTTAGGAAAGAAAAAAAAAAACACTTAGATTGAGAAATGAGGGTGGGAGGAGAGAGAGACGAAGGGGGCGATATTAGAGAGCTCTCTTTTCTCTCTCTGTCTTTCTTCACTTTCTCTCTCTTTCTAAACTTACCAATCTCGTGCCACTAACTATAGTTCCTATTTCTATGGTTAACATGCTAACTATGGTTTATTTTGGGATGCTGTTTTTTTTTTTTTTTTTTTTTTTTTATGGGATAGATTTGTTGTTGTACTTCGAGGTAAAGTTTATTGTTTATTACAGTACGGATTAGTAGAGTACATAACTCTTTTCCTTTTGGAATGATTGACAGTATATTTAGTACGTAGCTTGATTTTGATCAGCATATATGTCAATGCATAATTGTAACCAATAATATTTGTTATTATGTATTATTAAAAAGTATAAAAGCTTGATCTAATGAAACTAATCCAAAAATATATTACATGACAATATATGTCATAAATAAATTGATAAAAAAAAAAGAAGTCATAATAAACATATAAATAGTGCAAAAGTCAAAGTGTTGTAATTATTACAACAAAAGAGGGAGTACTATTTAAAAATACACATTACATTAGTAAAATATTATAAAAAGTTGATACAATTAATACGGAATACTAATTTAATAGCACTTTACCTAATATAATTAAAACTCGTGATATATGGTTAAAGTTAATAGATATTACATAAAGTCAAATCGTATCTATTATTTTGAAACGGAAGTGATAGTTGTCAAATAAATAAGAAGTTGCACATCTTAATTTCCACTTTCACAAAATGGAGAAAGTTACCTGTCTAAATTCAGTGTTTTTAATTTGTAAAACTCCCTGTAAGAATCGTAACCTACTATGCATTTTAAATATGAGTATTAAATGATTGGAAGTACTCCACTGCCTAGGATACATACCACATCACTTCACAATGAGATGTAATAACAATTTAACACACTAAACATGTTTTAAATTTTTATGCAACCCAACACATCAGTATTCTTTTCTAAACAACTTACATCTCATGCTTTGCATGATTTAACAACCACTAGTAGTTGCCTTGTACTTATGTGATTATTAGTCAGCCATTAATCATGTTTTTTTTTTCAT
This sequence comes from Chenopodium quinoa, assembly GCF_001683475.1. Lineage (NCBI taxonomy): Eukaryota > Viridiplantae > Streptophyta > Magnoliopsida > Caryophyllales > Amaranthaceae > Chenopodium > Chenopodium quinoa. Next base: position 3,907,861 of record NW_018745454.1, read on the forward strand.
TCAATGGAAAATTCAATTAAGCATACACAATAAGGTCGTATTGAAACTGCCAAATCTTAACACCCTTGCTAATTGTTGTTACAGCACAAAATATTTTACCATCTTATATTAGTAATCCGTACTAAATAATTAGTGCTATAAATAAATTGAATAAGTTAAAAAAAAAAAATACTAATGTTAGTTTGTAAAACAATGTTGACTGACAAAACCCTTATTGATTATCAACAGTGACGCGGGCCCGCGGCTGGGCGAGTGGACAATGTGAAATTAAGTAAATAGTGTGTGTGGGTTGGATGTTATTTGTCTAACTATAGAAAGTGGGGTTTTCCTAAATTAGGAATGCATAGGTATAAACTTCTCCACGTCGATCAAATCCTGCCTCTAAATTCAATCTACTACGGAGTATATATGGAACTCAAACCCATTTGCCCCTTTATAAAAATTATACATACATGTGAAATACGGAGTACTATTATATTCTAGTGTTAAATGCAGAACTCGTTAGAGTAACCTTTTATTGTACAATCAGTCACACAATATTTTTATTATATGTTTATAGGAGGAGTTTAAGAAAAGAAAATTTTAAAAGGTTGTAACATATACATGGTATCATCGATTGTACAGTGAATAATTAATTATCTGGTAGCAAATTCTCTGTTGTATTGCAATTTAACAGTAAAATTTCAATAAAATATACTACTGATAATTGATAACATACTAAGGGCCTGAATTTCCTTCTCTTATTAAATATTCATTTCAATTCAGTTCAGTTCAGTTCAGCTGAATTCAGTAAATGAGAACAGGCCATAAGTACTAACTTTGTTGGATTTGTTTTATCATTATTCATACGAAAATGAAGATATCACGTTTTAAGATTCATTTTAGTTAAAAGTCAAATAAAGCAATCATCAAATAACAAGAAAGTGGTTTCAGTCCGTATACATATGGGAGTAATATTTTTAAATGTGTCACATGTAAGTATCTAGAAATCAGTCCAATAAAAGGCAGGACGGATAATAATAATAATAATTTATTTATTTATTTTAAAAGGGAAGGCCTCGAACTTGGTTATGCAACTTTTTTTTTTTTTTTGGTCCATATGAGGAACAAGTCCAAGAAAGAAACAGAAACAAAAGAACAGAAAAGCAAAATAAAAGCAACCCTATGGAGGAATTAAGCGTGGGAAAGATATTCCCCTAGCATCCTCACTTATAATACTACTAAGACCAAACGGAATATAATTAAAAATGACTAAATATGTGTCTAACAAGACTCCGCGGTTGGCCAACCAATCCGCCGCTCGATTCCCTTCTCTGTAGATATGATTAACCTTGATTTCCCAGTTAGCATCCCTTAGCTTCGAAAGGCAGTGATTTATATCATGAGCATTCGCTCCACTACCTGCTTCTCCATTACGCATGAGTTGAACACAAGCTAAGTTGTCTAGTTGAATTTCGAGATGTTTAATCTGGAGGTTTTGAGCAAGGTCTAGAACCCTAGCAAGAGCTAGAATCTCAGCACGAAAAGCATTGCAATGTCCAAAATTAGCAGCAAAAGCCGAAATGAATCGACCCTAGTGATCTCTAATTATTCCACCCCCACCTGCAGGACAAGTATTTTTTTAATGGTATTAACAAGTATTGCCACCGGTTAACCGGTGGCAATAATGCCCATAAAAAAATAAAATTGCATTTATTTCACTTAAATTGTAGTAGAAACTATATATATATGTAAAATACATAAAAACACATATATATTCATCAGTATCTAGTAATTGTACACTTTTTAAGAGTGAAAAAACTAAATTAATAACTACAACTAAATTACTCATACAACAATTCCAACTTAAAAGAACTAAATTAATCAAATTACACAAGACTAAAATTCCAACATTAAAATCAAAAAAAAAAAATTACAATAAAAAACCAAAAAAAAAAATTACAACATTAAAATTAAAAAATAACCCATATAACACCTAAATCAATAATCCAGCATCTTTATTCTTCGATTTAACATCTACATCTAAATCAATATACTTGCATCAAACAAAAAAAATCGATTAAATAAAATAAATAAGCTGCGAAATAAAAATAAAACCAGACCAGTATGCATGGTACCCATAAATCGATTTAAATCGGTTAAATAAACCCAGAAAAAACACACAAAAATATAAACAAAACCCAGAAATTAAACAAAAACCCAGAAAAATAACCCAGAAAACTAAAACCCAAAAAAAAAAGAAAAAAAAAAACAGAAAAAAAATTTAAACAAAATTCCCAGAAATTAGTGAAAACCCGAGAATTAAATCGAACTAAATAAAAAAATCGAACTAAAAAAAAAACAAATTGATTTTCACGAACTCAAAAAAAAAAAACCATAATTAAATCGAATGAACCCAGAAGGAGATCGACTTAGAATCGATTAAAATCAATTAAAAATCGAATTAAAATCGATGAAAACACTCAAAAAATCCAAAATCGACTAATTAACCCAGGAAAATCAATAACTAGTAATGAAACAAAAACCTAGAAGAAAACCCAGGAAAAAAAAATTAAACAAAAATAAAAACAAAATCCCAGAAATAAGTTAAAAAACCGAGGAAAAAAACAAGAAATTGATTCACGAACTCAAAAAACAAAAACCCAGAATTAATTGATTAAAATCGATTAAAAACCAAATTAAAATCGATTAAGAAACTCAAACAATTCCAAAAACGATTAATTAAACCCAGAAAATCAATCAATTAAACCCAACAAAATCCGATTAATTAACCAAGAAAAATCGATTTTAAACACAAACCTCGTGCATGTCTTCGTGGTGCATGTCTTTGTGGTTTATTGGTGATGGGAGACGAAGGAGAAGAGGGAGAAGGAGACGAGCAAGAGAACAGAGCAGTCGAATTGAAAGAGAAATAAGAGAGGGGAGAGAAAGAGAGAGAAAGAGGAGAGGGGAGAGCAGGAGAGAGAAAGAGGACAGGGGAGAGCAAGAGAGAGAAAGAACGGCTGAGAGGGAAATGAGGTAGGGTTTGGGGTTTATAAGGGGGGCGTTTTTTTTTTAATTGATTATTGCCACGGGTTCAAACCGGTGGCCTTTACCATTTATGCCACCGGTTCAGTTTGAACCAGTGGCAATGTGAATTAGCCTATCCCGCCCATTTTTTAAGCCACCGGTTTTCAAAAATCGATGGCCATAGAACGGTGCCTTTTTGTATTTTTCTACTAGTGGAATGTGCTATTTAATTCATCAGGGAACCCCTTACCCTCTAATATTGGAATGATTGTAGCATATACATTATTAGCTACAATATCCCAATTTTTTTGATAAAAAAGGGCTTGAAATCCATCGGGGCTCGGGGCTTTAAGAGCACTCATCTCCTTAATAACACTGTCAATTTCCATCTTTGAATATGGTCTACAAAGAAAATTCCAGTCATGCGCCAAGAGTTCGGGAAATACATCACAAGGAATATCCAAAAACTCTGGTTCTCCTTCCTCAGTGAAAAGAGTAGAGAAATATTCTACTATATGATTTTGAATATCCCCTTTATCTTGAATCCATACCCCGTTATTATCTTTAAGAGCCACTATTTTGTTCCTCCATCTTCTGACAATGGTACTTAAGTGGAAGAATGTAGTGTTACGATCACCATCCTTTAACCAATCAATACGAGATTTTTGATACCAAAGAGTCTCCTCTCTACTCAAAATTTCATCAAGTTCTCTTCTAAGCTTTGCTTCCAATTTTAATAAGCCCCTATCAACCCGAGTAGCTAGAATTTTCTGCACTCCACCAATACAAGCAAGCAATGACCTTTTCTGCTTGAAAATATTCCCAAATACTTCACGATTCCAGTTTTGCAAATCGCTAGAGAGTTTAGAAAGAGCAGGCATGAGGGGTCTGTTTTCTTCCCATTTGTCTTTGACAAAATTCTGGAATTTTTCGTGTAAGAGCCAGGATGCTTGAAATTTGAATGGACGGTGAAGAGATTGGAGGGGAGAGAATCCATTCGGAGAAATAAATATTGGGAAATGATCCGAGTAAACTGCCGATAGATGTTTCATGGAATCCTTCTCAAATCCTCAAAGCCCAATGTTCATTTCATAGTGCTCGATCTAGCCGACCACTCCTCCTTGTTTCAGGATTTAAACCACGCGCCCAAGTATGAGCTGCTCCGGAGAATTCAACCTCTAATAAGTCCATATCCTCAATCCACGCATTAAATTTTTTAGACCTTCTCGTGGTTTTGGAACAGGAACTATTTCTTTCGGAAGGGAACCTTGTATCATTAAAGTCACCAGCCAACATCCAAGGTTTGTTATGAGAAGTCGCAAACTTCTTAAGATCCTCCCACAATTCCCTTCTTTTCAATGGATCAGGGCTCGCATAAATAGCCGAAAAATACCAAGGAGTAGCGCCCACTCTAGATATTTCCATTGTAATATGTTGATTATGTTTTATGATGGGGCTTACAGTGACAAACTCAGGCCGCCAGTACACCCAAATTCCACCGCGAAAACCCATGGCATCAACTCTTGAATGGCCAGAATAACCGAGAATGGAAGAAATCTTAAGAGCTTGATCCCCTCCCATGTGCGTTTCTACCAACACAAGTACATTAGGCTAGTTAGCCCTAACTAAGTCCTTCAACGAAGAGATAAAATTATTATTCCCTGCACCTTGCACATTCCATACTAAGCAGGTTATAGGTAAAGAGTCCGGAGCCAAATTAGGTAGTCTTTCTTCCATAAAAACAGGGATAGAAGTAAGAGTGGTCATGTAAGCTTGACTTAACAGCCTAATCAATTGATTAATTTCATTGGTTGGTTTCATTGTCATCACCAAGTCCGGGGGATCCGAGATTGGGGGTAGGAATGAATCCATCTGGACTTCGAGTACATGAATCAGGGGGTTCGTGGTTACGAGGTATGGTTGCTCCAGCACCTGTCCCATACACAGAATCTTCTCCAGAGGTACCGTAAGCTTGATTGGGAATGGAGTTTGAGACATGGGATATAGAGTTGTCTAGCTCAGGAAGAACTTGAGAGGGCTTGCTGTTGGCCTGTGGTGTGATTAAATTGGCTTGAGGCTGTGCTTCTTGATTTAGCTTAAATAGAAAGGGTGAATTTTCTTTTCCTGTATTTGAAGACTTGCCACAAGTAGAAGCAGGGACTCTTACATTAGCATCAATTTCTTTAAGAGGGGCGTTGGTATTCTGTGAGGATTTTACTCCTTTTTCTTGATAAACTTTGGGGAGATTTTTCCTCTGTTTTGACTTGAGTTGATTGGAGTTGATATTTTTTGCCTTTACAAAAGATTGTGTTCTATCAGTTGGTTGCAATCTTTGAAAAAAACCTCCCAAGTTTATCGTACTAGGAATATTTCCATCCATATCACTCTCAATATTATCTAAATCCTCTGTTACCATATTTTTTTTCCTTATTTCCCTCAACTTCTGCCTCCTCTTGATTTTGAAGAACCAAAAATCTCGAGCCAATCCCCGGATTATTGTCAACAATATTTGTAGGAATATTGTTTCCGTTTTTACCCCCTTCCATCGAATTTGAATTCCCTGCCACCTTCACACCACCCAAATTGGTTGTGCCACCACCAGAACCACCCTTATCCACTTTTGGATTTCTTTTTCTCATTGGTTTTTTAACTAACATCCAAGATCCAAAATCTCCAGTCTCCTCTGGTTTATGAGATTGATTGTGAAGCGGGTTCTCATGAATTATCATCTCACCTTCTGTATTAGCAATCTCATTGGTATGACAAGCATCCTCTGAATGACCTAATTTTCCATACCTAAAACAGACCATTTTGATTCCTTCATATTGCACTCGCCATATCCGACCTTTCAACTAGAATTTTGACAATAAAGGCTTGGTTAAGTCAATCTCAACACTTAGACGAGTAAACTGGCCTCGTTCCGCTTGTGCAGTTGTTTTGCCAACTCTCAGCACTTTTCCAATTTTAGAACCAATTTTGCTCAGGAAATTTATGTCAAAATATTCCACAGGAAGGTTAGGAATACGCACCCAAGCGGTCAACACCGTAATCGGGGTTTCATCAGGGACAAAATTAGGAATCCATTTTCGAATGGTTAAATAATTATCATCGAGGAAACAAGGTCCCTGAGTGAGCACATAGGAATAATCCGCTTGATTTGTAAATCTTGCAATATAATAATTGCAGCCAAAATCAGTTAGCGAAAGCTCCCCTCTAATGTTCCATTTTATCTTGAGTCTGCGCATTAAACTCATGTATCCTAATTTTCCACTGAACATTTTAATTATTAGGGAATCCTTCCAAGGTTTACGCAACCTTCTTTTCTCCTCCTTAGGATAATTGGATGACAGGACACCGTTCATCATTTTGAATTTCATCAGGGATTTCTTCATCATCAGATATCTATTCATCCTCCTCTTCATCAATTATATTGATATCATGTGAATATACCTCAGCCTGTTTATCCCTTTGCATGATATCTCTGAACGACATGGATCCTCCAGGTTGGATGATTTTCTGATTCAATTGGGGAGGAACCAGAGGATTTCCATTACCCCTATTCATTCCATTTTCAGCATCTGCCATTTCCTCATCATCTCCATTAGATGGATTAGGAATAGAATTTGTACTTTTACGTTTTGGTTTTTTGTTTGATCGGATCAATTGATCCTGTTCTTCAGTATAATTTTGGGTTTCATCGAGTTTTTTTGTGTTTTCCATGGTGAGAACTTTTCCGTACTCCATATAACACTATAATTGTATATTGGTTATGCAACTTATGCTTGTGAACCACTTCATTTCTTCAAACAAGTTGGAGACCGAGACTTGGTGCGCAGCTGTTTAGTTAATGGGCTCTCAATCTTCCATAGATATTATTCCCATGTGGAGATGGTTTGGAGATTCTTATTCTTTTTTTTTTTTTTTTTTTTTTTTCTCACTATTTTCTTATTTATTAAAAATATTTATATTATTTATCCCATATCCAAGAAACATATGCTTATCAAGCCACCCTAGTTTCAACTCATTCATAAGATTTTTTATTTTTATTTTATTTATTTATTTATTTTACATATAATACCAGGATCTAGTGTATGGCTTTGCACGCAATATATATCTAAACAGTAACAAGTTTGTTATTTTTTTATTATTAGATAGATAAAATACATCAAAATTAATCTCTTAGTTTTATTTACATTAGTTTGAAATTAATTATTGCACTAATCAAACTACTTCTTTCATTTATTTCAGTTTATATTACAATTAACATAAAGTATGTGAGTATTAAAATAGTCAACAAATTGTATTATACCTAAAACAGAGGAAGTATATGTAATACAGAGTAAATGGTAAAAGTTGTATTAGAATATTGTATGTATATTCTGCCCGTTGTAGAAATAAGCTAATAAGTAATACGGAGTATTATGAACAAAACAAATAAATACTTGTATGTCATAATAATTAATTGATGACAACATTTATTGATAAGTTTTCTCAATGTAACACCTACCTTTACTTTTATTGTTGAAACAATTTCCCTTTGAAATAATAATGGAATATTCTTGGCTTTAGATTTAGGTATTCATCATAAAATATAGAGGATGAGACAATTAAAACATGAGTTTAGTTAAAAGGACTTTGTCAAAAAATGCTTAAAAGTTGACCAACATGGTGGACATTACTATATTATCTCTTCAAATTATTGAAGATTGGTTGTGATTGCCATGATTAACATTTTATATTGATCAATTCTATAAAGAGTTATACTTTGCATGTATATATGTTATGTATGTAACACAATTAGTTATACTTTAACATCTTATATATAATTATACAATTAATGTTTGTAAAATTGTAAAAATAAGAACATATTCATGATTTACTTGAATAAATCAAAGAGTTATTTAATTTTAAAGATTGTATGTCACAGTTAACTTTTGAAAAAACTGTAACTTTCACAATCATTTTTATACAATGTTGAAAACTAGTTGGTGATATAGAGTAATACACTGTATATTTCTCAGATTTAAAGATCCGAGTGATAAGAGAGGAAGAGCTAATAAGAAAATTCTTGACTTAAAAAGTATACCATGGTAAAGTTATTTTATTTATAACATGCTGGTAGTACTGTAATTAAGCTAATCTAGAGGAACCAACCAAAAAAAAAAAAAAAAAAATACAAACAAGAAGCAGATTAAAAAAATCCCATATCGAACGGAAGTTCCGAGAAGTATATGTTGGAATCTTTGACTGGCCAGTATTTAATCGACGGCTTAGATTGCTTTACAATTTAGCGATTAGTATTATAATTGGCATTAATTATTGAGACCAGCAGTCGCCAAACACCCATGCACTATTCATCACGTTGATTAGCTGGAATAATATCCCAATTTTATGCTATATTTGGTTGCTTTCCATGTTTAGTAATGAGTTGCTTATCATAATTAATTCATTTAGTTTGAGGATTTTAACTTCTATTTGGTACGAGTACATTGTCATCATCTACCATGACCATTGATTGGCTTAATTATTTAGAAATTAAAATAAACATCACCTTAATATAATGCAAAATTCAAACCCTATGATATAGATATTCAAGGTCTATTTATAATTAAAACAAAGTGAAATGGTCAATATTATAAATGTAGAGATAAATTTATATATAAATAAAGAAAAAAAAAATGTGGTTTAATACAATTATTCATACTCATAAAAATGTGTACTTTCAGCTAAAGTTGTGATTTTACTTTACATATTTCTTTTGAAATATTAAATTAGATAGGTCACCAATCAACATCTCATGAATTAGTAATGACATATTGTGTGAAATGAAAAATATAAGAGGTAGACCACATAATAAACTTGGTCCAATATAAAATAACAAAGTTATCAAAGTGATATTTAAAGTGTGTTTTATTCACTAAATTACTGGTATACAAAATATAAAAGATGTCTAAATTTTAAACGTTTAAAAAACCTAGGAGGTATATACGGAGTATTAGTATTTATACTCGTACTCCGCAGTACCAGAATGATACGGGGTACGGGAGCAGTAACATTATAATTGTGCGCTGCATATGCCTAAGAAAAAGTAGAATTTGATCAGAAGTCAGAAGCCAGAAGTGACGAGAATTCCGTAGCCTCGTATCAATTTCATCAACCTAAATTAAAAAAACTACTTTACTGCTAAATTTTTTAACCAACCCCATTATTAAATTAAATAAAAATAAAATAAGGTTTTAATTTCATCAACAATGAAAGGTTGCACGGAGGCCTTTTAAAGGGAGGTTTGATAGGTACTTGTATATACATATCAAGGGGTATTTGAGACATTTTGTATGAAATTTACCCATCTCTCTCCTCCTTTTCTCTTACCCTCACGTGCTGGATTTAAGTGTACCACTGGGTGATTAATAGTATCACTAGATGATCAAATAGTATCATTGAACATTCAGTGGTACTATATATTCATTCAATGGTACTATATATTCATTTAGTAGTACCAACTACGCATAGAAATAATATAACTACATATTCAATGATATTATATAAGTTTTTAGTGGTACATTTAAAAATTGGTCCCACTTGTTAATCTCTCTCCTCCTTTCTCTCACCCCCATGTGCTTACAATACTTTTTAATATTTTAAGATTTGATATGTATTTTCATTAGTACTTCCTCAAGTTGCACGTGGTAGCGCGGCAAATCCTGAGCCACGTGTTTCTAAAAACCAGTGACTATCGCACACGTGTCGTATATAAAACATTTAATATTAAGATTAATTCGGTCATGTACTTCCTATTATTACAAACTACAGTACAAAAATATTGAAGATAATAATATTTTAATGGCACGTCAAGAAATAAATAGAAAAATAATAATAATGGAGCTCGTGACGAGCACGTGAAGGGTGGAGGAACTGGCGGCATTCGGCAGAAGAAAGATGAAGAGAACCAAAGAACGTGACTACCATTTAATTTTATAAAAGCAACGCAACTCTTTCTTGTAACGTGTTAGGCGTGTTTCAGTCTTTTTCTTCTTTTTTCCTTCCTGTATGTGTACAAATTCTACCCTACTACTTAGGTCACCTTGACGATTATTATTTTACGGATTACTCGACAAAATTGATTGAGTATAAAATATATTGCAGTCCTTAATCAACTTAAACTTCTACAAATAGGTGATACCAAATATAAATTATAAATGGCATAACTCCAAACTTTTCAATCAAGAAGCAGAGGGCAGATGTATGAACTGATAAGTAATGACGTAATACTAATTCTGTACAATCTAACTGCTTAATTAAAGGCCAAATCACTTGAGTCACACGGGATTTGGTTTCAGACTCAGTTTTTTGTCAACTTATTTTAATTTGTGCCACTTCTTATTCCGCACGGTTTACCCGTGCACCGTTTACACATACAAACATAGAAAACAGTTTTATGAAACCAAGTACTTATAATAACAACAACGCGGTTGTACCATCTTTTTTAGATGGGACTTGTAACTATAATCTCCTCATTTTCAATTACCATTAATACAAACTATGTTATTCTTATGACACTATGGTCAATGGTTGCTTTAATTTATGACGGCAAATGAAAAATATGAAACTTTTTATGAGCAATTGTATCATACTATGTACATACGCTGATAAATTTTTATTTTTATGGTGGAATGATGTAAAGGAATACTTCCTTCATTTCTAAATATTTTGAATTTTATTTTGATTATATACTTGTTAACGTAAGGTCTGTTTACATTTACTGAACTGAACTGAACTGGTTGGAGCTGAACCGAACTGAAATGAGCTGAAATGAATATTTTATGAGAGTTGGAAATTAAGAGCTAAATTGAACCGAACTGATTGGAGCTAAACTAAACTGAAATTAAGGGTCTGTTCACTTCAACTTAATTTCAGCTCAACTCTAATCAGTTCAGTTCACCTCGATTTAGTAAATGTGAACAGACCCTAAGCTGAAGTGAACATGTCTGTAGATTACGTTCTCATGATTTATTATTATTATGGGAACATATATATAGACTATGAATATAAGAGTAATAGTAAAAAGTAAATCAAATGAGGAATAAAGTATGAAAGGAATTAACGAAATCCTTAAAACTCAAAAAAGAATGAATTAAAAGAAAACAAGGAATATATAACTCAAAGATTTGATGGGAGTTGAACATTACAAGTGTAAAGTTATGTTGATTAATTTATTTTAATGATAAACGATGATACTTGACTTGTGCAATCTTCAATCATATGGAGTATTTTGAAGGATGCATGGTAATTCGAGGTTGATTTGGTGGAATGACAATATTTTTTTTTTGTTTTTTTTTTAAAAAAAGGAAGAAAGAAGCTGATATAAATAGTTTGATTATATTCTTTATTTTTTTAAAGCTAAAGTCAATGTATAATAAAGTATTGGAATATGGATTAAACACCACTTTGGTATAAAGATTATATATATGTGTCAAAACTTGAAATTTTTTAGGGGTGTTGCTCACGAAAGTAGTCACTGTCATTTGAAAGGATGGTGGTGCTACAAATTTAGCCAAACACAATGCATTAAAATCTTAAATAGTTAACAAATTCATTCATATTTATTAAACACATTTGTTTAATAAACACTTCTTTTGTTTTTTTTTTAAAAAACTTACAATGTTTTGATTTTTGCTTTTTTTTTTTTTTTTTTTTTTTTACATATTATAATTGGACATTTTTTTTGTATCTTCAAAAAAAAAAAAAAAAAAAAATCGTTAACACGTAGAATAATATAATTAGTTTCATCTCGGGTCTACTTTTATAATTTTATTTATAATTGATAACAGAAGTTGATAATTACATTGTATTATTTCATTTTAATATTATCTTAAAATAAAATGAGAGGTAAAACACAAGGAGAAGTTGGGGCATGTCGACGTGAAGTGCATTATTCTTGAGAATGGACCACACTGTTCACGTGGTGGTAGGGCTGTTAGGATAATTTCATGTTTGCTATTCAAAAGTCACACCATACATAATACCCCATACCCTCAAGCCTAGCACGAGGAAACTTGTGTGCACATTATTTTTGTATTTTTTTGAAAATTTTAACACCAAAAATATCTTCATTGAAAAGGCATATACTTATATATTTTGTCAAAAAAAAAAAGAAAAAAACCGTGTTAATGTTTTGAGTATTATTTTAAAAAAATATATTGATGTTTTAATTTTTATTGATCTTATTGTTATGCTCGTTCTATTTTTTCAAACTTTTGTAATATAAAATGGATTACTAAAAATTGTTAGATATTAATATGTAATTAGTTACTTCCTTCATCCCTTAATTAGATTCCTAATTCTAGCATTTATTCCTTACATTATGAGAGAAGTAGGAATCTAATTAAGAGACGAAGGGAGTACTAATTTTGTTGTTCTCAAACTCAGTAAGAATGTTTTTACAAAGTTGAATAAACATTAAATAAGTACGTGTGAAATATTATCAATGTATGAATGATTATAAGGGGTAATATGTTCCAATACAGATTTTTGTATGTGAATTTATAGTAATACAGTTTCATTTCATTGTTTTCTTTAAACCCCTTATTTTGGATGTTGAAATTTCTTTTAATTTGTGCCTAGATTTAAGGGCACAATGATGTTTGGTACATACATAAAAATTGCTACTGTAATAAAATGACTTCATAGGAGTTACCCAATGATTAACATGAAAGGTGCATGTGGGAACACGAACACAATTTTTCAAGCACTTGTCTATATATAATAAGTATTTTTTTTTAAAAAAAATTCTATTATTATACGGAGTATATGTTTGAAAGTCCATGGAATTTTGCTAGATTGGTCAAGAGACTTTCAAATATTCTAACCAAGACTCTAACCATTTCATACATTATTATTCTATATTTAGATTTATGCTACAATTCTACAATACCCATTATCTCTCCTTTGAAAGTAATCAGAAGAACCATATCTTTAAAGGCCTTGAAGTAATTGATTCTTTCATGAAAATTTGTAAATTTTTCATTTTGAGACATCAATTGATGAAAGACCAGAGAGGGGGATTCATATATAGTATACCCTGACGTAAGGTGCATTTATGAATATTTTTGAAAAAAATAAAAAATGTGGTGCACCTTGCACCTGGATGTATACAACAATTTTTAATACTCCGTACTATTTAATCCCTAACAATCGTAAGGAAATTTCTTGAGAAATATCACTACATAGAAATAGTAAGAAAAAATGGACTTATATCCAGAATATAGAGAGTACAATTGCATACAAATAAAGTGGATGAGCGATAAATTAATGATACATGTATTTCTCCATCATAGTTAATGTGTAAATGTATTCTAAATCTAGATATGATTCAGAAGAGTATTGAACGACCCTATGTCTATTGGGCATCATAAGATACAAATTGTCATGTTGTATATATAACCATATGGAAACATGGAGTGATGGAGTAGACAATTTATATCGATTGTCTACATTTCCAAGATGCGTGTAACACTATAAGAGTATAACACTATAATAGACCATTGATTTAACGACTCTTCTTTATAATTTTATAGATAGAATTTTTTTATTAAATTTTCCCCTTCAAGTGTAATTATCATAAACCTTAAAGTTCTTAAGCTACAAATTATCTAAATTTTGAAAATTGAAAACACATTTGACATTACTTTTAAGTTAATTCCTATAGATATCGAAGCTAAATGGATCTATTTACAGGCCCAAGTTGAATAATTACATTTGGGTTACTGGACTAATGGACTCCCATATTCAAAATACCGCTGCTTGTGTTTTTAGGCCCAATAAATGAAGTCACATTTCATAGAGGAAAACACAATCCTGGACTTCCATACTTTTTAGTAGTGAGTATGATCAATCATTTATTCAGTATTCATGGATAAAAACACCACACGGTGATGAATTTGCTAAAACCACAAATTCACCAAACTAGCTACTACTATTAGGAGTAAGCTATATAACCCGTGAATCCATGAGATTAACTAGATTTGTCTAAACTTATTTGAACTAATGTTAACATATTTGATCATCATATAATTATGAACTTCTCAAAGCTTATTTAAATTGCAGATGATCATAACTAAATGATAGAGTATAAAACATATTCCTGGGCCTCAACCATTAGTTTAAGCTTTTGGTTGAGATGGTCCTCTTACATAGTATCAGAGCCAGCGTGACACAAAGGTCACGGGTTCGAATCTCATCCGCCCCTCCTTCAAAGTGGAACTAATTCGCACAAGGTATGTGTGGGCCTGTGTTGCATCCACATTTCAAGCCCAAAAAGCCTTTCATGTGATGGGGAGTGATAGAGTATAAAACATATTCTTGGGCCTCAACCATTAGTTTAAGCTTTTGGTTGAGATGATCCTCTTACACTAAATAACCTTTATTAACCATTACAACCCATCCCGAGCTTATTTTTACTTAATTGGACTAAAATGGACCTCAAAGCAATTCAAGACCAACTTGATGTTTCAAACTAAATAAATATAGATTGTAACATTTTACCTTGCCCTCAACTTCATTAAATTTTTTTTTTTTTTTTTTGGGTCCATATGAGGAACAAGTCCAAGAAAGAAACAGAAACAAAAGAACAGAAAAGCAAAATAAAAGCAACCCTATGGAGGAATTAAGCGTGGGAAAGATATTCCCCTAGCATCCTCACTTATAATACTACTAAGACCAAACGGAATATAATTAAAAATGACTAAATCTGTGTCTAACAAGACTCCGCGGTTGGCCAACCAATCCGTCGCTCGATTCCCTTCTCTGTAGATATGATTAACCTTGATTTCCCAGTTAGCATCCCTTAGCTTCGAAAGGCAGTGATTTATATCATGAGCATTCGCACCACTACCTGCTTCTCCATTACGCATGAGTTGAACACAAGCTAAGTTGTCTAGTTGAATTTCGACATGTTTAATATGGAGGTTTTGAGCAAGGTCTAGACCCCTAGCAAGAGCTAGAATCTCAGCACAAAAAGCATTGCAATGTCCAAAAATTAGCAGCAAAAGCCGAAATGAATCGACCCTAGTGATCTCTAATTATTCCACCCCCACCTGCAGGACCAGGAGTCCCCTTAGCAGCCCCATCGCAGTTGAGCACATACCATCCCAAGGAAGGAGAATTCCATGCTATATCACATTGTTGCTTTTGAGTTGTACTCGAGTTGTCACCTAGGATTTGCTTCATATTGCTGCGACGAGTTTCATCAAATCTGATGTGCAAGAATGCATTAATATCAAGAGGGAGGTCTTCCTTTCTGTCAAAAACATAACTATTTCTCCACCTCCATAACCACCAAACAGTGATACCAAATTTCATATCCCGATCATCAATTTCCCCAACAAAGGAATTTTTCAGATTTTTTGTAATCCAATCCTTCAGTGTACCACGAAAGAACTGAGTTTGTTGGATGGGATTGAGCAATTTTTTCCATATTATCTTGGCTATTGGGAAATCACGAAGGATATGTAGTGTACTCTCTTTAGGGTGATCACAAATGTAGCACTTTGGATTCTTTTCCAAGTTGCGCTTGTATCTATTCAAATTACCCATCACTCTGTCATGACAGGCCAACCATAAGAATGCACGGATTCTCTGTTGAACCGGAGCATGCCATATTAAATCCCAGCATTCCTCATCAAAAACATCAGTCTCATGGCGCATTATACTCATGGCAGACTTAATTGAAAATTTGCCTTTGGAATTACCTTTCCAATAGATTAAACCACCAATGTTTGGGTCTTGTCTAACCTCATGGTTTCTGATTAATTTGAGAACATCTTGGCTAAGATAAGGAGCAAAGACAGTCCATTTCCAACCGCATCCTTCCTCCCACATCTCTTGTACTGTCGCGCCCAATATGTCCTCAGGAATCGGTTGAGAAGCAATATCACTAAGGGGTTTATCAGTCACCCACTTATGGTCCCAAAACAAGGTGTTTGTTCCATTTCCAATAGCAATTTGCGTACCTTCTCCTAGCAGTTTGGCGTTGTCCGTAATACCCCTCCAAACATTCGACACACAAGCCTTAGGGACGAACATATCGACGTCACAACGCCCTTTACAATACTTAGCCCGCAACACTCTAGACCAAAGAGAATTAGGCTCAGTGAGCACACGCCACCCCAATTTCGTGAGAAATGCAGAGTTAGCCTGTTTTGCCGAGTATATGCCTAAACCATCAACATTCTTCGGTTTTTGTAGCACCTCCCAAGATAAGAGATGAACCTTGCGTTTCTCTTCATCCCCTCCCCATATGAATCTCCTCGTTTTCTTATCGATGTCTTCACAGATCGATCGAGGAATCTTCGCGGTTTGCATCGAATAAAGAGACATGGTTGAGAGAGTAGACTTTGTCAGAGTAATTCTGCCTGCTAGGGATAAATATTTGGATTTCCAACCTGCTAGGCGGCGGTCTATCTTCTCGCAAAGATGACTAAAAGTCTCTTTAGTAACCCTGCTTGTGAGCGTAGGCATTCCTAGGTAAAGACCAAGGTCCGATGTAGCTTCCATTCCAAGGGCAGTGCTAATGTCTCCCTGTACATCTATCCCAACGTTTTTAGAGAAGAAAACGCGGGACTTAGATAAGCTAACTTTCTGTCCTGATGCATTACAAAATCGATGCAAACAAGTGTGAATAACCTAAGCTTGGTCGATAGAGGCTTCCGCAAAAAGCACTATATCGTCTGCAAAAAACAAGTTCGAGAGGAGGGGGCCATCTCTACTAGCTCGGATGGGTTTCCAGTGACCATTAGCAATTGATGACTCAATTAGTTGGTAAAATCGTTCCATACACATCAAAAAGAGATAGGGAGAAAGCGGGTCGCCTTGGCGGACTCCCCTACTTGGCTTAAAATTTTGAGATGGTTCCCCATTCCAAAGCACTTGAAGTGAAGCCGTTGAAATACATTCCATGATTACATCAATCATTGTGATGGGTAGGTTCATTTGGATTAAATTATCTCTAATAAAAGACCAACGAAGCCGATCGTAAGCCTTTTCAAAGTCTATTTTAATCGCCATGAGACCTTTTGATCCTTGTTTTCGACCCATGGTGTGGAGAACCTCTTGCATTATAACAATATTATCAGTGATTTGGCGACCCAGGACAAAACTAGATTGAGTGTTGGAAATCAATTTGGGAAGAACAGGCTTCAACCTATTGATAATCACTTTGGTGATGATTTTGTAAGCCACATTGCAAAATCCTATTGGACGAAATTGTGAAGCTAACTCAGGACGTTCCACCTTTGGTAAAAGAGCTATGAATGTGCTATTTAATTCATCAGGGAACCCCTTACCCTCTAATACTGGAATGATTGTAGCATATACATTATTAGCTACAATATCCCAATTTTTTTTGATAAAAAAGGGCTTGAAATCCATTGGGGCTCGGGGCTTTAAGAGCACTCATCTCCTTAATAACACTGTCAATTTCCATCTTTGAATATGGTCTACAAAGAAAATTCCAGTCATGCGCCAAGAGTTCGGAAAATACATCACAAGGAATATCCAAAAACTCTGTTTCTCCTTCCTCAGTGAAAAAAGTAGAGAAATATTCTACTATATGATTTTAAATATCCCCTTTATCTTGAATCCATACCCCGTTATTATCTTTAAGAGCCACTATTTTGTTCCTCCATCTTCTGACAATGGTACTTAAGTGGAAGAACGTAGTGTTACGATCACCATCCTTTAACCAATCAATACGAGATTTTTGATACCAAAGAGTCTCCTCTCTACTCAAAATTTCATCAAGTTTTCTTCTAAGCTTTGCTTCCAATTTTAATAAGCCCCTATCAACCCGAGTAGCTAGAATTTTCTGCACTCCACCAATACGAGCAAGCAATGACCTTTTCTGCTTGAAAATATTCCCAAATACTTCACGATTCCAGTTTTGCAAATCGCTAGAGAGTTTAGAAAGAGCAGGCATGAGGGGACTGTTTTCTTCCCATTTGTCTTTGACAAAATTCTGGAATTTTTCGTGTAAGAGCCAGGATGCTTGAAATTTGAATGGACGGTGAAGAGATTGGAGGGGAGCGAATCCATTCGGAGAAATAAATATTGGGCAATGATCCGAGTAAACTGCCGATATATGTTTCATGGAAGCCTTCTCAAATCTCAAAGCCCAATGTTCATTGCATAGTGCTCGATCTAGCCGACCACTCCTCCTTGTTTCAGGATTTAAACCACGCGCCCAAGTATGAGCTGCTCCGGAGAATTCAACCTCTAATAAGTCCATATCCTCAATCCACGCATTAAATTTTTCAGACCTTCTCGTGGTTTCGAAACAGGAACTATTTCTTTCGGAAGGGAACCTTGTATCATTAAAGTCACCAGCCAGCATCCAAGGTTTGTTATGAGAAGTCGCAAACTTCTTAAGATCCTCCCACAATTCCCTTCTTTTCAATGGGTCAGGGCTCGCATAAATAGCCTAAAAATACCAAGGAGTAGCGCCCACTCTAGATATTTCCATTGTAATATGTTGATTATGTTTTATGATGGGGCTTACAGTGACAAACTCAGGCCGCCAGTACACCCAAATTCCACCGCTAAAACCCATGGCATCAACTCTTGAATGACCAGAATAACCGAGAATGGAAGAAAATCTTAAGAGCTTGATCCCCTCCCATGTGCGTTTCTACCAACACAAGTACATTAGGCTGGTTAGCCCTAACTAAGTCCTTCAACGAAGAGATAAAATTATTATTCCCTGCACCTTGCACATTCCATACTAAGCAGGTGATAGGTAAAGAGTCCGGAGCCAAATTAGGTAGTCTTTCTTCCATAGAAACAGGGATAGAAGTAAGAGTGGTCATGTAAGCTTGACTTAACAGCCTAATCAATCAATTAATTTCATTGGTTGGTTTCATTGTCACCACCAAGTTCGGGGGATCCGAGATTGGGGGTAGGAATGAATCCATCTGGACTTCGAGTACATGAATCAAGGGGTTCGTGGTTACGAGGTATGGTTGCTCCATCACCTGTCCCACACACAGAATCTTCTCCAGAGGTACCGTAAGCTTGATTGGGAATGGAGTTTGAGACATGGGATATAGAGTTGTCTAGCTCATGAAGAACTTGAGAGGGCTTGCTATTGGCCTGTGGTGTGATTAAATTGGCTTGAGGCTGTGCTTCTTGATTTAGCTTAAACAGAAAGGGTGAATTTTCTTTTCCTGTATTTGAAGACTTGCCACAAGTGGAAGCAGGGACTCTTACATTAGCATCAATTTCTTTAAGAGGGGCGTTGGTATTCTGTGAGGATTTTACTCCTTTTTCTTGATAAACTTTGGGGAGATTTTTCCTCTGTTTTGACTTGAGTTGATTGGAGTTGATATTTTTTGCCTTTGCAAAAGATTGTGTTCTATCAGTTGGTTGCAATCTTTGAAAAAAACCTCCCAAGTTTATCGTACTAGGAATATTTCCATCCATATCACTCTCAATATTATCTAAATCCTCTGTTACCATATTTTTTTCCTTATTTCCCTCAACTTCTGCCTCCTCTTTATTTTGAAGAACCGAAAATCTCGAGCCAATCCCCGGATTATTGTCAACAATATTTGTAGGAATATTGTTTCCGTTTTTACCCCCTTCCATCGAATTTGAATTCCCTGCCACCTTCACACCACCCAAATTGGTTGTGCCACCACCAGAACCACCCTTATCCACTTTTGGATTTCTTTTTCTCATTGGTTTTTAACTAACATCCAAGATCCAAAATCTCCAGTCTCCTCTGGTTTATGAGTGATATACAAGTTTTATACATATATCTTCCCAACTTTTCATTACGTTTTTGCATGGTTTTGGGCTCTTTTGAGCCATTTCCCGCTAACAATCTCCTCTCTAGTGTGTTCGGTGTATTTTTATAAGTTTTACAGGAATTTGGAGTTTTCCGGACAATTCGGACATGTTTAGAGCAATTTGGAGATGTTAGTGGACGAGGACGTATAAGCAAGCTAAACAACGAACCAAGACTAAGGAGAAAGGAGGAAGAAAAGCAGCAATTATAGCTGTGCCCGACCGGGTTAGGCATGCCCGGTCAGATCGGGCGTAATAGAGGAAGTCAGGCTAATGGCAGTCAAAGCAATCATCTGAATTTGGCAATCTGTGCCACGCGCCCGATCGGGCAACCCATGCCCGGTCAGACCGGGCGCATGGTAGAAGAAGCTTGACATTGCTACGAAGCTCAAGAGAAGGCAGCAGGATGATTTTGGTCTCGCGCCCGATCGGGCTCAACCTGCCCGGTTGGACCGGGCGAAGAAGAACTCCAGCGGAAGCAATTTTAGCAACTTTAATCCTAAGTGCCCGATCGGGCAGGCACAACCCGGTTGGACCGGGCACAGTTATGCGACACTCCGTATTATTATTTTCTTATTTTTAGGTCATTAAGGGTATAAATACCCCTTGTAATCTTCATTAGAAAGAAGTTTTAGTTTTCCATTATTCCTCTTTCTCTCTCTAGAATTCTAATTTATCATTTTGAAGCAATTTTAAATACTTGCACAAGATTTGAGCATTGTTCTTCAACAATTTAATTCCTTTCAATTAAAGAATCCTTGGTATTCACTTCTACTTCATTCTCTTTCAATTATAATTGCTTTTCAATTATGTTTTCCATATTTATGATTGTTATTGTTTCTTTCAATATGTGTGAGTAGATTTTCTATTCCAAGATCTAGGGTAACCCAATTATGATTGATGCATGAATTAAAACTTTAAATTCTCTAATGACTTTTACAATTGCTATGCTAATTTGATTGTGATTATGTCAATACTAGGTTAGACGTAATCTTAGTATTGTGATTATTCCATTGTTTCTATCACAACGAGAGTTGGATTTAAACGGATTTGAGTAGATCAATTTAGGGTTTGATTTTCAACATGAGAATAGTTGGGTTGATGATTGGGAAGTGAGAGTAATGTGTTTAATGTCTCTAATATTCATGATACCATGAGAATAGGCTTGATTGTATGTTAGGGAAGCCATTGATACTCGAGAGAGGTCCTTGGTATTGATTAGGGTTTACTTTTCCCCGTTCAATTGGAATTGTATGTTAGGGGTAGAAATATAATTGCATCATTCGTAATTGTGGTGATACTTGATCTTGGATGTTTTAATTATTTGATTTCTTCATATTCTTTAGTTTATTTTCGAATTTTCCATACAATAGTTCTTTAGTTAATCGATCATTGTTGAATTCTGCTTAGTAATTACTTGAGCCTAAATAGTTATTGGTGAACCATAGTCTCTTGGGATTCGACCCTTACTTGCCAGTTTACATAGTAGTGGTTATTTAGGTTATTTTTGCTAGGTACGCGACACGCCTATCAAATTTTGGCGCCGTTGCCGGGGACTAACGGTTTCATTAGATTATTTGTGATTCGTTTTTGCTGGGCTTATTTCGTTGCTTCGGCTATTTTCTCTTGTGTTTTTTGATACTCTTTCTCTAGTTTTCTTGTTGCATGCCCACACGAAGCTCAGGTTCGGAAGATCTAGTACCTTTTGGTTCTGAAATCGAAGCAACCGCAAGAAGACGGGCAGGTAGAAGAAGAAGGAGAAATCAAACCAGTAGAAACATGGTAGACCAACCAACGAAATCCCTTCTGGAGTACGGTATTCCTGATACGACTACCGGAATCCTTTCTAGCATCGTAAGACCACCTGTGACGGCTCAGCACTTCGAACTCAAGCCGCAATTCATCCAGTTCATCTCCAATGATTCATTTGCAGGGCTATCATATGATTGCCCAGTAAGTCATATTGATAGCTTTTTGGAGAAATGTGATACCATGAAGATGAATGGTGTTACAGACGATGCTCTTAGACTTCGCCTTTTTCCTTTTTCATTACGGGATAGGGCGAAGGAATGGCTGAGAGATGAAGGTTCTGGCTCATTTGACACATGGGACAAATTGGTGAAGGCTTTCCTAGTCAAGTTCTTGGGACAGGAAAAGACTGCAAGGTTGAGAAACGAGTTATCCACTTTCAGGCAGTCAGATGATGATTCCCTATATGACACATGGAGGAGATTCAAGCGTTTGCAGAGACAATGCCCTCACCATGGTATTCCTAAATGGATGTTGATCCAAACTTTCTACAATGGCCTAACTCATGAGTTCTGAATCTACATTGATGCTGCATCTGGGGGCTCTCTCTTGACAAAGAACCCCACTGAAGCAAAGGAGCTTATAGAGAAGATGGCAGCCAACGATAATTATCATCCAGGAGGCCGAAACACTGTGAAAAAGGGAGGTAAACTTGATGTTGATGCCTTAACTATGCTAACCAGTTCTGTGCAAGCACTAACAAGCAGGTTTGATAAGTTCCAAGCTGGAACCTCTACTAGCCCACAGGAGTTGTGTCAATTGTGTAATGTGCAGGGTCATATTGCACCAGATTGCCCGCAGATTTCGCAGAATACAGAGGAGATGTCAATCGAGTAGGCCAATGCTTTCTACTCCTCTAACCCCAAAAGGCCCTATGACCCCTATTCCAACACCTATAATGAAGGATGGAAACACCATCCTAACTTTTCATACAAGAATACCCAAGCACAGCAAAATCCACCTCAACCCAACAACTACAACCAACCACCACCCGGCTTCCAACAAAGACCACCCAGCACCCAACAACCAATGCAACCACAACCTCAGAAATCTAGCCTTGAGGTGACGTTAGAGAGCTTTATAACCGCAACAAATAGTGCCATCCAACACCAAAATAGCTCTATCCAACAGTTGCAGGCCCAGAGTAAACTCATGGAAAACCAGATAAGCCAACTTGCCAATCAAGTTAGCCAATCTTTAAAGATTCCAGGAACTTTTCCGGGCCAGACAGAACAACCTCAAAAAGGCCAAATGAATGTTGTTACCCTGAGGAGTGGAAAGCAATTGGAAGATCCTCCTACCAAGGAGCCATCAAAGGAGGTCGTTGAAGAAGCAGGTGCAAGTGAGAAGGAAGTTGACAACTCTAAGGTCGAGGATGAATCAAAGGAAGAACCACCAAAGCCACTTTCTCCGTATGTGCCCAAGGTTCCTTTTCCTCAAAGGTTAGCCCAAGCTAAACTTGAGAAAAAGTTCAGTAAGTTTCTTAATATTCTTAAAAAGCTTCATATTAATATTCCATTTTTAGACGCCATATCTGAGATGCCTTCTTATGCAAAATTCTTAAAAGATATGCTATCTAACAAGAAAAAGTTAGAAGAGAATACTACAGTTGCTTTGAATGCAGAGTGCAGTGCTATTTTGCAGAACACTCTCCCTAAGAAATTAGGAGATCCAGATAGCTATTTGATTCCAGTGAAGCTTGGAGATATCAAAATTAACAGGGCATTGTGTGATCTAGGTGCAAGTGTAAGCCTCATGCCACTGTCCATATGCAAGAAGCTGCAAATGGGTGAGCTCAAACCCACACGCATATCCCTGCAACTTGCAGACAGGTCAGTGAAGTTTCCTTTGGGTGTACTTGAGGATGTACCTCTTCGCGTAGGTAAGTTTTTCATACCTTGTGATTTTGTTGTGATGGAGATGGATGAAGATGTGAATGTTCCAATTATACTTGGTAGACCTTTCTTAGCTACTGCAGGTGCAATTATTGATATGAAGAAAGGTAAGATTACTTTTGAAGTAGGTGATGAGAAATTGGAATACTCACTTTTGAATGTCATGGGTGCTCCTTCTATGGGAGACACTGTTTGTCAGGTTGATGTGCTCGATGAGCTGCAGAATGAGAAACTTCCCTTGAATCAGAATGATGATGCTCTTGAACAAGTGCTATTAGGGAAGGAAGATGATGATGGAAATTGGGAGTCAAGAGAGTATGTCAGGCTGTTTGAAGAAGCAAAGGCCGATCTGAACATGAATCCAATCAGAGAGACATTGAGTGTAATGAGTATTGGGGAGAGTTCTAAGCCTCCCGAGGTAGAGTTGAAACCCCTCCCCTCTAACTTAAAGTATGCATATCTTGGTCCAAACAATTCATATCCTGTTATTGTTAATGCTGAACTCAAGGACACAGAATTGGAGCAATTGCTCAATGTTCTGAAAACATATAAAAGTGTTATTGGGTACACCATTGATGATATCAAGGGTATTAATCCTTTTTTTTGTATGCATAAGATCATTCTTGAAAACGATCATGCCTTTTCTGTAGAACCTCAGAGAAGACTTAATCCAAATATGATGGAGGTAGTGAAAAAAGAGGTTCTTAAATTGCTTGCTGCAGGAATAATCTACCCTATCTCTGATAGTAAGTGGGTTATCCCTATACAAGTAGTACCAAAGAAGGGAGGTATGACCGTTGTCAAAAATGAGAAGGGTGAGCCAGTCGCCACTAGGACTGTTACAAGGTGGCGAATGTGTATAGATTATAGAAAATTGAATAAAGCCACCCTGAAAGATCATTTTCCCCTACCCTTTATTGATCAAATGCTTGAAAGGTTGGCAAAGCATTCCTTTTTCTGTTACTTGGATGGATATTCTGGTTTCTTTCAAATTCCCATTCGTCCCTGTGACCAGGAAAAGACTACTTTCACATGTCCATATGGCACCTTTGCATATCGCACGATGCCATTTGGACTATGTAATGCCCCTGCCACCTTTCAGAGATGTATGATGGCAATTTTCTCAGGACTCATAGAAAACTCTATGGAAGTCTTTATGGATGACTTCTCCGTTTATGGAACAACCTTCGATGTATGCCTTGCAAATTTGAAGAAGGTGCTCCAAAGATGTAAAGAGGTCAATTTAATCTTAAACTGGGAAAAATGCCATTTTATGGTACAACAAGGTATTATTTTAGGCCATGTTGTATCCAATAAGGGTATTGAAGTAGACAGAGCTAAAATAGAGGTCATAGAGCGCTTACCACCACCAAACTCTGTAAAAGGAGTTCGAAGTTTCCTTGGACATGTAGGTTTTTATCGTCGTTTTATCAAGGATTTTTCGAAAATTGCTCGACCTCTAACTGAGCTCTTGGCCAAGGATGTACCTTTTGTTTTTTCTGATGCTTGTCTTAAAGCTTTTAACAGGTTAAAGGAAGCCTTGATATCTGCTCCTGTCATGCAACCCCCAGATTGGAGTCTGCCGTTCGAAATCATGTGCGATGCTAGTGATTATGCGGTAGGAGCCGTGTTGGGGCAAAGGAAGGAGAAGAAGCTTCATGCAATATACTATACTAGAAAAACTTTGAGTTTTACTCAAATGAATTATGCCACGACAGAAAAAGAAATGCTAGCAGTAATATATGCAATTGACAAGTTTCACTCTTATTTGGTAGGTTCTAAGGTCATCATTCATACAGATCATGCAGCATTGAGATAATTGATGACCAAAACCCATGCCAAGCCTAGGTTGATTCGATGGATTCTTCAACTACAGGATTATGACATCGAAATCAAGGATACCAAGGGAACGAAGAATGTTGTTGCAGACCATCTTTCCCGTCTTATCCTTGACCCTGAGAATGGAGATGAAGTTCCTTTTGATGATTCTTTTCCTGCAGAGCACTTATTAGTTTTATTACAGACTGAATCACCTTGTTTTGCTGACTTGGCTAATTTCCTCTCTACAGGTACAATGCCTCATGGCTACTCCTCTCAACAGAGGAAGAAATTCCTTTCTGAGGCAAGGAGATATTTCTGGGATGATCCGTTCCTGTACAAACAATGCGCAGATTCTATGATTCGAAGATGCATTCCAGAAATTGAGGTAAATTATATAATTTCTCATTGCCATGACTTACCTTGTGGTGGACATGCAGGCCCCTCGAAGACAATTGCAAATATCTTGCAATGCGGATTTTATTGGCCTACTATGTTCAAGGATACATATGCCTATGTCACGGCTTGCGATAGATGTCAACGAACGGGCACAATTTCTAAGAAGAACGAGATGCCACTTAACAACATACTCGAGGTCGAGTTGTTTGATGTGTGGGGGATAGATTTCATGGGTCCGTTTCCCTCTTCCTATGGCAACAATTATATCTTGCTAGCCATTGATTATGTCTCAAAGTGGGTGGAAGCAATTGCTACTCCAACCAACGATGCTCGTGTGGTAAGTAAGTTTTTCAAGAAAGTTATTTTCCCTCGTTTTGGTTTACCACGTGTGTTGATTAGTGACAGGGGAACACATTTTCTGGAGCATCGATTTGAGGCGATGTTGAAGAAATATGGAGTGCAACATAAGCTTGGAATTGGCTACCACCCACAGACTAGTGGCCAAGTTGAAGTATCAAATCGAGAGATCAAGTCCATCATCAAAAAAACTGTTGCACGAACAAGAAAGGACTGGTCTGTCAAGCTAGATGATGCACTTTGGGCGTACCGAACGACCTTCAAAACGCCAATCGGAACAACCCCATATAGGCTTGTCTATGGAAAAGCGTGCCATCTTCCCGTCGAGCTAGAACACCGAGCATTCTGGGCCATAAAAAGCTTGAATTTTGATGCCAAAGCAGCGGGAGAGAATAGATTGTTACAACTTAATGAATTAGATGAGCTTCGTCTCGAAGCCTATGAGAATTCGAGGTTGTATAAAGAGAAAACAAAAAGGTGGCATGACAAAAACCTTGTGAGAAGAGAGTTCAAAGAAGGGGATCAAGTCCTTCTTTTCAACTCTAGGTTGAGACTATTCCCAGGTAAGCTTCGGTCTAGGTGGTCAGGGCCATTCAAGATTAGAAAAGTTTTCCCCTACGGCACTATCGAGTTGGAGAACACAAGAGGGGAACCCTTCAAGGTCAATGGACAGAGAATGAAGCATTACCGAGTCGGTGTTCCCATCGGTGAGGGGGTGGACATCACACTCTCATCCCCATCACAAAACTCTTGAGAATTATTATGGTCAAGCTAAAGACCTTAAAAACAAGCGCTTTTCGGGAGGCAACCCGTTTTTCTTTTAATTCCCCCCGTTTTTCAATTAATTTCTCTTTTTTTTTTATGAAGTTTTGTGTGTGTCTTTTATCTTCAGAGAATATCAGCATATAGGAAAAGTGGGACGCCGAGAAAGTTCAGCAAAAGTGGAAGAATAAGGTTTTCACTCTCCGCCCGATCAGACCGGGCAGTGTCCGCCCGATCGGGCGCGAGAGACGAGATTGGAAGAAAGAAGAGCGAAGCAGGGATTACTCTCCGCCCGACCAGACCGGGCAAGATAAGCCCGATCGGGCGCGAGAGCATCTGTTGGTACGGCTACATTGGCTGCGTACTCTACCCCCCACGCTCGATCAGGCCGGGCAGTGAGTGCCTGATCGGGCACAGGAGGTTAAGGCCTCACCAAATTTTCTAAAAAAAAAAAAAAGAAAAGGGTTTTGCCCGATCAGATCGGGCTATGCCAGCCCGATCGGGCGCGAGTACTTCAGGAATAAGCAGCAGCAGCAGAACATGAGAAACCTTTTACGCCCGATCAGACCGGGCAGCACCCGCCCGATCGGGCGCGAAGATTAACCTGCGAAATCCAGCCATCAAAAAACCCGATTTTCCCCTTTCTTTTCTCATTCCTTCTTTCATCTTCAACCCTCTTCCACTTTTTCTCTCTCTAAAAACCCCCAAATTCCCAACACCTTAACTCCCCACTTCTACAAAAACCACCATAAATCCCCACTCAAAACACAAAATTCCTTCATCCTTCATCTTCCTCATCCATTCCTAACATCCACAACAACCTTTTCCACTCAAAATTCCACCTTCTCAGAAACTCTAGAGAGAGAAAGCTCCAAGTTCATCATCCATAGCATCCTTCTTTACAAGGAAACAGAGTAGGGCGGCTCAAGCACAACCGCAACTAGATTTGGAGAGCATTCCGGAATATCCTAACATCCACTTCGTCGCCGAGTTCCCAAACCAGAAAACGAGGTTGCTTGAACTTCGACACCGTAAGGTAATTCCTACTCGGTTTATAGACCGAGCCTTTCTCTCTAGGTTAGGTATTGACAATGAATGCCGTACATTATTTGCTAAACTTGGCATGACTCAGTTATTTAATATGATTCACTACACATTTGAAGACATTACTTTAGAATTTCTTAGCTCATTTGATGTAGTGAAAGGTAAGGATGGCCTAGTGACGCATGTAGTGTACAGATTGTTGAACAGGTCACACCGTCTCACTCTAGACGGTTTCGGTAGAAAATTCGGACTCCCTTCTACAGGTTTAATTGTACAACCCGACAGTTTCACATCAGGGGAATTATGGTTGGCTATGACAGGGGAAAACATTGACTCAATGCAACATGCCCGAGCCAACAAAATACACCAACCAGTTCTTAGGTTTTGGACTAGGTCTTCAGGATGGACCATTTCCGGTAGGATAGAGCCGAACAACGTTAGAGCAGATGAGGTGGCTATTCTAGGTAGCTACCTTAGGCTCGGGGACGAGGGACAGGAATTTAAGATGAACATTGCCCACTTCTTTGCCCTTCACCTTAGGAAACAGGGGGCAACTTTCACGGCCCTCAAACCCAATGGCGATCGGACTAACATTCCGATTGTTTTAGGAGGCCTAGTCACCCATCTTGCGGTTAAGGAGGGCTTTATAGAAGCCCAAAACCGCCCAGTACCAGGACCTATCACCCTAGACCAGCAATACCTCACCACCACCGGCTGGTTGTCGGTGAAATACGGTAGCTATAGGTGGCTTTTAGATAGGAGTACTAGGCGGTCCATATCCTTGCCTGCCCCTGAGCTTACCAGGATTCAGCCTTTCCAGCCCTCCTACCTACTCCACGCCCCTGGCGATGGCCCTCCTCCCGCTGCACCCACTAGGACATACCATAGGAGAGAGCGTGCCAGTCAGCCTTCTACCTCCACTGATGCACCACCTCCCCCTACCGGTCATGAGGCTATCATAGCCGGAATACAGGACCTTAGGCTAGGCCAGGAGCAGATTAGGCTAGAGCAGCAGTCCTTAGCCGGCCGAGTCCAGACTTTAGAGATTGACATACGTCAATCTATGCTTCCTGTATATGATTTTTTCTGCAGGCAGGGTCATATCTCGAGGGATGCTACCCATCCCTCGTGGTATACCTATCCTAGTATTACTGACATTGCAGGTAGCAGTGGAGCAGCCGGAGGAGTAGGATATGACGATGGTGGAGATGATGGAGATGACGATGGTGGAAATGATGGTGATGACGATGGAGATGACGATGATGGTGATGGGACTGAGATCGAGTTTGAGTGAGAACTCCGACATCTCCTACTTCCCACTTGCTGCAATGAGGACATTGCCAAGTGCAGCTTGGGGGAAGTTATTTGTACATAGTAGCCCTGGTATGTTCTCTGAGCTTTTCTTATTGCTTTTATTTGCTTTAATAGGTTAGTTTAATTGCTCAAAATAATTCAAAAAAAAATTTAAATTAAAAAAAAAATATATACGAAGAGAATCATGATAATTAATAGCCATTGAACTGCTTCCCTGTGCCCCTATCCTAAATAATAAAAAGGTTTTGATTTAATGTTGATTGACGACTTGCATTGTAGTCCGAAAGATCATGATTTGACCTTGAATTTGTTGATCCCTAGTAGGAGTCAAGGTTATTTAACTATGTATGATTCAGGAGCTTGACTGTGTTAACCGTGAGGCTTGAGCCTTATATATTCATTCTTGTGTGTTTAGTTCCTGGTGTAGCATTGATCTTAGTTTTAACTTTAGACTCTTAGTAGTATGTCGTAATGCATTGCATGTGCACATTGAAATGACGAAGGCCATGTTCATTAGGTAGCCTCCAGACAAAATTAGAACATCAGTTCCCTTCTTGCTTACCCATGTTGTAGCTTGACTATATTTTTCATAAACTCCACAAAAATTACCCCTTAGCCCCAATTGGATTACTTTTCCCAAGTCTAGCTTGGGGGAGCTATTTTATGCGGTATTTTTGCGTGATTCTGTTTTAAGTTGCAATTGATGCGAAAATATTGAAAAGAAAAGGAAGAAGAAGAGAAAAAGTGAGAAAAGGAGGTTTGATTGAATTACTTGAAAAAAAAAAGTAACATTTCTTGAAAAAGAAAGAGAGAAATAAAGAAAAGAAAGAAAAATATTTGGAAAAAGTTTCAAATGAAAAATTTGTTGGATTGAAATAAAAAAATAAAAAAAATAAAAAAAAAAATAAATAAAAAAAAATAAAGAAATGAAGCAAACAAGTAAAACAAGGTTGAAGAGTTGAGAATGTAGGTGGATGAGATGATGGTTGTGTTTTCATTGTAATTGGGTTTGTGTTTCATTGATCGAAGTTGATTACCTTTTTATCACAACTTTTCATTACGTTTTTGCATGGTTTTGGGCTCTTTCGAGCCATTTCCCGCTAACAATCTCCTCTCTAGTGTGTTCGGTGTATTTTTATAAGTTTTACAGGAATTTGGAGTTTTCCGGACAATTCGAACATGTTTAGAGCAATTTGGAGATGTTAGTGGACGAGGACGTATAAGCAAGCTAAACAACGAACCAAGACTAAGGAGAAAGGAGGAAGAAAAGCAGCAATTATAGCTGTGCCCGACCGGGTTAGGCATGCCCGGTCAGATCGGGCGTAATAGAGGAAGTCGGGCTAATGGCAGTCAAAGCAATCATCTGAATTTGGCAATCTGTGCCACGCGCCCGATCGGGCAACCCATGCCCGGTCAGACCGGGCGCATGGTAGAAGAAGCTTGACATTGCTACGAAGCTCAAGAGAAGGCAGCAGGATGATTTTGGTCTCGCGCCCGATCGGGCTCAACGTGCCCGGTTGGACCGGGCGAAGAAGAACTCCAGCGGAAGCAATTTTAGCAACTTTAATCCTAAGTGCCCGATCGAGCAGGCACAGCCCGGTTGGACCGGGCACAGTTATGCGACACTCCGTATTATTATTTTCTTATTTTTAGGTCATTAAGGGTATAAATACCCCTTGTAATCTTCATTAGAAAGAAGTTTTAGTTTTCCATTATTCCTCTTTCTCTCTCTAGAATTCTAATTTATCATTTTGAAGCAATTTTAATTCCTTGCACAAGATTTGAGCATTGTTCTTCAACAATTTAATTCCTTTCAATTGAAGAATCCTTGGTATTCACTTCTACTTCATTCTCTTTCAATTATAATTGCTTTTCAATTATGTTTTCCATATTTATGATTGTTATTGTTTCTTTCAATATGTGTGAGTAGATTTTCTATTCCAAGATCTAGGGTAGCCCAATTATGATTGATGCATGAATTAAAACTTTAAATTCTCTAATGACTTTTACAATTGCTATGCTAATTTGATTGTGATTATGCCAATACTAGGTTAGACGTAATCTTAGTATTGTGATTATTCCATTGTTTCTATCACAACGAGAGTTGGATTTAAACGGATTTGAGTAGATCAATTTAGGGTTTGATTTTCAACATGAGAATAGTTGGGTTGATGATTGGGAAGTGAGAGTAATGTGTTTAATGTCTCTAATATGCATGATACCATGAGAATAGGCTTGATTGTATGTTAGGGAAGCCATTGATACTCGAAAGAGGTCCTTGGTATTGATTAGGGTTTACTTTTCCCCGTTCAATTGGAATTGTATGTTAGGGGTAGAAATATAATTGCATCATTCGTAATTGTGGTGATACTTGATCTTGGATGTTTTAATTATTTGATTTCTTCATATTCTTTAGTTTATTTTCGAATTTTCCATACAATAGTTCTTTAGTTAATCGATCATTGTTGAATTCTGCTTAGTAATTACTTGAGCCTAAATAGTTATTGGTGAACCATAGTCTCTTGGGATTCGACCCTTACTTGCCAGTCTACATAGTAGTGGTTAGTTAGGTTATTTTTGCTAGGTACGCGACACGCCTATCAATGAGATCGATTGTTAAGCGGGTTCTCATGAATTATCATCCCACCTTCTGTATTAACAATCTCACTGGTATGACAAGCATCCTCTGAATGACCTAATTTTCCACACCTAAAACAGACCATTTTGATTCCTTCATATTGCACTCGCCATATCCGACCTTTTAACCAGAATTTTGACAATAAAGGCTTGGTTAGGTCAATCTCAACACTTAGACGAGTAAACTGGCCTCGTTCCGCTTGTGCAGTTGTTTTGCCAACTCTCAGCACTTTCCGAATTTTAGAACCAATTTTGCTCAGGAAATTTATGTCAAAATATTCCACAAGAAGGTTAGGAATACGCACCCAAGCAGTCAACATCATAATCGGGGTTTCATCAGGGACAAAATTAGGAATCCATTTTCGAATGGTTAAATAATTATCATTGAGGAGCCAAGGTCCCTGAGTGAGCACATAGGAATAATCCGCTTGATTTGTAAATCTTGCAATATAATAATTGCAGCCAAAATCAGTTAGCGAAAGCTCCCCTCTAATGTTCCATTTTATCTTGAGTCTGCGCATTAAACTCATGTATCCTAATTTTTCACTGAACATTTTAATTATTAGGGAATCCTTCCAAGGTTTACGCAGCCTTCTTTTCTCCTCCTTAGATAATTGGATGACAGGACACCGTTCATCATTTTGAATTTCATCAGGGATTTCTTCATCATCAGATATCTCTTCATCCTCCTCTTCATCAATTATATTGATCTCATGTGAATATACCTCAGCCTGTTTATCCCTTTGCATGATATCTCTGAACGACATGGATCCTCCAGGTTGGATGATTTTCTGATTCAATTGGGGAGGAACCAGAGGATTCCCATTACCCCTATTCATTCCATTTTTAGCATCTGCCATTTCCTCATCATCTCCATTAGATGGATTAGGAATAGAATGTGTGCTTTTACGTTTTGGTTTTTTGTTTGATCGGATCAATTGATCCTGTTCTTCAGTAGAATTTTGGGTTTCATCGAGTTTTTTTGTGTTTTCCATAGAGAGAACTTTTCCGTACTCCGTATAACACAAATGGTAGTGCTATTATAACACAACTTCATTAAATTTGTGGTTGTCACAAAAAAATAAAATAAAATTGTGGAACATTAAAATCATTAATGCGTCCTCTAATTTGTCTCTCGTTCGCATGTCTATTGTGTATGGCTAAGTCATTAAGCGTGGAAAGGTCATATCCATTTTATTAAAGCATTACTCGTAGTAAATGGACCAACTACATTCCTCTAACTCATACGTACTCAAAGTATTTTCCATTTGACTTTTTTCTAACACTTAATGCTTAATTGGATGAGAATGGACCTTAACATTATCTATACGCCAACTACTTGGTTAATGGTTATACACTACTATGTTTTAATTTACAAACTAGGTTTTAATACTTTCTTTTTGAGTTAATTACATTTATTTTTTGTAATTACTTTTATTAATCAATATCTAGGATGGTAAAGTATTAACAAATGATTTTTTAAACAGAGTAACAGACTAACACAACTAAGAACTACTCCGTATGTATAGAATATCTTTAGATATGATGGTATGTCTCTCAATTTTAAAGTGCAAAATAATGCTACTCGTAGTTGAGCATATAACATTTAATTTGTTACAGTAATATTGATGATAATTCCACATAATATCTTGGTTAATGAAAATGTTTAACGCGTGCTATATATATAGATGTTGTAGTCATAAGCCAACTACTCGTACTTATTAACCGTAGACAAAATATAATTGTAAATGTCAACATAAATATATTAATCTACTGTACAAATAAGAATACTTTAGTACTGCTCCAATAATATGGTAATGTTACAATATAAACAACAAAAAGCGATGATTATTCAACATAGATGAATAGTATAAGATACGGATAAGATATTGGAATTCAACCTTCACATCGACTATCATAATTTTCAACCATGTGACCTCATAAGTTCTAAAAAAGGGAAAAACTTCAAATTAAACTTCTGAATATAATAACTTTGTCCGAGTTTGTCCCACTTGGTTTACCAAAGTTTAGCCCCAACTGCATCCGGATCCAACCCAGGTTACACACCTTGACTATACTCTCTAAGGTGGGTAGGGCTGTACACAGTTTGGTCTAGATCGTAACCAAATCAGACCAAATCGCATTTTAGCGGTTTGGTTTGGTTTGCGGTTTGAAAAAATACGGTTTGGTTTCGATTTTTTGGGAAATACGGTTTGCGGTTTGGTTTGGTTTTTCAAAAATTATAAACCAAACCAAACCATAAACCAGTAAACCGCATTTTAATATTTAAATAATTTTAAATAAATTAAAATAGTTATTATATATTATAAAAAAAAAATAAAAAAAAAAATGAAAAATCATTCGAAGACTAAACGGTCAGTATACTACTATACTCTATACTCAATCTCAAAATTATTTTTTTGGACAAATGTATTATGTTTTTTTCCACTGTTAATTTGTTATGTATTATTTTTATTATGTGTTATTATGTTAGCACTTAGCACTTGATTAGTTGGTTGTTATTTTTATTAAAAATTTGTAGTAGAATTTAATCCTTTGGCTAATTATTTGAACTTTATTATAAATTTATTAATATTTGACAATTTTTAGGAAAAAATGCCGTCTCATCATAAACCGCAAACCAAACCGCATTATTACGGTTTGGTTTGGTTTGGTTTCAATACTAATATGGTTTGATTTGGTTTGGAAAATTGACCAAACCGTATTTTACGGTTTGGTTTGGTTTAGACTCAAACCACACCAAACCAGACCATGTTCACCCCTAAAGGTGGGTGAGTTTCTCAACAAGAGTTTTTGCATTCGGTGAGACTCGAACTCGAGACCTCCCTTGAGAGGCGTTAAGTTGCTTATTACCACTTGAACCAACTCTTGTTGGTTTTGAATAAGTGAATATAATATCTTATCACAAATGAAAGAGTCAAATCTGCTCAAATCTATATAAAAAAATAATAATAATAATTTAAATAACAACATGTGAAATTAAGAAATATATATATAAGCTCGTGAACGAAAAACTTTAAAGAAGAATTACCTAGAACTATTAGCAACATATGAAATACTCTCTAAGAAAATTGAATAAATTGTCTAAAAAGCACAGTTGCTATATGATATATAAATTGTGTAAAAGGAAAAAAAGGAATGATCAAGAATATTTGAAATCTGAAAGCAAACCTAAAATATCACTCTTAGGATATTCTTGTTGCTCTAGCTATGATTAATTACCAATAACATAAGCACACCAATAAAAAAGCATTTTCTCTAATCACTCAAACTTAATAAGTGGGTGTCAAGTCCTAATTGCAGCTTCAAAAGATTATGCTAATTTAATTTCTAACTAACACCAGTAATTAAGTGAAAAGCAGCCTTAACTACCAATACATTCATCACTTACTTAGCTTTTGATTGTAATTAAATTAAATAAATTAGAATTGAGAGAAATCATCATAGACCTTAACCTTTTTTTAATGTCCTTTTTATTTATTCCCTTCTTAGTTTCAAAATCTACTTTTAATTTCATAAATTAAATTACTTTTAGTAGTCTAATTATTAGGCCGATTGTTGACATAAATAATTATCATGAATTTTTTACAATTTTCTTTTCAATTCGTTTCATTAATAAATCCATCTAAATCAAGTTTAGTGATCCTTTAGTGAAAAGTAACATTATGTTTTATTAAGAGTTTTAAGATTTTGTTCCATTATGCTTCATTACCAAGAAGATTATTATTATTACTCTGTTTTATTATTATATTTATTACGGAGTATTATTATTATTATTATTATTATTATTATTATTATTATTATTATGGTAAGAAAACTACAAATGCAAACTAAGATTAGGGCCCTTAGCTTATCGCTCTCAAAGATGACCAATAAAATTATACGTAGTATTTTCAGTGTACTTTTGAACATTAAACACCTTCTAGATTTAAATTAGGGACCATTTTAGATAAGTTAAAAGCAAAAAAAATATACATTCAATTCTTACCTCATATTTTATACAGTTGTACTAGAGAAACTATGAAAATTATAGGAAAAAATATTTAATGTGATTGAGAGGGATTATAAATGAAGATGGTGACCTAATAATAAAATGTTCGTAGGAAAGAAGGGAATAAAAATCCAGTAGTACTCCATAATAATAATGCAAAAAGTAAAATTAACTATTAAGTATATAATATAACACGAAGTATATACAATTGAAAATAATTTAGATGAATAAAACATCCATGAACATTATTATTATTATTATTATTATGAATTATATACAACAATATATATTATAGATAAATATAGGCTTAACGAACATGGATCAACAGACATTGTAACATCTGTTTCCTATAAACATTGGAGCCTCTATCTTATGGCACATAATTGGCGTATTATATTTTAAACTATGATGAAATACAATTATATTCAGACTTACCTAAACATAAAATTCACCAAATAATGCATCATTACTATAGCAATCCATGGACTTTCCCCCTTGCCCTGTGTCCTTCAACTCAGGGAGCTCAATTTCACTCCAAAAATCATCATAATCAACTTCATCATCATGATGATCATGATCGTAACGATCAGACGGTGCACATCCACTCACTTTCACCTCCACCACCGCGTTGGCCGCCTTCGTGGCTGCTGCTTGGATATCCCTAGGGGCACATGACGTTGGCCGTGGTAGAAAATCTATTTCCTCAGGGAAATTTAATTGGGCCTTGCACCCCTTTAAGCAATGGGCCGCTACGTCATATGCACGAGCGGCCATCTCGGGTATTGGAAATGACCCGAGCCAAATTCTAGTCTTCTTCCTAGGCTCTCGAATTTCCGATACCCATTTACCCCAACGTCGCTTCCGGACCCCACGGTACACCGGGTGCCTAGTCCCCGTCCCCCGGGGTTTACTCGGCGAGTCGGGGACGTGGTTGGGTCATCAAATTCAGCACTGCATTGTGGTTGCTCCATCTTGCTATCTAATTAGGAGAGTGTAACAAAGCAATCAAAGTAAGGTAACTTTTTTGGTGAACGCACAAGTAGGTTGTACAAGTTGTTTTAGAAGAGGTTTATTTATATAAGGCTTTAAATGGACCTTTGTAGTATGAAACAGAGAAATGACGAAAATGCCCTTTGCATGTTTTAAACAAAATGCAATACAACAACAGTGACGTGGGACCCACGCGCGTCAGCGGCACAAGAGGTCAAATAAAGTGGGGGTCCCCCTTATTTATAGGGTATTATCAATTATAGTTATAGTAGTGATAAATTGAAGGATATGTGGCCTCTAATTATAGGGTAAATGAGCTCGTTAGAGGAGACAATTTATGTTTGGTAATAAAGTGTATAAAGTTTTAGGTGGCACGTGCTCAAAGGGTAGAAAATGACTTGGTTCCCCTACTACCGTAGAACAAGGGCATTATTGGTAATCGCTTTCAATCTTGTATGAGGGTTGTATATTTTGAATGTACTCGTAGATTTTTTAGGGTTCTAATTGTACGATTAGAATAAATTCATCAAATTATCACACCATTATTTATGTTCCTGTCTCATCATTAGTCACCTCGATATATAATTATGTCCCAAAAATTTAATTTATTTAACATATTTGTCTAAATTATGAATCAAATTTCAATATTTATTGTACACTGTATAATTTTATTTAATACTAGTGTTCCTTGTCTTTTCGAGAATGATAGAGTATAAAGGAGGGGCGGATGAGATTCGAACCTGTGACCTTTGTGTCACGTTGGCTCTGATACCATGTTAAAGGACCAACTTAACCAAAAGTTTAAACTGATAATTGAGGTCCAGTAATATGTATTATATTCTATTAGAGAGTACATTTGTTTTTGCAATTACACCAAGTTTATTTTATCAAGGGTATAGCTGTAGTTCCGGCCTTCCTGATAAAGGCTACACATACAATTGTTGTATGTACTGTGGTTCCTACAAACAACTTCTATTTGTCATGTTTTTATTAACTACTCCATAGAATAATGAGCCTAAGTTCCATTAAATTCAATTTATATTTGAATCCTAATTTTCTCACCTCTTTTGATGATGTGTTAAATTTTTAAAGGTATTGTATGTAAGGACAACATACAGTAGTTGTATGTGTATTAGCTCTCAGTACGTAGTTCCGTACCAAAAGTTCCATGATTAATTACGTAGAAAACTTATAATATAATTATGGACCAAAATTAATGAAAATGTAATGGTTTTATGATCTCTTTATGATGATATGCTGTGTATGTATATGGAATAAAGTAAGGGTAATTTGGAGTTTGGAGATTTCCATATTTGGTGCCTTCTAACAAGTGGTTGAAGAATTCACAAGTTCAATAAGAGGTAGACACGAGATATTGGTGACTTTAATTTGTTTCTCCACTCTCTCTTCTTTATTTGGGGAAATTTAGTTTCATTTTGGAGATTTTAATTGGTTGGTATTGAGGTTACTTTGGTGATATGGGTGATGATTTTGAGAGGTAATGCAAGTTCATTATCAAAAAAATTAAAGATGTTAGTTGAAATGCAAAAGCCTACTACACAAAACAATATTTGCTCCAACTAATATATAATTTGGAAAATCGAGCTTTACCTATAAATTGTGCTAACTTGAATTGATTGTGAAATGTGTTTTGTAACCATTCATAATTGGTTACATACTTCAAAATTTAAGCTTAATTAAATATTGTTAAACATGGAAACAAAGGTTATTTTCAACTTGAAGCAAACTTACAAGAAGAGGACTTTTTAATGTAGGAAAGTTATGGTCTTAAAAATAACATCTACGAACTACGATTATCCATGCTAGTAAAGGAATTTTTAACGTGTTGTTCAAATGTAGTGGTACACATTTATCGTTGCAACAACTTGAAGACAATTGTAATATTTGTAACATTATGCAACCACGTAAATCACATCACATGCTAATTAATTGTATTGTTGTCTTTATTATTGTTTAGGCTCATGATCAATATACTCTTCGCAAGGGATGTGATACGTTAGAAATGTGATGGGCCGCCGATGGAGCTTGGAAAGGGGATAAGGAGATATAAATTCTAAGGATGAGATGAAAACTAGAGAGTGAACAAAATGATCCGTTTTTAATTGTTTGTATTACTCATTTTCGCATGTTGTCGATATAGAATGAATGAAAATATAAGATGAATACGTAGTACGGACTATGGAGTAGTTAATAAGTATTCAAACTAAAATGCATCATAGTATAACTTTTGTAATTTTGTAGTTTAATCTAAGTGTAGTCCCATGTTGAAGTTAAATGCGTAATTATAGTTCTTGTTGCTTGGTTTGTCCCTTTTTTTTTCTAGTGCTTCAATGTCTTTAG
Source organism: Chenopodium quinoa (assembly GCF_001683475.1). NCBI lineage: Eukaryota > Viridiplantae > Streptophyta > Magnoliopsida > Caryophyllales > Amaranthaceae > Chenopodium > Chenopodium quinoa. Next base: position 3,947,107 of record NW_018745454.1, read on the forward strand.
TTAGTTTCTTTCAACATGCAAACTTAATTAATAACGATTTTTATTCTACTTGTATAAAGTATTTAGCAAATACTTATGTGTTATGTTATGCCTGATATATTCAAATACTTATATGTTATGTTATGTCTGATATTTTTTTAATTTTTTTTTGTTGCAAGTTAGGGTGCGTGGGAGGGCAGACAAACGGGGGGATTGATTGCACCGAACTTATGTCTGATAAATAAAGTAGTAATCAACATTACTTATCCAACGTAAATTATAAACATGCATGATTATTAATTCCGAATAAAGAATAAAAAAAATGTTGAAATCTTGTATCGTACCTAGCTAGCTAGCTGGTTGCCTTTTTTTTTCTTTTTTTCTTACAAGAAAATGTGTGTTTAGAGATAATTGGTAAAATATCCATCACATTATACAGGTCAACTGATGAGAATTTCCTAGTGTGGAACTGGATATATAAATAATCTAAGTAATATCTCTGGTTACGAAATTCAGTTGTATCCTCCTAACAATAAGGGTAATCAAATTAGACGTGCAATTAGGGCTAAAGCTTCTTAGCGATGATGTCAGCATACGGTGGTTTGGTGGCACATAACAGCATAAGTTGGTCATATAATCATATGGATGGTGCATTCAGATCGAATGGAGGACGAAAAGATGAGGCTCTAAATTGTTCCCTAGTCTTTTGCTCTAATAAGTTATTGTTCTTTTTCTAACAGTACTTTATGTTTTTGGACCAGCTTAGCTACCTCGTTTGTCATTCGAGGGAATTTCATGAGATTATGGACCGACTCTAGGAAAATAGGGATACGTATAGTGTGATTGTTCCTCTTATCATTTATGCTCTTGTGCATATTAGGTCCATGCCAACTAAATTGATCCACCTAGATGGCTAGAATGCTAGATATCATTAACATGATAAGTTTTTAAACCGTTTCATCATTTGGTATTCTAACTTTTTGGATTGAAAGTTCGTTGCTCGCATGCAACTATTAAAGCATACTTCGTGTTTTCATTTGCATAAAAAAGTGAAAATTTTTAACTTGTATAAGAATGCACCCGTGTGATTGGGCTATATCTTTAAGCAAAAACATCCTTTTTTTCCTTTTTTTTTTTTTTTTTTTTTTTGTTTTCAACGAAACATTATTTGCTATCTAATGACTAAATATCTATCCCATCGTTTTGTATAAATCAAAACACTTATAATATATAAGAAAATGATCGATGCTCATCATGGTCTAAGAAAGTGATATTAATACGAAGTACAATATAAAGTGTAGTTAGGAAAAAGAAATTCTACAGTGAAATTAGTTAAAGTACTAGGTTAAATCCCGTGCCATGCACGGTCATAATTAAACTTTACAATAAAATTGTTATAAACGGAATTGCACAAATAAAATAGTAAGAACAATGTTACCGAGAATAAGACTGAGTCGCGGACTATGTCGCTCTCTTTAGAACATTCGCGGCACTGCCTCAAACTTGTGCAAGCAGCTCGTACCAAACCGGATGCCCCCAGGATAAAACAGTCTTTCACAAGTATAAAATACCGGCGGTTTTGCACCGAACCACCGGACAACGGAACACCAGAAAATCAGAAAGAAACTGCTCGACTGTTTTGAGAGGAAGAGAAAATATATTTTGCAAAGTGGTTTTCTGTATTTTTTTCCGTGTATTTAAAAACAAAGCTGGAACCGTCCTTTTATAGGTAAAGATACGTAACAGCTTAAGCATGAAAACGGGAGAAAGATTAGCAACGTTTACTGCAATTAGTGTATTCGTTAAGCAAGAATCAAGGCATTAAAGCAGTGAAATTAAGTTTGTTTAATAGCCCGGCTCGGTTCGGCGCGCGTGTGATATATGGTTTACCATATAGGTCTTCCCTCTCCACAAAATGTGGGTAGCCCAAGGGCCACACCCCTTTAGCCCACTCTCTATATTATAAAGAGAGTAAAACTCTCATTTCCCACCAATGTGGGACTTTGAGTTTTTTCACAAAATTCACACACTACACACTTGTTGTTGGATTGAAAGTTCGTTGCTCGCATGCAACTATTAAAGCATACTTCGTGTTTTCATTTGCATAAAAAAGTGAAAATTTTTAACTTGTATAAGAATGCACCCGTGTGATTGGGCTATATCTTTAAGCAAAAACATCCTTTTTTTCCTTTTTTTTTTTTTTTTTTTTTTTTTTTTTTTTTTGTTTTCAACGAAACATTATTTGCTATCTAATGACTAAATATCTATCCCATCGTTTTGTATAAATCAAAACACTTATAATATATAAGAAAATGATCGATGCTCATCATGGTCTAAGAAAGTGATATTAATACGAAGTACAATATAAAGTGTAGTTAGGAAAAAGAAATTCTACAGTGAAATTAGTTAAAGTACTAGGTTAAATCCCGTGCCATGTACGGTCATAATTAAACTTTACAACAAAATTTATAAAGAATGGTGTTAATTCAACAAATTTATACAAAAAAAAAAAATTTGTAACAAAATAATAGTCTTTAATTAAAGATATTGATGGTCAAAGTTGTGTCTCAACAAATGTGCAAATCCAACCATAACTTATAAAAAAACGGAGGAGTATAATATAATAAAATGATTTTGTTAAGTTGTTCTTATAAACGTTATGTATATTTGTAAGATTTATACAAATTATCCTACCAAAATTATTATTCCTATTTTTAATTAAAATAAATTTTAAGTCGGAGGAAAAAAAATTATAATAATATTATGATAATCTTGGATGATGATATATGTCAATACTTTAATTTTAAACTATGTTAGTATATTTTTAACCGAAAGATTTATAATATATAAAATATATGTTGAAAAATAAAAAATAAAAAAATTTAATTGAGTATGGTTGGATTAAATGTGTTGTCAAAATGGAAATAAGTATTATGGTAGGTTATAAAATGGAAGTTATTAAAATTTGGCAAAAAAAAAAAGGAAAGAAGAAAAGGCGGGAAAACTTTTTATAACATCGTGACAAGTGTCACTTTAGGTTCGCTTTTAGTATAGGTTAAATTGATTTTGATTTTTGACAGTAGATTCTATGATTTATAAATAATAAAAAATCATTATCATATATAATCTTTCTATATTGTTTTCAGTGCATACTTATTAGACCTGAAAAAAGTGAAAATAAAGTGAACACAACGGGCCTTACGGTCATTAGCAAAATAGATTAATTAAAAAAATAAAATAAAATAAAAGGATAGGACACGATTGAGCATAAAACTAAACAAAAGTTCAAATTTTTAAGATTGATTGGGGTGGTGATAAAATTTTGGAAATTTTTAAGATTGATTGGGGTGGTGATAAAACCTCCAACATAGGAACTTTATGAAAAGGGTTTGATTCTTGTTGGAAATATGAAGGGAGGACAATTGATGGGGCTATTTAGGACCAAGGCAATATGTATTGGCTAAAAATAAAATTAACAAATGAATGGAAGTCTTATCACTGCTCCATTATTAGTTCCATAATCAATCAGCTAATTAAGCATCTTATAGTAATAATATACCTAACCATGAAAAATATATAGTCCAACTTATTGGTGATTAAAGCACTTGATTATCATGCAAGTTTTCTAATGATCAATCATAGAGGTACAGAGGACTTTCATTTGTTGTTTTTTTTTTCTTTATCTATATTATACGACCTGGTTGAATTATAGTATTTGATTAATTCTATTATTATAATAGCCAATTAATTAAATGGTTAGTAAAATATGGAAAAAGAAGCTGATCGTACGTAACCCACCTCGATGCCCACAGTAGATGTGGGCAGGACCACCGTAAGATAGATTGGGATCATTAGTGACTAACGTACATTTAAAATAGGTACTTAAGTACGTAATATGCCTATATGATTTATATATATATTGGAGGAGCAAGCCAAAAAAAATAAGTTGTAGCAATGGTCCAACTACAAAATTTTGTAATGCTTGTGGTCTCTAATCTCTATATATTCTCTACTTTAGCAGAAAAAAAATACTTCGTACTCCGTATTAGTAAGCTCAATCCGATAAAGAAAGTTGTGTTGAATGTAGAAAGTTTTCTAAAAATATATATTTTATATGGAGTAATATTTAGAGAATACTAAGTTAGTTTCCATGTTATGCAAAATAATTTTCAATAATCATTATTAAAATATCATTATAATTAGTTTTTAATGAAAAAAAATCTTAAAATATAGTTGACATATTTTAATCGTAATAAACTAATAAAGGATTGCGAAAGATATAGTATTAGATATAAAATGATGTATAAAATGATTAAAATTATGGTAACAATTTTTTTCAAATTTTTTTTATAACTATATAAATATTTGTGTTAAAGATATGTCAAATTTTTTTTATTTAAAGTAATTATATTGTATAAGATTGGGAAATTATTTTTGTATATATATATAAAAAAAAAAACCTTAGAATACCTCATGAAATGACACGTGTCATTTAGAGCTGTCAAAAGCTGACCCGACCCGAAATACCGACCTTAACCCTACCTATTAACCGACCCGTTTGAACCCGAAAAAAATGGTGACCCGAACCCAACCTAACCCGAGTTGAAACCAATCCTAGACCTGAGTTGACCCGAGTATCTGAGACCCGAACCCGAACATTAACCGACCTAGAGACGACCCGACCCAAATGTAACCCGTAAATTATTAACCTGAACCAAACCCGACCTGAACCAAATTTGACCCAAACCCGAATTCAACCCGACCTATTCCTAACCCAACCCGAATTCAACCCAACCTGCTACAAACCCGTCACGAATTTCAACCCGACCTGTTACAAACCCGACCGAATCAACCCGATTTGCTATTGACCCGACCCAAATTCAACCCGACTTGTTATTGAATTAAAATGTATAGGTCGTTATCTCATGTTGGTATTGGAACGGAAATTGAATCCCAACTCTATTCCTTCAATATTTCACTTTGAATTTTAAGAGGTTAGTTTCACAACATGTTTTTAGGGACGAATTTCAAGGACGAAACATGTTTTCCGCAAATTATTGACTTGAACCGAACTCGACTCGAACCCGAGGATGACCCGACTTGAAAATGACCCGATTTGATTATAACCCGCAAATTATTGACTTGAACCGAACCCGACTTAAACCCGAGAATGACTCGATCTGATTATAACCCGTAAATAATTGACTTGAACCGAACCCGAATCGAACCCGAGAACGACCCTAACTCATTTAAACCCGTAAAGACCCGAATTTTACCCGACCTATTTTTCACCCGACCCAAATGTAACCCGACCTTTTACTAACCCGACCTAAACCCGACTCAAACCCGATAAGATGTATGAACCGACGTGACCCGACTCAAGCATGACCCAACCCGAACCCAACCCACATATGTTATGACATTAACCCGTATTGACCCGACCCGAGATGACCTGACTCACACTAACCCGACTTAAACCCGACCCGTTTACCCGAATTGACAGCTCTAGTGTCATTACTAATGCGTCTTTTAATATTAGTTATTGATGATTAAGGAGAACTGTATGAGTATTACATAGCAAAATAATTTTTATTTTCCATTCATTGGTTTATTTTTCATTTTTTTTTTCTTTTTTCAAAAAAATAAAAAATAAAAAAAAACTTTGAATGGGGCTTTAAATAAAGACATATGCAAGTATTGGGGTAGCTAAGTTGGTAGAGTAGTAGTAGCTCGATAGAAATAGCCAAACAGTTTATAGTTGGTCTTGGTCCCCTCTCTCAACAATAATAACGTGTTATATTTTATTTTTTTGGATAATTTTGAGTTGGATTTGACTAACCAATACAATGTATGAGAAGTGATAATACTTCGTAGTATGGTACTGTATATATATATATATATGCTTGTTTAATTTTAATTTAAGAAGTGGCAAAATTGGAATTGCCTAATTTGACCAATTAATTTGCCATTTTGTGAAATGATAGTGGTGCATGATATGAGATAAGTTGTCCTATATACTAGCTCCCCCCTCCTTTTGTTGTGACTTGTGAGTGTGTCCTGTACTCGATACTCGATCGTTGTTTGGATAATGGCATTAAGCACACTGTCATTCCATGAGACTCGAGACTCAAGTAGTATTATAATCTGCACATTATTAGTACATTAGTTATTGCACTTATCATATTATCCATCTTTTCAACAACAAAAAGAAAAAGAAAAAAAAAAATTCATATTGTTGATCTTGATATACTCCTAGGGATAAAGAAATACATTGAACATCAATCTAGATTTGGTGATACCCAATACTTGAAATCGAATCTCGTTTACATTATTAAATTACCCTTGTTGCTCTCTCAACACTAAAACAAAAATACAAACAGGTTTATGCTTGTTTAGACACATATATCTTCTCAATTAAGGTGTGTGTAAACATTTCAAGGACAAAGAAGTACGAAATATAAACTAACCACTTCATAGTACAAAACATATGTACAAGTGCTAGCAAGCAAGCTATAAAAAAGTAGATGTGGTAGATTAAAGTTAGCTCGGCCCGATTTGGGCGGATTTTGGGTAGAAATTTTCGGCCCACAATCAACCCAGTCCGAAAAATTATTTTTTTCCGGGGGGGGGAGGGGGTTGAGAATGCATATTTATTTTTTTGGCTCAGCCCGACCATTTAGGGCAAGTTTTGGCACAAAAATTCCGATTCGAAGCTTGGTCCAACCCTGCCCTATAAGTGGGCTGATTTTTTGGCTTTGGCCCAGCTCGGCCCGGCCCAATGATCACCTCTATTAAAAACATAACTATATCTTTTTTTTTTAATGACAAAGAACTAAAAGAAACTAAACAAAAGTGTAGGCACGAAAATTTTATATACAAAAAGTAATTACATTCGCTAGCTTATGAGCAATGGCGGATGTAGAATATTTAGTGTGGAGGGACACTAAATAAAAAATATAAATAAAATGCTTGTATAAGGGCTTGAACCTAAGACTTTTAGTCCAAACTCAATGCATTACCACTATTTATTGTATAAAAATTGTATTTAACTTATAAATTTATATATTTACTTAAATAAAAAAATAAAAAATTTGGGGGGGCCGGTGCCACCCAGATCCCTTCATAGATCCGCCAATGCTTATGAGCTTGTCCAACCTGCACAAATTTGGAAAAGAGCTCCCATCCGCTTAATCTCCTTACCCTGTCAAGGAAACAACAGTAATACCAATAAGAATGTTAGAAACACAAACTCCATGCACGTATTCATGTTTGAAAATTTTATACGAGTAGTGGTTGTTAAAATATGACTAGCATAATGTATTAATGATTATCTAATTCATGATTGAAGATGAAAAAAAATAATTTATTTTATGTTTGATTAAAATTTCTAAAATTATATTTGCATTTTATGTATTAGAAGACTAATTTTATCCATATAATAAAGTGAAAAAATAAACTGATCATATATATTGTTTATCATTAAAATAATAATATGGTAGCCATATTTCAAGCGGCCACTGTGAAAACATCTTACTCATGTTGTGTAGATACTAAATAACGAAAAGGAATTGAGTGAAAAACATTTATATTCCTACAAAAATTAAGATACTTATAGCTTTTAGTATAAGCCTTTTACATACAATTATAGCTAGGCGCATAGTAACATAAAAATTGAAATCATGAAAAGCAAAAGATGGAGAGAGATTATTGTGCATTCATATTGTTCGAGGGGTGGAGGAATACTTTAAACATACGGTCATACGGAGCAATAATCAGCTAATACAATCAAGCAGTCAAAGCGGGTTTTTTTTAGTAGTCAAAGTAGTTAATGTAAGCAATTATACCAATTAATTACCAGCTAATTAAAAATCAGATCTTAATCCCACAAACGTAAAATCATGAATTGTTTCATTTATTGTGAGCTTAGTGCAGAATCATAGGTTCTCACTTATTCTTTTTTTCTTCTATTGGCAGCTTAGTGCAGAATCACAAGTTCTCACTTATTCTTTCCTCTCACTTTGTTTATAGTAACTATAAATTAAGAATTTTTAGTTTTTTTTTTTTTTATTTATTAAACTATAGGCAAAAAACATTTAGGTGTACATGAATTAGTGAGTTTCCCTTTTAAAAAAAAATTAAATAAAATGGATTTGTAGTAGGTCAACTTCTTTACGCTGTGTTTTTCTGGGGTGCATTCGTGTGTTTTTTATGTGTCAAATTTTTAAAAACTTCAACTTTAACGTGAACCAATGAAATAAAATTTCCAGTAACGAAACGAATACCAAAATAATGGGAGGAAATGGAAGATTTCTCAAAATTCCACCGAATCTCCAATAAATAGCGACAAACTTTACTCAAACTAGTACTCTATTATTTATAATCGCAGTATTCATATTTAAAAAGCTCCTAAAAGTCAATAAAAACCTAGCCGTACCGAATGCTTACAATTGGAAAAAGTTACTTTAATTTCAAGAATTAAAATTACCAGTATATTATATTTTTTTTGAAAACATTACCAGTATATTATAAATTACTTTATTTATTTATTTTTTTGAAAAAAAAATTACTTTATAAATTACTTTATTTATATTGAGTAGTATATTACAACTTTCATTAAAAAAAAAAAAAAAAAAAAAAAAAAAAAAAAAAAAACTCTTATAATCTCTATATTATGACTGAGGCCTGAGAATATGTCTTATAATCTATCAAGATTCGAATCCGTGACCTTTAATTTATGTCATGCTGGCTCCAATATCATGTTAGAATTATCTTAACTAAAAACTTAAACTTATGGTTAAGACATAGAAATATGTTTATTAATCAATAATAATTGAAAATAGTTATTTCCTACAAACAGGAATTCTCATTTCCTTCCAAATAACTATAGAGTAGTTAGATTTCATGACCTACTTCCAGTTGTAACATTAGCACTTGCCACAAACCAAAATTTGTTTGAAACTTTGGAAGTTTGGAGTATTTCTATTGAATAGACTAAGACCACTATCAGCAGTGAGGAAAAAAAAAACCTCTCAATCTCTCTCTACCCACTTTCTCACTCCTCCCATACAATTTCTATTATCAAATGTTTTTTTCACTACATCAATGAGGAGAAAAAAAAACCTCTCATCACTTTTTCCTCCACTATTTACTATACCCCACCATAATACACATCATCTTTTTATTTTATCTTTATTTTGAAATAATGTTTATACTACATATTTTATTTTTCAATACAATTAAAATATGTGAAAATAATTTATTTTTTAATTACGTTTAAAAATAATTTAATAAAAATGTATAATTTAATAACAATTTATAAGTTTTATATTTACTTTTCAATTACGTTTAAAAATAATATAATAAAAATTTATAATTTTTATATTTATTTTTCAATTACGTTTCAATTATAACTTAATAAGATTGTTATTTATTTGTCAATTACGTTTTAATTATAATTAATAATATTTTTTTTATTTTTCAATTACGTTTTATTTATAATTTAACATTTGAATTAGTAGCACATTTTTGTAATGAACACATTAAATAGTCACATGGGAACTTCAATAACGGTAATACAAACACATGGGATGTTAAATAACGGTACAATTACGAACTAGATAAAAGCGGTTCTACTAAAATAAAATACAAACACGAGTATTAAAACATAAATAACGATACGGTTACAAATAACAAACTAAAAAATTATCTATGAATAATAATAATAATAATAAAAATGATGAAAATAACTCAAAGAAATTGGGAAAAGAAGGAAATTTGTAGTATTTATGGGTTTTTTGAAAGTATATCAAAATGCATGTCTATTTATAGAGAAAAAAAAAAAATCTATCCGTTGGTGAATTTTGTTTTTTTTTTTATAATTACAACGGTTATATTTACCTTACAAAAATATAACCGTTGTAATAAAAGCAAAAAAATCTGATTGGTTGGAAGGACAAAGCCTGACGCGTGTCGCATCCCCATTGGCTGGGTCTGACGCGCGTCAGGCCAGCTACCCCCTTATTTTTTTTTTCCTTTTTGCCCCTCAAAACGGCGTCGTTTCGCCCTTCTTTAAGGCAAAACGACGTCGTTTTGCAAGCCAGAAAGGAAAAAAAAAGGAAAGCAGCGTGTACATGTGGGGCCCACCGGTTACTGTTCACGAGTATTTCCCCTCAACTCTTGTGCGTTTTCCATAGCTCTCAACGGTGAGGGTTTTTTCCCTCACTAACGTAATGCTCGGGTATTTTTTTTACACCTTTATTTTTACTCGTGAGGGCTTTTTTCCTCACTGCCGGGAGTGCTCTAATAATATACTCTCAAAAAGAAAACGAATATACCGTCGCTACATTTTTCAATTTTCTCTTGTGTGCTTTGGTTTAATTTATTGGATTAACCCCTAAGAAACCGGAAGGGTCATAATCATAATCAATACGGAGTTATGACAAAGATTATCTCCGCTTAATTGTGCTGTTGGGCTCCACAATTAGTGAAACTGTGGTTTGATTCACTCATATAAGCATTCCAAAGCAAAGAATCGAGTTTCTTTCACTTTTAATTTTCTAATAACTAATGTTTGCTCCGGGTTGTTACTTTAATTATTCCCTGTGATTATATGTATTTAATACTCCCTCCGTTTTTAAATACTTGCTCCATTTCTCCATGCGCGGAGTTTTAGGATAAATTGGAGAAAATAATAATAATATATGGAGGTAGTGGGGTATGTGGAAGAATAAAAACTTGTAAAAATGCAAAAGTAGTGGAGAAGATTGGAAGATAGAAAATATGTAGTAGGTCCACTAGGTAAGAGAAATTAGTTAAATATTGTAAAAGCTTTTCAAATAAGGAAATAGAGCAAATATTTAAAAACGGCAGGAAAAAAAATGGAACAAGTATTTAAAAACAGAGGGGGTATTAGGAAAATGCTATATATATAGCCATTAGGGTTACATGTAATTACACTTGAAAATCGTAAAAAGTTAAGAAATCATAAAAATATAAACATGTATTACACTGATTTACGCGTGTTTTTTTTTTTTGTCATGAATTCTTAAATTTATACAATTTCCAAGAGTGTATTTAATACTTATATATATATATATATAGCCCTTAAGGCTACATATAACATTACCCTTAATATTATTAGAAATATTTATTAAATCATATCAATAAATATATGTGTGGTATATTTAATATTTTTCATGTTAAGATAAGAGTAATATATTTAGGATTATTTATGTTAAGATTGATTTATTTAATGAATATATCTTTATGATTTATAGTTATGGTAGAATATTTTGTAAAAAGTTTTTTTTTTTCCCTTCTATTTGATTATCTTAGATTTTGTATAAATACTTTTCCTATTGATAAATAATAATGAATCCATATTAACTCTTAACCTAACTTTTATGATCTTAGATATTTATTGTGTCTTTTATTTTTTTGAATTAGATCTTGTGATTTGCAATTGTATACATTTATTTTTATGTTTACAACATGATTGATAATTGGCTTAGTTAAATAATGATTAAATAACCATCCTTCTTATAAAAAGGTTGGGTGTTCAATCTCCTTATCCTCATGTTGGTTGATTGGGTGACGTGGCCTGACATAATGATAAAAGGTTGATTGTGTGGTGATATGACATCGGGTGAGGCTAGGTTGAGTAAGTGACATTGCGTAATGAAAAGACTCTACGTGGCACATAGACATTCTTAGGAACACCTAATTAATATAATTAGTATAAATTTCTACTGTTAACTTTTAACTATGGGCATGAAGTGGATCTTCATAACTTTTTTATAGTTGTTCTCTCCGTACAAAGTGAAATATCATAGCATACGAAGTATTAAAATTGAACATATATTGTAACGTTTCAATTTTTCTAGAAAAAATACGTTTGAATATTGTATTGACCCTTTTAAAAAAGAAGGTGTAATATTATAATTATGGGACGTAAAGAAACGTCTATATAGTGTAAGGGATTTGAACCGTATTACCTAATATACCCTATATCTACTTTTTATCTAGTTACTACTTAAGTTATTAATTTTTACAATATCGTAAAGTATTGTGTAGAACGGATTCACGTGAATCCGATCATACAAACAGAAAATATTTAATTTCTGACGAAAATTAACTTATTCCTGATTTTATTCTTGACAAAAAATATCTAATTCCTGACGAAAATTAACTTATTCCTAACTAACAAAAGCTTATTTCTAATAGTATTTTTTCGGGTTTTGATTGTCAGAAATTATACAATATTGTTCAGAAATTAGGCAATATTGATCGGATATTAGACAATATTGATCAAATATTAGACAATATTAATTAGATATTAGACAAATTTTTCTCGTGATGAAGGTGTTGCATCAATGGCGGAGTTTTCCAATATTATAGGACCTCTAGTTGCATTGTAAATCATACACTTAGTAGCATACGCTACTACCACAACGATCAACCAGCTTTGCGGCGAAGTTGTGAGCACTCACATCCTTATCATCAGTGTTCTTCATTAACATTGCTGCTTTAGCTCGGTCATTTTGGTTCATCGTCTTCTTGTCTTGATATTCTTTCATCTCTATTAATGTTTCGTTTGTGATGGAAGCTCCATTTCGTTTGCCATTCTATGAATAGTAGCAAAATTATTCATAATTTAGGGGAAAGAGGGAGGTTGATGGCAGTGGCTAGGTCGGAGATGGCGGCATCACCGCCAGCGTGGAGGAAGGGGTGGCTGATTCCGGGTTGTGTGTGGCGCCCACAGGGATTGCGGTTTGTGATGAAGGGAGTGTGTTATAAACTGGACTCACATGAAACGGACTCACACAAAACCTTCTCGTATAAGCATTGTAGTACTGTGTATTTTTGAGCTAGGATGATCACTAAATTAAAATGCTAGCTAATCCCAAAAACAATTAATAAAAAAAATTAAAAATTAAAAAAAAAAAAAAAAAAAAAAAAAAAAGGGTTGCTCACATAGTAAACAAGACATGCACAAATCTAGTGGGAATCAAATCGTGATTTAATTTGTGGACATGAAGAAGTTAGGTTCTTAAGCATAATCTTTTACTTTTTTTCCATTAACATTGTTCTTCAAATGAAGGCTAAAAAAGAACGTTATTTTTTACCCTTTAAAGATGATCATCGTGATTCATTCTACATGCAATCGAGCATTTAACTGATTCATCATGATTTATTCGATACTTGGAGATATTATTAATTTTTACAAGTGAAAGAATATATTCAATGGACACCTATTGTAGCCTTGTAGGTCATGTAGGATATGAGGTTTCTTTCCAAATATTAGCCCACAAAGTTGTTCATGAGCAACAAAAAAGCTGTTCAGTGTATATCTAGCTTACATCATAAATGAACAACTTTATTACCGATAATATACAGCACAATATAAATAAGACACTAATTACTTTGACATAAGTTAGTATTCATATATAAACATACGAGTAATATTTCACAACAAAGGTGTTACTTGTAGCAATCTATTATGCAATAAATTAAAATTACTACTGATAGGATAATTAAAAATTGCGAAACTTCAATTCAATAATAATGTAATGATACCCCCTAATAATAACCTTTAATTAAAAAAATATAAATGAATGAAGAAATATTCCCATCCGTGCGCTTAAATACATAGTTTATAGAAAGTGGAATCAAAGATTTGTCTTCAAAGGTGCGGTCTGTTTGTGGGACGTACTTGTGGGAGTGTATTCTTCTTTAAACTTTAGTCTTAACATTTTCATTCGAGAAACAAACATTTCATAGTTGGGCGTGCTCCTTATATTATTGCTACACATTACATGATGACAAATGGACAATATATAAGTTGGTAATTAATCAAATAATCTTGTACTATAATTTTATTTAACTTACTACATTAGCATGAACGACCGAGGTCTAAGGTCTGATCTTTATAAAAAGGATGGAATATTTAGATTAAATATTGTGCTTAGTTGATAAGGTCGTTATTAGTTTTTGACCTTGTGTTGGCCAATTAATTTCCATTTTAATATGGAGTATCATGTAATGTTAGTTGAATTTGCAGATTGATGGGTAAGTCTTTCAACAAGAGTTTCTGCATACGGTGAAGCTCGAACCCAAAACCTCCATTAAGCGGCATCAAATGCTTACCACTTGCGCCAAGACCCAACTCTTATTGGTGCAGCGCAACTAATACAAGTAGATAAAAAAAATAATAAAAAAAAAAAAAAAGAAAAGAAAAAGGCCAAAGGGTATATGTTGAAACATTGTATATGTTGTTGAAAAATGGCAGTGGGTTCGGAGGGAAGTATTACTTCTATATATTCCGTACAACGTAATAACGTATGTATATGAATGATGCATTTATGCTCAAAAGACATATACGGAGTATATATGATTCTTGTACTGTATATGCTTTTAAGTGAAGTAGTATATTTTATTAATCCTTGAAACCTTGACTTTTTTTTTTTAATCATTTATCTTTGAAGACGAGCAACGAAATTCTCTGAAGATAACATATACTTCGTATAATATGATTAATGCATGGTAATATATTCCACGAGATAGAAAGCACTTATTTACAATATCATAATCAGATATAGAATCTTCATTTAGTCCTGTAGTCCAGCCTACTTGACAATCACTTCGTTACTTTGTTGTTTAAAATACATTTTTTAAAATTAATCATTACTACGCATTTAAGTTGAAATTAAATCAGAATAGGAAAAACAAAAAACAACGCATCGGAACTGAAAAGTGTACATTGATGCCTCTCCGTCCCTCACTCCCTCCAATCATAGTTAGTTTTGCAAATAAGAGATTGAGCTAGTGAGATTTAAACATGGTGTCATTTAATCTATAACTTTTGTTTTTTTTTTCGTTATCAATTGATTTTGTATATATTGAATATTTGAGTTTAAGACACTATTAGGGTCCTTACTTAAAAGGACCATGAGATACATAAATAATTACTTCGTACCCTTTTAACAACCCATTGATTACCGAATAATAATGCTTAAAATCATTACGATTAAAATTTATACAAAGTTTCTGGTATAATACGATGGGATAAACTAGCTATTAAAAACTTATAAGTTGATATGATAAACGATGTTGATGATAAACCATAGAAAAGAATTAATTGTAAAATTCTTACACACATAATTTTTTTTTTTTTTTTTTTTTTTTTTTTTTGTGGAAACATCAATCTTACAACTCGTCTTCACAAGTGAGAAATCACATACAGAGACACCAAAGATGAGTAAGGATATGCTCTATTCAACTTAAATTCAATTTTGATCAGTTCACTTCAATTCAATTAAGCCCTAACCAATTTAATTTAATTCAATTTAATTATTTTCAATAAATCCAAACTGACCCTAATTCATGTAAACATATCTGAAATCAGATCGTGAATACATACCGTTTGAATGTAAAGAAATTTGGCAGGATTGTCTAACCTAAGAAAAGATGGCAGATGTGGGACCCAGTGAATCAGTGACATCTCTTCATTAATCTTGAATTATGTCAATTTTACTTGGAAGAAATTAATAAATCTATTGGACTACTTGTATCAAATACGAAGTACTCTGTAAAATGAAAAAAAAAAGTCCGTATATGTGCAGGGTAAACTCCAAACCAATAGGACTGCCTGCCATAAAGCAGACAAGTGATTGAGACGGCTTACACAGTCACTACGTTACTTCTTCAGTTACCACTATTTTATTACACCCCTGTTGCCTGTTGCGTTGTCCCTCTCTTATACGCTCATACAAACTAACGCCGTCAACTCCTTACTAACGCCTCTTCTTCGCTACGGAGTAATTATTTACACTCTTATAGATATATAACGAGAGCAATCTAATAAAATCTCGCATGACTATATTATCTCTTATAGATTGATAGTATTTTGTGGTCAAAGTTTTTAAATTTTGGCCCAAATTTTTGGGAATAGAGAGAATACATTTTAAGCTAAGTGACACATGATTTTATGTGAATTAGGGTTTGTTTACATTTACTGAACTGAACTGATTGGAGCTGAACTAAATTGAATATTTTATGAGAGAAGGAAATTAGGAGTTGAACTGAAATGAATTGAATTGATTGGAGATGAACTGAACTGAAATTAAGCTGAGTGAACAGACCCTTAGTTGATTTCGATACAACAAAATCATACAAAGTAATATATACATATGTTCAAGGTATTTCCTTAAAATTGTCCTCCTTCCATTTTTAAATACTTGTTCCATTTCTCCATGCGCGGAATTTTAGGAGAAATTGGAGAAAGTAATAAAATATGGAGGTAGTGGGGTAGTTGAGAAAATAAAAAATTGTAAAAAGCAAAAAAGAATAGGAGGAGAGAGAGTATTATGTTGGGTCCACCAAGTGTGAGAAATGAATTAAATATTGTAAAAGCTTTCCAAAAAAGGAAATGGAGCAAGTATTTAAAAACGGCCAGAAAAGAAAAGTGGAGCAAGTATTTAACAACAGAAGGAGTAATAAACAAATAACAGAGGATATAGTTTATTGAGACATAAGGCTGGAATGTGAGATGCGAGAAATAATATGGGGTATAATATAGAGGCAATAATAGAATCTCATTAGAAGTAATTAGAACCTCATTAGAAGTAATTAGAGTAGCAATAGAGAGAATGGTAGAGAGAGAAGTTGATAGCGTGAGTGACCCTGCCACCCCAAAACCTCCAGATCCTCCATCCCCTCCAGATCCTGCCACCCAGAAACCTCTACATCCTCCACCCCCTCCATCACCCAAATCCTTCCTTCATTCCCTTATCGGCCATCCTCCAACTCCTCCTTCTTCCTTCATAAAAAATGTACAAAACTCTTCGCCTCCAGCCAATTTTAACCCATCTTCCCAGGCTTTTATTCCTTTACTGGAAGAAGAAGCATTGTCTCTACTTAGCCCATGGATGAACTCAATAATTTTCAAAGTTATTGGGAAGTCCCTGTCTTTTGACTTCCTAAAGCAGAATCTCTCCAAGCTTTGGAATATCCCAGCGGAAGCGAAAATTTTCACTCTTGGAAGGGGGTTCTATAATCTGCCCTTACCCTCCAAAGAATTCCAGAAAGCCATCCTTGCTGGTGGTCCTTGGTTTATTGGCAAGCTACCTATATTCGTCCAACCATGGACTCCAGGATTTAAACCCTCCTCTGCATCGATCTCTTCTATACCTTTGTGGGTATCCTTCCCGGAATTACAGATTGAATTCCACACTCAATCAATCCTTGAGAAGTGTGGTAATGCTCTGGGTACCTTTATCAAAATTGATCAATCCCCCTTTCTTTCCAAAAAGCTTCAGTTGGCTAGAATTATGGTTCTTGTTGACCTTGATAAACCGCAAATCTCCGAGGTTTGGCTTGGTAATTTTGCTCTAAAGGTTGTCTATGAAGCCTCACCGGCGTTTCGCTCTATCTGCAATACCATTGGCCACTTGGTTTCTAAGTGCCCAGATAATGGGTTTGTGAACAACTCAGTTGTTTCCCCTGCTTCAGGCACAGGCCCAAAGCAGAGCAAAGCTCAAATTAGTAAGCCGACAACCTCTAAGTCCCCAGCTCCCGAGCCTGTAATGGAGGAAAGGGAATGGACGCTTGTCCAAAAACAGAGCATGAAAAAGAAACCCGTGAAAAAGTTTTCACAAATTCGGAAACACGCCAAATTGACCTCTAAAAGTCAAATTAAAAAAGGTGCATCTCCTCAACCCCCTTTCAAATTTGGTGTCCACGTGGCTCCATCAGTACCGTCCTCTTCTAACACTCCTGTTCAAACCCTAACCGTCCAGATGGATTCTCTAAACCCTGGCCTCTCGCCGCAAAACAAACAAAAAACTGACCCAACCCAGTCTCCCTCCAGACAGACCCCATCCCTTCCCAACTCATCTAGCCAACCTTCTACATCCAATGTCGGACGACTCAAACCAACTGTCCGATTGCCCGTTCAAACACCACTCCGACTCGGAGGAGGATGTTTCAACCCCTTTCTGCCCGATAGTGGCCAAACTTCAAGCGAGGTTCTCAATTCCCAACCCGAGATTCTATTTTCCGTTCCAACCGCTACCTCTTTCGCACCCTCTCCGGTGATATGCGAAACGGCGGTACCAACCCCAAAAATCCTGCTCTTCCTGGATCCTCCGATCCCCACCTACCCGGAGTGGGACATCAACAACATGACCTTCCACCTCAAATCCCCTTACTGCTGGACAAAAGTACCCCGGAACCTGCTCCGACAATTCATCCTCATGCCAACTCTGGCGGATCCCCCTTATCAGGAGATGCTGATGTCAGAAAACGGAGAAGGAGTGATGTACCCTACCCATCTGCCCTCTCTAGACAACCTCAAAGCGTTGTGCCCAGTTTTGGAAGCATTTACAAGGTGGTGGCTCAATATGGCGCAATCCCAGGAAGTTCCCTGGACTGTTCCTCCGCAGCTAGCCTTCCTCATGGATCCCTCGCCGATGCTCCCTCAATCTCGGATCATCTATACGTTGAGATCGGAATCTCTAGCAACTAAGATGGGGATAGAAACAGATGCTCTTCTCATTGCCCAAACCCAAATGGAGTTCCAACAATTGGAGATCAAAGCCAGCTGCCTATTCGACCTCAACCTCAAGGAATGGATAATGAAAGCTCTATTCCAGCCAAGGAACTCCCTCCTCTACAGCAGGAAAGAAAGGAAGTTTGTGTAAATGGGACCCTCAACGGCCTCGGGGACAAGGAAGGAGATATACTTCCAAAACCCCTTGCCTGAACCGGTGATAGTTCTTGCCTGGAACACGAGAGGTATCTCTCGAAAGGGTTTCCGCAACAACATCAACCACCTCATCTCGGAGCATAAGCCGGATCTTTTATTCCTGTCTGAAACTAAGACCAGCCATGCTCATACAGAGCATATCATCAAGAGTCTTCCGTATGATAGTTACCATCTTGCTGAACTTCGGGGTATGACGGGTGGTGTTCTGCTCCTTTGGAACGCTGCTGTGCTAGATTTCCATGCCTTTGGTAGTGACCTCCACGCTATCCATGGTGTTATGAAGGTAATAAACTTCGACCTCTCCTTTTTTATCTCCGCAATATATGCTAGCCCCAAATTTAGGCGTAGACAGGAAACTTGGATTGATTTGGAAAACATGTCCCCTAATATTTCCATTCCATGGTTGGTTATTGGTGACTTCAATGATGTGTTATGTTCTAGTGAAAAATTAGGGGGTGTTCCCTTGAATATGAGGCGTGTTAATAGATTCCATCATTGTATTATTGAATGTGGTCTGACTGATTTGGGCTATTCGGGTAACAAATTTACCTGGACAAATAAAAGCAAGAGAAGGCCTATTCTTCAGAGGTTGGGAAGGCCTATCCTTCAGAGGTTGGATAGGGCTTTGGTCAATGCTTCTTGGCTTCAAGATTTCCCCGATTCTAATATTGTTCATCTCCCTAGAAGTACCTCAGATCATGCCCCCATAAAGCTTTCCTCTTCTCCCTCCAATCCCCATATTCCCTCTCAAAGAGCCTTCAAGATGGAACTTCTCTAGTACTTCGAATTTTCCTTCAGACTTCTCATTAATTCTCAATGGCCAACTTTAAACCACTCTCTACCTTCAAAGCTCTCTTCCTTGTCCTCCATTATCACATATTGGGAGAAATAAAATGCTCCTAACCCTTCCAGAAGAGCCTCCAAATTGGCTAAGAGACTAGGGGTACCCAAGCAGCATTAGAACGGGACCCCTCAAACCAGTTCCTTCATAACTTGGAAGCCAAACTCTCTGAGGAAATCAGTTCCCTATATGCGCAAGAAGAGGCTTTCTGGGCTCTAAGATCTAGAGTTAATTGGTTGTCTTGTGGAGATAGGAACTCAAAGTTCTTCCACACCTCTGTCATCATCAGAAGAAGAAGGAATCGCATTGAAAACCTCAGAAATGAGGTGGGTGAGCCAATTTCCCCTCTCCAGCTCCACTCTCACATAAACAACTACTTCTCCCTCCCGTTTACCTCTGAGCTTCAGCCCTCTCCTAGCCACACTCTCTCCTACAGTGACACCATCAAGATCTCCCACCTCCCAGCCTTGCACGAAATTCATAGTGCAATTTTTAGCATGGGGAAATTCAAAGCCCCGGGTATAGATGGTTATCATCCTTTCTTCTTCCAAGAAAATTGGGGAGTTCTTTGGCCGGATATCCAATCCTTTGTGAATCAATGCTTCTCTACCTGCTCCATTCCCTCTCAATTAAACTCCACCTCCATCACTCTCATACCCAAAGTTGAACACCCAGAAACAATCAAGCAATATAAGCTTATCAGTTTGTGTAACACGGCTTATAAGATCATCTCTAAGATCCTTGTGAGTAGAATTAGACCATTCCTTCATTCTCTCATTTCTCCTAACCAAAGTAGCTTCCTACCCGGTAGGGGATGTGAGAATAATTTCATTGCGGCCTCGGAGATCCTCCACTCTATGAAAAAGAAGAGTGGAAATAGAGCTCGGTTTGCCATCAAGCTAGATTTGGAGAAAGCCTATGATAGGCTTGAATGATCTTTTATTAAGACATGCTTGGTGAGGAATGGTTTTGATGAACCATCGGTTAAGCTCATCATGAGTTGTGTTTCCTCTCCTTCCTTTCAAGTAATGGTGAATGGAAAACTAACTCCCGCCTTTAGTGCTTCTAGAGGCATTAGGCAAGGGGACCCCATCTCCCCCTACATTTTCATTATGTGTATGGAGTACCTTTCATCTCTCATCAAGGAGGCTTGTGACAAAGGGGAGTGGATCCCTTTCTCTTTTAGAAAAAACTCTCTCTTTATCTCTCACCTCCTTTTTGCGGATGACCTCATCCTCTTTGGGGAAGCTAGCCACCAAACCCTTATCTCTCTTACCCAAACCCTTGATCTCTTCTTCTCCCTTTCCGACCAAAAAAATGAATAATGCTAAGAGCCAACTCTATTTCTCAAAGAATGCCTCGGATCATATCAAAGATTTTTTTCTCAACTTCTCTTGACATTCCTATCACTTCCGACCTTGGAATGTGCCTAGGCTTCCCTTTGACAGATAAGAGACCTTCCATCTCCCAAGTCAACCACATTGTCACTAAGTTGAAATCCAAACTCTCATCTTGGAAGGCCAATTGCCTATCTAAAGCGGGAAGGGCTATACTTATCAAATCCTCACTCCAAAGCATCTCTCAATACTCTATGCAAGCTATCCTTCTCCCCAGGAAAACATGCCATCAACTTGACCAAGCTTGTAATAAATTCTTTTGGGGTTCTGACCATTCATTAAAAAAATCACCTCTTATTGCTTGGCATTATCTTTGTGGTCCCAAGGAATGTGGGGGACTGGGATTTAGAGAAACTCACTCTCAAAATCTTGCTCTTCTTGCCAAGTTGTGTTGGAGGATCTATAATTCAACCAACATCTCTTCAAAAATTATCAGAGATAAGTATTGTACAAGGACCCTCCCTACATCCTTCAAGAATGGCTCCCATGTTTGGCAAGCACTTGGTAAAGGGTGGGACATTTATGCTCTCTTTACTCAGTGGCTGGTGGGCAGTGGTAATAACTGCTTTGTTTGACATGATAATTGGAGTGGGTGTGGCCCACTGAGGGAGCTAATTGCTGGCCCCATTCCAGAGCATGAACTAAATCTAAAGCTCGGTGCTCTTATCTCTGACCAGGGCTGGGATCTACAGAACCTCTCTTTTTCCTTACCCCCTGGTATCATCTCTAAAATTCTTTCAATTCCCATCTTCCCTGATAAAGAAGACTTTCCTTTCTGCCAACTTGGTAAAGGCTCATTCTTTGATTGTAAGCTGGCATACTCTCATCTATGGTTCAATAGTCACCCTCTCCACACTCTGATAGCATATGGAGCACAAATTGGGGTGTTAACTGCCCTCTAGCTAACAAATTTTTTCTATGGCAAGTGGCTTGGGGATCAGTACCCCATTCTGCACCTTCTGCCCATCAGCTCATGAATCTATCTTACATGTATTAAGGGATTGTCCTAGAGCACTTGAGCTCTGGAAAACTCTGTCACCAATGATACCTTAGCTTGGTTAAAAGAAAATTTGACTTCTACCTCGGTTCATCCATTTCTACAGCAGCCTTGGTGCGCCACTTTTGCCCTTTGTGCCTGGAAGCTTTGGCACAGAAGGAACAAGTGGATTTTTCAGAAAATTGCAATCCCCATTGCTTCTCTCTCCATCTCTATTAAAAGATTTTCCTTTGAATTTGTTTTCCTGGCAGACCAGACTGCTCCTAGCCCCCCCTCCTTTCCTTGTTCCCCCTCCTGTAGCTAACCGTATCATTATGGTGGATGCATCCTTCTCTAGTACCTCCCTTTCTGCTGGGGTTGCTTGCCTATGTATGGAACCATCTGGTAATTGGCTGGGTGGATTAGCTAGACACTTATCTGCCCCTTCTGTTCTCATTGTCGAAACTGTGGCAATCATGGCAGACCTGTATTTGATTCATGCTAAGAATTGGTCTGGTGCTGTGGTGTATTCTGATTGTCAGAGAGCGGTTTATGGTATTAATAATCATAACACTCCCTCTGATGAAGCCTATTATTTATTCATGACCTGTAGGGACCTTCTTCAACTGTGCGAAGATTCAACTCTAGTGTATGTTCCCAGAGCAAGACTGAAGCCGGTGGATTCTATGGCCAGGAAAGCTAAGTCTGAGCTCCCTCTCCCTCCCAACACTATCATGCCTGATCGAGATTGGCTGCTGCAGTTTAATGTCTTACTTAGCTCCTGTAATATTTTGTCTGCTGATGACTCTAATGTAGACTGTTGTATTGGCCCCAAGTGGCCCTTTAATTTTGGTGGCATGTCACCTAATTAACGTGGTTTGTATGATACTTAACATTATTTTCTTATTCTAATCTAGTTCCTTTCCACCAAAAAAAAAATATAGAGGCAATAGAGAATATATTTTAAAAATGTATTGTATCATTTTGCCAAGCTTAAAATGTATCCCTAAAAAACAGCCGCATTAAAAGAGTTTAATCATTAATTTCATTAATTAACACTTGTAATTCAGACTCGGGGAAAAATAATCCCCCTTAATTAAATAAATGTGAAATTCAATAAGATCAATAAAAATCATTATTATATTGGTATCCTCTAAGTTAAGTTGTTATTATTCGTATGGTTTAAATTCAATTTGGGTATGTTAAAATACTACCTCAATTAAATGTTATGTGCAACTTTGAGGTATTATTTATGAGATATAAAATATTTTAAATTTGCATATAACATTTAATAGAGGTAATATTAATAATGAATAAAATTCAATTGGGGGTTGGGTTATGGAGGAAAAGAAAAAAGAAAAGAAAAGAAAAAAGCCACTTAGATTGCTTATTTATTTTACTTTTTAACATCTTGATCAAACCTGTTATATTGGAATCAGTTTTGTATTGATTTCACCTTGTATTTACACCAAAATGAGTTTGATTAAGATACAATTTGACTATTTTTCCCTAAAAGCTTTTAAAGGCGGCATATAAGCAATAAATATATATCATTAGATTGCACACATTTAGAAACTTATAGAAACAACAAGTATAAATCAAATAATCAATGTAATTTATATATTTTTTTTTACTTGAAAGAAGTCCTAAAGGACACTAATTATGTAATTTATACCTTCTTATTATAAGCATAACATTTTGGAAAAATTGCTCCCATTAATCTGAACTTTGCCTCGTCCGCCGAAAATAATCTCAACTTTCGTTTATTATCTATTGCACCGAACTTTGAGGGGTATTAATTTTCGTTGCACCCAGCAGGTCATCTAACCTGATGTAGCAAGTTACCTAGACACGTGTCAGCGTATGATTGGCTTAATTTTTTTTTATAAAAAAATAAAAATAAAAAATAAAAATAACCCACAAACCACCCACGCCCAGTGGCTGCCACCACACCCCCACCCCAACCACGCCGGAAAATCACCCTCACCCTCGAAAAACCCCTTCCCTGCTGCCGGAAACCGCTGCACAACCCTCCCCCTTCCCTCAAAACTCCCCCTTTCCCTTTCCCCACCCCCGAAAACCCCTCCCCCACCCCTATTTCCTCCGTCACTCCCCTCTCCCCTGCCGTTTTCCGACCTGAATCCCCTTCCCCTTCCCCTTCGTTTTCGCCGTTTCCCCCTCCCCGTCGTTTCCGCCCCCTTCCCCTTCATTTCCGACCCAAATCCGGCCTCCCTTCCTATATCCTCCCCCACTGCCATTAACGGTGGCTGCTGTTAAGGAGTGGCTGCCGTTAAGGGGTGGTTGGGTTTTATTTTATTTTATTTTTAAATTTTGTTTTTTTAAAAATTTTATATTATTTTTAATTTTATTTTTATTTTTTAAAAAAATTTTGTTTTTTTAATTTTTTTTATTTGACCATTTATGTAGTGACACGTGTCCAAAAAAAATGTAACACACAAATGTTTTCCGGATTAACCGGTTGCAGGTAAGTTGTGTGCAACGAAAATTAATACCCCCCAAAGTTCGGTGCAATAGATAATAAACGAAAGTTGGAATTATTTTCAGCGGACGAGCCAGAGTTCAGATTAATGGGAGCAATTTTTCCTAACATTTTCCTACCCATTTTATTATTATACAAAGTATTGTACATTTGTACTACCAAGGGCCTGTTCACATTTACAGAACTGAACTGATTGGAGCTGAATTGAAATGAACTGAACTAAACTGACTGGAGTTGAAATGAATATTTTATGAGAGAATGAAATTAGGAGCTGAACTGAACTGAACTGATTGGAGCTGAACTGAATTAAACTAAACTGAACTAAAATTAAGTAAATGTGAACAGGGCCTAACTATGACGAGATCATATTTGCTTATGAGTATATTTTTAAGGATATTCTCGAGATAGCAAGTTATCTTAGTTTTTTTTTTTTTTAAACCTCATGATAGACTAGAACTCAGTCTTAAAAACAGGCATTCCCAATATACTTTCTAATTTACATATCTTATCTTAGGTCTTTACAAAAATGAGTATATATTTAAGACGAAGATAACCTAAATTTTTTATTAATGGAGTTTAGTTTTATTGATGATGCAAATAATAGTAGTATACTAGTACGTGACCTTTGTTTAGTAGTCGTAGAGTAGAGACTAGAATGGGTTGCATGTGCCAAAATGGGTAGCATTAGTTTGTTAGCACTAAGCTCCTATTGTGGGAGTATACAGTTACATACTGTGTACACCTTCTAAATAGTATCTCAATTTAATTCCATTTATTCCCAAATCCGCCATTTCCACGCGCCCTACAAACAAACTCTTCGCCTCCCACACTTCCCCCGTACTATGTGGTCCCCCCCTTTTTTTATATTTTTTATTTTATTTCTTTATTTTTTTACGGTTTTAAATTATTAAAGTGGACTCAATCGGTCCATTTCAAATGAATCATCCACTTTTTTGGTACTGGTAAAAATTTAAAGTACTAGTACTACTTGTAGTCTTGTAGAGTCGTAGTAAAAAAAAATTGAAATATCTCACATAAGAAGGGTTTCTTTATTTTTATGTGATTTAACATACTACTATATGAGTAAATGAGTAATGGAAGAAATCTGACCATGTTTAATATAAAGGCCTTTGTATTTCATTTACTAGTTTAGGACATGATAATTAAGCTAATTTTAATGTTGGTAAAATTTTGTATTATGTCTCATTATCACCTTTTCCAAACCATACTTATAATTTATAGATCAAAATAGAATACGTTTGACTTCGTGTGTTTCTTTTACTTATTATTATCATTTCTCTTCAATGGTCGATGTTGATATATATGTTTGTAAATTGCTACCTGTGTTACCTTAACCATATTTTTTTTGTCATGGAGTATAATTTTAGAATTGAGCGGGATACTCAAGGTAAAATGTTAATGTCGAAGAATTTCTACAATTTGTCACAAAGTTATGCCTCGCAAACCATGCACATATTGCTTTTACTCATCGTTTTATTCATTTTCTATATACGTAGTATTAATTTTACTTGTCCAGGACATGATAATCGGAGTTGAGCCTTTTCTCACACTATCATCCTTCAATTTTACTAGTTAGGGTAATATCAACGTTGATATATGTTTGTTGTCTATACCCATATCACCTTTTTAACCATATAATAAAACGCCATCAAATCCGATGTATTTCATATATCAGGTGTGATACATTTAGGACAAGATAATTGGGATAATGTTAAAGTTAATATAATCTCCTTTTTCCCTTATAGTATCACCTTATCTTAACCATAGTTAAATATGAAGTACAAAGTATATTTTAATCTAATTAATTACGAGTCAGCTTTAAAAAAAAAAAAAAAAAGGGGGTCAAGTGAGTAGAATAAAAGGACAAGGTGAAAGTATTTGTTGGGATTTGATAACAAGGAAAAAAAAATTATAGAGAAAAGAGAAACAACACAGACACTGGCTTTTAGGAGGAAGAAATAACTAAAGAAGCTTTGGAAACTGGTTTATTTAACGAGGTTTCTTTAAATAGAGAGAGAAAAAACAAAGAGGAGAGAGAAAGTAAGAAATACTCACAAGGAAGATTAAAAGGATGATGAAGATGATGGGGATTAAACAAGAGCGCGCGTAACAGTTTCTGCAACGCACCTCCATTGAATTAGGGGTGCTCTTTAATCCAATTTACTCTGATTAATTACTCCAGATTAAATTACTCAAAACCCCATTTAATTTTCATCTTTTTTTATAAATCCCCATTTCACTTTCATCCTATTTTCTGGGAAGAATATCAGTTTTTTGATTGCTTCTTCAATGGCGCGACGTCAAGCTGTTCCAGGTAATTTTCTGCAACTAAAACCCATAATTCTGCTGGTTTTACAAATTTTATGGGTTTAATTTTTCTGGGTTTATTTGTTTTTAGTTTTTAGTAATTTAATTTAATTTTGTGATTTTTTTTAAAAAAAATAAATGAAATTAAAAATAGGTGTGGGAAATGAAGCACTGTATAGAGAACTATGGAGGGCATGTGCAGGGCCGCTGGTGGATGTTCCACAGCCAGGAGAGAGAGTGTTCTACTTTCCACAGGGTCACATGGAACAAGTACTTTTTTTTTCATCCTCCATTATTTTATTTTTACCTTTCTTATTCTTATCTTTTCTATTTCTATTTTTCATTTTAATAATTTGCATTAATTTTTTTTAGAGTTATTTGGTTTTTGGGGTTGAATTATGAAATTATGAGTAATTTTTGGAGGTGGGTTTTGTGTGTGTAGTTGGAAGCAACAACAAACCAGGAATTGAATCAACAAATTCCACGTTTTAATTTGCCTTCTAAGATACTTTGTCAAGTTGTGAACATTGAACTAAAGGTATTTTTGCCTTTAATTTTTAGCTTTTTTTGGACATTATTGTTTGCTGGTATGAGACAGAAAGATTATTGATTGATTTCTTTTACTAGGCTGAGCCTGAAACAGATGAAGTTTATGCCCAAATTGCTTTAATTCCAGAAAAAGAGGTAAAGACTGTTTGATCATTAATAATTTAAGTGCTTGTATAGTGTGAGTACTGAAGGGTTTAATTTATGATGACGGTTGTATAATTTTGTGGATTATGGGTTGTTTGTCTATGTATTGTTGTAGCAAGATGAGTTAATAAGTTCTGATTCAAGTGTAAATGAGCCACCAAGGCCGAAAGTCCAGTCGTTTGTTAAGATATTAACTGCTTCGGATACTAGCACTCATGGAGGATTCTCGGTCCTTCGCAAGCATGCCAATGAATGCTTGCCTCCTTTGGTAATTACAACATTTTGACATAGGAGATTGTTTTCGGTTGTTTTGATATGGGTTGTGGCTGATTTTGCTCTTAAAATCATGTGTTTAGGATATGAGCCAGCCGACACCTACTCAGGAGCTTGTTGCAACGGATCTTCATGGATATGAGTGGCACTTTAAACACATATTTAGAGGTATTAACTAGGGATTCTTTTGCTTATTAAATTTTTTTCGTGTATTTGTGATCTACTCTATATGTTGTTACTTGGACTCAAATTCATGTCAGACCCTTGTGCCCACATATTAGACTGCTATTTTGTCAAAATTATGCCATATTAGATTGCTGTTTTATCAGAATTTTGCCATTTTAGATTGCTGTTTTATTAGAATTTTGCCTTGTATTACATTAAGTGTCGGTAACCATGTTGGAAACTTGAAATGTTGAGAAATGATAATTCAACATGGGTACTTAAGGATTTAGAATGGGTGTACAACTTAATTCTTCGGGAATTTATGTAGTGATATTGTTGTTCCTACTCAATTGCTTAGGTCAACCTCGTAGACACTTGCTGACGACTGGGTGGAGTACTTTTGTGACTTCTAAGCGTCTAGCTGCTGGAGATGCATTTGTTTTCTTAAGGTATCAAGGGGGTGGGCCTTTTTCTGGTTGTAAATTACTTGGGTAACTAAGGTGCATTTGTTTGTGACAGCTAAAAGCTCATCACTTACCATATATCATGTAGAGGTGATAATGGCGACCTACGAGTTGGTGTTAGGCGGCTTGTCCGTCAACAAAGCCCTATGCCTCCATCCGTTATATCAAGCCAGAGTATGCATCTTGGGGTTCTGGCCACTGCTCGCCATGCTGTTAACACTTCTACTATGTTCACTGTTTACTACAAGCCAAGGTTGGATCCTTATCTTCAGAAAGGTGCTTGATAATTTGATTTTTATCATATGGCTATCTGATTTATTTCGTGTTTGCATTTTTTTACTTAGGTCTAGCCAGTTTATTGTTGGTGTCAACAAGTACCTTGAAGCTGTAAACCATAAATTCTCCATTGGCATGCGCTTTGACATGAAGTTTGAGGGAGATGACACACCTGAAAGAAGGTACATTCTGCTCTATGGTCAGTTGTTTATTGTTGGGCCTTGTTGATTTTGCTTGATATTCATCCAATCTCAAAATCTCTGTTTGATTAGGTTTACTGGCACCATTGTTGGGGTTGAAGATGTTTCTCCTCAGTGGTCAGGCTCTAAATGGCGGTCACTGAAGGTTGAATATAAACTGATAGACATGACTAAGGATTGGCCAACTAAATCTTCTTTTTGTTGATGCTTGCTTCTCCATTTGTTTCATCTTTAGGTTCAATGGGATGAAGCTGCTGCATTTCACAGGCCAGATAAGGTTTCCCCTTGGGAAATAGAACCCTTTGTTGCTTCTATTCCTGCCAATCCATCTCCACCACTAGTATCAAAGACCAAGAGGTCTCGACCTAGTGATCTGTCCATATCCGGTGAGACTAACTTTTCTGTTCAATCTGATCATATTTTGCATGATTATGTGATTTTATTTTAATGATTTCAACTGAATAAAATTGTAGAAACTGCTGGCGGATCTCCCGTGTCAAACTTTTGGTATGTATCGGCCCATACCAATGATTTCAATAGTCCCAGAAATCAGCAAGATAATGCTTGGTCTCCTAATCATGCAAGAAACTCACCGAGATTCTTTGTCGACAAAAAGGATGATAGCAAAGCCCCATCAGTTCAGTCATGCTCAACACCCTCTGCATATTCTTATCTTGCTCCGTCTAGACTTAGACCTGATCATCACTCTGAGCAAGTGAACAATGGTGGAAAATCACCTGGAAGTTGCCGATTGTTTGGAATTGAGCTGAGAAACAACTCTCATGTAGTTCCTTCCCTGGAAAAGGTGACTGTTTGTCCTGAAAAATTGTCGAATGAGGGTAAAATTACAGAGACAGGTGCTGGAAAGGTTGATGAGGTTCAAAACACTGATGTGGAACCATTAAAAGAACAGAATCAAGTTAACTCCGATGTATCTCAGGACGAGTCACTGACACTGACTAAGACATTTTCTCAATCTTCTACAAGGAGTACAACTAAGGTAAAATGCATCTCATTTGACTTATATTGTCTTGTATGTAGAACTTTGCACTTGTTGTATCATTGTGACTTGTTTTTTCAAATAGGAGTGCCTTTAAATGTCTTGCAGCATTTAACGTAATGCAAGATGTTCTCACCCCTTTAGCTCTTATATGAATAGGGTTATTCTTTGTCAAAATGCGAATGTTCTACTGATTTATTGTGGTAATTTTTTGGTATAACCGGAAGGTACAAATGCAAGGCGTTGCTGTTGGTAGGGCAGTGGATTTGACAATACTAGAGGGATATGATGAACTTATATGTGAGCTCGAGAAGATGTTTGATATTAAGGGTGAGCTTAAAACTAGAAATAAGTGGGCTGTTGTTTTCACTGATGATGAAGATGACATGATGCTTGTAGGCGATGATCCGTGGCAGTAAGTGAACTACCACAAATGTCCTCATAATCTGAAGATTCTTTACCATTGAAAACCACAATTTAAGTTAATTTTATTGACTCTTATGTAGGGAATTTTGCAAGATGGTGAGAAAGATTTTCATTTACTCAAGCGAGGAAGTGAAGAAATTGAGTTGCAAAAGCAGGCTGTCTTCACCATCAGTAGATGAAGGCACTGTTCTAAGTCTGGGGACAGAGGAATAACCTGAACTCTGAAGCTCACGATTGATGGGGATAGGTAATTATGTCTTCATTTTGAAGAGGGTAGGACTTAAAATGTGCTGGAACCCCTGTTAAGTTTTAGCTTAGTTGGTGCTAATTGTGTATAACTTGCCTGATTGACATGTTTGGTGTGCCTTTTGGATTTTCAGCTTGTAATATAAATGTGGGATGCCTGATGCCCTGAATGTTCTTTTGACGATTTGGCGAGTGGAAAACTTTAATTTAAACATGTTTATCATCTAATTTCCCTGTAATAATATCTCAACTTTTAATCACGGAGGATCGAAAATGACAAATCCATATCCCATCAGCCTGAAAGAAAATATTTTCGTCTTTGTGGATCATGATTAATTGAAAATGTAGTTATGGAATGACTGTTAACAAATGATGTTTTGCATGCTGATTGTTTTTGATGTGTTAGGAGTATATGCAATGTTTGGTGTGCGAGAATTTGTGTCAACTAGAAATGGAATTCTAATAATAGCCACTAATAGTGGAGATTTTTTTTTGTTGAATAAAATTGGGGCAAGAACTTTTTCTTTTCAACTGACTAGTAAAAAAGGGTGTTTAAGGAGAGATAGAGGAGAAATGTGTAGTGTTGCTTAGAAAAGCTGGGAAATCCAAGTGATAGAGACATCCAAGATACGAAATTAAGTAATTTTGTGGTCATTTCTGGGAGAGGATTGGAAAAGATGGAACTTCCCATGAATAATGCATTCAATTGTTTTTGAGCTGTCAATTTTGACTAAGCATTTATGTAGATGACTAGTTGATATGGGGTGGTGCCCTAGATATAGGGACAATAAATTTATCTCCATGTCGATAAGACATTTTGTGATCATCTTATATTGTACAGAGTATATATTATGCCTTTTGTAATCAAACAGGGGTTGAAAAAAATCCGAGATTGAACGATTCGTCCATCTTTAAAGAATTTGATAAGAGTACTAACATTGTCACATTAATATAAAAATTTCTGATTGTAATGGTGAAGTTTGAAGGTCAAATTGCATTTGAACACGCATACGCAAAGGAAATGATACCATCACAGTTTGTTAAGCATTTGACATATTCTAAAAGGAGAAAATGATTCCATGTATTTTGGGAAAATAAAAAAAAGACACAAATGTATGGTTGATTGGATATTTCATATTTGTATAACATGGGACAAAAAAAATAGACATTTAGGTATGAATGAATTCAAACATAGGAAGTTGCATGACATGGATGTGCCTTTGATGGGTTTTGTACGGATAAGATAATAATCATACACACTTTGAATTTAAAAAAATATAATTATAATACTCATCTTTATCTATTTGAAAGTAAATCTCAATATACTTTTGTCTCAATTTATTTACTTCTTCTAAATAAAATTATATTTGAATGATTATAAGGTAATTAAATTAAAACACACAAAGTATTATTATTGTGGAAAGCTAAACGTCGCCTTCGAATCTCTAACTCCCGCAAAATAAACTAAAATTACAAATTTACCCTTTTTTATCAAAAAAAATTACCACCACCACCTCCTCCTCTTTTAACCACCAACTCCTTACCTTCGGTTTCACGATCTACACAGCCGCAGTAATGACAAGTAAGGACAAAGGATAGTCGGTCGCTGACGGAGAAAATGTTTTTTTTTTTTTTTTTTAATTTGCGACAAACGCTTAGATTTTTCGCACGTCCTAGGCTCAAACGCCTAGTTCTTGTGAACAATCGTGTGGTTGTATGAAAAATCTAGGCGTTTGAGGTGAAACGCCTAGTTTTTTAGAATACCCTAGGCTGAAACGCCTAGTTTTTTCGAATAGTCTAGGATGTTTCGAAAAAACTAGGCGTTTCAGCCTAGGGTATTCTAAAAAACTAGGCGTTTCAGCCTAGAGTATTCTAAAAAACTAGGCGTTTCCTTGGTTTTGAGTTTTTTTTAAAAATTTATCGCGACGTACCGATTTCATACGGTTTGACGAGCCTTCTACAAGCGTCTAAGGTTGTGTTTCTTGTATTTCGTCGTTGTCCATAAGATCTAACGAAATTGATTTTGCAAATAATACCATCGATGAGCGTTGGTGGCCGTTGACCACTAAGAGAACGGTAAAAAAAATTGTGTACACTAAAAGTGTGAAATTGAGGTAAAATTAATTATTTTTATAATCATTATTGTAAGGATAAATACGTAATTTTATTTTATTTTGCGGACGTTAGTTAGATATTTGAGGGCGATATTTAACAACCCCCATTATTATTATTATTATTATTATTATTATTATTATTATTATTATTATTATTATTATTATTTTATTATTATTATTATTATTATTATTATTATTATTATTATTATTATTATTATTATTATTATTATTATTATTATTATTATTATTATTATTATTATTATTATTATTATTATTATTATTATTATTATTATTATTATTATTATTATTATTATTATTATTATTATTATTATTATTATTAACCAAATCCCGACTCGACCCGAAATACCGACTCAAACCCGATTATTAACCAAATCATCTGAACCCCAAAAAAATGGTGACACAAACCCAACCTGATCCGACTTGAAACCAAACCTATACCCGAGTATGTGAGACCCGAACATGAACTGGCCTGGAGATGACCCGACCCGAATGTAACCCGTAAATTGTTGACCTGAACCGAATCCGACTTGAACCGAAATTGGCCCT
Source organism: Chenopodium quinoa (assembly GCF_001683475.1). NCBI lineage: Eukaryota > Viridiplantae > Streptophyta > Magnoliopsida > Caryophyllales > Amaranthaceae > Chenopodium > Chenopodium quinoa. The sequence continues at coordinate 3,980,315 of NW_018745454.1, forward strand.
AACCTGTTTTAACCCGTCAAAATTCGTATATAACCCGACTTGTTACTAACCTGACCTGAATTCAACCCTACCCGTTCCTAACCCGACCTGAATTTAACCCAACCTGTTACAAACCCGACTTGTTATTAACCCAACCCAAATTCAACCCGACTTGTTATTACCCGACCCGAATTTTACAAGACCTATTACTAACCCAACCAAAAAATTCAACCCCATATGTTTCTACCCCGACTCGAAATCAACACGACTTGTTATTAACCCGACCTAAATTCAACCCAAATTGTTTCTGACCTGATTTCAAATCACCTTAAATGCAATTTAGACTACCTTATTATTGTTGATCAAAGCATTTTGTCTAGCGAGACCAAGTCGGTCCAGGCCAGCAAAAGAAAGAGCATCATCCTCAAATTTAAGAATTGAATATAGTATATATTTTTTGTATGGTCAAAGGAGATGATTATCTTCCTAAATTATAGACTATAGTTCCCTATTATATTGCCAGCCCATATATATTATAGTCACAGGAAATATTTAGCTTGATAAAAATGATAATTATCTATTTATAGCTAGTTGAACCCGAATATAACCTGACTTGGAAATGACCCGACCTGATTGTAACCTGCAAATTATTAACTTGAACATACCCCAATTGAATCCGAGAATGACCCAACTTGAAAATGACCCAACCTGATTATAACCCGCAAATTATTGACTTGAACCGAATCCGACTTGAACCGAGACTGACCCGACTAGAAAATGGCTCGACCTGATTATAAACAACAAATTATTGACTTGAACCGAACCCGACTCAAACCCGAGAATGACCCGACCTGATTCTAACCCGCAAATTATTCACTTAAACCGAACCTGACTCAAACCCGAAAATTACCCTAACCCGTGAAAACCTGAATTAAACCCGACCTATTATTCACCCGACCCGAATAATATAACCCGACCCAAACCCGATAAGAAGTATGACCCGACTCAAGCATGACCCAACCCAAATCCGACCCGCATAGCTTATGAAATTAATTCGAATTGACTCGACCTGAGTTGACCCGACCTACTCTTACCGACCTAAACCCGACCCGTATAACCGAATTGACAACTCTACCTGAAAACTCCAAAATTTCTCAAACAGCGTGGCTATTAGCCTTCAATTTTTGAAATTTTTTGACTTTTTTTTCACCCGGAAATAAAATTTGGCGAAATGTTATCGATGCATTGTCCCTAATACCCTCAAGGAGTCCAATTGGGTGGGTGGAACCATCCAATTTGTCTTTAAACGACCAATTTACCAGTTTGCAACTTACACCGATTTCATTAACTCAAGCCTACCACGAACATATATGACAACATATAATGATCATATATGGTTCCAAACGACATTATATGAACTTGAGATGTTCTCTTAAAATCTCAAATCTTTTCGACAACGGGCCCCGAAACCTCCTAAATTTCTCAAAAAACGTGGATAATAGCCTTCAATTTTGGAAAATTTTGACTTTTTTCCACCCGGAAATAAAAATTGTCAAAATGTTTAACATGGTCCCTAATACCCTCAAGGAGTCCAATTGGTTGGGTGGAACCATCCAATTTGCTTTTAAACGACCAATTTACCAATTTACAACTTGCATCGATTTCATTAACTCGACCCTACCACGAACATTTATGACAACATATAATGATCATATATGGTTCCAAACGTCATTATATGACCCTTCAATTTTGAAATTTTTTAACTTTTTTTTGGCCAGGAAATAAAAACTGCCGAAATGTTTACCATGATTATTAGTATCCTTCAGGAGTCCCATTGGGTGAATGAAACCATCCAAATCCAATTTGCCCTTAAACGACAAATTTACGAATTTAAAACTTGCACCAATTTCATTAATTCAAGCCTAACACGAACATTTATGATAACGTATAAGAATCATATATGGTTCCAAACGGCATTATATGACCCCGAGATGTATTCCCTAGATTTTCAAGACTTTTCGACACCGAGTCCAATTAGCCTTCAATTTTGGAATTTTTTGACATTTTTTCGCCTGAAAATAAAATTACCGAAATGTTTACCATGGTGCATATTACTCTTTAGGAGTCCAATTGGGAGTGTGGAACCATCCAATTTGTCTTTAAACGGCCAATTTACCGATTTACAACTTGCACTGATTTCATTAACTCAAGCCTACCACAAACATTTATAACTACAAATAATGATCATATATGGTTCCAAACAACATTATATGACCCAAAAAAGTATTCCCTAAATTCTTAAGTCTTTTTCGACACTGTATTCTGAAACATCAAAAAATTGTAAAAAAACGTGGATATTAGCCTTCAATTTTGGATTTTTTTTTAGTTTTTTTCGCACGAAAATAAAAATTGCCGAAATATTTACCATGGTCCCTATTACTCTATGGGAGTCCAATTGGGTGGGTGAAACCATACAATTTTCCTTTAAACGGCCAATTTACCGCTTTATAATTTGCACCGATTTCATTAACTCAAGCCTACCACGGACATTTATGACAACAAATAATGATCATATATGGTTCTAAACAACATATATGACCCAACAATGTATTCCCTTAAATCTCAAGTCTTTTCGACACCGGATCCCGGAATCTTCAAAATTTAACAAAAAACGTGGATATTAGTCTTCAATTTTGGAATTTTTTGACTTTTTTCGCATGAAAATAACAATTGCTGAAATGTTTACCATGGTCCCTAATACCCTCCGAAAGTCCAATTGGCTGGGTGGAACCATCCAATTTGCCTTTGAACGGTCAATTTACCGGTTTATAACTTGCACCGATTTCATTAACTCAAGCCTACCACGTATATTTATGACAACATATAATGATTATTTATGGTTCCAAATGGCATTATATAACCCTGAGATGTATTCCCTTAAACTCAACTCTTTTTAACACCGGATCTCGAAACCTTCAAAATTTCTCAAAAAGCGTTGATATTAGCCTTCAATTTTAGGATTTTTTGACTTTTTTTCGCCCCATAATAGAAATTGCCGAAATGTTTACCATGCTCCCTAATATCATCCGGAAGTCCAATTGGTTGGGTGGAACCATCCAATTTGCCTTTAAACGACCAATTTACCTATTTACAACTTGCACCGATTTCATTAACGCAAACCTACCACGAAGATTTATGAAAACAAATAATGATCATATATGGTTCCAAACGACATTATATGACCAAAAAATGTATTCCCTAAAATCCCAAGTATTTTCGACACCGTATCCCGAAACCTCCAAAATTTATCAAAAAACGTGGATATTAGCCTTCAATTTTGAATTTTTTTTTTACTTTTTTCGCACGAAAATGAAAATTGCCGAAATATTTACAATGGTCCCTATTACTCTCTGGGAATCCAATTTGGAGGGTGGAACCATACAATTTGCCTTTAAACGGCCAATTTACCGCTTTACAACTTGCACCGATTTCATTAACTCAAGCCTACCACGAACATTTATGACAACAAATAAAGTTCATATATGGTTCCAAGCGACATTATATGACCCAAAAATGTATTCCCTAAAACCTCAAGTGTTTTCGACACCGGATCCTGAAACCTTGAAAATTTCACAAAAAGTGGATATTAATTAGCCTTCAATTTTGGAATTTTTTGACTTTTTTTCGCTCAAAAATAACAATTCCTGAAATGTTAAATGATCCCTAATACCCTCCGAAAGTCCAATTGGTTGGGTGGAACCATCCAATTTGCCTTTGAACGACCACTTTACTGGTTTATAACTTGCACCGATTTCATTAACTCAAGCCTACCACGAACATTTATGAAAACATATAATGATCATTTATGGTTCCAAACGGCATTATATGACCCAAAAATGTATTCCCTAAAATCTCAAGTATTTTCGACACCGGATCCCGAAACCTTCAAAATTTCACAAAAAACGTGGATATTAAACTTGAATTTTGGAATTTTTTGACTTTTTCGCACGGAAATAAAAATTGCCGAAATGTTTACCATGGTCTTTAATACCCTTTGGGAGTCCAATAATTAGTTGGGTGGAACCATCCGATTTGCCTTTAAACAACCAATTTACCGGTTTACAATTTGCACCGATTTCATTAACTTAAGTTTTCCATGAACACTTATAATAACAAATAATGATCATATATGGTTGCAAATGACATTATATGACCCCGACATGTATTCCCAAAAATTTCAAGACTTTTCAACATTGGGCCCCGAAACATCCAAAATTTCTCAAAAAACGTGGATATTAGACGTCAATTTTGGATTTTTTTGTCTTTTTTCGCACGAATATAAAAATTGCCGAAATTTTTACCATGGTCTTTAATACCCTCCGGGAGTCCAATTAGGTGGGTCGTACCATTCAATTTGTCTTTAAACGGCCAATTTATCGATTTACAACTTGCATTGATTTCATTAAATCAAGCCTACCATGAACATTTATGACAACATATAATGATCATATATGGTTCCAAACGACATTATATGACCCAGATTTATCCCCCAGAATTTCAAGACTTTTCGACGCCGGGTTCCTAAACCAGCTCCAAAATTTCGCAAAATGCGTGGATATTATACTTAAATTTTGTAATTTTTTGACTTTTTTTCGCCCCGAAATAAAAATTGCCGTAATGTTTACAATCCGAATATGACCTGATTTGGAAATGACCCTAGCCTGCAAATTATTGACTTGAACATAACCCGACTTGAATCCGAGAATGACCCGACTTGAAAATGACCCTATCTATTATAACCCGCAAATTATTGACTTGAACCGAATCTGACTTGAACCCGAGAATGACTCGACTTGAAAACGACCCGACTTGAAAACGACCCGACCTGATTATAACCCACAAATTTTTACTTGAACCGAACCCGAATCAAACCTGAGAATGACCTGACCTGATTCTAACCCGCAAATTCTTAACTTGAACCAAACCCGACTCGAACCTGAGAATTACCCTAACCCGTTTTAACCCGTGAAAATCCGAATTAGACCCGACCCATTGTTCACCCGGCCCGAATGTAACCCGACCTGTTATTAACTCGACCCAAACCCGATAAGAAGTCTGACCCAACGTGACCCGACTCAAGCATGACCCAACCTTAACCCGACCCGCATAGGTTATGAAATAAATCAACCTTGACCCAACCCGAGTTGATCTGACCGACTCTAACCCGACCCGTTTACCCAAGTTGACAGCTCTAGTTCTTTGGACTGTGTTTAAGTAAAAGTGGCAAGAAATTAGCTAAAGTAGAAGTTAGGAAAAAAGTCTATTTTGAGGGTATTGGTAAATGGTAACAGAAAAAACATGGTAAAATAGTGGAGGCGTAAGCAAATGAGGTAATGAAAAAGATGGAGCAACAGTTGCTTGGCACTTGCAATAAAAGACCAATATATAGGAAACACTTTGGCATGGAGCTCAATGTGGGTTCTTCCTTTTCTAAGCCAGCAAATCGCAACCCATTCATGGTCAAATCTCCTTCCACTTCAACTTACTAGTCAAAATTAGTCATCATTTAATTTAGATAATAATACACCTTGAATTAGTCAAAAACAAAAATTTCTAAGGCTAAAGAGTAATTTCTTACGGAGTACTCGTATTGTTTTAATCCCAATGGTTAAAAAAAAAAAAAAAAAGATGATGAGATCGTAAAATTGTATAAGGTATGTTATCTATTTGAGTGTTTTATTTCGGTAAAAAGGAAAATAAGGGGAGGGAGTGAGGGAGACAGGAAGGTAACCTCGTAGCAATGTTAGCATGTACTTTGTAAATAGGAAGGAAGAGATAATCATGGAATTTATCACCTAAACTAGAGAGATTTTCTTTGAAGTCATGGGCAATTATACTTCTATAGTGGGATAATAGTTTATTTTGAATTTTACAATGATAGTATAGTATTGTATTTAGATTTTAGTTTGAGTTTTAACCATGTCCCAAAAAAAAAAAAAAAAAAAAAAAAGGCATTTGGTTGGTAAAAAGAAAAGGTGAAAATCCACAAGGATGTACTTCGTTTCAAGTAAACTGGAAAGTAATTTAATTAATAATAATAGAAATTGGATTTTCAGCTAAATTTCCCTAGAAAAGCAGGGCTTCTGGCATGAAGTTCTACGGAATATAGGCTATTTGTCTACCACCAAATACCAACCCTATAATTTGGAACAATTTATTTTCTTGGGCATGCACTAATGTTAAATATTGAGGATTTGACTGGTCCATTAAAACCTTGTAAAGATATTTAATTGGGCTGTTTATTAAATTATAAAAGGTCCAATTACCTTTTGTTATTAGTTAAGCTGGTGAGTTGTGGTGACATACAGTTAAAATAAAAATGTATGATTGTTATGTTGTTTGCGAATATTGATACTAACTTGACATTAAAAAAAAAATATAGCCATCAAGTTAGCCGTCTTCAATGGGTGGTTTAATTCTGTATCTACATGACTAAGGGCCTATTCTCATAAACTGAACTCAGCTGAACTGGACTGAACTGAACTAAACTGAACTGAGATGAATTGAACTAAACTAAACTAAACTGAAAATAGACGTATGAGAACAAGCCCTAAATATGGTAGTAGTTGGTTGGAAAATACATTCACAATCCTCCTTAAACAAAACTTCATAAATGTTCAATCATTTTCTCACTCTTGAAAAACATTGAAAATTCACTAATGGGGTGCTAGTTATATCTACAAATTGCAGATCATGATTATATGCTACCCAACAAACTATAATATACAATTAATTAATCAAGTCTTACGTATTTTATTAGTCCAAATTGTCTCTATTATGTGGAATCACATTCTAGTATAGCATGATTAGATACTTAAAAAGTTAAAAAAGAAGAAATGATAAAATTTTTAAAATAATTCTGCACAGATTAACGGTGGTCCTTGAATGGGCCTTAAGGCCCACATAAGGATCCATATGATTTGGACCGTCACTAGGAAAAACAATTTAAGAGAAGGACAAGATATTACGGAGTATAAAGGAGAGAAAGTTGCATTTCTGTGTAGACCAATAGTACTTTACGTCTTTACATTACGTGCTATATACTTTATGATATAGCATAAAAAAATAAAATATTAAATTAAAATAAAATAGAGGGAGAGTATGAGCCGTCTGATGAGTTAGAGCATCCAATGATGAGGATCATGATGTAATTGGGCTGTTCAAATAATGATGGGTCATTCTCCTTTCGTTCCTTAGAGTTTGATTCGCTAATTGTAAACTTTACTTAGACCCTCTCCAATGATAAGACTCAAGTAAATATTTTTAGAAGAGAATATTTTGCAATGTATATCAATAAATTGGTATCTAAACTTAGCAACTCCAAAAGAAAGTTGTTAAATTTAGATACTCAACTTTGAGTCTCATTTGACAAAAAATTGTGGGTCCTTGTCAATAGTCTAATATATTTTGTAACTTATTTAAGTTTACCTTTTTTTATTATTATTTTTTAATTTTATAATATTTGATATTAAAAAAAAAATAGATTTGATGGGCCATAAATGAAAGTGACATTTGTATATTTTAGAGCGTATTACCATTGGGAAATTAGACTTTACATGAGTTGCTAAATTGAAAAGCGGGTTGGGTATCACCATTGGAGGTAAAAAAAAAACAACTCATTTTGTATTTCAATACTCAAAGTTGAGTCTCACCATTAGTCTCACCATTGGAGATGGTTTTATAGGAATGTATGGAAAAAAGAATGTATGGAAAAAGTGTCAGTATGAGAGAGGAAGTGAACTAAATAAGATAAAAGGGGTAAATAGTGGGTGAGTGTAAAAAAAAAAAGGGATAGAGTATGGGGAAAAGGGGTAAAATAGCAACAGAAAGTAATGGTTTAAAAATGATATTAAAACGAATTTTTCAGGAATAGATGAAGTATGTATCCATGAATTCTTCAAAAGAAAAAGATAAGATAAGAAATTAGACCATTCTCGGGCCATCCTAACCCATATATTTGGATGACCCGTTGACCCAATGGTTATACCTTTACCTTAAAGATGCTTTGGGCCTTTTGAGTAGTTTTATCCATTCCTACACACGTTATAAACGCATAGCACTCTAATCACTAATGTAAAGTGCAAAACATACAAAATCCAAAAGGTTCATCCCTTCTCCTTTGCTTCACATGGAGTAATAAAGCTAAAGATCCTTACCTTTATGATAAAATATGGGTGTTGTCCGACACTTTCACGTGTTCACGTCGGAGAAGAGTCATATAAACACAAGTATATTTATTCCTCACATAATAGAGAGAATTAGGAATGTAATTTAGAGACGGAGGAGTAGCAAAATCATGAGATGAACCGTTAAATAAATATTTATATAGTATAAGTTATCTTTAATTATAATTCAATAAAACAATAAAGCACACGTACAGTATTTTTTTTTTAAAAATAGATAAAATATACTAGTATAAATTTGAATATATCACTGTCGATAATTAGGTCATTAGGACTCTCTTTAAGCTATTCTATTAATATGGTTTTGATGGTTCAAGGCCAGGAGAGTAAATTGTGTGGACTGAGGGCTTGAAAGTAGCCCAATCTTTTGGAGTTATGTACTTGGGCTTGAACAAAACTTTCATTTAATTTAATCAAATCGTACTCTACTGATTATTGATTATATATGCTCTTTTTTCTCCCCCTTATTAATTCAGATCATTTGTGTCCATTTATCTTTGTTTTAATCAATTAAAAAGTAAGGAATTAAATTAAATTATGGAGGCTATCTTTATTCTTTTCATTTTTGTAAAGAATTAAAGTGAGTCAATTAATTCATTGACTAATCTTTTCAATTAAATGAAGACTCTAAAGTGGATGGAAGAGTCAGGAAACTGACCTACCCAAATCAATAAGGTTCATGCAGATTTAATTCATTATATGAATGGTTTTATAAAATGGATTACTCCGTATTTACTAGCCCTCCTCCTTCGTATGGCGTAGTTCATGCAAGACCCTACCAATCAAGGATTTTTGTTACCCCTAACTTAAATACCAAGTAGTATTTGACATTATTACAAATATATACAATAAATACATACAATTAAAATTGTTATACGAAGTTTTTTTTTTTTTTTTTTTTTTTTTTTTTAAAAATAAAATGCCACCATCAACAAAAGAAAATTAGTCTAAATTGAACAAATTCTAGTGTGTGTATTATCCTTGTTTTATATATGTGTATCACGAATTAAACTTATCGTATAAGTCAAATTTAAGCTCACAAGTTATAATATCCGTTTTCATTTGCTGCATTTTTATAATTTGTAAAATGTTTGTTTTATGATTCCTCAACCATGAACATAATTGGTATTTATTTAATTAGTTAAATTGTATCCGTCCTAATCACATTAATTAGCCAAAGTCATCCTCGACCTTAAGGGTGAGTGGTGAGTCTACAACATGCACGTCATTACGTGCATTTCAAGAACTAAGTGTCTGTCATTTTAGCGTCATGACTTGGGACCTTATCGTTTTTCATGCACACTTCTTGTATTTTTATACACCACTAACATAGACCTCTAAGTCCTCTATAGTTTAACGTTACATGTATGTGGAGGACAAAATATTGACTAATACTTGTATTTTGTAAGGTCAGAAATGAAATATTTGTAAGTATAATACTCCGTAGATATACTTATATGAAACATGGGACAAACTATGAATCAAGGCTACTCCGTATATTTCTTATGTATTTGAGTCGGGATAACTGTTTTACAATAGGAAGTATAAAAGTGATTAAGGGTCTGTTCACATTTTCAAAACTGAACTGAACTGAATTGAATATTTTATGAGAGAAGGAAATTAAGAGCTGAACTGAATTGAATATTTTATGAGAGAAAGAATTTAGGAGCTGAACTGAATTGATTGTAACTGAACTGAACTGAAATTAAGTTAAAGTGAACGGACCCTAAACATAACTTCACCATTATTACCGTTATCTATTATTGCCTATTAAATGTGTGTATGTCGTGATAATATATTGATTAATCGATGTGATCGGAAAAACCCAACTTGTTAGGCAATTGACTTTTTCGATTAGAAGTTTAGTTTATCCTGTTTTGCATCTACACAAGAGAAAGTACAAGATGATTAATATATAGTTATGATGGTCAATCATACACTGCTTTAGCTACCACCTCTAACCAAAAAAAAAAAAAAAAAAAAAGTACGATGCTTTCTTCTTCAGTAAAGGTGGGAAAAAAATGAAATGCATGAATATGTTGGGTACCAAATTGGTCCAAATCTTTGTTAGCTCTCATTTTCACTTTTTAATTAATTACGCGTCAAACAACATTTAAGCTCTCACTAAATTTTCCACTTTTTTTTTTTTTTTTTTTTTTTTTTTTTTTTTTTTTTTATCTTGTAATATTAATAAAGTAGCTTTGATTTTGACTATTTATACAATACTTTACCGACAATAAAGATGAATCAATATTATCAACACCCCTCTCTAGCTCATATATACCAGTATACCACTGATTTTCTGAATAATATACGGAGTATAACAAAGTTATATTATGATCAACTTTGAATTGTTTAAACGCTTATGATATTTTTCAATTTCAGTCATTTACCAAATTTACTATATTGGATTTAGGCATTTCATGTTGTTGGTGATCTAGAGTACTTGTTTAGTAGATTTAACTTTGTAATTAACTTGTTAGGTTTTAGTGTTAATTATTCTTCTTTTTATATGACCTAACCTAACAATACATGTTGTACGTGGTTAAAGAACTAGTTTGCAGTAATATTTGATAAATAATTTAATGTTCATGCTCAACAGATCAGTTTTGGGTTTAGCTTCATCGTTTCCATCAAAAATGCTTCATTGTTATCATCAATAGTAAACCTCCAAAATCAAGAGTGAAGTAATACTGTATGCAAACAAACACCAATATAGTTTGTTAATTTTCGATTACTATGATCCATACTTATTGATTGATAGTTAAAAATGTTATTAGTCAAAGATTTGCAGGGCAATAGACATATATGTCCAAGAGAAATAAAACGCATGTTCCATATTAAAAAACGGGGGAGTACCATCTACACATTAAAATTTGACAATATTTTCTAAAACAACTTTAGTGTGAAACTAATGCAATGATATATTCTCAAAGACAGTTTCTTTCTACAAAAGCGGAATCATTTTGAAAAAAAATACACCCTCAAAAATCATAAATTATACAAGTAACACTTTTCAAATACAATCTTTTATTTTTTTTTATACAACTTTAAAATAGTTATACAATTTCCTAATTTCCCCACCTCTTTCCCAAAAAGAAAAAAAGGGACAATGAATTAAAAGCCCGTCAAAGAAGACAAAAAACACCTTCTCTCAAATATAATGTCACATTCACATTTTTCTTCAGCCCAAAATACACACTAACTCAAACAAACTCATCCCTCACTTTTCTCTTCACTTCTCTTCTTCTTCTTCCTCTACTTTGTATTATCTCTCTCTTCAAAAAATCATGGAATTTGAAGAAGCAGAAACAAACACAACAATTCCAAAACTACCCTTATACTCACTAAAAAACCAACAACAACGTTATTCAGGAAATCTGACATCACCCTTACATACATCAGCTTCAGTACCCTTCAAATGGGAGGAACATCCTGGAAAGCCCTTACCTTGTCTTACACTCGCTCTTCCGTCAACCGTGACTAACACCGTTAAGTCCTTAGAATTACCTCCTAGGTTACTCAATGAATCCAAATTTACCAAAACACCCTCCCCTACTACTGTCCTTGAAGGTCCTTATAGTAATTTCACTTCTGCTGTCGGAAAATCTTCATCTTTTAGGTTTCTTAGGAAAAGACAAGGCTCTTTTGATGGTACCTTTAGTTTGTGGGGTAGTCGAGGAAGTAGCCCTGAAAGAGGGTTACTTGGGACTATTGTTCTTAGTCGAAGTGGGAGTAGTAGGAGAGAGAATAAGGGATTGTTTGGTTCTTGGAAAAAAAAGGATTTCAAGAGTAGTAATAATAATAGTAAAACTAGTGAAGTTGTTGATGAGGGTAATTTCGTCTTTCCAACGTTGGTTTCTGTTGATGATGGTGCTACTAGTACTTGTACTGGCTGTGACGGTAACGGTAACGGTGAAGGTGGTGGAACATTTGTTAAGGTTTCAAAGATGAATAGTAAGAAGACCAATTTCTTGGGTTTATCACAAAATAAGTCTCATTTTTGGGTAAGTTTTTATGTTTTTGTTTTAATCTTTAATTGATTTTGTTTGAATTAGTAATGAATTTGGCTAAAAAAAAAAAGGTGAGAATTTTGATTTTTGTGATTTATTGGAGTTACCAAAGTTGTCAGAAATGTGTTTGTCATGCTGTATAATCTAGGAATACTCTGTCTTAGAATTGATAAGTGGATAAAATATCTTACTGTATTGTTAGGCACTCCCATTTTCAACGTTTGTCTGTGTAAAATTTTCAATTTTCAATTTTCAATTTCAATCATTATAAATTATACTCAGTAAAAATTTAATAGTTTAAAAATATACTGTGAGACAAATTTAATATAAATCACTGATGATAATCTAAACTTCTAAATGAAATTCGTAAATAGTGTAAGAGTTAAGTGTTGCGAAGAAATTCGGGACAAGTGTCTTGACTTTGAAATTTCATAAACTTACAAAAACTTGATAAAAGCCAGAAAAGATGGAAAGTAGGGAGTGTGGTGATTGGATGTGTATAGGATCCTAAGTTCCTAACCACCATATGTGTGGCACCTGCTCTGAGTTCAATGATAGAGCTGAACTTCAGAATCACCAGATATAGAAGTGCCCATTATATTAAGGGTTTCATTAGTCAAACACTCAACAATTTAAAGAAAACGAGTTTGACTATTTAACTAACAGTGAGGCCATTAATAGGGGCGTGATTCCAAAAGTGGTTTTAACCCGAGTCTAAGTATAATTAATAAGAGTGCCTATTAGAATGTTTCACTTTCTATTAGTTGTCTAACTACTTTTTTCAACGAGTAGAGTTAAAGTACTTTCTCAAATTAAACAGCCTTAAGTGAAGAGTGTTTGAATTACACTCAACACCTACTACACACAAAGGATGACTATAGTTATAGATCATGCTTCTCACAATAAATAAAGATTGTTGGAAACAATGTAGTATATTCAATTGTAAGTATTTGATATGGAACTTTGTTTCAGAATGTATATTCTGTCTGTCTCCTTTAAAGTTTGGACCATCAAATTGAAATATATATAGGCCAAAAATACATTTACATATACATAAAAGTATAATTTTTGGGACCAAAGTTATTTGAATTGGAAAAGGCAGTGCGTTTGATATATTTTGAATTTAAGCTCGACCTTTATGGCTTTATGTTTTGGCCTTCTAAAGAGTTAGCAACCCTTCTTTTGTGTCTTAAGATCAGGACATCAATACTTACTTAGAGTACACATAATTTCCAACCATTTTGGGGCATATAACTAGGAATTTTTATTACGTAGTATTTTTTGACATAAATTACAAGTTGATAGTACCACAGTAACAATTGCTTTAGATAGGCAGATAGCAAACTAATTTTACTCACTCCTTTACTACATTAGGCGATAACATATCTAGCATTTATGTTGATATATATGTTAAGAGTTTCTCCAAACTAAATCAGGGAACAATTCAGGATCAGATTGAACATCCAAAATTAGATCAAATAAAATGATTCAACCACAGAGATAAGTAGAAATAATTATACCGATTAACCCATAATCCTTATAGAGTTGGTCAATTTTGTACAAGTGTTGGATACGAGTACATATGTAAATGATTTACTCGTAATATTAGTAACATAATTTCAGCCAGATACAAGAGATCAGTATAAACATTGTACAAAGGCATCCTTTTGTTACATTTCATTATATCCAAAACTAAGATATATCAAGAGAATTATATTTATGTGGAGCCTAGGAAGTGTAAATTAATATCATGTTCCTTAATGAAAGATAAGTCATTGATTACTACTACCTCTCTTATTGGGTGGGTGGGTGGGAGGGTGGTAGTGGTTAATTACCACAGTAAGTGAGAAAGAGAAATGAGTGACAATTATAAACTTTCAAGAGTCCATTATCACTTGATAAAGACACATAACAGTGCTTCATTTAGAGGTCATTGCTAACAACCCCTATTTTTTTCTATTTCCAATTTGGAAATCTAAACAACCAACAAAATGACAATCAACAAACTTGCCATTGTAAACAGTCCACACCATTAGATACTGTAAGGATATATGCTTATTTTTGTTATATTGTCCAATCCATCATTATCAAGGTTGGTTTATGGTCCTAATTCTTAAGAAAATCATACCTTAAACGTGCTGGGTTCATAATGCAGTTTAATCTTTTCTATTTATAGGAATTGGCGCATTGATTACTGATAAACTCGAATTACATTAGTACAGTAGTAATCAAAGATCTCATCAGGACAACTTTATCTAAAAGATGGGTAAAATCGTCCAATCTCTGTATCATACTCCGTAGTATGATAAGTTGATAACTCTCATTACATCTTTGCATATGTGAGTAATATCAAGATATATTTTGGAGATTGGATGTTTTTGTTCATCTTTAAGAGTCAGTTATCATCCTCGTGATTATTTCTCATATAATTTGTAAAACTCGATTAAACAAGTGCATAAATTATTATTCTTTGCCACCTACTAAATATATTGTAGGGTCATCAATCTTGTCTTTGGCAAATATCATGTGCAAGCATTGATTTAAGGTGATTAGTATTAATCCAAGAAAGGTTGCTAATATTGCCTTGGTTAGTCTCCTAGTATGACTTTTCCTAGGGAGCTAAAAAAGGATACGTCGATTTGTGTGATGTAGCACCAAATTGGAGCATAGGGTCCATATTAATGGTCCTACAATAACATCATCACACTGTCACACTCAATAGATTATTTTAGAGCCTATTGATTTTGTTTTAGGTTACAACTACTAAATTTATTATTATGCCTTAATTCTAATCATACTCTATAATCACTCATGAGTAGGCCTTAATGATGTTTCTGTTTTGTCATTATTGAAGATCTACCTCTATTTTCTTGCACTTAAATCTATAAATATGTCATATCAAGAACAACAATTTTTAAAATATCCATTCTAGATATTTTCTTTGATGTTACTTTTAACACAAAAAAATAAACAAAAGAGAGAATACCTCTAATAAAAGTTAGAGAGTACTGAGAACCTAATGAGGATCAAACCCTTGTCATATTAAGGGTAAAATCGAAGGTTCAACCAAGAGTATTAATTAAGTAATTAAAAAAATGGAGATTTTCATTAAGAGTTCTTTGGCAAGAGTAATTATGAGAAAGTGTATAGTTTACTGAGTTAGAAAGTGATAGAAATATGCTTCAATCATATACTAATTGAGAATATACAAGAAAATATATTCAGACAAGAAAGTTAACATTAAGAAGCCCTCCTCTGGATAGATAAATATACGTAGTAAATTGAGTATATGTTAGTAAAGCATACTACTCAATGTTTTAATTAAAAAGCTGAATATACTGTGTATTAATAAATGTACTGAAAAGTGAGAAACTCTTAAAATGGTGCAGGCTGCTATATATGGGGCTTTCAAGCAAGTAATACCGAGCCCCAGGAGGAGTACGAAGTGGAAGAAAGATGCCTGGTAAAACCAACACATCTCCATCTTTTGGCAGTAACAAGTCTCTATCGGTTTGCCACCAACCCAAATGCCTGTGACAAAACCATCTGCTCCATACCCCTCTTCTTATTAAAGCTCTCTCGCGATCTCTCTTTTTCGCTCCCTTTGATGAAAACGACTCGAATTGTCGAATATTCAAGGCTGTAAACACCAAAATTTTATCATTTTCTGCAGTGTTTGTGATAGTATTGGAGAACATACAGTTAGAACTCTTAGAAGCTACTGAGTACGGAGTATGTTATTACATGTTATGCTTGATTTGCGTTTCAACTTGTATAAAATTTTACTGGTACTTGTAAATTAGTACTGTATAAGAAGTTTAGTAGTCTGAAATTTGAACATCCTGTTCTGGTTACCTCAATAAGGAGATATCACGAAGTTGAAATTTTAGCTAAATTTCCGAGCTCTCTTTATTCTAGCTTAATGTTAGCTCTTATCATTCTAGCAGTATTAACAAAATAGCATAACTAAATCCTACTATTTACATTCCCGAATTAGGTATAATAGGATTGCGAACATAGTTTAGTTGGTAAGGTGTTTGGATTAAGTCGCATTAACACCACCACTGGCTATGCGGCTCCTTATGAACCTAAAAGAAACAATTTGGTAGGGCGTTTAGAATATGGGACCTTGCTAAGAGTCTACTACTTAGTATCTATGTTCATAAATCTTGCAATAAACATGAAAATGACAGTAGCAGGTATCTCTTTAAGTGCCAACTTAAACCACACGACGTCTTGGATGAAAAAATCACCAGAAAGTAAGATCATAAGGAAATGTCATTGGTATCAATTTCCTCAATTCAAGGACACTTGAGAACGAAAGAGATAAACAAGAATCAAAACAAATCTTAGTCATATGTCAAGTTACTCATCCTACAAATTTTGTAAAACAAACCAGAAAACAAAGACGAACAACTGCCAAACTAGACAACTCGAACTGCATTCGTTCCCAAAACCATAACTTTCCTCTAATTCTACCAAGTCAAACCACCATAAACATCATCTCAACAGTACCTTTGAATAGCAGGCAGTTAATGCAGACGCTAACTTTCTATAATTAGACAAGGTATACAGATGATGCTTTTACTCATCTATCAGTAAATAAATTGTTATTCTCTGATATCACCAACTTGAATGTTCATCTTCTCTTTGACAACAAATAGGCAGGTTATGCATTAATACAATCTTAATAAATCATTGAATTTCTTGATTTCTTCTCAAATCTAAGCGGCCAACTACATACTTTATCTTAAAATCGCAACTATACATGGAGTCAATTTAAGTTATAATATTGTTCATATCAATTGCAAAAGTTTGATTAAATGCAGCAATAAAAGCAAATCCATTACATGTACTGTAGCTCAATTAAACCAGGTCAATTACAGGACAACAAAGACGAATAACTTCTTTAACGGCCTGTAACTTCCAAAAGAAAAAACAATCAATGTATTTGCGACAATATTCAGATTGCAACCACATTTTCTCTCTTTTCTCTCTCTTAAATATGATTAATTGATGACATTGACTAACAAATAAAAGCAACTGCATTGAAATACACTGATCAAGCTGCTACTTACCCAACGACTAGTTATCATAATTTGGTTTCAAATAGAAAATGGCATATATGTACTTACCAAACTGCTAAGCCAACACAAAACCTTCACAAAGAATTTACTACTAACTGCTAGATTGCTAATGTTAATGCTATTACTAATTACTCCCTCCGACCCATATTAAAGTAAATGTGGAATACTCCATATTATACTTACAATCCCGTAACACTTTTTACGCTCTCTTTAAGTTCTTAGTCTTTGCTTTGTATAATTTTCTTATCTTGACTAAAAGTTTTTGCTGCACAGTTCCCATTACCATGTTTGTTTAGTGCTGTTATGGAGGAGATAGAATATAACTGCACCAATCTTCCCATTATAATAAGAAACAGTGGAGAAGAGCATCTCATTCCTATCACCAACATCACTAAAATAAATCACAAAAAGTCCTATATTGAGCCTATTGGCATTCTCAAAAAAAAAAAAAAAAAAAAAAAAAAAAAAAAAAAAAAAAAAAAAAAAGCCTATTGGCATTATTGACAAACTTGCATTGACTTCTGTCATTATTTGTCTTAGTCAAAAAAGCACTGAAGCTGCGCAAAAACTAGTGGCATTGGCATTCTAAGTTACTGTACTAACTGCCTATAGTGGAGTTCACTAGTCTTCTATAGTTGGGACTTGGGAGGTTGAGGAAGAAAACGATAGCAATAGAGGTTTTACGCATTTTAGAAGGTTCCTACAGGCTACACCTTGTACAAATCGATAACAACATAACCTAGTATATATGTATAATCGCTTCCACCCATTGTAAGGAGGCATACATGTCTCTTGTCTTATTTTAAAATCCCTTGTATCACCAAAATTGGATGGCAGATGGCTGAATAAGTAACCTACATTCTCCCATAGTTCCTAATGTATGTCTGGGTCAACAAACTTTGCTCACAATCTCGGCTCATGAGAATTGTACAAGAAAGCCTCAATAAATTATTTATCTTCAACATATGCTTGCTGACTATAGCACAGAGCTTATATTATCCTTGAGCTAGCTACTACGGCATTTTCTGGCAAGGTATTGCAGCTAACTATAGAACAGAGCTAATTTATCATTTTGGAAAGTGTTAATGTAATATTTTCTCAGAATTAAGCTAATTAAAGGTTAGTACTCTCAAAGTTCTCACGGTTGATGGTAGTTTGATGAGGGAACACTAATTAAATCAGCACTGGAAAAATTAGCATTTGAAATGGCATGTAAGTATGTAACGGAGTTCTTCATTAATCTTGTGAGGTAATGGATCAAAATAGTGAAAATATGGAGTGCAAAACACACACACCATGAATTTCAGATCCGAAGCTTAGGTAAACATATTTAAGTACAATCAAAATGGAGAAACATGAAAAACAGTATATCTAGCTCATACAAAAAATGGCTTATTTCCTATGAGAATGTATCTCACATTAAAAGAAGACAAGAGAGCTTCAAGAAAAATCAAGACTCACATCCATGATCTGCTTCATTCTTTTCTACCAACAACACCAGCAACAACCTACAAATCCAGATGATAAATATTATCGTGTAAGCGATAATCCATAAACACATCAGATAAAAGAGTGTGAACTGTGAAGCAGGTGCACAGCTAATTTGAGCATCCAGTTACCCAGAACAAAGTACTCTGTATAAGCTTACTCTGTGGAACAGACCGAGACCTATAAATCAACAAAGAAACTATCCCACCATCTTTAAAAAAGTGCTAGGCAGAAGGCAAGGAGTAATTTGAATTCCATTACACATTCAGTTTCACCTAGGTACATCCAGGATATTATTTTATATATATTATATCGAGAAAACTCTCTATATCTTAAAACCAAAGAATCAATACAATCTTAAAAACCATTAGGATAGTACCATACATTGTGGTAATAGACTAATGGGTATGAATTGGTATATAAATTTGTAAGAAAAATAATGTCCATTCCCATGGCAATGATAGCTTACCCCGAGTTAACTCTTTTTCTTACAAAATTTTCATTGCCACCAGTTACTGCTTGGGGGGTAGTATTAGGACGTAATGGACAATTACGGGGAAAAAAAAAAAGTTTGGGGATGAGGATGTTAACTTTAAAAATAAATAAAGGATGTCACTTTGCTTTCCCAATTACACTTAGAAGTTAGAACTCATTCTCATTACCGCTATATAAAGCTGGCTACCACACGAGCTGACAATGGAACAAACATGACACATTGTGATCAGCGTTTAACTAAAACTTGATTTAATATTGCAATCAGGAAAGTGCCAAAACAAAATTAAAAAATCAAACAATAGGCTCCACAATGAAGGGAACATATCCAAAAGGTAAACTTCTACAGAAGAATATATTGTGATCTATAGAAAAGGAAGAGCTTGGTATTGTTTGTAACATGGAGCAAGAATTAGCATGAGAACACATAAGACACTTACATCATTCAAAGGGGGCGGAGGTACTTGGTTGGCTGCTTTCCTAGAATCCAACATAGGCCTCACCACAGCTGGAAGGAAAAGCCCTGAAGAGTAAGACCAGAAAATAACAGTGAGAACACAATTGTCGATAAGCCTAAACTATTGAAGATCAAGTTATTACAGCTTATAAAATTCTAACTGTTAAGAAGCCAGGCACACCCAATGTATAAAAAAGCTCAAGGCGCATTGAAGCGAGAGGGCTGCGCCAAAGGCATGCCTCAGCACACCTCTTTGAAGTGAAGCGCACTATTTGGCCAGTTAAAAAAATTTGGCTGAAGTTTGGCTCAGGTGCGCCTTGTGCACTCTTGGTGTGCCTCATACGCTTTTTGTGAGCCTAAACAAAAAGCCTCGCCCTCACCATATTAAGCGCATACCTTTAATTGCCTTGCACCTCAGCACCTAGGCGCACTTATTCAAACACTGGGCACACCAATGAATTTGTGGTGTGTTTCAATAGCCATAGTAAGCCTCCTCACAATCCACATCCAAAAGGTGAAAGAAAAACTTATGTCACTCATTTTACACTACCTATCTCTCCAAATCTTATACAACCACAGTGTTATACATTTGCATTTGAATATCATACAAGTAAGCATTTAAAAAGTATTCTGCAGTGTGAATCATGAAAGAAAAAAAAAAATCTCTTTGCAATTCTAACTTACTGTGGTAGATTGTCATTAAACTAAAACATGTTTGAGCTTTCAATCCTTTTCAAAACTACTGATACGAGACAAAGAGTAAAAAGTAATCATAAAGTTGATGGTCTAACACTAAAAAAACCAAAGCACATACCACTGTATTGTTATAGAATATGGACTCTGGCACCAAATCTTAATTTCTAACACAATTGAATTGTTTTGCCAGAATAGATAAATACACCAATAGCAAGGGTACACAATAGTGTCAAATTCACAGCACATTAACCGTTTTTTACGGCCTGAGTTGCATATCTATTAAGCTATTCTCCTTAATGTCCTTATATCATGTCAGTTTTACACTATTTAATTTTCTTCAAAAGATTGTTAGGTTGAGAGAAAAACATTTTCCCATTTCCCATCTTCTTTTGTTTGGTTTGCACGAAATCAGACAATATTTTCCTTTTCTAAGGAAGGGAAGACACATTTTTCCTTGCTCATGTTTTCACTTGTCTTCGAAAAGTCAATTTTCAATGAAAGTGCTTTCCATCAAACCAAAGCGTCTAAGACCATCCAGCCAATATCATAATCATATTGGCACAATCAGTGTTCCAAAGTCCTAAAACAAGTCAAAAAAAACTTTCATATTCGCCAAAGAACACAATCAAAATTGCATGGAAAACACTTAGAACATGTTTGGTTTGTGTATTTTTTAGATTGAAAATGGATTCGATTAAACCAATACCGTTACCAAGTGTTTGGTTAGAAGGTTCAGTAACAATTATCATTACCTAAGGGTAATGGTTACCTCTCATTTGTCACCTCTCAAAAACTTGGGGTACAAATACTCTTACCCTCCTCAAACACAAACAAAGGGAGTAAAGATTAACTAATTTCTTTCTATGGTTAAACCAAACAAATAAAAAGGTACTGTAATAGTTAAATGATTCATTTCCCCCCTCTTATTTATTTCCTTTCCATTCCGTTTCCATTATTCGTACCAAATGCCCCCTTTATTACTGAAACATTTTATATTACACAGATTTTAGTTCTCACCTCAAAACCTTAATTAGACTGAATGCCAACATCCTAAGATACTCTGACAAACTGATAGCTAAAGACCTTAACTTCCTTCCTGAGATACCTAAAATGCTGATAACAATCCAACCTAGACCGTAAACAATTACTCCTTAACAATTAAGTCCGTTAAAGACGAGGAAAAGAAATTAATGGGATACCATGTTGAGCTCAAAATCTTATAGCATCTGATAAAATTCCTACAAATCAAGTCTGAAATGGCTCAGCATCACATAAGTTAAAGCTAAACAAATTTACGCCAACAAAATCCTATCTAAACTACAAACAACTTGTAGGAAAGTCGTCCTAAATAGCTCCATTTGTACAAATACATTGAAAATCCTGAAACCAAAATTTAGGAATTCCTAAGTTTAAGATGCTAATTTGAGCAAATGATCCAATTACATAATACTACCAGAAGTCGCATGGCAATCAATAAATTTAGGGATATGGCTAATTATTAGATCAATCAGACAATGAATTGGAAATCTAGTAACAAATAACAGGCTGATCAAAGTTAAAGATAAACGAAATTGAATCGGGAAATAAAAATTAGGGTTTAGAAAGAGGGAAAAAAAATACCAATGCCACCAATAATGCAAGAAGCAGCGACGACTGGTTCTTCAGCGACGAACATCCTGAGTTTCTGCATTACTCCCATTTCTCCGACTTCTCACTTTTTTCTCTCTCTTTCTTTCTTTAGGTGTGTTTTTGTGAGTTCGGAATTTGGGTGCGTTAATGGTGGCTACCAAACGGACCAAATTGATTCACCTATTTGCTTATTTGGTTCGAACTTGGGCTTTTGATTTCCATCTATTAGCCTAGCCTTTTTAATTCTTTTATAGTTTTTTTTAATTGTTTCACTTAAGGTGAATAGTTCGAGCTTGGCTTGGTCAAAATTTGGTCAAAGCTCAAATCATGGTGGCTTGATTCGGGCTTGAGCCCTTAACGAGGGTTTGAAAAGCTCGTGAATCAATTCATTGATCTTATTATAAAATAAAAATTAATTATAATAAAAACTCATCAAACTAATTTACAAATCAAAGGGTAATAGAGTCGTTTTAGCTACTAAATGAGATATTTTTGTCATTTTATCTAATCAATGGGATACCTTTGTCATTTTATCTATTCTTTTATTTAACAAAAAAGTGGCTAATAGATTATGGGTAAATTCATAAAAGAACAATTGTGGGTGATCAAAGATAATGAGGAGGATTGTAATATACTTGACTTTTGAGAAAGGGTAATTTTAATCTATAGTCATGATTGGGCTACTTAACCTTTAAGAAGGGTATTTTCATCTTTAGTCATGATTGGGCTTGTAGACGAATGACGACATGTCGTATGAGATTCAAGGGCTTGACTTCCCAGGTTAACACGAGTCCACAAGATATTGTTCTTTTTAAACTTAGCCCTGCCCTAATTTGATTTTTGTACAACACATAATTCCTATCCAAAACTCCAAAAGGCATCTACTAGTGAGGTATCAACCTCTTATAAAGAAGGCTTTGAAATCTTCAACTTTCAATGTTAAGGGTCTGTTTGGTTAAATATATTAAAAAATAATAATTTTGAAAACTAACACCAGAATAAGTGAGAATTGATCTCACATCTCTTTGTTGTCTCGGGTGGTGGAGTCGATAGTTTTGTTGTTCGTTTTTCTTTAGGGTATTTTGTGTGTTAGAGAGTTAATAAAAAATATCAAATTTTGTTGACAAAGATTTGTAATGAGAATTGATCCCACATCACTAGAAACGGGAGAGGAACTCTAACTAGTAACTACTGTAGTTAATAAAATAAAATAAAATCGAAAAACCCTCCACCTGTGCGCCATCTTTGCGCAGCTCCAAATCCAGCAACACAGGGATTCCAGACTTCCGATACCGAGAAGGTACTGGATGGAGTTAGATCGCTTATCGTTTACTCAACACTTGCATTTCGTATTCCACTATTCTTCTCTCTGAGCTCTCTCAGGTCAGGTCATAAATCTTTTATTTTTCGGAATTTCATGTTCACCGTAGCCTAGGTTTCATGAATTAATGGTTTCCTGCAATTTTGTAAGCTTAATCAATCTTACAAATTCATATAATTTTCTTTGTTGTTGGATTTCTGTATGATATAATAATTGTAGCTAGTTTTGTTTGAAATTATTACTTTTCAAGGGTTTTATTCTAAAAATACTTAATCTGTTAGCACAAAAACACAGCCTTTTTATCTAAAATTATTGTGTGGAATGATGGGATTATTTCCTACCACAATAAGTATAAGTGCAGGGAGAATATATTTGTAAATTGCATTTGTTAGCCATCACGATTTATCACATATTCTTGTTGTAATTTAAATGTGAGAAGTGGTTGATTCATTTTAGTTTGTGTTAATGTATCAATGTATGTGTATATGGAATGAACATGTGCCTTTTAACTTATCTGCTTGTCGATGTGTGTAGATATTGTTTCCAACAAGTTAAAACGAGAAACTAAGTATGAAATTGTTGCAAGAGAGGGAGTTGATGGTTTCAACCCCTCCTACGGTAAGGGTTGCTTCTTGATCTGTGTTGGTTCATTGTTATGTCAATCTCTTTAACCAATGCTTATCTCGTATTCTCGGGATTCACCTTCAGTTTTCTCCCGTAACCGCCATGCTTCTAGCAGTGGGTGTGAGAAATCCAAGGGCAAACGTCCCCGGAAAGAGAGAGGTGATTCCTCGCCTCCATCTGCGTTCTTGGCCCTTAAATGGACTGATAGGGCTCCCAAGGTGCATGACCTGACTAACCAGCTTTACTCCCAAGCGGATGATGCTTACTTCGATGAGGCAGGACAGGCTGCAGTAGATGCCATGTATGATGCTTATACAAAGGTAATCCTCGGCTCTTTGATTGGACTTTGCTTTCTAGAAAGCTATTATGTTTGCTAATTACTTCACTTTGTACAGTTTGGAGTGTCTATGACAGTTTTAGGAGAGCGTTTCAAGAAGGGCTCTCTGCAAGAAACTTTGGGCCTTCGTGCGGAGCTTAACCAAGTGAGGAATGATTGCCACAAGTTGAAGCAAGATTTGCATAGGGTGCAGTCCGACTTGAGTTTGGCTAGCACAAAGCACAGGGAAGCTATCGAGGCTAAGGAGGCCGAGATAGCCAATGAGAAGAAAATGCATAAGTATGCCTTTACCTTCAGTAGCTACCTCCAGAGGAAGCTCAATGCGACAGAACAAGAGCTGGTTGAAGCACGAGATCAGGTTAGCGCATCTGATGGGAGGAACATGCTCTCTCAGGAGGAGGTTATTGAGGCTTGGAAGCAAACCCAAGCTTATGAAGACTTCAAGATTTCAAATGGGATTGAGGCCTTTGATTGCGGTCTAAATGATGCTGTTGACAATATGAAGAAGGCATTCTCAGCAACAGGTTTGGAGGATTCTTGGCCTTTGGTGAAGGCCAAGTATGATGAGCTCGAGGCTGAGGCTAATCAGATGGTCATGCAGGGATTGCAGACTGGATCTTCCTCCACAGCGTCGACATAAACTTTCTGAAATATATATATATATATTAAAAATAATAATAATAAAAAGAATGTTGTCCAAAAAAAAACTTAAAACTCAGTGAAGTTGTAATAATGCATTTATGGACATGAAACTAGTAGAGTACTAATCTTCTTTGCAAATTCTGTAAGCTTAAAATAGTTGACAGTCCTGTTCAAGTTATTACTATATTTGAGAGCCTCCCCAAAAGCTAGCATAAATGGAGGAGAGCTTATCGTCTTATACAAACCCCACATCGGTTATGGGGGCCGATGTGGGACTCAAGTCCTAGGCCTTGCAATGGATAATCCTATAGCAAAAAACTAATGAGTGGCGAGTTGAGATAATGGTAAACTATGGAAGAGCGGTTTGCACTTCCCACTTTGAGTTGTCACTTAGATCGCAGGCATTCTCTCGACAATAGTTTGTGAGTTTGGGGTTCCACTTTGTAGGATTTTTGAAAGGAATGTTTTTCTATTTTCCAAACCTCTTACGTTAGTATACTTTATTGCTCCTAAAAATTTGGCAAATTTACTGCCCTCAATTTGGCTTAATCGTTACCAGTTCTGGGGGTGGAGATGCGGAGTAACTCTAGCTGTAGACATTTTACTTCGGGTAAAAACAATTAACACTTGTACCAACAAAGAAATGTGTTCATACTTCGGGTGTATTTGGTAAAAAGCTTTTAGCTTATTTTGTCCAATTAGATGTTTGACCAATTAAAAAAGCTAATTTGGGTGTTTGGTATATAGCTTATTAAAAGAGCTTTTTAGGCTCAAAAAGCTCTTTTAGAAAAAGCTCATTATAAGAGCTTTTTAAAATTAGCTTATTGTACAATTAGCTTTTTATTTCTTAAATACACTAAAACAGTTAACAATTAACAGCTATTTATCAAACATTTTTATACAATCAGCTAATCATAACCAGCTAGTCAATCCAGCTACTATAACCAGCTAGTCAAACCAGCTATTATAACCAGCTAATACAATCAGCTACCAGCTAATTACCAAACAGGGCCTTAATTACTTACCAAGTATTTTTAATTAGTAGATCATCACTTTAGTAACAATGATAATTAAAATAGGGTTGCGCTTGTCCAAAAATTCTAAATGGACAATGCAAGCCTCTCTCAAATATGGGGGTTAAAGGCCGAGTCATTGAGTTAACATAATAATTTCTCCAGATTTAACTTCACAAGGCACTATATAAACAAGAAATTGCACATAACATGAAATAAAGAAATCGTACATACCTTAAAATGAAGAAAGTTGTAACAGAGTGGGTGTCTGTTTTAACATTCTGTATTTACATTTATACATATATATTACACATACGACTAAGTATTTACACGAAACCAGAGAGATCCATCATAAGAAGATTCTCCAAACTGCTAAAAAACCTAAGCAAATTACCAGTTTAATACTGAAAGAAGCCTAATCTTACTGCTCTGCGTCTTCAACCTTCAAAACAAGGTATTACTCACCTAAAATGCAGGTAGCAACCAACCAACTGTCCATCCCAGAATCAGCCCGGCGCTAACAAGAGTGAAGCCTACAGCAAATGCAACAGCGTATTTACCAATGTCGTTTTCTTGTGAGCCTCTCCTATGCCGCTTTGCCTTCTGCCAGCTTTTATGTAGTTTTTTCCGGGGATTGTGGGGCATCCAAGGAAGTAAATCAGGGAATCCTGTGGGAGGTGAAGAGTCACCCTCGGTCTGTAGGAGGTGATTTTCCAATTGTAGTATTTTAAACCACTGCTTATAAGCAAAGAGCTGGGAAGCTTGTCGAAAAAAAAGCTTGAGAATGTGTTCTTTCTCGGTGTATGCTTCTTTTGCCGCCTTCTCCGCTTCCCTTGCACGAGTTTGAGAATGGCAAAGTGCTTCCAATAGCTTAGCTTTGCTAGGGTCATTATCTAAAATCTTTCCCTCTTCTTGCATATCACTACATGTTCTGGGAATTAGAAATTATAGAAGAGCCAACATGAATAAGTTAACAGAACTTAATAAAGTCCAAATCACAGAACAATAAATGAGGAATAAGGACTGGATATGCCAACTAGCCTAACTGGTAAAATCTTCGGGAGTGGCACCCGAAATCAAATTTCATCTACATCACTACCCTATATGGAAGACCTATTACAAAAGGAGGAAAAAGATGCAGAACAGCAGAAATTCTATAAAAGTTTACAGTATAAACCAGGCAGTAATCCAAATGACTGCCACACTGAAAAAGTTTCGAAGGAAAACATTCCAATAATAAGAGGACAATTCTTTTGCTAAATCCTGGAACCATAAGAGCACAGCACAGAGACATATTTTTTTCTATGGGAGAAAGTTATATATTTAATACAAAGTATACTTCAGATGTCACAATTCAATCTATAAGCACAAATAACCTTTTCAACATTGAGACGGATTATAAATATACTGTTTACTGCTATACTGCACCACACTTTTAAATTTGGCTCTATCAATCAGCAAAGTATAGCACTATCTGAAACAGAAAATGCGAGTAGTAGAATTGGATTCGATGGCTGTAGTATACATTATCCAAACATGAACAGTTTCATAGCTCTCTCTGTCTCGATGCTAAATCCTAGGGGTTTCAGCAAGTCTATCATTTCCGAAAGGCCACAGGCTACTGACTACTGTAAGGAATTGTGCTATTAAGACATTAGGATACCTAATTGAAGAAATTTATGGTCCTGCTGTGTTACATGAAGCTTATATTGAACAAATAGATCCACACACTTGTCCCATCCTACCATTGCTACTTTGAGACTTGAGAGTTTCAAAAGGCACAAACCTCTAGAATAATTCTTGGATTAAAATAAAATTGTACTACAAGTAGTATTAGAACCAAGTTAGAAGACAGCAATATAGGAAAATAAAATATACTTCGTATATAACAGCTAGAATAACCACAAGGAAGGCTAAAGAGATCTAAACAAGTAGCACAGTTTGTTGCAGAAAAACCCACAAATAGGCACATATCCTACCATGCAACAACACAACTAGAGTTTTCATGTTACCTGTTAGGTCCAGAAGCTTTGTTTTCATTCTGGGATAGTCCTCCTTGTACTGCAGACCAATCTATTTTCTGTGACCTGATAGAAGATGGACTGGAAATGACATCACTTCGAGCCTCGCACTCTAAAGAGGACATATAAAGCTCATCATGGTCAAAAGATTTGGCCTGTTTAGAAAGCTCTCTTCTCACACACGTTTTTTGAGGGGGAGGAAGATCACAATTCTCAACATGATGAAGGGACTTATGCGCCACAAACGAGGCTAATTCCTCCCCATCTGAAACACGCCACCAAGGAACCTTCTCGCCACCTATCCAAGAAGAATCTGTGTTTGAAGATAAGTCACTGATTTGTTTAGAAACGGAGCTACCAACCATCTCCATTTCCAGAAACTCATAGTAGTCTGTCATGTTCTTTACATCAAGATAATCTTGATCCACCTTATTACTATCAACAGCATTCAATTCATCCAATATTGATTCAGGATTTTTCTTCACGTCGAAAAAAGACTCCAGGTCTTTGTAAACAACATTCTGTATACTTTCATCCTCCATAGTTGCAATCTCTCTGACTGGCAAATCTTTACTCATATTAACAGGTGAAGAGGTTTCCACATCAGCTGTCCTAGAGTGAAATTGCTGAAAGTTAAGGCCCGTGTGATGCCCATTATCTGGTTGCATTTGAAGCCACCATTTTGCATCAGGAGGCAAATTACTATACGAAGGTGTCCTATCAAAAGGCATACGACCTATAGTTCGATGATCCGGGGCATCAGTAGCATTAGCAGGTCCTGCATCCACTAGTTTGGAAGATGAGTTTGAAGATTGACAACAAGCTAATTTGGGAGCTCTTTTAGCATCTTCTTGGACAAAGTAACGGTTAGCTGTTCTTTGCCAAACTGCTCTTGCTTCTGCAGCAGCCATCAGTCATCTTACTACAAGGGCAAAAAATAAATCAAGACCTCCATTACATTTTGCAAAAATAAGAAGCAATGCAGTCAAATAGCATACAAAAAGAATCCCAGTATTAAGGCTTCGATGAAAACACAGTCCAAATATACACAGTCTGACCTCCTACAACCAATATGATCACATAATTTATAAATCATTCCAGTTCATAAAGCCATGGCTTTATCTCAAGATCAATACAGCTACTAAGAGTCTGGACTCTGGAATCATCATATGAAACAAACACATAAATCAAATACAAAAAATAAGAAATTCAAATCGAAAACAACACATTCAGTACTTCATGCTGTGAACACCAAAAAAACACAATAACCACTCACACCTTACTAAACTTTTTTTTTTTACAGGGATTGGGTGTATAGGGAGCACAAGGGCAATGATGTAGCCGGGATTCGATTTGATATAAGTGTAACATAACCATACTACATACAAGTTTATTCAAACTCCAAATGTAAAGTGTCATGAGTAAAATCAAAGAAATCCATAAAAATAAATAATCAGATCCGTACAGTAATTCACAACTTCCCACCAAAAACATCAAATCCTTTTCTTGTTTTTACTCCTAATCTTACTTATTAAGCTCATGATTTCCAATCAATTATGATGCTAAATAAATTCCATTAAATGTCATAAACAAAAGTAATGGATCAATATTCATGTATGACTAAATATCCAGTAATAGTAACATGCTCGACAAAAAACAATTATTATTGTTCATAAATATGGAATCATGAATCATTAGTTCGCACAAATTAAGTATCAACAGATCAATTTTAACACGAAATTGAAGATTATAAGCACTAAATACAAATTTTTTCACAAAAGGACAAAATGATTCTGCATCCAAATGAATCTTCCGGAATCTATTAATGGTAAAATTATGCTTCACTAGCAAAAGAAAAAGCTCAAAAACAAATACAAAATCAAAACCCGGAAAATTTCAATTAAAAATTAATCTTACACAGGTAGTTGTAATCAATCATCGACTTTAAAAAGATGAAAATCAAAAAAAAAAAATGTAGAAAAATAAATTGAGAAAGTGGAGTGAAGAAAAAAAAATGAATAGAGAAAATTACGTGAGAATTAAAAAGGGTTGATGAAGAACAGAAAGTAGTCGATGGTTTTCTCTCTCCTCCGATGTAAGCTTTGATCTGTTGAATTGAATTGTTGTTGTTGTTGGTTTGTTTTTGCAGTTATCTTTTACACTCTGTTTGTTTTTCTTGATTAAGTATTACTGGATTAATTACGTATTAGATGAGTATTTTGTAAGAAGCAAAACGACAACGCATTTGACAAAAAAGGAAAAGGTTAAAATTTATAATTATTTATTGTTAGACCGTCCTCGTAAGACAAAAACTTGGTAACTCCTCAAGGTGTAAAATTGCACATAGTAGTATTTTATAATTAGGTCAGGTTTAATTCACCTTATTTTTACTATACTTTATTATTTTATATACGATTTTTTAAAGCTAAATTATATTTTGACTTATAATTAAATTTTGATAATAGATTAAAACCCGATGAAATGTATTACACTTATTTTAATTTGACTTTTTAAAAATGATTATTTTGACTGCAAAGTGTAATTTCTTAGTCTATCTCAAAATGTAAATAAATTTACTAATGTTTGGTTGACATAAGAATTAATTTTCTACAAAGACCTTGTATTTCATGGGAAATTAAATCCCACATCAAATTTCCTAAAAATTAAGTAAACTTGTGTTAATTTGGTGTTTACTAATATTCCCATAAATTTGCAGTTTTCACATTTCACTCATTATGATCTACCAAACAAATTTCCTATTTTCAAATTCACATATTATTTTTGTACAATCAAACAACACCAATTACTCCGTATTATTTAGCCTAATTGACATGTCGGATTAAAATAAAGTGATGTCTGCAAAATGTCGTTTATAGTTTTATATGAAAATGGGTCCTCCTAATTACTAATGGTGAGGATGGATTCTTGACTACTTTTGCTGATTTAAAAAATCAACATTATTGCATCCACCAAAAATATATAAATAAAAGTTGAATAATAAAGAAATAGGAATGTAAAACCAAAGAAAATCTGATCAATGATGAGATGAGCCAAGGGAAGGAATAAGGATATCATGTGTAAGCTTGTGGAGGGACCAAGCTATACACGTACAGTATTTCCAAATTTATTCCAACTACTTTGTTAATCTTCTTCATTTATTCTCTATTTTCTCTTACTTTGATAACTTTTTATCAATTAATTATGTCCCCTTCACGTTAGACCATTGTTTGTCCCACAACATGTCACCCTGAGATTTCATCTATGTGGCAGTGGCCTCCTTTACTTGCCCATCCTCTATCTATCAACCTACTAGTGCCCCTACTCCCTAACCCTAGAGGTAAAGATATCATAAACTAACCCGATTCGACCTTAATCCTACAAAAATTAAAGTAGCTCTAAAAAAAATATGTGTACGCACTTGATTGCATGGATGCATTAGCATTGTATAAAATGTAATCGAATTATATTCAAAAGACTCAATTTAGAACTAATTAGCCATATAAGCAATTTGAATTGGCAGTTCTAATTGCAAAATATAGTAATTCATATTAATTACCATTGTAATTTTGGATCATTTTGATTATTTTTTATATTTGCACGAGACTATTTACATTTTTCTATATATAAAGGGGCTGCGTAGGGCTGTACCATTTATACACATTTACTTTGTACTGCTTAATGCATTTGTTTATAACTGGCATAAGGTTTTGTTATGCTTAACTTAGGCTGATTTTTTTCAAATAAAACAAGTTTTAATTTCTATTGTGAAATAAATTCAATTGCATTAAAAATTAAGTAATGCTATAACAGGAAGAGGAAAAAAGGGATAAAAACATAAAGTTTAAAAAAAAAAAAAAATTGTAGACAAAATAACATCAATAATAAGTCCAATAAAATAGTACTTGTATTCCTAAATCGGCTTTACAAAAACTGAAAAGTTGATTTTAAAGAGACTTACTCCGTATTATGTTTGAGTCATAACCAAAGGAAACAAAATAATCGATCAGCATCATGTAGAAAGAGTCATACGTACAAATTTGGTGATAAGATCTTTTAGACTAGGGACCAAAAGGACCATCTTTGTTTTGGTGTTCATATTCTCAATAATACCAAAATTAGACCTATCACAGTCTCAATTCAAAGAAAGTTACTATCAGCCTCCTAATAATAGTCACGGTGAAATTATTTTGGAGTTGATTTCTTCTACTCATTAAGTTTTTTGATATACTTTGTAAGAATAATTTAAAAACTAAATTATTAGCAAATTACATAACAAATTATGTTCCAATCAATAACGGAGTATAAAACATAGATACTTGTATAACCTTTTTTTTGGGTTTGAATGAGTTATAATGGATTCTTAGTTTTAAGCGTTAGGCCAAGACAACCTCACCTTATATTATCGGTATATAAATTCAATATAACGTCAATTTATTTTAACATAGGAAAGTAGTGAAAAAATCAAATCACTTACAAAATTATGGCTTGAGTCACATGCATGAAATTGTAGATGCAAGTCAAGTTGCCAAAAACACCAAATAGGAGGGCCATACCGCCCATGCAACCATGAGCGCTCAAGGAGGGCCATGCCCATAGAGCCATATATCCTACTAGTCTAGTACGGATCGGAGTAGATGATTCATGATTATATTCAATTGTCCCATGCCAAGTAAAACATTATGGACCATAAATAAAGGATGATATGATATCATCTTATCTATCTACATTCATGATAATTATTGAAAACAATCATGCATATTACTACAATGTCGTGCCAAGATTACCGTAAAAAAGAGAGTTCAATTTGTATAATCAACGGTAAAAAAAAAATATACTAACTACTTAATTGACAGCTAGTTAAGTGTATTGGAATATATTGCACTATGTCTAGACATACAGTATTATACTAGCATAGTGCCCGTGCGATGCACGATTTATAAATCAAATTCTTAAACCCGTAGGAAAAATAAAAATAAAAACAAAGGTAATTATATTCATTTACTATTAAAGGACTTGGTTACTAATGGTCAATAAAAAAAATTAAAGGAATATTACTTTAATAGTATTTTATGTTATTTGAATTTCTTTTAATTTATAATGTTATTTTATTAATTGAAAAATAATTGAATAATACTCCACATAGCTATATAAGAAGTGGACTAATTTATATATATCTCCCATTGAGAAAAAACTGAAATTTTCTTATCATACCATCCGCATCAGTAGCTACGATCAATCTAATATATACATGTTTTATTTACCCGTCGCACTCATTAAATATATAGACACAATAATAACCTTATATTTGACATACAAAATATATATTTTCCTAAGTTAATCATTGTGCCAAAAACTATAAATTATATAATAGTCACATATATAACCAACAACTGATTTGAGGATCGGATCAGTTATAGGTTATTAGGTTTCATTCCCCTTCCGATTGTTGTTGCAGGGGAGCGAACACAAGCCTCCCTACCTAGTGTAGTCTCAATCACCACTACACCAACAACCATTTGGTGTAGTGGTGATTGGGACTACACTTGGTATGAAGGACACGTGTTATAAAATATTATATTATATACATATACTTTTTTATATTATAAAAAATATTATATTATATACACATACTATTATAGTTAAAAGTATTATTATGTATAAAACAACATAAATAATTGCACAAGATTGTTGTATATCTAGTATAGTACATGACCAATGCACGATTTTTAAATAAAAAATGTTAGTTTTTCTATAAAAAAAAATCATAAGTAATAGCATTGTTAATACGAATATTACAATTTAAAACACGAGTAATAGTTATAATGCATTTTATATCTATCCCTTTTCCGTCAAATGTCTAATTCAATTTAACTTTTATTCTTCTTGTGTTAGATTGGTTATTGGTTTAGTTTTTTTTTTTTTTATTTATTTATTTAAATGCAAGAAAAACAAAAGGTCATTGTAAAAGACATTGTATAGAAAATGAAAGGCCGATTAAAAATTAAATTTATTTTCAAGATTATGTATTTTTTTCCAAGACAACATTTCGGCTCAGCATTCAGTATTTTTCAAGGAGTACAACAAACGATAAAAGTAATTTTTACACACTATTTTGTATCTTTATCAAAAACTTTTGTATTCATCCAATTACTTGAATTGAATTTAGGATAACTTGTAGACTATTTTGGGTAACTTTTATCAATAAAGCATAAATAACTTTCATTCATTACAGGGTAACTTGTATAACAGGTGCACAATATTTTATTGTACATTTGATTTTTTTTAAATGTTTGTATTGATTTCATAATTGACATCAAACTAAATTCTATCGATTTTATTTAATTTTCATGAAAAAAAAACAATATTAGCCTTTCAAAATACGAAATATTTGTTTCCTTAATTATGCCACTTTAATCATATTGCTTCAAATTAGTTATTATTCTTTAACTTGACTATAAATAAAGATCGGAAAGACTTTATGGATTATTTGTAGTATTGGAAAGTATATATTTATTATAAAAAAATTAAATCAATATTTATGTTAGGAAATCATGAAAATCTTATGCATGTATAGAAACTTGCTTTTATGGTTTGAAGTTTAACAAAAATAATTATGCTTGAATATGTAAACAGTAATTATATAGATATATTTTATACATAAGATAAGCCAATGAGAGAGTGACATTTGTCATCCTCACATTAAGGCGCTTGTCTTTTAGTATAATATATATAGATAGATAGATAGATTGTAACGCGTGTGTGATACAATATAGGATATTTGCTTAGTTCTAGTTTGCCCATTTAAAATTAAAATTTGAGAAGGTTTTAAAATTTTAGACCTATCCTATCTTAGATGGAAAGTACGTAAGTTGTAGTGGTGTTGCCCTGCCAAACTCCCTTAATATAGCAATTACTAGTAGAAGATTTAGAAACTTTGACCTTAATGGTAAAAGCTAGTATAAAAGGATATTATAACCACTTAATTTAAATAAGTGGCAATACTTGTAAATCTTATTATAGCTGTTCGCTTGTTTTAGAAAGGCACAAAACGGAAAGTCAGATGGTAGGCGTAGCACATAGATTACAGTATAAAACCAAAGGTGAGCCCATTGATAGTTTTTGAGTCAATTGCCAAACAAAAAAAAAAAAGAATTGTTGTTCCATTTTATATGACAAAGATATTATCTTTTATGTTTTTTCTAATTAGATGAGATTTATAAATAGAAAACTAGATAGATTTTAAGTATATATAATTAATCCTTGCCCTCGATTATCACTTGGATTATATTACTTAATTCGTAGTATTATATTGTTAAATTATATGTTTTGCATAAGAGTACCATTTCAAATAATTTCAAATTACAAATTACGAGTGTGTTACAATTGGATGGAATTTATTTTGATTTAATTGATGCAATTTATTTTGGTTTGGTGCATGTCAAATTGTCAACCAAACCGTTCTATTCGATCAAATGACCTTTGATTAGATTTTGGGTAAAGTTTTTCAACATATTCAGTGAAAGTTAAGCTGAGTAAAATAAAGAAATCATGATTATGAAGGACGACTAATTTAATAGCTGTATATGCTTGTTGATTAAAAAAAATATCTCATAATTCTATACTATTTGTACTTCTTAATTAGTTAATTATAAATTTTAAATCATATTGGACAAACTTGTGACTTAGAATGAAGACTAAGTGATGGAAGGCGCCAACTTCCTAATGCTCTTCTACACTATTTTACTTCCATACATTGTGTCTCGTTTGAAGCAAATGACGTTGTTCAATTACTTGTTATTAAACTATTAACTACAATTAGTACACAGATAATGACCCCGATATATATAAAATTATTCTACATAATTTTGTTATTCATTCTGATTATCTTATGGGTAGATCGGATTTGCAATAATGTATATACATACTCCATGTATGTATATCTTGCGTCACACGAAAGAACAATCCTAGGTATTACAAAACAAAATAGTTGTTAATTCTGATCTTTGGTTAAGACAAAAATTAGTAGGACTTGACATGGATCTAGTCGTCTAAAAAGTTTTTTCTAATAATAAAATGAAGCACGGTTAGTTTCGATTGCTAGTAAGTACCAACATCACTCTTAATTATTACACCGACCTTTAAGAAGAATGTAATTTAATTAGAAATTCAAAACTTAACCAATTTCAAATACCCCATAAATATTGGACCATTTATAACAATAATCAGATGTGACTATATCTTTACAAATTTGTTATGAGTACAATAGACTATTGAATTAGTAAAAGTTTTATTGTTATTTTGTAACAGTAGATATTTACATTATTTAGTTGGATATGATAAAAATAAAAATAATGAGTATGGGTAAAATGTTTGTATTAGAGTAATATGCATTTGGTTAATTATACGAGTAAAATCATGTATAATTTTGAGTTGTATGTTGAACATGACACAAAGTAAATCAAGGGATGTCCCGTTCAAAAAAAAAAAAAAAAAGTAAATCAAGGGATGTTGAATTCAAATCTTGAAATAATAATCATGGGAAGATAAATGGATACTTGTATTAGATTTTGTCTATATTGGATTTAACTTCCTAATGATCCAATTTTATCCCACTTTGCCCAAACATTTTACCCAATGACAAATTGACAATTAATTCAAATCAATTTCAATATTAAGCCCATTTACTATATGTGGCCCAACCATAACTTTTCCACCTCTACTATCCACCATTCTACCACAATTAGGGGTGTAAATGAACCAAGCCGATCAATAAACTACTCGGGTTCGAGCTCGGTTGAAACTTGTTTATGTTCGTTCATTTGATAAATGAGCCAAGCTTGAACAAATTTTGAAGCTCTGAAAATAGATATGCTCATTCAAATAAGTTCACGAACAACTCGTTTATTTATATTTGCGGACTACTCGTTTATATAGATTCATGAATTATTGATTTATTCACAATTGTTAATTTCATTCTTATGTTTTTTTAATAATTAAGATTAATTCTTAGGTTTATAATTAGGATTTATTATTATGCTAATTTTGAGATTTTCAAATGTTAAAAATATAAAGCTCGTTTATTACTATACTCATTCATCAAAAGCTTGTTTATTAACTTGTTTCATAAACGAGCCGTTCGCGAACATGTAGTGTACTAAATGAGCCGAGCTTGAACATATTTTTGAACTTGATTGAAAGCTCGAGATCATAATCGAACTCGCCTAACTTAAATGAACTTGAACATGAACACGGTTCGACTCGGCTCACCACAATACCATGTATACAACTAATTGACTACATCATTTTCAATTTTTCATGCCTTGCCTATCTAAACAAATGAAACTACGGAGTAGTGTGAGTTGATTTGGATAAAACTCGAGTATTTTATAGAATAATACTGGTAGTATATGTCATACGTGTGTTCTTTAAAAGATAAAATCACCCTTTCAATAGGAAATTTTGCGAACAACTACCATTTAAATGATCACTTTTGAGAACAAATACCATTTAAATTTTTCTTTTGAAAAAACTACCACAAAAACATAAAAAGCTTGAGTAGCACTACCACATTTATTGTTTCCGGCAAGAATCTCCGTTTTTGGGGCATATTTTATATAATTTCCCTCAAAAAACCCAAATTAAATGATAATATTGCACTACATTAACCCTTAATTGAATTATACACTTCAATTGCCCCAAATCTTCTAATTTCGTAAAGCCCTTAATTCAATTTTTTTTTTACCATAACCCTAAATTTAAGATTTAATTGAGAAATTAAATAAATTATAATGCAAAATTAAAGATAGTTGACCTATAATAGTGTTTTTACTATCAAAATCTCTTGTTTTCTATACCACAATTAATTGAAATCTTATAAACTAGGCTTTTTCAACGGAAATTCTTTTCGGAAAATAAAAGTGGTAGTGTTACTCAAAGTTTTTGTGACTTTGTGTTAGTTTTTTTAAAAGAAAATTTTAAATGGTAGTTGTTATCAAAAGTGGTCATTTAAAAGGTAGTTGTTGGCAAAAATTTTATTTCAATATGAGTAAATTATAAAAGTATAAGTAAATAATAGGATACATCATACTTTTATTACTATTAGTAACTTAATCTCCATAATATTTTTATAAGCAACCAGCCAACCACTATAGTTTTTTTTTTAAAAAAATAAAAATAAAAATAAAAATTGGATTACTAAATAGTAAGTCGTATTCTTCATTGGAAAAGCTACACGATAATCAATTAATTAGTAATCAATCCATACAAAACAGAGGATGAACAAAATTAACTCTTACCCTACACCCAAAAAAAAACTTAACAACCACTAAATAGTCTATTCAAAGCTTAGCCAAAATGTTTACTACTCCGTAAATCAACTTTCTTTCATTGAGACAAAACCACAAACACATTGCGATCATACTTCATACCTCATCCTCAACACCACAACTACCATCCCCTTCATACCCACCACCCAACTCACACACCCTCTCCCACACCTCCTTCGACACCGGCACCACCGACAACCGAGGCTGCCGAAACAACGCAAACCCTGACGCCTTCATCCGATCATCCATCTTCATCTCCGCCAAATCCACCGGCCTCCTCATCTCCCCCACCGCAGCTACATCCACCGCAACTCCGCCGTCATCGCCGTCGTCATAGCATTCCTTAACGACTGTAACAACGCCGACAATGCGGCGCGCTTTGTTGCCAGAATGGTAGAAGAAACAGAGGTCCCCCATTTTCATGGATTTGAGATATTTCTGAGCTTGCTTGTTTTTAACGCCGTCCCATTTAGATTTTCCTCCGTTTGAGGATTGATCTTCCCAAGACCATTCCCCAATTTCGGTTTTCAGCAACCAGTATTGCTGTATATCTTCTTGTTGTTGTTGTTCTTCTTTTGGTGGTTTTTGGTTTTTCTTCTTCATTTTTTTTTTTTTTGGGATTTAGGGTTTGTGAATTGTGTATTTACGACTGTTACAATTTACAAATGTGATTTTTGATTTGTGAATATTCATAAAGTGGATTTATGGCGGGTAAATGGAACATTTTTTGGCGCCAACTATATAATTTTTGTAGACGTTAGGTTTTGGGTTGTTGACTGGTTGCTAACTTGATATACGTAATAGTATTAATCTTCTTGACCTGACCTGACGTTTAATTGGGTCTATTAGAGTATTTTATGTACCAC
The DNA here is from genome assembly GCF_001683475.1 of Chenopodium quinoa. Taxonomy (NCBI): domain Eukaryota; kingdom Viridiplantae; phylum Streptophyta; class Magnoliopsida; order Caryophyllales; family Amaranthaceae; genus Chenopodium; species Chenopodium quinoa. Next base: position 4,019,548 of record NW_018745454.1, read on the forward strand.
TGAATTCTGTATGTAATGTTTGTGTCATGTAATTTTATTAACCATGTAGTAATTTAATAATAATTTTTGAGTAAGATTATAGATGAGATTTGGGGTTGGTACTTGACACCAACTTATAAGCGAATCCCGACTTGATATTTAATTAGGTTTATAATAGTGTAATCTATGTATCACGGTAATTTTTGTGTCATACTTGTCTTTTTAAAATTAATAAATGATATCAACCCATCATTTATATGTTAAATAGTTTTCAAGCATTAACAATAAATTAAAACTCATATCAAATTGTTCTTGTTGCTTTAATCAGGGAGTAATCTATGTGCAAGTAAGCTAAAAGGTAAGCTGTAGCTTAAGAACGCATGTTTTGGTGTGATTATGCAAGGAACTAATCAAGGGCTCACATTTCATACAAATTTAGGAACCTAAAGCATTCTAATAATCAATGAACTCTTATAATTAGATAAAACACTGTATAAGTGTACAATAATAAGGATTAACATTAGAAATCTTTACTATATTTATGTTGTTAACTGTCTAAATCAAAGGGTCACTATATTCTTGAACCAAATTCAGCACTATCTTTTGCAAAGCAATATGGGAATAGCATATTTTCGACCAAACTATGGGAGTCCCACATCGAAGAAAGCAAACAGAAGAGAGAGATAGTGATGTATAAAATGAAAGCTTACGTGACAATGCAACATACTGACCTGGACGGGGTCAATGGGCGATCAAGAAGGCCCATGGCCTAGGGTAATGGCCTACATTGCACTTCGGAAGCGCATCAGCCTAAGATCTCTCCAACGGGGAGAGTCTAGCGTTCGCGCGGCCCCTGTCTAATTTAACTCTTAACAATTCATGGCTTAATGGTTAGAATTGCTCTTTTATTATAGATTTCCTCTGTTCTTTTGTACTTGACTAGTTTTTTCTATCACGTTTGCCAATGCAAATAATTCTTAAAATGGTCAAAGAAGAGGTGTTGAATAGTGTAAAAATCAAAGCGAGTCAAGTAAAAAAGAACGGAGGAAGTAGTCTTTTATTTTAATATGTTAACTATTTTTGTTTAGTTGGTAAGCTATGTTTACTACTCCCTTTGTTTTTAAATGTTTTTTACGTTTCCATTTAGGGTGTTCTTTTTTATTATTTAGATTTAATATCTTTCCTATTTTGGTCATAAATTTTGAACAAAATTACCCTTGTTTTTACAATTTTTATACTTAAAGTCCTTACTTTCCCATGTGATATTGTACTTTTGTACTAGTTTAATAGTTTTTTAACACCCCACAAGCTCAACATTGTATTTTTCAACAAAATTGTACTTTCAATCATTGAAATATTCCAATATACCTCAACTTTACACAATTTCTTAATAACCGCGCATAATTCTAAACTTAAAAAAACATTAGGGAACGGAGGGAGTATCCATTATTAGAAATAATGGGTAATTAGTATTAGACTATTAGTCTTCTTACCACCTCACTTATCCCTTTACAAATAATACAATAAAGTCATTCAGTGTCTAAGCATATGCTGCAAATTAATTTGGCTGCAGAAACAGCAACTTAAGCTTGAGCCAATATAACAGCAAAAGTAAAAACCTCTCTAATCCATCTCATATTAATTATTTCATGCGCAACAAAAAACCAGTATTGTGACAATAGTTATATACAAAAGCTAAGTAAAAGAAAAAGAAAACTGATGTCCAAAATAAACATTCAAGCTCTTGGGAATTTCCATAAAGAACAGTCCGAGCACTTGACATGCTCACAATGTAGGAGTTCATGGATTTCGGTAGTTTCACCTGTAAAAAGAGGAATATGAAATAAAGCAAAGCATATTAGCATGTTACATACGTTACAAACTTGCAATGTAGGACGGAAACAAAGGGAACAAATACAATTGTTCAACGTAACATACCATGAGAATCGGGATCAAGATTTAGTTTACAAACATGTAATAATCTCTTCACGCCATAACCTAGTGAGCCAAAAAACAGCCCCGGAGAAGTGAATGTGAATTTGCGCCTAGCCCAAAAATTCATATGCTGCACAAATTGCTCAGGGTTGTCTGGTGAACGTGCCGGTCTTGATCTAATCATACTCTCGTACTCATAATTAAACCCCTGTTATATTAAAAAAATAATCACTATTTTTTTTTTGAAAGAAAATAATCCCTAATTTAGGGCTTGTTTGGCACAGTTTTGGTTTTCAGTTTTCTTTTTTTTTTAAAAAAAAAAAACCAATAACAAAAAATAGGAAGAAAAAAAAAAAAGGTGTTTCCACTTTTCTGTTGTCAGTTTTCAAAATTATTATGATTTTAATAAGTTCAAATAATTTTTAATTCATTATGGGGCATATATCATATACTTTAAAAAACAAAAAACCAAAAAAACAGAAAACCACAGTAATGCTAAACGAACCCTTAGCAACAACAAATGAAAATTTCTACTCATATATACCTAAAAAAAGCGAAATTTTATCAACTCAATTAATAAAAACAATATAGGATTCCTCAAGATAAAAATCTTTACAAGGTGTCTAGGTAATGAAATTTAAGAAGTGGCCGAACTTGAATCGATCAAATTACAAGGAAAATTGAATGGGAGCCACATGTATTACCATCTTAGCTAGAATTAAATTATGTTCTATTAATCCACGTTAATGTATAAATACGTTCATGATGCATGTATTAGACTTATTCGACTGTAGAATAAAAATCAAAAAATTCCAAAATAAGTTATTGTTATCATTTTATTCTTATTTACCCTCGTTAATATAAAAATAAAATTATTTAAAGTATTATATAGAACAAAGCCCGGGTCACACACTAGTTTAAAATTAAATTAGTGTAACTTGGTTATTTATTGTCAAAGTTTTTATTGATTACTTTAATTACTTAATAACTAATGTCACGTTTTTCACATTTATAAATTTCAAAGGTATTATCTAGTTAGAAATAAAAGCAACGTCGGGCTCTTGTTAGGGACATAGCAGGGCTCGTGCAGCATGGAGAAATTATGTGGAGGCAAAGATCACGAGTTCTATGGTTGGCCGAGGGTGATAAAAATTCAAAATTTTTCCACCAGAGAGCATCTAGCCGGAAAAGGCGCAACACGATCCACAAATTGATCGATGATGATGGTGAGGTTTGCTCTGGAGATGAGAAGGTGGGCAGTGTTGCTGTTGATTATTTTCGCCATTTATTTACTTCTTCCAATCCTCAGTTGATCGAGCAGGCGTTACAGTCATTCCAGATAAGAGTTACGACAGAAATGAACTTGGCTTTGCAAGCCGAGTATACAAGTGATGAAGTGAAAGTTGCTCTGAGCCAAATGCACCCGATTAAAGCCCATGTGTCCCTTATTCTTTCAATCTTATTGGCATATTGTTGGACCGTCGGTGTCAAATTGTGTGCTGTCTATTCTTCGAGGCACTCCGATCCCGCAATTTTTGAATCGTACTTATATTGCCCTGATCCCGAAAAAAAGTAATGCTGATCGTATGGTGGATTTTAGACCGATTTCTCTATGTAATGTGGTCTATAAATTAGTCTCAAAAGTGCTTGCCAATAGACTGAAAATATTTCTTGATAAAATTATATCTGTTAATTAGAGTGTCTTTACTCCGGGTCGCCTGATAACGGACAATATTCTTGTGGCTTTTGAGCTTTTTCACTATATGAAAAATTTGCCAAACAAAAGTGGTTGCATGGCAATGAAATTAGATATGTCAAAAGCATACGATAGAGTTGAATGGGATTTTTTGGAGGCTGTTCTTGATAAATTTGGTTTTGCTCAGAACTGGAGAAATAGTGTGATGGATTGTGTGAGGTCCGTTACATTTTCTGTGTTGGTTAATGGTCGTCCTTCGGATGAGTTCTCACCGGGAAGGGGGATTAGACAAGGGGATCCGATTTCACCATATCTGTTCATTTTGTGTGCCGAGGTGTTCTCGCATCTGATCAGAGGGGCAGAGGAACGGGGTAGCTTGAGAGGTGTTCGTATTGCCCCCTCTTCTCCATCTATTAGTCATTTGTTGTTTGCTGATGACTGTATCATTTTTTCTAGAGCAGCTGCTGGTGATGCGGAAGTGATACAAGAGATCCTTCATACTTATGAAATGTCGTCGGGTCAAAAAATTAATTTTGATAAGACGACTATATCCTTTAGTAAGGGCGTCGTGGAGGCTAAGCGTAATGAATTGGCAGGAATGCTTGGGGTTCGTATGGTGGACATTCATGATCGTTATTTGGGGCTCCCTACGGTGGTTGGGATATCTAAGAAGGTGATTACAAGAGGGGTGAAGGATAAGTTGTGGAAGAAGTTTCAAGGGTGGAAGGGGATGGTGCTTTCTAAGGCGGTTAGGGAGATTATGATAAAGGCGGTGGCCCAATCACTCCCTACCTACGCGATGAGTGTTTTCAAGTTTCCATCTTCTTTTTGTGATGAGCTCCGATCTTTGGTTTCACAATTTTGGTGGGGTCAAAAACAAGGGGAACGAAAGATTCACTGGTTAGCTTGGAAGAAGCTTTGCAAACCGAAGAATGAAGGGGGATTGGGCTTTCGTGACTTCAAGTTGTTTAATTGGGCTTTGTTGGGTAAACAGGCATGGAGGTTGTTGATGCAGCCGGGTAGCCTGTTGGAGAAAGTTCTTAAGGGGCGATATTATCCGACCTCATCCTTTTTGGAGGCCGACATTGGAGTCAATCCTAGCTGTTTCGGATGAAAACAATCGAATCTCGGAAGATCCTTTTATCTTTGAGGGAACTTGGTCTCGGTCCGAACGACGCAGGAGCCGAGGGTTTCCTGCACAACAAATACACGTAAACTAGCCTCGGGGGGGACGCCGAGGAAGGCCCCTCCGATGCTTAAGTCAGTATATTAGAGAGAGAAAGCTGTGCAAGAGTTTAGTTGCTTGAGGCTTTTGTGTCTTACCTCCTAAGAATTGACCAAATTGTTGGCTTTTATACCTTGGCTAATGAAGGAGGCGGATTGGGCCCGGAAGTCAGTTGGGCTGGGCCAAGCTGATTGGGCCGTTGACTGGCCTTGACATGGCTTTGAGGATGTTTGATTTTTGACTTTAGCATATTTGGAGAGTTGAACCTTTGCCTTGGGCTTTTAATTGGATCATTCAGTGACCAGGCCCAATTGGACTAAATTGGACCCAAACAACTTGCCCCCCAGACCCGATTTGGAAGGATGACGGGTCGGGTTTGATTAAATCAGAAAAGGAGGGAAGTGAATGATTTGCTGATCCAAAAATGTGAATTTGAACCGTAATTAACCCATGATTAATGAGATAACAACAGTTAATGTGGATAATTGCGGAAGTTGGACGGGTAGTGGGCGATTTAACTGCAAGGTCGTGTGTTTAACGGTTACTTAGTGGGGTGCTTGAGAGAAATTGAAACGCAGACTCCTTGAATTCCCATTTCCGGAGATATAAATAGAGGCGCGTCTTCTCTCCCCACTCACTCATCAACACAAACCCAGAATTCTCAAGAACGCTCAAGAGCCCGCATCAAAACTTCGCAAATTCCCCGAGCATTAAGCTTAGAAGCTGAGACTTGTCACTACCAATTCGTAAATCGGCGGCTTTTGCTTCTGATCAAGGTAAATTCCTTTGATTTTATTTCATTTTTCCTCGACTTTGCACTCTTTCCCCTTTTTCGACTTTTTCCTTCGAAATTCGTCGATGGTGAGGGGAGTTAGAGGTGGAGCCCGTGCTCCAAGAAGAGCAAGGCTAATCCCCGATCCCAGGGACAGGATTGGGACCTGGAATGGACGGAGGACAGAGTCTGACCCTGCTGAAGGGGTTAGGGCGACTCCCATTTCTTCGGCTCCTCCTCAGAGGGCTGAGGGGGTGAGAGCTTCAGGACGGGATGATGAAGTTCCCGCTGTCCTTTGGGATATCCTCCCAGGGTTTTCAGAGTGGGAGGATGCCGAAGTAGCTTCGGCCATGATAAAGAACCGTCCCTACTCATGGTGGGTAGAGAACGCCGATCAATATCGATTTGCTGAGCAAATTGAGTTGCACTACGGCATTTTTGAAGCTGATGGATATTGGTGCCGAATGCCCTCAGCATCCGATAGAATCCATCGTCCACCCCCGGGGTATGTGGGGGTGTACACGAGACAGCTTCAGTATGGGCTGAGGTTCCCTTTGGACGTATTCGTCCGAGACTTGCTGATCCATTACAACATTTCCCTGTGCCAGCTGACCCCCACCAGCATCCGAAGGGTAATGACGTACTTATGGGTCTGCAAATTCTTCAGATACGTGCCGAACCTGCACTGCTTCAGAAAGCTCCATCGGCTAGTGCCAAATATTCAGAGTGGGCACGGAAGCCATGGTTCTGGGTGGTATCGGATTGAGTCTCGGCCCCCGTTCCTAACCATGTGGCCGAACGACTCTTCAGACAAGGACTGGAGAGGTCAATGGATTTGGGTTAGGGCGCCCACGGAGCCGAGCCATCCTTATGTTTTCAGCGCTCCCCGGTATCTTGCCGAGCCGGATCCTGATATGGGAAGTTTAGGTCCTCCCGAAGATAGCGGGCCAGACCCGAACCTTAATCAGCAGAACATCTTCGGCAAGCTGCCGAACCGGGGAGGCAGCGGCCGAATGCAGCATATCCCGGAGACTTGGCTCCCCGATACGCACTATGTTTTCCAAGAGAATATGCTGGCAGCTGTCGGCCTCAGCCGAAAGTTTAGGGATGGTAATCTTCTTCGGCTGGGGCCGAGGCCTTTTAATTATCTCTTTTCCTCTTTCATTTTGCTTTCTTGTGATGTGCCGAACTAACTGAATTGACTCCTCCCCTTTTCTTTTTCAGAACGGGACGAGACCAACGTCGGCATTGATTACGCTCGCCTTGGCGTCAGCCGAGAACGAGTCGTAACTGATCGGGCTCCCCCTATCACTGAACCAAGGCGCCGAGAGGTTCACCTAGACTCTTCCCACTTCCAAATTGAGGCTGTTGCTCTGTATCAGAGGCAGAAGCCTTGGTGGAAGAAGAGGGATCCCTTGTTTCAGCTGCTGGAAGAAGAAGCTGAAGCTGCCCGCACAGCCGAAGAGGTTGCACGGGTACTTGAGGCTTGTGAAGGAGGAGAAGGGTCCTCCAGAGCTGCTGAAGCCGAAGCTGCAGCTAGAGCAGCTGAAGAAGACGAGGCTTTGCTGAAGACCTCGGTGAGTTTTTAGACAACTTTTTTCTTCTTTTTTTTTTTTTTTACTCACACTCTTCTTCCCCCCTGTCTGTTACAGTCTGAAGAGAGTAACAGACACAGAGAAGGCAAAGCTCCTGTTCGTCCCGAAGATCAAATACAAGAGTCTTCAGATTCAGATATGGACGAGCAGCCCCTTCTGAAAAGGCGCCGAAGGATGGCCATCATCGGCCCTCATGATTTTCAGCAGAGGCCGATGACCATCGGCGTCGCAATAAGGGAACCTGAGGAAGGCAATGGATCGCCGAGGGTTCCCCAGCCAACACCCCAATCTCCTCAAAAGACCCCTCCACCACCTCCTGAGATGGAGGTGGATCAGAGAACTCCCGGACCTAAGGGAGGGGTCCAAGAAGAAGTCAAGGAGAGTGCTGCTGAGCACGAAAATAAAGATGCCGTGATGTCAAGTGCTGAAGGCTTCACGGCAGATATCGCAAGAGAGGTTGAGGCTTTCGTCCTCACCCCTGAAGAAGAGGAGGTCATAGTACTTGACTCCTCTGAGAAGGACGATGCTGAGACAACCAAAGCTAATCAAGCTCCATCGTCGTCCTTCCCTTCTTTCCAGACTCTGCATTCTGGAGAAATGGGTTTCTCGGCCCCCCGAATTCCAATCCCAGATCACATCTGGGACCTCATATGGGGTGAAAACCGAGAAGGAGCTGCAGCCTACTTCGGCAATTTTGCTGGCATGTCCGAAGTAGACAGGGCAAGGATCTGGTCGCTGAAGGCCACTGCTGGGATGGGCGAATCCAGTAGATCAGTTCCTGACCCAGCCAGGTCTAACCAACTGCTGATGATGCAGGTAATTTTCCTTGCCTTGATTTCTTTCTGAACTCAACCTTTCAGCTATTATTCTTTACTTTTTTAACTTGTGCCCCTGTTTTCAGTTCGTGCACAATCAGACTCTCACTGTAGAGCTGATAGATTCCCTACAAGATAGGGTGGACGCTGCTGTGCACGAAAGGAAGGTGGCTGAAGAGGAAGTTAAGCTTGCTAAGCTGAAGCAAGCAGCAGCTGAAGAGAAGCAGCAGGAGGTTGAGGAGTACGGTAAAAAAGCTGCCGAAGCTCTGAAAACCTTCTGCGATGCTATGGAGATGGAGGTTTTTCCCCCACTGATGGAAGGGGAAAAATTCCTCCAGGAGCATATGGGAGTGGACGTCTCCAAATTCAAGGCTGCTATTGAGAGCCGAATTCAAGAAGGAACTGCTGCACAAGCTGAAGTGCAGCAGCGTCTAGAGGCTCTTGAAGCCAGCCGAATGGCTGCTGAAGAGTTGCTCTTGGCCAAAGACGTCCAACTCTCAGAGGCTGCTGCTGCTGCTGAAGCTCAAAGAGCTAAGCTACAAGAGGCTGAGGATCAGCTCACTGCCAAGAAGGAAGAAATGGTCCAAGTTCAGGCCGAGGCTTCCCGGGTTCAGCAAGAGTTTACCGAGCTGAAAGGCTCCTCCTCCAAGCTCGTCGATGAGCTGAAGAGATCCGAGGAAGACTTGGAGGAGACGAAGAAGAAGTTGGCCGATGCTGAGGCTCTACTCAAAGTCCGTATCTATACCCAAGAAGAGTATGAAATGGGTTTTAGAAACGGGTTCAGAGTGTGCCGAAGGGTCTGCCTTCATGCTGAGCCGAAGCTGGACTGGTCCAAATGTGCTGAATGGGTCCAAGATCCCGAAGACCCTCACATGAAGTATGCCACTCCAATCGAAGCTGAAATCCTTAAGGCTGAGGAAGCCGAGGAAGAAGCTGAGAGGATGGAGTTGGAGGCTGAGCAGAGGGAAAGGGAGGCTCGGCAGAGTGCAAAGCCTGCTTCTTCTGCTGCTGGAGCTGAGACCACCATTGGGCCCAATGAAGCTGATCAGTCTGATCCTCAGGCTGAAGCATAGGAACTCGGGCAGTCGTCTTCAGAATCTTGCGGTTCATCATGTGCTTAACTTTAGACTCGCCGCTTTCTGAGTTTTTTGCCTTGTTTTTTGCTTCAGCTTGCCTTGTCGTACAGCAGTTTTACTTTTTGCTTATGTACGTATTTCGGCAGCTGTTATTTTCCGCTTGTGGGCGGCTGCCGACTATTTTTGTAATTCAACATTTTTATTTCAAAGAAGTTCACTTTCTCAGCTTTCTTGTGTATTTTTTCCTTCGCTTTACCAGTCTTCGCACTTTACTGCTTTCTTTGAATGATCTTTCAAATATTTGCTAAGTGCAGAACTTCGGCTAGCGAGAATCATTTCTGCTGAGACTTCTTTTTGCCGTTTGTACTCGGATGTTTTCAACTTGTGAAAAAAAAACTGACATAAGTATCAAACTTCGGCTGAGCTGAAGGGTATTAGATCAGTTGTGCCATTTCTCTATTTCCCTCTGCCCCCCAGAAATCTGAAGATGAGGTCTTCTGAATTCTGGAATGGCTGGTAATTTTTCTCGGCTAAGCCGAGGATCTTTGAACACTTTGCTTTATTTTCTACATCTGTTTTTAAAGTACTGATTTCCCACCTGAGAGTTTTCACTCTAGTGATGGTACTCTTGTGACACTTTCTTCAATTCATCCAAGGGAACAACTATCCGAAACACCATGCCGGGGCAGCAGTTTATCTGAAGTACGAGGCATCATCATGCAATACTTCAGAGTTGCAACTACCACCCGGAACTGATTCATCCGAAGTACAAGGCATCACTATGCAATACTTCGGGGCTTTATCAGTTCCTATTTTTTAGGCTATGTTTCGGATAAGTCTATGGCCTTTTTGCCCAAAGGAACAGATTCTCCGAAGTACAAGGCATCACTATGCAATACTTCGGGCTTGTATCCTTTTTTGGCAGGTTTTACGGCTTGCCGAGGTACAAGGCATCATTATGCAATACCCCGGACAGCGCCGAATGAAACCTTGAATTTTTGAAAAACCGTAGAAAGCATAAAGACTTAAAGAATACACGCAATCTGAATGAATACTGGCTCGATGGCCTTTTTACAAACAAAATCAGTGTACTTACATGGATTGTACTATCCGAAGGATTTACACATAGTATTTTTTGAGCACATCGGCATTCCAATGATTTTTCAGCTCGGTGCCATCCATTTGTTTGAGTCTGAAGGTACCGGGCTGAAGCTCTTGATAAATTTCATAAGGTCCCTCCCAAGATGCTGAGAGTTTGCCATGAATGCGACTTTTTTGAACAGCTGCAGCATTCCTCAGAACTAAATCCCCAACTCTGAGAGGTCGTTGATAGACTCTTCGGTTGTAGGACTTGCTCATTCTGAGCTTGTGTGCAGCCATCCTTTCTCGGGCTAGATCTCTAATCTCGTCAAGGAAGTCGAGGGACTCTTTCATGAGCTGCTCATTTTCCTCGGCTGAGAAGAGATTCACTCGTAGGCTTTCTGAGCCCACTTCCACTGGAAGCACTGCTTCGGATCCATACACCAGCTGAAAAGGTGAATGCCCCGTTGCCTCCTTCTCGGTTGTCCGGAGTGACCAGAGGGTTCCCGGAAGTTCCTCTACCCACTTGGACTTTTGATCCTCTACTCTTTTTCTGAGAGCGTTAAGGATCTGTTTATTTGCGGCTTCGGCTTGGCCATTACTCTGAGGGTGGCAAACCGCGGAGTAAGCCAATTTTATCCCGAACTGATCAGTGTATCGGCGCAAGGGCAGGTTGTCAAACTGTCTGCCGTGGTCGAACACAAAAACTTTTGGGATGCCGAACCGAGTTATTATGTTCTGCCAGATGAACTGTCTGACAGTTTGCTCAGATATGCTTGAAGCAGCTTCCGCTTCAATCCATTTGCTGAAATAGTCGATTCCGACTATCAGCCACTTTCTTTTGTATGGGGCCTCGGGAAAGGGTCCCAGAATATCCAACCCCCATTGTGCAAATGGAAGAGGATTAAGAATTGGCTGGAGATCTAGGCATGTCCGATGGATTACCGGTGCAAATTTTTGGCATTTCTCGCATTTTCTGACCATGTTCTTTGCATCCGAGATCATTGTAGGCCAAAAATACCCTGCCCTGAGTGCTTTGTGGGCTAAGGTTCTCCCTCCTATGTGGTTTCCGCAGATGCCGAGGTGAATCTCTCGGAGAATATAGTCGGCATCCGTTGGACCCACGCATTTCAATAATGGAGCGGAGAAGGATTTTCTGAGGAGTTGGCCGCCGAAGACGAGGAATCGTGAACTGATCCGCTTTATCTTGGAGGCCGAATTCCTATCCTCGGGGAGCTCGTCCCTGAGTTTATAAGCCAGGATGTCATCCATCCAGCTCGGCTCGAGTGCAGCGCAGCAGATTGATATTGCTTCGGCTACACTCTTTTCTCGGCGCACCTCCACATAGACAGAACGGCTTAACTCAGTCAGAGTTGAGCTTGCAAGTTTGGAGAGTGCGTCCGCTTGAGCATTTTGACCCCTTGGGATCAGCTCTACTTCGAAAGATCTCAGCTTCGCAATTGTCGATTTGATCCTTGTGAGGTAAGCTGCCATTGAAGGCTCTTTAGCCTCATACTCCCCCCGGATCTGATTGGCGACCAGCTGAGAATCTGTCTTGAGGTAGACATGCTCGGCTTCCAACGATATGCACAGGTCTAAGCCAGCAATGGCTGCTTCATATTCGGCCTCGTTGTTAGAGGCTTTGAATGAAAATTTTAGTGCATACTCGAAGGTTTTGCCTTCGGGAGAGGTAATGACGACCCCTGCCCCCGAACCGTTCACGGTGGAGGACCCATCCGTGAAGACGGTCCAGATTTTCCTCCTTGCATCCAGAGTCTCCTGATAGGAGCACTCGGCCAAGAAGTCTGCCAAGGCTTGCGCCTTGATGGCTGTTCTCGGCTGATAACCGATACTGAACTCGGTGAGCTCGAAAGCCCACTTTGCTAGTCTACCGGATTTTTCAACCTTGCCGAGGACTTTCTCTAACGGCTGATCAGTTAGAACCGCTATTTGATGAGAATCAAAATAGGGTCGCAACTTCCGAGCAGCCACCACCACTGCATAAGCCACTTTTTCTAACAATGGGTAGCGCGTCTCGGCATCCGTCAGGGTGTGGCTGACGAAATAGATCGGCTGTTGAACTTTTTCTTCTTCCCTTAGCAGCACCGCGCTTACCGTGGCTGGACTGACCGCCACGTATAAGTATAGGATGTCTCCTACGACTGGCCTTGCCAGTGTTGGGAGTTGAGCCAGGTGTTCACGGAGCTGCTGAAAGGCTGACCTTTGTTCGTCTCCCCATTCAATGCCTTTTGAATTTTGGAGCTTCAGCGCCTTGAAGAAAGGGAGCCCTTTGTCTGAGGCTCGTGAGATGAACCTGGACAAGGCAGCCATTCTCCCGGCTAGACGCTGAATATCCCTTTTTGTCTTCGGCTCGGGGAGGTCTAAAGCAGCTTGTACTTTGGCGGGGTTTGCATCAATCCCCCTCTTGCTGACCATGAAGCCGAGGAACTTGCCTGACTTCACGCCGAAGACACATTTCTTCGGATTCAGCTTCATTTTGTATTTTCTGAGGGTGGCGAAGGTTTCGGCTAGGTCCGTGACATGATCTTTTTCTTTTATGCTTTTGACGATTGAGTCGTCAACGTAAACCTCCATGTTTCGGCCTTTTTGCTCGGCGAAAACCTGATCAACCAACCTCTGATATGTTGCCCCCGCATTTTTCAATCCGAAGGGCATCATTCTGTAATTGTACAACCCGGAACTTTTTATGAACGCTGTTTTAGCTCGGTCCTCGGGGTGCATGAAGATCTGATGGTATCCCGAGAATGCGTCCATGAAACTGAGCAGAGCATGCCCGCTTGTCGAGTCGACCAGTTGGTCGATCCTCGGCAGCGGATAGGAGTCCTTGGGACATGCCCTATTCAGGTCCGTGAAGTCAACGCACATCCTCCAGTTACCATTTGCCTTCTGAACCATTACAACATTGGCCAGCCACTCCGGATACTGACAGGGTTCAATGAACCCAGCATCTAGGAGCTTATCGACCTCAGCTGCGATGTTCCGGTTCTTTTCGGCGGAGTAGTTCCGCTTTTTCTGCTTAATGGGTCGACTGGAGGGGTCGACATTAAGCCTATGGGAGACGAAGTCCGGATCAATCCCGGGCATTTCTGCGGCTGAGAAGGCGAACACGTCTCCACTGGCCCGTAGGAGTTGGACGAGTGCCGCACGGGTGTTTGACTCCAGTGACGACCCGATGCTAACACATCTGTTCGGATCTCCTACGGTCAGTTCTATTGACTCGGTCAGGTCATCCGTCTCCATGCTCTTAGAGTTGGATTCCTCGAATTCCGGCCTGCTATCAATATTAGCAGACTTTCCTGACCGCGGCTGGCCATCAGAGTCGTTCGGCTCTGAGGCGGAGTCAGCCTTTTGGCCCCCATCAGATTTCTCGTTGTCTGGGGCTTCATTAGCCGAAACGTCTGAGCCTCTCGGCTTTTTGGCGTTTCGGTCCCGGTGCTTTTCCTCCCCATCGCCACGGTCGCCTCGGCGAGACGTGGATGGCTTGAGGTGATTGCATCGGCGGGCTTCTTTTTGACTGCCCTTTATTTTCTCGGAGCGTCCCTCGTCTGAAACGTATATCATGATTTGATGATACGTGGAGACGACTCCTTGAATGCCGTGAATGAGGGGTCTCCCCATGATCACGTTGTATGCAGATGGAGCATCTACGACCAAAAATTCGGCCATGATATTCCTAGCTGCTCGGCCTTCGCCGATGGTGACAGGAAGTGTAATCTTCCCGTCAGGATACGATGAAGAGCCGTTGAATCCAGACACCGGGTAGGGTGCGGGGTCCAGGTGCTCGGCTCCCATCCTCAGCTGGTCGAACGCTCCTCGGAAGAGGATGTTCGCCCCGCTACCGCCGTCGACGAGGGTCCGCCAGACGTTGCGGTTGGCGATGCCCAGAATGATTACTAGTGGGTCATCGTGGGGGTATACCACCCCCTCACAGTCTTCGGCTGTGAACAGGATGTTCGGCGCCGGTGACTGGGACTGCCGAAGCTCAGCCTGATGAATCTGATGGGTTAGACCCCTCAGTTGGCGTTTGGCTGTGCCTCGCGAGATTCCCCCGGAAATAACTAGGATGTCGAGGGACTCCTTGCCCTGAGGTCCCTTATCCTTCTTCCGAGCGAAGTTGAGGTCCTGCCGAGAATCTTTTTCAGCTTTTTTCTCCTCGCGCCTGTCCGCGAGGTATTGGCTCAGGTACCCCTTGCGGACCAGATCCTCAATCTGGTCCTTCAGCTGGACGCAGTCCTCGGTGCGATGTCCGGGTGAGTCATGGAACTCGCACCACTGGTCCTTTCCCCTCGTCTGATGCCAGGGAGGCAACGGACGAGGTTTTTTGAATCTCCCCTCGTCCCTCGTCGTGCTGAAAATCTTAGCACGGGGAAGGGAGAGTGGAGTGTATGAATCGTACCTTCCCGTGTAGGGAAAGTGTCTTTCCTTCTTCGGCTCGGCAGCAGAGGACGGTTCTGAGGCCTTAGCCTTCCCTTTCCTCTGCGCCGAGACTTCGGGCTGCTGCCCTTTCGGCTTGTCAATTCTCAGACGAGACTGAGACCTGGATCTGTTCCACTCCTCGGCTCGGATGAACCTATCCGATGCTTCCAAGGCTTCCTCCAGGGTCTGCGGGGGATGCATGACCATGAAGTCCAGGAACTTTCCAGCTTGGAGGCCGTTCCGTAGCGCGAACACGGCCAGGCCTTGATCCAGGCTTGTGATTCCGGATGACTCGTTGCTGAAGCGAGTCAGATAGTCGCGGAGGCTCTCGTCCTCCGCCTGCTGCAGACTCATTAGCTCTGCAGTGGTCTTCTCTCGGCGGTTGGCCGTAGAGAATTTGCTCTTGAACTTGTTGGAGAGGTCGTTCCAACCGGTTATGGAGCCTTCCTTGAGCCCTTTGGTGATCCAGGATTGGGCAACACCTTTGAGGGTCGTAGGAAAGTATTTACACCAGGTAGCCTCAGACCTCGGGTTCAGATACATGTGCCCCTCGTAAGAGGCAATGTGATCCTTAGGATCTGAGGTACCATCGTAAGTAATATGTGCCGGGATTTTGACCGTTGGCACACGCTCTTCCAGAATCCACTTCTGGAAGGGCGAGTTCGATGGAACCATGACCGCCTTCCCCTTGTACCCGGCCTCAGGGACCTCGCTCCCTCCTCTCTCAGAGGTGGAAGTGGTTTTCGTCCCCGGCTGAGACAAGGTTGGGTGGGGTCCGGTATCCTCTGGGAAGGTGAGGCGGCTATGCACACTCACCTCCCTCGAACCCAAGCGTTCGTGAACGCTTCGGCGGGCGAATTCCTGGTCCTTGGAGGGCCCCATGGAATTCTGAGCTTCAGAGTGGTCAGAGGGTTGAGGGTTCCTCCTCCTCTCCTTACTGGAGTTTCGGGTGTCCCCTCGCCACCTCTGGCCGAGCTGTCTATGTGGTGGAACTTGTCCACCATCATCCTGACCGATCCTCCTTTTCAGGTTTCTCGGCTGGTGATCATCAGGCATCTGGATTGGAGCCCCTTGAGCTTTAAGGAACTCCATGCAGATGGCCACTGCTCTGGCCACTTCCTCGGTGGAGGGTCCGGAGGGAGGAGTCTCCCTCGGATGTGACCTGGATTGCACGCTATGGCGCGGCGGGGAGTTCCTCGCACCTGAGCCACTCGGTCTCGGGGATGGCCCCGGCTGCCGAGTGTGGTGCGAGGTGTTCTCCTCCTGGAGGCTAGGACCTCTTGAGGCTTCCCTTTCCGGAGAAATGGGGGCCTCCGATTCGGAAGAGGCTTGCTCCGGGGAGGGATAAACCGGCTGGCGTTCCCTCACCGTAATCTGGCCTCCTCCTTTCTTAGCCTTCTTGGAACTCTTTCCACTCTTAGTCATGGCGACTGCCGGAGTGTTTGATGACTGACGCGAAATTTAGTAGCGTTCCCCACAGACGGCGCCAAATTGTTTCGGATGAAAACAATCGAATCTCGGAAGATCCTTTTATCTTTGAGGGAACTTGGTCTCGGTCCGAACGACGCAGGAGCCGAGGGTTTCCTGCACAACAAATACACGTAAACTAGCCTCGGGGGGGACGCCGAGGAAGGCCCCTCCGATGCTTAAGTCAGTATATTAGAGAGAGAAAGCTGTGCAAGAGTTTAGTTGCTTGAGGCTTTTGTGTCTTACCTCCTAAGAATTGACCAAATTGTTGGCTTTTATACCTTGGCTAATGAAGGAGGCGGATTGGGCCCGGAAGTCAGTTGGGCTGGGCCAAGCTGATTGGGCCGTTGACTGGCCTTGACATGGCTTTGAGGATGTTTGATTTTTGACTTTAGCATATTTGGAGAGTTGAACCTTTGCCTTGGGCTTTTAATTGGATCATTCAGTGACCAGGCCCAATTGGACTAAATTGGACCCAAACACTAGCTATACCTGGAGGGGAATTGCGGAAGCTAGATGGGTCATTAGGAGAGGGATGAGGTGGAGAATTGGTAACGGAGAGTCGGTTAGGATCTGGGGTGATCTTTGGATCCCGGGGACTCAATCTCACATGGTTATTTCCCCAAGGGGTAATGAAAATGCAGACCTGAGAGTGAGCTCCTTAATATCACCGAATGTTGCTTGTTGGAATTTTGACAGGTTACATCAGCTCTTCTTGCCATTTGAATGTGATCGTATTGCTAGCATCCCCCTGAGCTCGAGGCTGCCAGGTGATAGCATATGTTGGGACTTGGAGAGGAGTGGCCAGTATACGGTCAAGTCAGCTTATAAGACCATTTTCAATGATAATTGGAAGGGAGATGAAGAGGCCACTTCTGTTGCTGCCCATACAATCTGGAAGAAGATATGGCAAATTCAAGCGCTTCCTCGGGTTAAAGTCTTTGCTTGGAGGGCATGTCAAAATGCTCTCCCGACCCGTCGCAACATTAGCTACCGTATCAAGGATTATGACTCTGAATGCTGTATATGTGAGAGGGACTTTGAGTCCACTTTGCATGCCCTTAGGGACTGTAAGTTGGCTCGGGATGTTTGGCGAAAGAGCAGATTTGCCCATGTTGCTCTTTCACGAACGAGCTCTATTGTTGACTGGTGGGAAGGGTGCCTTGCTGAATTTGATGAGTTTGATGCAGCGAGTATTATTACCTTGTGTTGGGCAATCTGGGGTGCGCGCAACTCGTGGATTATGGAGGGTGTGGCGCCAGTCCCTGAGGATGTGGTGAGTTATGCTAAGAAGACAAGTAGTGAGGTAGGTGATGCTCTAATTAAGAAAAATACTAAGGCTGCGGGGATGGCTCTTCCTGCTTCATGGTCTCCTCCTAGTCCGAGCTACTACAAAGTTAATGTGGATGCAGGATTTATCGATGGGCTGGGATCGGGACTGGGTGTTGTAGTAAGAGATGAGAATGGGGGAGTGTTGGTGTGTGGTGCTGCTCAGTCACAGGACAGGTGGGATACGGCTACTGCAGAAGCCAAGGCAGTGATGTTCGGGTTGCAATTGGCGAAGGACGCTGGAATGGATAAGCTGGTGGTAGAAGGGGATTGTTTGCAAGTCATTCAGGCATTAAAAAATCGGTCAGCAGGGGCTAGTTCTTTCTCCTTAATTATTGAAGACATTTGATTGTTTTGTAACAATTTTATTAGTGTTGTTTGGTCTTTTGTGAAGAGAGGAGGTAATAGGGTAGCTCACGAATTGGCTCACCTTCAACCTTGGGAGGTTGGTCAAAGAGTGTGGAACAGTGACTTCCCATCTCATGTACTTGCTATTGCTTCTGATGATTTAATTAATTAAGCTCTCCTGATGGGGTTTTATCAAAAAAAAAAAAAAAAAAAAAAGAAATAAAAGCAACAAAATAAAGGATATAGAACGAAGAAAAACTAGCCTCGCGCATATTGTACTCTTCCAAAACAATATTAGCATCTTTCTCCAACCTGGCATAAACGGTCTCCTTGTTTGCCCTAGGCAAGAGCATAACACCTCCACTGTAAAATAAATTGATAAATAAAATAAAATAGGGTAATGATATATGTAGTTCAGGATTATGTATAAACATTAAATATACATCCTAAAATTAAGTTGAAAATTCATGATAAAATCACACGTAAGAGTGATTAATGTAATTTATTTTCAACATTTTCTTTATTTTTTACTCCATTTTTTAACTTCTTTTTAAGGGTTATGTTATCATTTTCCAAGAAAATAAACCACCACAAATATTTTTATTACATTTCCAGCCCATCATTAATCATGTTGCGGAACATTAATCATCATCATATCACTTTATTCCCAAATATATTACTCGTAACAATTGCATTAGTAAGCTAACAAGATTTGACAGTTTCTAGTTAAACTTACAAAATACTTAAGATTCAATTATGAACCCTTTCTTTTTCTAATCGAAGTTTGGGTGAACTATTCAAGAAATATTACCTAAAATCTGTTGTGCTATAAACCTCATTTTCTATATGAGGTAAATTAGATCCCTATAGTTTAGCCTCATATTGAAAAAGATGACCAAAATATCTTTTCACATTATTCTTATCCCTTTAAATTAAAGATCAAATCTTAGTCAAATATGAATATATGATAAGCAAAAATTAATCACCTAATAATGTTCAAGTTAACCGGTCTAGCAAGGGTCTGTTCATATTTAATTATTTTCAGTTCAGTTCAGTTCCAATCAGTTCAGTTCAGTTCAGCTCCAATCAGTTCAGTTCAGTTCACCTCTTAATTTCCCTCTCTCATAAAATATTCATTTCAGCTTAGTTCAGTTCAGTTCAGCTCCAATCAGTTCAGTTCAGTAAATATGAACAAGCCCTAAGTCCTAACCTCAAGTATTGACCATAGATGAAACCAAATTCTGAAGATTCTTGAAGTGTGGAGTATTGGCTTAGTTGGTTCACGTAATTAATTTTAATTGATCAGTAATTAACGGCTGAATAATCATATATATTGGTATATACAAAACGAAAGATTGATAAACCTAAGTCTAAGGAATCATGATAATATCTAGAAACAAATGGTTTACAGATTAAAAAGTGGAGTAAATATAGCAAAACCTATGAATTTAAAAGCAGTCTTGATTTTGTCATCTCGGCTTAATTTAATAAACATTAAAAAGTAGAGTATATTTGACAGTTGTGCCTAATCAAATGTGTCAACTAAAATAAGACGTCGGTAAAATATGATATAAATAAATACAAGGTTAGGAAACGTACATAGAAGGAGGCTGTCGAGGAGCACGCTGCAATGCTTCCTTTGAAATGTCATACTTGACACTCCTACATGCATGAAGAAATATTCATGGTTGAATTGGATACGCAAAATAAAAAATATAATTATGATAAAACAGATGTGATAAGAGAGTTAGCTTACCTAAGTTGGTCTTCTTCGTCGTTAATATCACTATCAGTGAATTTGTACAACCAAAAGCTGCAAAGTGAATGAATCCATATTAGAAAAGTAAAATAAAGATTTAAACCTATTGACATATTGTTTAGCCGAAATTAATTAAAATAGCATATGCAAAATAATCAATTGCAAAATCATTATAAAACATAATGGAGGCGTTTGGTTCGCGGACTAGTATGCAGAGTGATATGGGTTTGGAATCAGGAATGGGGTTAAGGTGGTATCGGGTTGGATTTGATATCGGGGTTGCAATTTTATACCTAGATTGGGGTTCATCAGTGTCCGTCATATCAGAATAGTCGCTTCCACTTTCCTCGTTATCGGAAAATGTATTATTGTGATCGTCATCCTCTGGTTTTCCGTTGAGATCCAACTGTTGCATCCGCATCATCTCTTTTTCCATGCTCATATTCTCAGTTTGTATTTCCAATAACGCTCTTCGCCTTTTCATCTCCTCAATATGTGACCTTACATCCTTTTCACTTCCACTTCCACTCCCTTCTCCCGCGCGCTCAAAATCGTCGTCGGAAGATAAACGAAGATCATCAACAGAATTTGAATTATTCATTGCCATCAATGATTTCAGAGAGACTTCTGGTAAAATATAATCGATCAAAACCCTTTATACAATCTCCAATATAGTAGATTGGTGGTAACAACTAACAAGTATGAGTCTATTACTGTATTTATATATATAAAAAAAAGTATCAGTAAATTATTTTTTACTTGAATATGGAATAGGAGTTTTATTATGATTAAAATATTTACTATTGTTTGATTATGGAATAAGAGTTATTTTAGGATTAGGAAACATTAACATTATATAGAGAGTACACCCTATAAATATGTTTTTTTTTTTTTTTTATAAGAGTAAAGATTTTTTTTTTTTTTTTTTTTTTTTTTTAATGGGTGATGCTATACGTGGTTAATGCCAATCTGTGATTAATGTAAATTTATCTATAACATTATATACACACCCTATAAGTTTTCAAAAAAAAAAAAAAAAAATTATTTTTTTTAATGGGTAATGCTATATGTGGTTAATGTCAATCCATATGATTAATGTAAATTTATCTTTAATATATTTTTTTTAGCTCCTCATGTTTATCATTTTCCTATATATTTTCCTTTTGCATATAATAATAATAAAAAAAAAAAACAGAAGAAGTATTAAAGTGTGATCACAACTTCATTCAATTTTTTTTATTTTATTTTATTTTTGACGGGAACTTCATTTAGCTCTACAGTAAATTATTGTAGACCCAAAATTTGACACTTTCAAATAATATAATCACATTCTGGATGATATAATCACTTTTTTAGATGATATAATTATCTATTTGTGATCATATTTTGAATTATATAATCTCATATTAAACCATTTAATGAGATAATATAATTATCTTTAGGATGATAAAATTTAAAAATCATGTTTTGAATGATGTAATTTACTATTTGATAGTACTTTTTATAATGATAAATTCACCTTTTGAGTTATACATTTACATAACAGTTTCAAAATGATATAATTTATTGTAGACCGGATCTATTTTATTCTTTGTATTAAACCTTACTCAGCCTCACTTGCAAGCTTCAACTCCCAAGTGATGATTGGAAACGAAGGAAGTACCTTGTATGAAACTAGTAATTCTTTCTAGCCCACATTCAAATGGTCAGATAAAAACTTGATTGTATATATTTCCTTTATCAACTTTAATGTTACAATTTTTACAAATATACACATGTTAACCACACAGACTAATCCTACAAAATTTAATATGAGCTAAATGTACAAGTTAGGGTACAAATGCTCGATCATTACAGGTTTCTCCCAGAAGTACACAATGCCAGATACAATCACTCAAATTAAGTAGAATCCTCTAAAACATGGACATGCAGCAAAGCATCCTTGAACACTTTTGAAGTTTCATGATTCGTGGTTATTCAGATTGGGGCCTTTGTGATGAACTGCACTTCGATAAAAAAAAAAAAAAAAAAAAAAAAAAAGAGTTTTCCGTGGCTCCTAGAAGGTGTTCATTATGATCCTAAGCAATATCCAGCAATAACAGGAAGGTATCATACGGCAATACCAGAAGTTGACTCAGGTATAGTTCAAGCTAGTTTTCAACATATTCACAAGAGAACATTATTGTCCAACTGGATCAGTTTTACTGAACCGTCACCTCCACATGTGAGGAAACCATCAGAAATAACTTGAATATCTGTGACACCAACCTGCCATATCAAGGATGTATTTAGTAAAAGTAGATATAGATTTCAAATTTTGATGTAGAAATTAGTTTACTCACCCTAGTAACTCCTCCAAAGCTTTGAGAACTACGCTGAAGAAATGTATGTCTCTCATGCAATCTTGGCCAATGAAAGACCAGGCTAGCTCTCTTAGCATCCCAAAGTTTAACATCTCCATCCTTGCTTCCAGTCAAGAAAAAACTAGTATTTGGAATCGTTGCAATCTTAGAAATGCTCCCTGTTGTGAAAATTCAAAACATAGCATGTCAAGCAGATACAATTTAAATTAACAGGAAATCTGAGAAACCAGACTTTACCTGAGTGAGCCTTTGGTATATACCATAACATTCCATGTCGATTCTGATCTCCGACACTTGAGGAGTGTTCAGATCGTATATCTATAGCAGCTGTATCAGATCTCTCAGCACTGTTCAAATGTCTCTGTCTTTTGGTCTTTCCTGTGGCTATATAACGGAAATCATGAAGTCCAACGTCACCACCTTTTCCACCAGTAACAATTAGGGGAGAAATAGAACCAGTTCCCACATCATTATCAAACACAGCAATGGAACTAGCACCACCTACACCAAGAGGCCAAAACGGTTGAGAGAACATAATCATATATGTGATAACAGTTTGTGATGGCTTGTCAGCTTGCAATATCTCAAAATATAAGTGAAAGCTATTGTAAGATCAATAAGTAGATTCGTGATTCAATAACTACTTTTAGCAACATTTCTACTGTTTGTTACTCCCTGGAATAGCAATATAACATCCTAAAGCTGATAGCAACTTGGGCAAGATATAAATAGCTAAGAATGTTTTCTCTTCTGAAATTAGTACCTTCATGGCACATCACAGAAGCTCGGGAGCTCGATGGGGGAGCTAGTGTATCCCATATAACCACATTAACACCATTTGAACTGTAACCAGAAGCAGCAATAACTGATCCACTGGTTGCCACGTAGCAGACATCCCTGTCAAATCAAATAGCAACCATGTAACTATTCACCCCAAAAAAAAAAAAAAAAAAAAAAAAAAAAAAAAAAAAAAAAAACATATAAGCTTAATCAATGCAGAAAGGGACAGAAGCTTAACATATTTTGTACATCAAAAGCCTCCACTTAAAGCATAAAAGATATTGGAGGGAAATCAATATGCAGCTGCCCCCCCCCCCCCAGCATGACATAAAACTCGAAAACAAAAAAACTTCATCCATTATACAATATAAATGATACAAGTGCCCAATAAATGCAATCAATTACACGCCCAATTTCTTTCCAAAGTCCATCCACTTTTGGAAGCCAGAAAAGCCAGTATATTTTGTTTTACCATGTTAGTGAGAGTTTCTATCAAACGTGAGCAGATAAAGTGTCTTTATGTTTCATATGGTCTTCCAGAAACGGCCATAAGGATGTGTACTTCACGCCCCAGCTCATCAAAGGTACATATTTTGCAGTTCTAAGTTCGATGCAAAGCACAGCAATGGTGAAAAAGAAGCAATAACAGTCACATGCATATTTTAAGTCTAAACACTAGCCTGCATAGCACAATATCATAATGTACAATGTGGGAAACAACTCATGAGAAAGCATGTTTGTTCCTTCTCCTTTAAGAATAATACTTACGACACATGACCATTAAAGCAGAGAGATGACTCAGTTGGCCTGACATTGCTCCTCCCCCCACCTCCAATTGCCAGGCGGACACAGTTCCATCTGATGCACTGCTAGCAAATCTGTGGCCACAGTGATCAAACTGTAAACTAGTAACAGACGGAAGAGCATATGGAGGAGGTATATTAGCTGCAGCTATTATTCCATAAGTTGCAGCAGCTTTCTCTTCACCAAACTGCAGTCATTATATATAAATTCAGCAATATGAGGACGTGTATACAAGCAAGCAAACAAGAATGAAAAAATAAAGTTACCCTAGCTAATGACAACAATGTAAATATTATATATTTCTTTACTATTCTATATATTATTACTAAATTCAAAGAAGAATATTAGGTCAATTTCAATAAGAGCTAAGATGTCTGAAAATTTGATAGAGATGTAACCATATAAAATTGTTTAAATTTAGGAAAGTGTGTTTTTGTCATGAATTTTAATTTTATACACTTTTCAAGAGTGTATTTCATGCTTATATGTAGCCCTAAAGGCTATGTATAGCATTACCCTAAAAATAAATGTCATACGAGAAGCAATGAAGATACAGTTACCCTCACAACAATGTGTCATCAAGACCAAATTTTATGACTTATATACAAACAATTTTACTGGTCACATAGAAGATATGTTAAGATATCAGAAAAAAAAATCACATTGACTGACTCATAATTAATTTCTTGCACTCCTTAATTAATACCAATTTAGAAAGTGTATGCTTATATGCAGCCCCATGAGAGAATATGCATAAGAGATTAACATTAACAGCTTGTTAAGAAGTGAACTATTATACTGGGATATTCTGAAATGCAAACTAAAATTAACTTCTATCTGATGTATTAAGTTTTGAGACAAGGGTTCCTACTACTAGAAATTTAACCACAGTTTGTAGCCTCTTTAACACATTTAAAGCAAAAATATGCAATATTGCAATTGAAAGATCTTTATGTAGTCATATACCTCCCATAGGTAAATGTGAGTGTTGCTAGAACCAACTAGAAAGAAAGGCCTGGAAGGATGAGCAGCTAAAGCACTTCCATTTACATTATTCAATGTAGCTGGTGGATCAACACAATGGTCAAATTCCTCTTGAATTCCCCATCCCATGCCAGTGGCACCAATACCAGCATAACCTGGGATCCCAAATGCACCACCACCAGTTAAATCATTTCCAAGTCTTGCTTGAGAACCAAAACCATTGGTAGCTACACCTAATCCAAGAGGTGAACCACTATCACTTCCAGGACCAGCACCAGGAGAGACGCATGTAGGAACTGGAGTAGAATCGGTACCAGCCCAACCATTCTGTGGCCAATCAGCTTGTGCCCAGATATAGTCTGATGGATCTCTAAAAGGCAATACATCACCCCAACTAAAGAAACATATTCCCTGTACAATGTAAGATTGAATTATTAGGTCATAGAGGCATATTTATGGTAATATTGATAAATTTGGTCAGGACAGGATTAAAGACACAAGCTTCTTCACAACGCAAAAGATATGGGAACAACTCTCATTAATACAGTTGCCTTTTGATTAATTCTTCCTTACTTCATAACTGAACAAGCATAAACAAGTTCCACATTGTTATACCAACATAAACAAGATCACCAGCATGAATAACATGATGGCAACCTCATCAGATTAGTTGGGTTGTGAGAGGCGAATAGTGACCCAGACAGCAAGCAAATACTCACAACTTGGCCAACCAAACAGGGATTTTTTTTTTTTTTTTTTTTTTTTTCCATTCACATAAAGCCCAAGATATTAATTATAAAACAAAATAAAATAAAAACAACTGAAGATCTTAAGCCAAGCACTCATTATTCTCAGTAGTACCTTACAAACTATAAGTGAGTTTATATTTCACACTACTTTCTACGCTACACAAAACAAGAAGTTTCTTATGCACAACAATGTACCTTTTTGTTTCTGGCAAGTGCAGCCTGCTGTTGTTCTATGGAACTAATACAAAACGCCTGTCCAATAAAGATAGTCATTAAATTCAACATAATGTTGTAAGGCAATAGTTCTGAAAATGATGATTACTACAAATATGTCCAGAGATAAAACTAACCTCCAATAGTTCTCCATTTCGCCTGTAAATTTCTTTAGGACTGTTGAAAGGAACCACCTTTTTGGTGACAGCTTCCCCCTTTCTATCAGAATCCAGAACGTCATTACTCTGTTCAGAACCTGCAGAAGGGCTTTTACTTCTATTACCACGAGGACTGCTATCAAATATACCTTCTTGCTTATAACTTTCCAGTTTTTCATGCTCTCCGAGAACACCCATATGCAAATGATTCCACCCTTTACCAGGCTTCCAGTGAATGAGCTCTGACAACTTAACTGGTAATTGAGCAAGCATTTCAGAGACAGTTTTAGGACAATTGCAGATTGTTAGTAACTTAGAGCTTGAACATAAATTATCTTTATCAGAAGTTTCTGAGAAACCAGAACTTCCATCCTGATGCTCACGAAGCACATTAGAAGTAGATTGGTTTGATTCCTCCAACCATGTTAGGATAGGTAGAGAGGTCCCACTCTGTACTTTCTGCTGAAGAAAAATGGCAAGCTGCCTTGCAGTATGCGGTGGTATATGAGTGAAGGTATTTCCCATCGTTTCAATAAATATCATTAAGACCTGTCTAACTTGTTTCAGAGAACAATTACTATCAGGGTGGAGAGATAAACTAGAATCCAGGACAGATGTCTTAGGTGCATCATCATAAGATAGTTTACTAAATAAAAAATTCAGCTGGCATTCAATAAACTTAGATAAATGTTGCCACAAACACGACTTAAGAATAATCCATATCTCATCTTCAGGAATTATAAACAACGTATTCCCTCCATTCTCCTGCTGCAATCCTTGAGTGCCCAGTGAACCATTAAGGCCTGACGGTTCGAGGCTGAGTGCCTCAACCACCTGTCCAAGTATAGTCCTCAAACTTACAATGTCAATTTCTTCATATATTCCATCAGTGCATGACACCAAAACAGGTCGCAACATTGCATCAAGAGCTTTCAGGTTACGTTGAAGCATTGCTGAAGTGAAATATATACAATACTTGCATAAATCAAGAGCAATAATGCACTGACCAGCAAAGTTTCCAGAACTACCACTACAATGCTTCATTAAAGCAGCTTCTAGGTTGGAGATTGATAATATAAAACCCTGCATGTAGAATTCCAATAATTGGAAGAAGCAATATGGTTTGACATCAGACAAATTCTGCTCAGATGAAGACAAGACCCTGGAACTAGCTATGCTACAAGCATTAATAAATCTTGGAAGCGAATAAGACAAACGTTCAGTCACATCTACAAAATGTTTGATCAGCCAGGATGAAGTACAGTCATTATGGTTTGTTGGAGGCAAATGAACGTGAGAAGCAAAACCTTTACAGCCGTAGAGCAACAGCTTATCACTGTCTAAAGAAACAAAAATCTGCATCAAGATTTAGAAAGCTTAGCATGTTTAAAAACCAAACTAAACAGGGACAATCAAATGATTGAATACTAACTTACCTTATCAAGCAATACATCCCGGGCCACAGAAAATTTCTGCTCCAGATAAGCAAATTCGGAATCCAAAAGCTGTTCAAAATTTCCAAGAAGAGCGCCATATTGACTTATCTCATGCCCCAGCGAGCTCGCATTGAAAGTACTAGAATTTGATAATACTGAACTAGTGGTAAGCCAGCATGGATGCTCCTTAAAAAGTTTGGCGGCATACTGCATGGCTAGATCTAATTTGACTTGGTAAACCAAATGACAGGCTACCTCATGTGAAAGCCACCTAAAAGAATCAGCTGGAGATGGAAGCAGTATCCTGGGAAGAATTTCAGAATCTTCACCCTTTGATCTTTTATCCGGAATTCCAAGAATGCTGGCAGATGATGATAGGCATTCCAAAGCTTCAAGCTGACCACATTATAATGCCGGTCAAATTTAACGAGAAATTGATTAATCAACAAACATTCATGTTATTATCCAAACAGTAAGCATCATTCACTTGTAAGAAGTAGCATACTGAAACTTGACGCCTCTTTGTCTAAATAACAAAGGAATTACAAGGATATGACTAAGGAAAAAATATTTGATTAGCATTTTAACAATACTAGAAAACAGTTGAACTAGACTTACCGGAAGGCCACGTTTGTTAAATCCAGAAGCAGTCATCACTATAGTCCAACGACACAAAATTGCAATGTTCTGCTCCCCAACAGCATTTTTTAGGACATTCTTGGCTGTCAACATTTGGCAGTACTGACCAATACTAGGGTCAAGAAAAGCGGCAGATCTAAATGAATTTTCAAACTCAGTGGCATAAGAATCCCCTTGCAAACCAAGAACAATTAGAAAGGACTGGAGGTAATTACCCAACACCCACTGCAAAGAAAGAACTGATAGCTTAGAAATGAACAGCATAATATCAAGAGTATTCTCAAACAAAGTATCAAAGATAGTCGTAACAAGCCACCTCAAGAATACTCGCAAGCCAGTAGTCGCCTTTCTCAATTGCAGATGGAAGTAAAATCTTTAATATTAGATGGCGCTCCGACGCTCCACCTTGTCCCTCAATGAGCCGGCAAATTACAAGAGCAAGTTGTTCATCTCCAAGAGTCTTAGCACAAACAGTGATAGCAGAAATTGTATCACCTCCAAGCAAAAAGAAAGCAATTGCTAACTCATATTGATGCCTCCCCATCAACACATAAGCATTTTTCAAAGCGGCAGCTCTATGTCTCTCTTCCTGTATGACAACCAATATAACAGATTATACATTAAGCAAGTAGGATATATAGGTTTTGATACAAACAAGCAAGATATAGGTTTCACTGCAACAGTGGTATGACACACTGGTGAAAAACAATACAATTCAGATTATGCAAGGGAAATAGTCAGTTCTTGAGTTAAGATTTAAGGAGCACCTGAAAATTGCGAGATAGAAATGCAACTAGGGGCTTGTCTTTCTCATCCTTACTGATCTTGAAGAGGCCAGTCAAGACTTGAAGTCTATTTAATGCTATGTACAGAAGGGCACACGCCTTTGGATCTTTATTTTTCAGATATCGAGATCTAGCCAGCTTTTCCATCTGCAGAAAAAACTTGTATTTAAATTTTTTTGCAAGCTGCTATGCCAAAAAATCTTAGTAGTACATATGCAGTAAGCAAATCTACAAGAAACAGCAAGCTTCAACAGGGTATAAGCATTCAGATTTCCTATATCAAGAAATCTTTTTAAAATCTATAGCCCATTTTATCTATTCTTCATGATTATATGCTTAATGTATGGTTATACATTAATTATGGCACACTGTACAGAGAAGCAGTGTCTTCTGTGAAGGGACAGCTAGAACATCCAAATATCACCCACGAGGTTTAAAATCAGGAGAAAGAAAGATGACTTAAATAAAATAGAATAACATTAAAATTGTAGCAGAATATAAATATGAATATCAATTGCCCCTGACTGACTTTTGGAACTAGCTTTAAAGCACAAGTACAAGTTCTTGACTTCTATATAGACCATGACTTCTAAGTCTATTTGAAAATACCACAGAATATTTCCTCTGAGCATACTACTGGACAATTCAGACTAATGCATAAGAATTAATGAGCATCTAATACTGTTTCTTGAAACATTAGCCAAAATGTTCTCCTGCTGCTATCTTTGTTTTCTAGGCACTCTTTAGTCTTTAGTCTTCTTCAGATGAACGAGAACTAAATAGGTGTGGAAGACTTCTAGATGGATGGTAAGTTTTTTCATGCAACCTTTAAGAAGTAAATGAATTGGAGGAAAAATAAGGTGATACCAAGCTGGCCTTTAGTTTCTCACTGCATCTAGTTACGGGAACAAGATAACTACTACTCTTGAAAGACTAAGATAAGGTGTATTAAGAAAACTTGTGAGCTTTATGCATTTAACAACTTATATTTTTGGTAAACAAGGAGTAAGCTAAATTGAACTAGATCTATTACCCAAAGAAGTAGATAATCAGAAGATGGAGCATAGCAAGAGAAACATACAGAAAATTATTGGCATTAGTACTCAAAGCAAGATCATACTAAAGCATTTTTTTTTGACAAATGACTAGCCGAAAAAGTTAATTGACACCAACGAGAACTGAGTTCAAAATCAATTTCAATATAGATGACAACTATGACAGTCTGAAGAATACAAGTAGCAACAGTAGAGCAGCTCTAGTGACCAGTGTAGATTTATTTTTTTTTTTTTTTAAAAAAATAAAAAAAAATATCTGTAATGGATCCCTAAAAGCTTCAGAGAGTTCTCATTTCAGCCCAAACTCACTAGAAACCATGACAATATCAGATGAAGGAACTAATTACATAACAACTCCAATATACCTTACTGCGCAGATCTGAAAGATTTGTAAACCAGAACCCAACACCCAA
This sequence comes from Chenopodium quinoa, assembly GCF_001683475.1. Classification (NCBI taxonomy): domain Eukaryota; kingdom Viridiplantae; phylum Streptophyta; class Magnoliopsida; order Caryophyllales; family Amaranthaceae; genus Chenopodium; species Chenopodium quinoa. Next base: position 4,049,440 of record NW_018745454.1, read on the forward strand.
CTTCCGCATATCTTCCCAAGTCGGTTCAGTTGGTAGAATAGTACTAAATAAGATTGCTTGACAATCAGAATGGAAGGCCCAAACCATCACCCTAGAATCAACAACTAATTCTTCAATTGATGGAGTCTTATGGTATCTCCGACGGTAATCCAGTTGCTGTAGCCTTATTCCGCACCAGAACCTTACATCAAACCAATGATAGGTGTCATAAACTACAAAGCATCTAATGTCGGAAAATGATAAAGGTTATAAATAAGTAAACTACAAGAATAAACACTATCAAACAGAGTGCGCTCTTCAAAGACAAAGACCATACAGCTTTTGCTTTTCCGGTGACTGCAGGGGGCGGTTGGGGGTTATTGGACTATAAAAAATAAAAAAAAAACACTTGCCTTGAGGGAAAAAATGTAATATACACACACGTACACACAAAATGCTATCAGTTTTGGTCATGTGGTGCATGTGCCCAGGTCATATACAGTTTCCCACACAAATAGACTGGATTATAATACAGCTAACATGACTCATTACCTAAGCTAATGGATTTTGTTATAGTATTTCACATTAAGTTACCCAAATAGGTGTAGGCAAGTTAAAATCCTGCAGTAGGCCCTGTTCTCTTCAACAGATGTAGATTTCAGATAAAGATATTTATGCTGATCAAAAGCTCATTGTCCAAAACTGATCCTATTAATCATTGAAATTCGTTAAAGTTGAAGAGAACAAGGCTTGGTAGTGCAAAGTTCTTTACCGTTACCTTCTTCCTGTGTCATCAAGGCTTCCATATGCTGAGGTCGATTGTGAATTACTAATTTCATTCAGAAGTTCTATAATTGCAAGCATCTGCATCTTCTGTGAACCAGTAAGATCATGATGACCATGCAATTTCTCCAGTATTTTATGAAATCCATATGACTCAGAGCTTGTGGCAGATGCAGCGGGCACACAGTTCATAGCATCACCCGCAGAAGTATCTGCAAAATGCATCAGCCCTTCATCTGAATTCCGAGAACAATTGTTTGTGTCGAAGTTATTGCTCCACTGGAGTCCTTGACTAGCTCCTACTTTTAATGACTGTCCTTCGAAATACTTTGAGAGATTAATCTGTGTAATAATGATGCTAGACTTTGGTGGAGAAACTCCTTGGCCAATGGCGGAATTAGAGGTTAAACACTCAAAAAGATGACAAACAGCTACATATGCACGTCTCCAGTTGCCTATAACATTTTAGAGCACCCATTTAATAAATTACAATAGCAGCACCAAAAAATGCTAAAATATCAAATTTCAATGTTAATCAATCAATCAATCACAGAATATTAAATCTCAATGTTAAGAGTAACAGAAATCTTTGTATCACAGAAAACACATGGTTACAAAGTGAAAATTGGAACATTGTCTTTGACTCACAACAAAAACACCGAATTATTACGATCAGATGCAGATAAAATTTACACTTCTTCAGGCATCAATACTTGCATGATTCAAACAGTCCAAGAAGATAAGTGTTGGTCCTTTCTGATGAAGCCCAGAAGAGCAAATAAGAAATTATACCGAATCCTATTGAATTCTAAAATTTCCAACAAAACAAACCCTCGTGTATACAAATATAGCACTTGATAAGATGGCTTGAAATAAAGGTTAAGGTAAAAAAATAATAATAATAATAATAAAAAATGACTGTAAATATTTGTTCTCTTGGAATATATGATTGTTGTCTTCAAGCAGAGCATATAATAGAACAGGAAAGGCCAGCAAGTGTAGTGGAGAACTCGACATCAGCAGTTCATTGTCTTTCCTAACTGGCTGGCATAAGCCTTTTCCAAAACCAAAATAACAATTTTTTCCCTATCTAACCAAATTAACAAATTTTTTTCCTATCTTTTTTTTTTTTTTTTTTTTTTTTTTCCCCTATTTCTTATAACATAGAATACCAAATATGTAATGATTAAACATACCTGAATAAATATTTGTCAAGAGTGCCTCAGGGTGGTAGAAAGGCAGAGGACCAGCTAATTTTTCAGCAACAACTGTCATCTTCAAGAAGCAATTCTTGTTCAATGGGATAATGTTTGGTTCAGTACCATCTCCAATCAGAAGGCTACGTACATCATCATGTGCCTTTGTCAAAGGAGGGCAGAAAGAATCTCTCTCACTGCTTTTTTCAAATGACAACTCTTCAAAGACTTGAATTTTACCCACAGAATAATCAGTCGAATGCTTGTTACCTTTATATAATGACCAGTGACTGAAGAGAGTAAAGTAATTCTCATGAATAACTACAAGTGTACCCCTAGGCCCTATAACAAAGTCACAGATAGTAGGCGAAGTACGCACAATGGCAATGCAAACCCAGGAGGACGATTCTGGCAGTTTTTCCAGGTCATGTGAGATCTGAACACTACAAACTCTTCGGGAATAAATGTGCAGCTCATTCTGGAAGCAGACCCCAAGAAATAATATATTTTCTATTTGAAACCAAGTGAAAGCCACAATTTTACCATTCAAGCATATCTTGTCTTCCAATTCCAGAGTCCCAGCACCTGTGAGATGCAGAGGTTCCCATATATATAACATGTTTACATTATTTCTATGACCATCTGAACATATTGTTGCAATCTTTTGACCCCAATCAGCTACAGCTATAGCAGTGACAGGGCTTTGAAGGGAACTAATTATACCTACAAGCTCAAAAGGAGTCTGACCAACTGATAAATCAGATAGGTTAATCCTCCAGAGTCTTGATCTACCATCTGAGTGTCCTGTGGCCATGTGAAATGGAAAGTTGTTAAGACAAGAATCATTTACCAACTTGTTCTGCAGATAATGCATTGATAAACTAGGAGACACCACAGAGATACTTGTAATGTCATTATGAACATCTGACAAATCTGATGAACACGGACTCACAGCCATGAAATACGTTTTGCCAGCAAAGTCAGTTTTATACATACATATGCTGCAGTCAGCATTATATCCAGTGTCAGAATTGTACAGGTGGACTCTTTCACAATGCTCATAGGAATGCAAGGTCAATTTCCAGGACTGAATTTCACAGCTCTTCATCCATACTCCCATAAGAAAGAAATTATTGAATTTGATATTCTCTTCACGAGTGGAATGTAAGGGAACTGAGACAATTTTGTCAGGCCCATCTAAGTGATCACGCACGGCGAAAGGAATAGTGCAGAGTTTATGGCATAGTATATTGTCTTCTTCAGTAACGCAAGTTTTAATGATAAGGCAGTCTATTCCCTGAGCATGTCCAATGAGAAGAATCTGGTCTTCTTCCAACCATGACGGCGCCCAATACAAGCTCATATTCTGAGATATAGTATACTGCAGGACAAGGTTTCCCACAATTTTCCATGAAGGAGTGAAGGTTGGCAGACCAGAAAGGCTATAAGAATTGTTGGAAATCGACCAGAACATAAGTAGCCCATTAGAATCCAAGGAAACAGCTAGTTCAACTTCATTTGTACAAGGATGAACAGCAACTTGTAAAATTTTACCAGTGTGACCTAGAGTATCCAAGATTCTAACAGATTGACATGACAATTTATCTGTTTCACGTACTAGAGAAGATTTCTCCTCTACCTTCTGTAATGATTGATCATATAACACTGACCAGATAAAGGAGTTACAAGGAAATAATTGAAGTAACGAGCATATGGCTGGTGGACCAAAGAATCTATTCCTCTTGATACTGACTTTGTTTAAATAAGATTCTCTGTAGCACCTTGGACCAATATTTCTACAGGAGCTTCTCATACCAGGCTCCGACACTTCCTGCTTCTTCCATAATGTCACTCGTGGAGACTGCATTGTAGCAATGTCATCAAGGCAGTGCACAGCCCAAAACGTGAGCATTTGGCCAGGACCGATCCCAATCAACCACTCACAACTGCCAACCTCGTCACTTTGGCATCTCTCACCGGTGAAATTTTTGTTAAGTCCATCTCCCCCACAAACCATGCCATCTATTTCCAGAGCCCACTCTAAGAAAATATCTTTGCCCAGAGTACCACCCAATGATTGATTAATTTCGATGGAAGTAACCACACAAAAAGATCGTCTTAGGTTTGAAGTTTCACGGTTATCTTTACTGCCCTTCCGCATTCTGCTGTCATCAATCTCACACCACAACCTGACAGTCCCATCTACACTGCTAGTTAGCAGAACATGCCTTGTTGCATATAGAAAATCTCCATTTAATTGGCGTCCTCCACAAGGTCTCCACTGAATCGCCAAAACAGGTTGAGGATGCCGTAATTCAGCAGCAACATATCCAGCTTTTCTATCATACTGGAACACACTAACACAACCACTTTCATTACAAGGCACATTAACTAATCCATCAGCATGATGATTAGTAGGATATGCACCAGTTGCTGAAAGTCCATCAAGCGACCAAGTCGCGGAAACTAGAGTTTGAGGAACCTTCATTCTGAACTTCCATGCTATCTCCCAAGACTTTATGTTTCTTTTCCATAAAACTACTTCTTTTCCTGCAGCTATTATCCCATCTCCGGAGCCCGTCCACGCCACAGCCTCAGCCTTGGCAGATTGCACCAATGTAGCAGTCTGACTCCAACAAAAAGAACCTGAATATGAGTAAATTAATTGATCCCGAACTTTAAACAAACAGCAGCATTAGTCCGCAAAATTGATGAGCACTTGAATTAGATTCTTAGCATTGTTAGCAAGTAAATTCAAAAAATATGCAAAACAATAAACTCCTGAGCTCTATCCATTAGTCCCGAACTCAATACAAACAACATTAGTCCAAACAACATTAGTCCAAAAATTTGATCGCACATAAACTGAAATTCATAGCAATTAAATTCAACAAATTGTAACATAAATAAACTCCTGAGCTCTTCCAATGTATAAGATCCATTAATCTACATCCATGGCATCAGAACTAAAATCTCATGTTCAAATGAATTATTCAGCGTTAATAAGCTCAATATAAGTTCAATTCAGATAATTCTACGAATTTCAATGAGTATCTTACAATCTAAACTCTAGAAACAACAATTCGCACAAAATTCCAGTCCTACAAAATCGAAATTTGTAAAAACTGCAAAAAATACCTGGAGAAGAATCATAATGAAACAGAAAAACATGATTATCCGCGGCGGCAGCAAGATCGCCGGAAGAAGGAATCGCCGGCGACCAAGCGACGGAGACTACGTCGGGGAAGTCGGAAGAAGGGAGAAGTTCGAATACTTGCCGGAAAACAGGGCCAATGCGAGACTGTTGCGGGGAGAGAGGGGAAGGAAAGTGAGAAATAACGAGGAGAGAGGAAGCTCCATAAGCAATCCATGAGTATCCGGCGAAGTCCGGCAACCAATCGACGGCGGAAGATCCGGATTCTGACAGGTTTGGAGAAGGTGGAATTGTTTCTGATTTGATTAGTTGCAGAGGAAGGTGGTCGGTTAGATCGGCGGCGGAAGGTTCTGCCATTGTTGTGGGTTTTGATGAGGTCGAGTTTTGATGGAATGATGTGATCTTTGAGTCGGAGGTGAAGATATTTCTAGTTCAATGGAAAATACTAAAGAGTACTTTTGACTGTTGTGAATTTGAGTTTACTGCCAAATTTTACCCCCAAATTTTTTGATTGAATATCAATAAATTCAAGGGTAATGTTATATGTAGCCCTAAGAAATATATATAAGTATTAAATACATTTTTGGAAATTATAAAATTAGAAATTTATGATAAAAACACGCGTAAATCAGTGTAATTAGTGTTTATATATATTAGGGCTTGTTTTCGTTAAAATAAAATTATATAAAAGGCTATGTATAGCATTTTCCTAAATTCAAATTAGGGCTTGTTTTCGTTAAAATAAAATTAGGACTTGTTAATTACTCTCTCCGTTTTAATATACTACCTCCGTTAACAGTTATTTGCAACAAAAGGAGGTAGCACAGACTCCTAGGCAAAAGTTTTTAAACATCATTATTGAAATATAATGGATGTAGTTAAGTATTAATCTAACACACACACACAAAAAAAAAAAACCTTTAAACCATTGAAACTCATAACCACCGAAACCACCACGAAACCCAGAACCACCACCACCACCCAGAAGAGCCACGAAATCCAGAACCATCACCGCCCATAACCACCACGAAACCCAGAACTATACCACCCATAACCACCACGAATGGAACCACCACGAAACTCAATCAAGCCGAAACCACCACGAATTGAACCACCACGAAACCCAATTAAATCAAAACCACCCACGCCACCCCCACGAAACGAAACCCACAAATACCCATGAAACCAGACCCACCCACCACGAAGACCCACCCACCACGAAACTCACGCCACCCCACGAACCATATCTAAAACCCCTAAAACCACCCCCACGAACAAGACAAACCCAATTCCACGAACCCAAACCCACGAACCGGACGAACCCAAACCCAAATCGCAAGAGGATATAGAAGGGGGAAGATAAACCAAAATGTAGAGTTAGGGTTCTGGAGATTTCAATTGAATAAGGGTTTGGGAGATGAATGATTTTGTTGAAGGTGAATGATTTTTGGTGAAAATGATTATAATAATCAGATTCATTAGGTAAAGAGTGAAATCAGGTTAGTGATTTAATTAGATGTCTAAGTTGTTTAAGTACGGGTAATATGGTCATTTTGTTGACAAAAAGTTACTAAAAGTGGAAAGAAAAAATTTGTTGCACATAATAGGTAGCTTCCCAAAATGGCAAATGTTGCAAATAACCGTTAACGGAGGTAGTACTTTGATTTTTTTTCGACAAGCGGAACGATTGTATTGAATCGGTGTAACCTCTCCCAAGTCTTAAACATCCGCACCTTCAAAAAGCCCTTTGGTGGGATCTGATCTCGTGACTTTTAAGTCATGTAGTCAAACCTTGCTTAGGGTTTTTTTTTTTTTTTTTTTTTTTTTTTTTTTTTTTTTGACGGAAACTTTGCTTAGTTAAGTATCCTTACAATTAATGTTTACAATTTGATAATCTCATTGCAAATACATATTGATTAATCATTATTGCAAAAATACATTTAAGAAAGAGCTAAACAATTTGGTAATCTGAATATATAAAATGAGTTTTGAAAGATATTAATTAGGTTGTAATGTAAGAATATAATCATTGTGTTTACGTGAATCACATCTATTGATATAAAGCGGATAACTAAGAAGGTAGATAAAAAAAATACTACACCTACAAGTACTAATTGAGCTTTCTCAAGGATATGTGAGGTATAGGGGTAGAAAACACTTAGACTTACGAAGTGCGGATAATGATACAAACCTTTTTTTTCTGGGTGTTTAAAGAGCCACAACGATGGGGTGAGAGTCGATCCTAAAATATCTTGAAATCAGGCAGAAAAGTAACAAATTACTTTAGCAAGATGGTTCAAATTTTCACTTAGGCAATAGTAGTACAACTGTACATTTGTACAATATTGGAGTATTGGACTAGGAAAATAAAACACAATATTGACCCTTTTGCAATCTTTACAAAAACACCCCTATATCAAACATCAAGTTATGAAATTATCCAATCACTCATTTCCCAAACAATGGCATATTTGTAATTGTAACGTCTTATTTGGGGCAAAAGCCTTGACTGTACCATCTCAGCGCCAAAATCACCCACTACATATATCAACCCTTTCTCGTCCCTGTAATCAGTTCAGCACAACAAATTCAAACCTCCATTTTCTCTCTCATCAATGGCTTCCATTGAATCAGATAACAACAACCTCATTCCAGAAGAAATCACCGAAATTCCACCTCCACCAGAGAAACCACATTCTCCTTCTCTTCAACGTCATGTGGCCTTCAGCGTCGTCAACGAAAATGAAGAAATCGACAACAACAACAGCAGCTCCGCCGTAACAACCACCGAAGAAAGTGCTTCTTCGTCGGAGAATCCAGACACCGGAGGTTCGGAGCAGAGTTCGATTACTGTTGACAGTGTTTGTCTCGAAGCAACACTGCGCCCAGTTTCCGTCAGGTCTTCAACTTCGGCTGCAAACCTCGAGAGCTTGTGCGAGCAGACCGGAAGCGCCGGAAAATGCAACGGAAATACGCCGAAATCAGGAGGTGCGGTGAAATCCAACGGTGCTAATGGATATTTTCAGCATCCTATTCCTATAGCAGAGCATCCAATGGTGAAGGAGGCTTGGAGCTTGTTAGAGAAATCTTATGTTTACTACAAAGGAATATCTGTTGGAACTGTTGCTGCTTCCGATCCTAGTGCTGAGGCGCTGAACTATAATCAGGTATATTTTCTCTCATGACGTCTTTTCGTCTTTGCCGGCGATAATTTTTACTGTGATTTCTTAAGATTCTAGTTTTATTTGGATTTTAATCTATGCGAAAATGATCTGAAGATTTATTAGCAATTATCATTACACTTCTTATTTTCTAGCTTTTGGTCCTTTGATATTGTTTCTTAACATTTATTTTCCAGATTTAGTTGGTCATCGTTTGGAGTAGAATACTTTAGTGGTGTTGTTTTTAATCTACATTTTCATGTATTTGTTCAATATTTGGAATACGTACTGCATAATTTAAATTTATGGCGTAGATTAATGCGAGATCGTCTCTGTTTTTCAAAAAAAATTACAAATATTTTTGTTTTACGGAGTAGCGAGCATTTATACCGTATCTGCTTAGCTTTACTGGAATTTTTGTTGATTATTTTGTGGTCATAGCAATTATTTTGTAGAAGTGTTTGACATTTATGAATTTAAAACTCTCGAGTTTGCGAGGATAAATTTGTTTTCCGTATTTGTTCTGGAGCTTACGCAGCAGATTTCTCTGGATTTATTAGTTGTCATTTTGATTTAAATCATTTTACTATCCACAAATTGAAATATAAAGCATAGCAGGTAATAGGTAATGATTTCTGTTGTGCTAGGTCATTGAAAAATCATGTTATTTGTTGCTGGTTGCACAACCAAATTTCCATGTCTAGATGCAATTGACGTGTATTTCTGTTTAAAATGGTGAATAGGACGCATAAAATGTACTAAATCTTGAGCAATGGCCAATGTGATATGCTACTATTTGCACACAATTAGTGTTGTGCACTGGGGTGTACGCAAGAGCCCTAGCCCCTAAAGTATAAGATATTAAAGCTGGTAGATAGACGTGGTTTATTTGGCAAGTAACTTAGTAAGAAGTAACAGTTGTTACCCTGATAGATAGTATACATCTTCTTAAAGACTTTAGATTATTGCTGCTAAATTATTCATGTTATGCTGGCCTTTTATATTGCATTGCACAGTGTTGCCTGAATCATTCATGTTTCACTGGCTTGAATTTGTCATTCATGCTTTGTAAACCACAAGTGAAAAGTTATATGTTGGTCGAAACTTGAAGAACTATCAGATACAACTTTTCGTGCAAGGTCTTCAACTCTTCCTACATGATTATTGGACTTGGAATACCAAGGTTTTGTGTGTGTGTGAGAGAGAGAGAGAAAAAAATACTAGTTAAATTTGAATCTCAATGGAATGCACATGACAAGATTGCAAACAGGTTGTTACGTGTTTAATCACCTTTAATGCATGAATGCTCTAGGCTGTGTATGAACTATCTATACACTTTCTTTGAATTATGCTTGTAATAGAACTGTATTATATAACCAGTAGCTCATGGAGTTGGACATTTGAATATTTTATTTTGATGCAGAGTTGATATAAAAAAGGGAAAAGGTTATGAAATTTGGATTGATCAAGCCATCAGAATTTTAATTTGAGTGACCAATTTCTTGTCACTGAGATTAGTCAACTTCTGATCCTTACTTTTCCAATTATTGAATGTTGAATTAGATGATAGTTGGGGAAGCAGGGAATCCGGACTTAATTTTATCATAGCTCAACTTAGCAAATATAATGGGCAGGTAGCTTGTAGGTAAAATTCTCCCCTGATTTGGTGATATATACAGGTCTTCTCAAAAACCTTTAATTCTGCAATAGGATGCAGAACTAGGCATATCGATGTTGCACCATCCATGTTTGCCTTTGTCATTCATGTACATAATTGGCTCAGTCAGTGGTTCTGAAGTGATTTGTCAAGTAGCTCTATTTGATTATCAAGTTTTGAATAATCATACAACCATACGAGCTCCAATTGTCTGAGGTGAACTTATTAATAAGATACTTGTCTGCACTTAAGAAATTCATAATTGGGGTTTCAGATGTAGGTAGTTAGGTAAGTCCATAGCTGGTAAGTGGTAACCACAAAGATCAGCTAATTAGGTAAATCCGTATATGTTTGTGCCTCTCTAAAATTGTTCACAGCTAAAGTACTAATTCACAAATGTCATTTTATTTATGTAATGCATTTGTCTTTGATATTCTTGAAATGAACCATGAAGATTTGCACGTACTGATTTACTTTTTCCAATGTATAGGTTTTTGTGAGGGACTTCGTTCCTAGTGCTCTAGCTTGTCTAATGAAAGATCCCCCTGACACAGAAATTGTGAAGAACTTCTTGCTGAAAACTCTCCATCTTCAAAGTCGTGAAAAGAGGATTGATAACTTCACTCTTGGAGAAGGTGTAATGCCAGCAAGCTTCAAGGTTGTGATAGACGAGAAAAATGAGCGTGTGAAGGAAATTCTGGAAGCGGATTATGGTGGCACTGCAATTGGAAGAGTTGCACCTATGGATTCTGGGTTCTGGTGGATTATCTTGCTGAGGTCATATGTCAAAAGCACAAGTGACCGCTCACTGGCAGATCAGCCTGATGTGCAGAAAGGCATGAAATTGATCCTTGACCTGTGCCTCTCTGATGGTTTTGACACTTTCCCATCGCTACTCTGTGCAGATGCATGCTGTATGATTGACAGAAGGATGGTTAGTTTCTTGTTTACCCTTTCCCTTTTCTGGTATTGAATAATGTTTCACTTGGTTTATGTATAACCAGTGTAAAAAAGTAGCATTTTGAAATTACAGAAGCCTATGCTTTTTCTATTTTGGATTAAATCACTTCTACCTAAAATTTTTAGAAACTCCTCTGATAATGTCTTAAACCTATAAGTGAACAGATTTGGTAATTATTTGAAAGGAAACGTAATTGCTGTGTGACTGCTGTTAAAATTGTTTGTAACATGCCTGCCTGGAGTGCCTGCTTCCATTTTCTTACTAACTTTATCCATCATCATCAATTGGGCAGGGAATATATGGGTATCCAATTGAGATTCAGGCTCTTTTCTTTTTTGCACTGAGATGTGCCAAAAACATGTTGAAAGAAGTGCCTGACAACAAAGAATTGCTGGACAAGATCAACTCCAAGATCAAGGCACTTAGTTACCATATTCGGACATATTACTGGCTTGATTATACCCAGTTGAATAACATATACCGCTATAAAACAGAAGAATACTCTCACACTGCTTTAAACAAGTTCAATGTATCCCCGGAGTCAATTCCTGATTGGCTATTCGAGTTCATGCCCTTACGAGGTGGTTATTTCATTGGCAATGTCAGCCCAGCTCGCATGGATTTCAGGTGGTTCTTACTTGGTAACTGCATTGCTATCTTAAGCAGTCTTGCGACACCAAAGCAAGCATCAGCTATAATGGACTTAATTGAGGCTCGTTGGGATGAGTTAGTTGGAGAGATGCCCTTGAAAATCTCTTATCCGGCGCTAGAAGGTAATGACTGGAACATTATCACAGGGTTTGATTCCAAGAATACTCGGTGGAGTTACCATAATGGTGGATCTTGGCCAGGTGAGTTTCCTGATACAAATTTTACTGACTTCAAACTTAGTGCTCCAAGATTTTTCGACTGTGTGTATTTGTGGCTTTGTTTAACACTATATAAGCTTTAGAATTTGAATTTATATTCAAGTTACAAGACAAGAATTTAACATTATATTTATGAATTATGATTGATAATCTCTGACATGTTGACAATATGACTGTCGGTCTGTGTTTCAGGCAGTGATTCTGTACGGAGTTGTAAACATACAACTTTCTTTTTTTTTCCTCTAGGACTAGGATGCATTTCTCATGCTATTGCAAAACATTAGAAGCTTATGCATTATTATTAATTACATTCGTAAATAATGCAGTTCTGCTGTGGTTGCTGGTATCTGCATGCATCAAGACTGCGAGGCCGCAGATGGCCAGAAATGCCATTGAGCTGGTGGAGAAACGCCTTTCCAATGATGGCTGGCCAGAGTACTATGATGGGAAGACAGGTCGCTATATTGGTAAGCAAGCAAGAAAGTTCCAGACATGGAGTATTTCTGGCTACTTGGTCGCCAAGAAGATGCTTGAAAATCCAGCCAATCTTCTGCTGGTCTCACTTGAGGAAGACAAGACAATTGCCAAGCCCAAGCTCATTCGCTCTGCCTCGTGGAGTAACTAGCCAGTCGTCTTCTTCCCGCTTCTTTGGATCTCTTTTAGCAAACAACAGTGGTGCTAAGTATAGGAAATGCTATTAAGGCTGTAAATAAGAGAGGTGAAAGGTAAAAACTGTTATGTGCATATTTTGACAGGAATTTTACATCTTAATACTGTCTATATTTTGTTGCATCTATCAGAACATTGATAGGGTGTTTGCATTGGCAGCTACCTAGCTAATATGATGATTACTGATGGGAAAATCCCAGTTAATCTTCATGATTGCTGAATTTTGTTAATCTAGGGGCTTTTATGGTATTTCAACCTATTATTATGAGGATGCAATGGTAACTTCCGTGTGTTGACTTGGCCAACTATAATGACTAAGCATCCACGTAATATTACTGATTGCTGTTTGGGGTTAACGCCATATGACAGCCGTTTGTTAACGTCAAGTCTTCACTGTGAAACACTTGACTCTCTCTATCTCCTTTGTATTTTCTCTCTCCTTTGTATTTGGTCAATCATGTATTTGTTATCACAGGAAACTAGTGAAATTCACCTCCAACTCCAAATCAAGAAATGTTAGAGCACCGACTACCGACTATGTTTTTGCAAATTATTGGAACACACGATTACAATGGGACTATACCAATTGGTTAATAGGAGGTGTACAATTATTGAAGACAACTAAGGGGAAGTCAACGTGGATTAAGTCATATTAAGTTGCAAAAGTTATATCCTCAGTTTTAACAATGAATATGGAATAATGCAGTTTCATCTCTGATTTGAACTGTAAATATTGAAATTGTTGAAAGTTTTTTAAATTTTATTTTTTTTTGGATTTGCATGCGGCTTGATTGGGTATTTTGTAAGGAGCTCATAAATTTATTTGACCACTATAATATACAATAAGATAATCACCCGATTCAGCATATCGAACTGGCTTGATTGATTATTTGTAAGGAGTTTTTTTTTTTTTTTTTTGTCTTGTTTTTATGGGTTGCTCTAAGAATGGTGGATTTGTTTTTGTGGGGTGGATCCGTGGGGATGATTGATTATTTTGGGATTTTGTTCTTTATTTTTTGACTGGTTAAAATAGGTGTGGTAAAATTAATTTTGTTTTCAGTTATAGTGTTATACAGTACTATTAATGAAATTTGTATGTATATGTGTTCTCAAAAAAAAAATTAAAAAAAATTGTATGTATATTGCCGTGTTCAAGCAAAGAAGAATGAGGTCAGTTTTTCTCTTAAATTTCGCCTAATTTTCTTCACTCAATCTATCCGATGCATTTCCTTTTTTTATTAATAACTTGCTTTTCTTATTAGTTTGTTTTTAATTATGTATTCTTTTCAATTTTTTTACATTGTGTAGTTTTTATGATTAATTCTTTGATTTTTATAATACCAGATTTGATTCAAGGACATCTCAAATGAAGAGACCAAATATGGAGCACTCAAGTCATACTGATTGTAATTATAATTGTAAATATGCAATAAGTGTATACATTTATTGTTGGAATTTCAAAGAGTTGATTTTGTTGATATACTCGTATTAGTTATTTTTACTTTTTTTAGTCTATAATTACCATTTTTGGAATGAAGCGTATAAATTCAAATTTCAAAATTAAAATAAGAACAACATGATAATATTAAAGTAAATTTTTAAACAAAAAACAATAAGGATAGGACACCCGTTCACCTCTTGTAAGACATAAGAGGTTTGTTAAATACAACTAAACAGATTCTAACATTTCAAAAGGTCCCTTTCCCTTAACAAATACTCCCTTCGTTTTCTTAATACTTGCTCTATTTCTCCATGCGCGGAGTTTTAGGAGAAATTGGATAAAGGCTCTGTTTGGTAAACAACTTATTTGAGCAAAATTAACTTATTTGACCAACATTAACTTACTGAGTATTAAATAAGCTAATTTAACGCGTTTGATGGGAAGCTTATTTAAAGAGGTTATTCCAATAAATAAGCACTTTTTGAAAAAGCTCCTATGAGCCTTTTCAATTAACTTATTCATTAGCACTAGACACACCTAGCCAAGTTCGAAGTTCTCTTCGCCCTAGACGTAAAAGATTTGATATTTCTGAGAGTATGGTTTTGGGGAGACACAAATGGGTGTCTACAGTGAGATAAGTATATTAGTGTAGGGAATATTTCAAGCATTACCCCTAGCTTGAACCCCATTATGATCATACACTAAAGTACGGTGGCGTTCAAAGGGAAAGAAGATATAGCAAAAGAGTCGCCAACAAGTTTTAGGAACTTGTAAACCGTTCACGAGCTGAAGGTTACACCCCTAACATGATACTAAGAATCATAATAACAACCTAAACATGATTTCTAAGAATCATAATAACAATAAATCAATTAAAGCACTTACTTGGATGCCTCGTATCTCTTTCTAATAACAAAATACACACGTTAGTAACTTCAAGGAGAATAATAATCAAAGAATTAAATTAAATAATAATTGAAAGAGAGATTTGGGACCAAACCCTCAGAAATTAAACCTTTCACGTCTAGGACGAAAACAACTTCGAACTTGGCTAGGTGCTTCTAGGTCTTGTGAATGTGGAATTTTGTAGAGAAAGCTAGAGAGAGAAGAGAATTCTTAAAAGCTAGAGAGAATAAGAAAACTAGAGAATATCTGATATTTTGATGGTAGTTGATAGTTGAAAACGGAGGTTTTAGGAGGCTATTTATAGAGAAAATCAGCCAAACGGATAGAAAAACAAATCAGAGTTTCGACGAGAATAAAAACAGGTTAGCGCCAGACGTTAATCCCTGTCGTCAGGCGTAACAATTATTTTCACGTTTTTTTCTTAATTTCGATAAAATTTAACCGTACAGATTTCCTCAAAAACACTCTTTTATTCTGATTAAAACTCCAAAAAGTCAACCAAAGTCAATTTATCAATGCTAATTGAATTAGGAATGAAAAGAACCTTCTAGAAGAATCTAGAAGACTAAAATCAATTCTAATTGCTTTAGGAATGATAAATCAATATTAAGCCCTCCTCTAGATCATTGAGCCGCATATAAAGATCAAACTGGGCCTAGTTCAGTATTTTGGCCATAACTTCCTCATTATTCATCGGAATTGGGCTTATAATATATCGTTGGAAAGCTCTTTTCAAGCCCCATCCAACTACACTATTATTGGACCCTTATAATGGACCAAACTAAACTGGAATGCACGTTTTTCATAAATAAGGTAAGAAAAGAATTGTTTTCAAAAACAGAAAGAAGAGATATTTTAATAAAAACATCTTCATCACTAGACTTTTCACACTTTCGCTTTGTTCGATAATCAAATGACGTGAAAGGTACTTATCACCGGGTTTGGTTTTGGGGAGACGCAAATGGGTGTCTACAATTAGTATAATTTATGTGATTTTGCTATTGTTGAACATTGATTTCAATTTTTAATTGCTTTTCTTTCATCGTTTTTCAGTACATTTTTACTTGTAAATTGTGGAATGAAGAAGACTAGTAATCTAGCTTCAATAAATGATGGAGATCTATTGTGTATTAAGTTTTGTGAAAAAAAAGGGTCACTTTTGAAAAAAAAAAAAAAAAAAGGTTACTTTTGTAGAAATATGAGTCACTTTAAAAAAAAACATTTTTATAAAAATATGGGTCACTTTTGTGAAAAAAAAGAGTCGCTTTTTGTAAAAAAAAAGG
Organism: Chenopodium quinoa; assembly: GCF_001683475.1. Classification (NCBI taxonomy): domain Eukaryota; kingdom Viridiplantae; phylum Streptophyta; class Magnoliopsida; order Caryophyllales; family Amaranthaceae; genus Chenopodium; species Chenopodium quinoa. Next base: position 4,065,499 of record NW_018745454.1, read on the forward strand.
TCACTTTTATAAATAAATAATAAAAAAGGGTTACTTTTATGAATATATTACTGTTCACACGCGCAAGATGTTCGATGTAAAATAAAATTAGGAGTTGAAATGAGATGAAGTGAATTGAACTGATAGGAGCTGAAGTGAACAGAACTGAATAGAGCTGAAATGAATATTTTATTAGAGACAAAAATTAGGATCTAAACTGAACTGAACTGAACTGATTGGCACTGAACTAAATTGAAATTAAGCTAAAGTGATCAGGCCCTAAATGTTGTAGTGGTATAAATAATTATATATAGTGCTAATATTACAAATAAGTATATAAATGGTATATCAAAATATTATGCCATTGTGAGATATAATAGTACTACTGTACTAAAGTACTAAGACATAATGGTACATATACATGCATAATAGTACAAAAAATGTACCACTGACCATGGTAACCATTAAAAGTACCATTTTGGATGTCAAAACTCAGTGCTTTTCCACTTTTGCCCTCATATATGCATTTTTGCACATAGGGACTATGCGGAACTCCTCTTATAATGTACTCCCTCCGTACCTTTAATTTTGCTCACAGTCAAATGGGGAAAAAATATAGGGACAGAGGGAGTAATAATATATCTTTACCCACTAATATCTCCACTCATATTTAATTTATCATTTCTTACTTTTCCAATGGTCCACGTATTATTGAATTGCCACTTTACTTCTCAATAAAAGAATAACTTTATCTACCATACTGAACTGAACTTAACTTAACTGAACTAAAGTGAAATGAATATTTTATGAGAGAAGGAAATTAGGAGCTGAACTGAACTGAACTGAACTGATTGGAGCTGAACTGAACTGAATTCAACTGATTGGAGCTGAACTTAATTGAACTGAAATTAAGCTGAAGTGAACATGCCCTGAGTTTTTTTTGACAAAAACCTACATTAAATATTATATCAATAGCCTCTCATGGTCTTCACTAAATCCAACTAATAAAATTTAAAGATAAAGATAAATAAATATAATATGGCTACTATCTGTCATTCCAAAATCTTATGAAATCGATGTAATTTTTTTTTTTTTTTTTTTTAAATATTTTATATTACATCCGTTTCATATTATGTGCAACATTTACTAAAAATAGTTGTTATCTTATGCATTATGTGCAACAACAACAACTAATTGGTTGATGCTGTAGTGATGATTGGGACTATACTTGGTAGGGAGAATCCGTGTTCGATTTCTTGTAACAACAATTGGGAGGGGATTGGAACTTAATCACCCAAAATTGATCCCCAAATTCGAATTAGCCCAAAGGGTATACTAGATGGAAAAAATAAAAAAATTGTTGAAAGTACAAAAAAATTCATTTCTTTTTCAGTTTTTAAGTTAGTGGTCAGATCATCTACACATTCAATTCATCAAATTTGATATGATTACTTTAATCTAACTTATTTTCAATTCATCAGTTTTTAAGTCAGTGTTGCCCATGGTTTAGCTAGTTTGAGTAGTACTTTTAGTGATTTTCGGGTTTGGTTAGAGGAGTATCCCCGGAAATTCACGGGGCGATTTGTAATGATCTTGAACTTTTGATGAGTTAATAAATGGCTAAGCTTTGTTTTTGTGACCAAAAAAAAAAAAAACCTTATTTTCAATTCATCGATTGTAAATTTTTATTCTTTAAAACTCATGACCCACATACTCTTATCAATCATTTAATCCATTTTTCTTAAATACGGTAAAAATGGGTATGTTACATATATTATAAAAAATACAAGTATATAGTTAATACTTAATTTCAAAAAAATAAAAAAGTACAAGTATATATTTTGAATAGTAAATTTATTTTTTAATAATAAAGCATAAACCATTTACATAAGATATATTGATTTAATGAACAAACAATATTCAAATACGAGTATAATATTTTATACGAGTATAATCAAATTCAAATAAATAGAAATTATTGCAATAATTTTTTTTTTTTTTTTTTTTGACAATATATATTATTGTCAGGAATGGAGCAAGAAGACTATTATTACATCACTTGGAAAACAGCAAAGTAGTAAACCATTACCTACCAACATTAAATGCAACCATGAATTCATCTTCCACCGTCAATCAAGAACAGGCCCTATAAGTAACAGACTAACAGCAGCGAGCGTCGTTTACAAATAATATGCTAATGTGTATCGTTCTACTTCTGACTCGGCTGCTGAGTCGACATCCACATACTCCAACTTCTGACATGGCATAAAAGATTGACAAAGTTTGTTAATGATGAAGATTAACTGGGCAGCCCCCATTACTGATATGCTCATAGCTCATTTGTTGCTCTTTTAACCCCGGTTTATGTCAGATTGTCTGAAAATTGGACAGTGAAATGCTCGACATCAGTTGCAGGACTTGCAGCTCTAGTTTATAATGGGCTGTCTTATCCTTTTATGTCAGATTTGGGAGAATCAGCAGTTTTATGCAAGTCTCGCAGCTTATAGATGTTGGCATATTACTTGAGTTTTCTTCATTGTTTCCTTTCGTGGGCGTGAGTAAATTTAGGGAATGAAGATTCATAAAAATTAATTAAGAGTAAGCTTGGTTTACGCTATAAAGTGGTTCAATTTTCATGAATGCGCATTTTCGAGGGTAGTATGATACCACTACACTAGATGCGCTGCTGACAAATAAAATTCTGAAATATTAAAATAAATATAATTATGTATTTATTTTTGAACTTTTTTTTTGCAAGGAAAACGGCCTTATTGTGCTGGAATCTCTTGTAGATCCTTCTAGCTCGGGTTAGTAGGTTAGGCACTTTTGAAGTGAGGGGGGAGGAGTAGGGATGTCAATGGGGCGGGACGGGGCGGATGTTGGCCTTCCCATCCCCATCTCCACCTAATATTTTCATCCCCATCCCCGCCCCACCGGGTACAACTCCAAAACCATCCCCGCCCCACCCCCACTTGAATATCCATCCCTACCTAATCCCCACCAAAGACCCGCCTAATCTCCACCCAAGATCCACCTAATATCCGTATCTCAAATACACAATCTTACATAATTAATATGAATTATAAAATAAAACATTCTATACACATTTTTGTGATATAATATAAGTGTCGTACATAGTATTATAATTAATATTGTATTTCATGTAATTATTTTATAAATAGAATAAAAGTATGTAATTTTGCTTTAAAGATATGTAGATGTGGGTATGAGGTGGGGATGGGACGGGTTGGGCGGGGCGGGGATGGGACGGGTTGGGCGGGGCGGGGATGGGGCGGGTACAACTTAAAATCCACCCCCGCCCTATCACCCATGGCGGGTATGGTTTTAATCCCCATCCCCGCCCCACCACCCGCCAAACCGAGACCCGGATGGGGCGGGTCTCCTACTTGACCCGCCCCACTGACATCCCTAGGGAGGAGGGTAAGGGAATCCTCATCCCAAAGTTATTTATTTTTGACATTGAACGACCAATTTCGAACTCTAATCAAAGCAATACATACAGTATTATATTTGTAAATTTGTGCTTTCTCTTCTTTACTTCACACAATCAGGCAAGGCTTAGACTTTCTTACCAGTTTTTCAAGTTAGTTGTAAGAATTAGAATACAAGGGCAAAAGGCTATACACATAGTATACAACTATGCATCATAGCAACAAGTCCAACAACTACTACTCTACTAGTGTGCTGCTTGTATGGTTTGGTTGGGAATTCTTTTGAGTGTTTTGAATAAGTTTCATTGAAATTTTGCACACAAGTCGGTCAAGGATAAATAAATTCCAAATTGTATGACTTTATGTCATTTGAAGAAGGTAGAATATATCAAGTTAGATTAGTCTCAGTTTAGATCACTTGTTTGAATTTGACAATATTAATTGACTTTATCTTTACACTAATCTAGTACTCGTAGAATAAAATTATTAATAAGTGGCATATATTACTAGTTAAATTTGATTTAGTGTTTACTTTTTTTTTTTTTTTAGAACAGATTTAGTGTCTACTCTACAAACATATACTTCGTATAATGAATTAATGATGATTAAACTCAAATAAAAAAAAATGGTTAATTTGATTGGAATCTTTAGCTTTCTTTTATTTATAGTTTTTTTTTAATTAATAATTAGCCATAAGAAAAGATAATCTTTCATTTACTCATATGAAAAGTACACAGTAGTATATAAGTTGGTCCTGCACCCATGTACTTGTATTTAGCTAAATAAATATTGTAGAATCAGAGATTCAGAGCGAATTTTAAGCACAGTTATCTTAATCGAGAAAATAATGGAAAGGTGCAGCTTCTTATCATGGTTGGGAACAAACGTAGTAACAGCATTCTTTGCTTCACTCGAGCGTTGCTCTTGTATTAACGTCTCCACCACCGACGTCGACGACGCCGCCACCAACCAGGAGGAGCCCGTGCTCCGCCGCGTCACCACCACCACCACATCTTCTTCGACTCATCAAAACTCAACCAATTTTGTCGTTTGATTCACCTTTCTCTCTCTTCTTAATTAGGGTTTTGTGTTTTTAATTTTCGATTTTAATTAGTCATTATTATTGTTTATCAGGTTAGATTAGGTTTTGTATAGCAAATTAGCAGTGTCGTTAACTATACAAAACAATCAATTACTCCGTACAAATTTTTATTTGTACATTTATATATGCGGATTATCTGGTAGTTTTAGAAAATTTTAATTCAATTGTTGCCCAATTTCATGACAATCTCAGTAATTTGTTAGTTTTATTTTTTGTAATGCTACTTTTTATTGTGTTTGTTTCATTTATCATAAATTCTCCTCTTTTCATTATAATTTGGCGTTAAATTAATTGTTTTTTTTAACTGAATGAATTAAAACAAATTAGCCTTAGACGCTGAAAATTTTGTGCCTGCAGATTTATTGGATAAAAAAAAAAAGTATAATTTCTGGAGTAGGTTTTTTTTTCCTCAATAATTTTAAAGTACATCATTATTCTTTGATTGTGATGCTTAAGGTGAAAAAAGGAGGTCAGTCCAAAAATTTATAAAGCTTGCTTCTAAACTGGATTTCTATGATAATCTTCAATTTGTTTGTGGATTTGTGGTTATAGTTGAGCCTTGATTTGCTTATCAGCCATCATGTAAGTGTATGTCCAATGCTGTTAATGTTGACAATGCTTTCTCTTGTCTGAAAGACCAACTTAAATCTATTGATTTGATTGCATTGCCTTAATGACATTGTTTGTGTTTTCGGAACTCATGAGTCATGACGACATGACCCACAATGTTTAGGCTTGTGTTCTTGAGTCTTGATGTGTGATGGAATGAGTTCTGGTTAGTGTAGATTGTTAGTTCATAGGCAAAACTGAAAAAATATATGCACTTGGGTTCTTCATGGCAATTATATTGAATTCTGGTCTGTGTAGTTTTTTGAGTTCATTGACAAAAAACTGATAGGGAATTTGCAGTGGAGTTCTCAGCAAATCTTTTGGGCATACTTTAGGATTTATCTGCTTACAATTGGATCGGATCATACAAGAAAGTGAAAATTGAGAATTAAGCTAAAGTTTATGCTCTTAATGGCGCATATATTGAATTTTGATCTGTGTAGAGCTTGCTTCTTGATGCTTTAGATTTCACAATCGGATTATCTTTTGAACAGCCATGAGTTAGTAGATTAGCCTGAGAGTTTTATCTTTATGAAGTAAACATAGTATATGTTCTTATGTACAAAATGATTTTTGTTGGAAATCTTGCTATTTATCTGTGATGTTTTAGCATAGTTGCATCTAAGTTGTGTTCATACTTTACTAGGGTTGAAGGGCAGAACACTAATGAGCGAAGTGACTAAGGGGTAGGATATGTTTCAACAAATAGAAGCGAGTAGAGACTAACTGGTTCTAATCTGCATTGCCTTGTTCTTTATACTAGCATTTACATTCTTCTACAGATTCTTAGTGACTATACTCCGTAATAAACTCTAGAATTTCAACCTAGTTGCTTCAGCATGTGCTCCAACTTGCGTGATGGTAGACATGATCAGCCTTCACTTTCTTTCCCACAGACTAGCATCAACACACAACGAAGGATAATGTAGAGTCTTGTTCGTATTATCTTGAAGCGCTTCTCCTTCTGAGCTCTGTTTTCAGTTGAACCCCTTGCCAGATGAATTGGAAGTCTAGTAGTCATTGTTATTGCTAGGAAACTTATATTAAGGAAACAATGTCGATGGATGATGATAGAGGGTTGTGGAGGGTGAGAGAGAGAGCGCATAGGTGTCTTAACGAGGGTTAGTATATATATAGAGAACGTAGAAGCCTGTGGTTAACTAGATAAGCAGGAAGACCTACTGGTCCTCTGCTGGAGAATTTCTGGGGTTCTTGCTTGGACTCTGAAGCCTGACTTTCAAATGCAGTTACAAGACAACTGTTTTTCTGTAATAATATATTATAGCTAATTATTTATTGTTTTCTGAAATAAAAACAAGTTCGAGTTTGAACAGAAGAATTTAGTTTTTGTAGTAACCAATTTTATGGACGTTTCTGATACTTGGTCAATAGCTCGAGCAAAATAGGGAATATTAAGAGCTAAAAAACATGAAGCATCCAAGAGGCTTAGCTATTGTGAACTTTTTTATTTCTTTATAATGCTAAAAAATAAAAAGAGAAAAATCTAACGTATTAGAGATTCATGTTGTCATCATTCGTTCATCATTACGCAACAAATATGAGCCACATACAGAGTTATACTTCTGAATAGAACGACTTGCAGAAGCATAGTGATCAGTTGATCTCTGATTCCGAATGTTATCAGTTATCACCAGCATTTTAAGGATCAAAATTTGGTGATCAAGTCCAGCCGGGAAGGCACTCTTATTGGTACACACCATATTGGCGCATATGATGTACATGAGCAGCAAACTAACGTGTGTCAATGTGTCATGCAGCTCGTGCCACCCGAGCTGGTTTGGGGACGTTGGCTTAGCTGGTCATGGGACCTTCATTCTTCAATCACGAATTTATGATACTCCTTAGTCTAATGAAACACGATTTTGCAAATCTATATACTTCGTATAAGAATAATGCTAAACAAAAATATAAAAACCTAACATATAGGAATTATGTTGAACATTACACCAATGCATTACTCCGTAATATATAAAAGAATCATTTACAACCAATAATTTTTTTACAATGTAGCATAATACATACAAGTATTATTTTCCTCCAATATTATTAAAGAAAAAAGAGCACGGATTAAAAATAATCAAATAAAAAGATGAAATGAGTACACTAGAAGAATGCCATAATTCTAAGCAATGAAGACATGTCAAAAAAGCCATAGAAGCTCCTCCATATCAAAACATGAAGTAAATGGGGCCAGAAAGGCGTGCAAAAGGTTGTGTTTTGCAAAAGCCCGGCCAAATCTTCTCTTTCCAATCACCTTTTACTCCTTTCTGCCTTCTTCAACCACTATTGTTTCACATTTTAACCTTGTTGCCTACTTGCTTTAAACATTGCCTTCCTTTGACCTTTGTCTTCATCATGACCTGGTGTTTTGTTACCAATTATCATAAATTGCATGGAATTCAGTATATACACTAGTCCGTGTCGACGACTACAGCTTTGCGCGCAACAATTGGAGTATAATTTTGGCACAACAAAAATTGATTTTGGCACATTCATCGTGAGAACACAATTTACGAATTATGATGCTCTTCTCACAACGAGGTAAGGTATAGATAACACTGAGTAAGGAAGTGACTTGAAGTATAACTTACAGTACCTTAACATGTGGCCACATTATATAAGAATTTCGTAGAATTAACTTGCATGTATGTATTCTTCTCCAATTACTTCATCACCATTTGTGTACTCGGTAACTCCATCATCACTGGTCATTGACCATCCGACCACTTTTGTCCCACCATATATAAAGCTCAACTTGAAATAATATTTTCACTCTACTCTAACAACATAATTTTGTCACAATTATAATGATGATATCTAGTAAAGTACATTTAAAAATCATTATTATTTTATTAATAGTGACTAGACTGACTACTAAAAAAAAAGAAATCTTACGACTATTATTTTCGACTTGGGGTACATGCATACAATTTATTATAATTATGCTAAATTAATATTCCCCGGTTTTTAAATAATAGGCCAAAAAAAACAGAAAATTGCCTAAAATAGATACGTGGCCTATGACAACGGAATTATTTATCTAACCCCGGCCAACAAATGCCGCCTTCAGTCAAGATCTAGCAAAAGTATTCCCTCTATATCATCTTCACTAGTCACTACTCACTAGTCGTCTGGTACAACATACTTGTATGTAACAACTTTCTTTGGGAAAAAGAAAAACTGAGGTATAACTATAATTACTTCTCCAAAACCCAAAAACATAATCTGAGAGAATCAGCTTAAAATAAATAATCAATGAAATCTTCTTAAACACAAGATCAGGTTCGCAAAAACCTTCATTTATACTGCAAACCAAAGAATTGTAACATAAGGTGGTCACCAAAATACCAATTCACCATCATCAAACATAGCTTGAATATATAATGAAAACTAAAAAATAATAATGAGTTACCTACGGGAGCATGGCTGAACCAGTGAACCACCCCTAAGACATAAGATTCATTTGGCATATCCGAAATAGTTTCAAGAGATCCGATTTCTACCATCTACTCACTTGCACATATATTCAGGTAGTAAGGTGACTTTTGTCGTCTCACACTCTCACATACCTTCCTCAAGAGCGAATCTCCAACTTATTAGATGGTAAACCATTTTGAAATCAACACCTTCGTCACTAAGCAAAATTGCATCCGCCTTGAGCTTTGATCATCAAACAGGAAGACCTTGGCAAAAAAAAATCCAGGTTTTACAAATCATTGCATAACTTTACAGAGTACAATAGTACACAACACATATTAGACTTTGAGTAGTACATCATACATCTCCTAATATTATATACATGAACTATAATTACTACTACAATGTTAACATGAACGACTTTAGTAATCTACTAAATAAGATGTAAACGTGTATTAATCACATTTAGGATCCTATCTAATGTAATAAACATCATAGCTATTCCATCTTAACAAAAATCATCCAAAAGTAGCTTGACAGGCCCTAGCAAAAACCATAAGTGAAAACCAGCAGTGAAAGAGAGATTGCTTCTTCAGGGAGCAACATGAAACCAAGAAAAAGAATGTATTTTTTTTTTTGGGGAAAGGTATTGATAGGTCAAAAGCCAAAACTTTCCCCACATTAATCCAATCCTGTATGCTCATGCTCCAAACAACTTATTATCACCCATCCATGTTACAAATCATGACAGCTGAACAAATCAGCAAGGAGCATACACTAAAAAAGCAAGTCCAACTCTCTTTCTTTTTTGAGTCTTTCCTATAAAACCATCTTCTTTACTGTAACAAGCTGAATTCTACTAAATAATTAGGATCAGTCTGCCAAGGATGAGCAATTCAGCAGCTTCTGCTATGCTATGGTTCATCTTGATATTACAAGCTCGAGTTCTACCAACAGCAGCAAGATGGTCAAGTCAAACAACAACCAAATTCTATGACTTTAAGGTCTCAAGCTGTCTTCCTTTTCTTTCTTTTTTTTTTTTTTTTTTTTTTTTTTTTTTTTTAACTTTTCTTAAGCAAACTGCATTTTCAACCATTGCTTCAAACTAGCATTGAAACAGCACTTTTGATAATGTATCTATTGTTTTGACTCTTCATTTCACATCAAATACTTGGTTCAGATAATACCTGACACTACTCTATGCGCTAAAAATATACAGAAGTTTTATAAAATGCACGAGTTTGACACCTGGACATTTATCATGTCTAACAGTCATAGCTTAACCTGAGTAACCTACTCTAAAAGGCTGAAAGCTAACCAATAAAGTATGATTTGACTGAACGATATATGTCGTGACAAATTAGGTGCAAATGACCAGGGTCACAAAGCTGTGCAACACGAAGGACATAGTCACTGTCAATGGCATGTACCCAGGACCAGTCCTTTATGCCCGAGAAGATGACAGAGTGACTGTCAAAGTTACCAATGATTCCCCCTACAACATCACAATACACTGGTATGCATGACATTTCTGTGGTTTCTTTATACGATAATGTAGTGAACAATACTGATTATGTTATATTTATTTCTCAGGCATGGCGTTCGTCAGAAGCTCTCCTGCTGGTACGATGGTCCTTCCTACATAACCCAATGCCCAATCCAACCAGGGAATACCTTCACCTATAAGTTCACAATGGTGGAGCAAAAAGGAACCCTTCTATGGCATGCTCACTCCTCCTGGCTTCGAGGTACTGTGTATGGTGCCATTGTTGCATATCCCAAGACTAGGGTACCCTACCCTTTGAAACCTCCATACGAAGAACATATCATACTCCTAGGTAAATTATTTCTTTACTGAATCTGTAAGCTTCTTTTTCTATCTGCTTATCTAAACTCCAATGCTAAAGATCCAAAAATGTTTGGCTAACACCTTCATAGGAGAATACTGGCTGAAGGACCTTGTGCAACTTGAGCATGATGTTCTATCAAGTGGTGGAAGTCCTCCACCGGCAGATGCATTTACCATTAATGGTCATCCAGGACCCAACTACAATTGCTCAACTAATGGTAAATGAGATAACAATTAAGCTCTTATACTAATATATCATTGATCAAAAAGTCACACTATGCTTAATTAGTATTCAACCTACTTTAAAGGACTGAACCTTGAAACAAGCCAAAATAAAATAAAAAATATAAATTTGAAGGCTGATAATGTACTAAATGGTTTCCAAATGACATTTATGGAAGTCCTCCAATCTCTGATGACCTTGTTTAAATTGTTTACTACAGACACATATATACTTAATGTTCTCCCAGGGAAGACCTATCTGCTAAGGATAATCAATGCAGCCCTCAATATGGAGCAGTTCTTTGCCATCGCCAAGCACAATCTTACGATAGTTGAAGCTGATGGAGCATACACAAAGCCATTAACTGTGAGTCAAATCATGCTTGGTCCCGGTCAAACCATCAATGCTCTTGTAACAACTGATCAACGGATAGGCAAATATTCCATGTCTGTGGGTCCTTACATGTCTGCTAGGAATGTCACCTTCCAAAAGATTGTCTCCATAGGTTACTTCCAATACTCTGGCTATACTTCAAATAACTTTCCTTTATCTTCTACCTCATTGCCAAGCTTCAATGATACCCTGGTCATTAAGACTGTCATGGATGGCCTCCGGAGCTTGGGTGCTGTAAATGTCCCGAGGGAGATTGACACCAGCCTTTTCATCACCATTGGAATAAATGTACAGAAATGTACCTCCAAATATCCCTCACAAAATTGCAAGGGAATCAACGGAGGGGTGATGGCAGCCTCAATGAACAATGTGAGCTTCAGAGAGCCTAACATCTCACTTCTTGAGGCATACTACATGAAGCTCAATGGCCAATTCACAGAAGATTTTCCAGACTTTCCACTACAAGTCTATGATTTTGTTAATCAAGCCCCTAATGATATCCCTAACGATACTCAATCCATCATTGGAACTAGAACCAAGGTCATTGAATATGGGTCCAGAGTGCAGATAATCCTACAGGATACAGGGACTGTGACTACAGAGAACCACCCCATTCACCTTCATGGCCATAGCTTCTACGTGGTGGGATATGGTGCAGGAGATTACACCCCACAAGCTGCATCTTTCAACTTAGTAGATCCGCCTTATCTGAACACCATAGGAGTGCCAGCAGGTGGCTGGGCAGCAATTCGCTTTGTCGCAGATAATCCAGGTATGTTTATGTAATTCTCTTATAAAAATGTAGTCAGATAAATCCAGGGAATGCTAGAGTACTAATTACTAATAATGATCACACTATACTCCTTTTGTTGTCAGGGGTATGGTACATGCATTGTCACATGGAAGTGCATATGTCTTGGGGACTGTCTGTAGTGCTCATAGTGAAGAATGGTCAAGGCCAACAAGAGACACTTCCACGCCCTCCAACTGATAGGCCAATATGCTAGGATGAAAGCCAAGGAAGGTCTTAATCTACAAGTCTACAATTATCCCTCCTCCTTTCCCCTTTTTTGAGAAAGGGGTGAGCCTGATCTTATTTTGCTTGAAAATAGTGAAAGGTAGACCTAGGATATTTGGTAAATACAACCAAAAGTTTTTTCTTCTTATTTTTTGGGGTGGGTGGGGTGGGTGGAGTGGGGGGGGGGGTGAAGAGGGGTTGGTTTTGATTATTTTCAATGAGATACTTCAAAAAAGAGTTAAAGAAAACACAAAGAATCAAACATGACTTCATTTGTTCAACAAATATTGCCTACTTACAAGCATAGCAAATGTAAAAGTTGAATCATTTATTTCCGAGGCAAAATAATGTTTCTAACCCAGTCTCTAACTAATGCTTGGTACACTTTAGAGAATTTCCAGCAGTTGATCAGTTAGAAGCAAATTATCAATGCTGTAGCTAAATGAGCACAGAATATTCAGGTTTAAGTGAGATTTGCTTAGATCAGTGCATTTGTCACAAACTTTTATCTTTGACATAAAATTGAATAGTAAAGGGGAATCAGCTCCAAGAACTATTAAACAGTAACCACAGGCCTAATGTTCCAATAGCACCAAAAAGGCAAAAACAAAATGGGAAGGTTAAAAAGGAATTACAACCATTAATTCAGATTTGAAAATAGTATGTTTTCGGAATGATGATTACCTCATGCAGTAGCTGAATACTTCTGGTGGCAGCCTTGCTTCAGTTCGCTCTACACTCTAAGATCGATTCCATGAATACATGCAATAGCTAACTATAAAAGTAAATGTTCTTATCCCTGTCCTGCCAATATAACAGGTCAAGTTAGATAGTGCTCTTATAAATATAATCAATATTTCCTCCTTAAGTGTCATATAATTCTACACATGTTGGTACCATGAATACATAATATTTCATCCCAATATGTGATGCTTCAAATAGAATGCTGTGAGGAAACAGGGATGGATTCAGCATTTCCAGCCCATTATAAATGTATAAAAACAAACAGCTGATTGAGCAACAAGATGAGATAGAAGAGATAAAAGTCACTTAGAGTTACGGTACTGCTTAATATAAGTGGAAAATGCAGCATGTAATTATATAGGAACACAACAAGAGAAATGAGAACCACAGATAGTAAAATCTAGCAAGTCAAAGTCAAAAATGATGATAAATAGAGGTTACCTGTGAAAACTTATTAATTCATTAATAATGAAAGTTTTGGATTCAAATTGTTACATAACTAAGATTTCCTTGACCGTGCTTACATATCCAGGGAAGGGCCCCTAAAGATTTAAGCCTTGGATCAACAGATATACATCTGTCATTGACTCACTGTCAATTATGTTCTTAAAATAAGAAAAGAAGAGACTACGGATTAATTTTCTCTGGAGTCCAGCATTTCTCTTCATTCAAATTCCTGTGACACCTATAGGTTAACCTTGTGTTAGTCTTTAAGTTCAAGTAATCCACCTGCACAAGAAAGAAAAGAGAGAGAGTGAGAGAGAAAATAAGAATAAACTAAGTTGACATTACTGAAGGAACTTTGAATCCAGCAAGACCTGATCAGGATCTAAAACCAGCAGGCAAAATGCATCAACTGGGCCTGCTGAAGGATCTAAACTGAAATCTTTTGGTACTTCTTCAGTTATGGAGGGTATGCCAGGATCAGGACCCAAATACTGCAATCTTGACTTGAATGAACTAGCGAACCACGATTTCTCCCTTTGCTGCATAAAATTATCAAATAAAAAGGTGTTTATCGGTGTAAAATACAGCCAATCAATTATCCATAAATACAAGTCACTACAATGCTGATCGCAAATTCTCAATGCACTTGCTGCTTGTAGAGTAACATCTGGCTTCAGAAACTTCAGCAGACGGAAAATAAATACAATACAAAATTCTGGTCATTTCTATAGCACAATTGACAAGATGAGAACTAGCAATAGCATCACACTGTATTCAAGGGGGCTTTACACTGGTTAATTCTTTGTAGGGCACAATGTGAATCAAGTGCACCCAAACACCTAAAACCATGTAACTTCCATACAACAAAATGATGTAATGAAACTAAGAACCTAGACCTAGTCCAAACTACAGACATTATTGAACTCTCAAAACTCAAAACCAAAAGAATTGTCAAATAGCTCATTATATTTATATGAATCAGAAGATGCTACGCTCACCTGGAGTTTAATGGTATCAGAATTTGACCCATCAATAATATCAATTCTTCCATTTATTCTGAACTGCTCCCAAGAGTCTATAAAATACCAACATATCTAGAAAGACAGCAAAATGAGCTCACACTTCATGGAATTTGGTTGAACTTTAAGCATCCAAAACCAATGTATGTAACTTATTCCGTAACAAGGTGGTCAACCTCAAAACTTAATTACCTCAGCAAATGGGCAGTGCTTAAGATCTTCAATCTGCAGAAAGGGCAATAAAATCAAATATAACAAGTATTAGAAAAGGCTTAGATGAGAAGTTACCGAAGAAAGTAACCCTTGAAAAGTTGTTATAAAAGGAAATTTTAGAATAAGACATTTGCAAGATACAAAATCACTTTCAATATATTTAGTATAGTGGAACATAATTGGATGTTGTAGAAGTATTAAGAAATACTTCTTCAACGTCATAATATAGTAGCACATATAGGGATTTTTTTTATTTTCATAACGTCAGTCATTTTAGCAAAGCAATGAAGTATTCAGTGCAATCTTCTCATCCTAAGCAGATTCTATTCTCTATCAATCATCACTCTCATAAGCAACTTTTTTTCTCCTTTACTTCTAAGAGTTTTGTAACCCATGTGTTGAACCTTAATTAACTTATTTTACGAAAGTGAAATCTAGGCATTACTCAACCACTATACCACACTATCTATCACCTCCGCCCCCTGTTAAGAGTGGACGGTGAAGGAAAGGAGAGAAGGAGCTAATGAGTTGTACAAATGACACATAACATCGTCAATTTGCCAAATCCCTATCTCATATTTCTCGACCCTAATATCTAACATGGAGCTCTAATATTGACCAACCTTGCTTAGAAAGTCTAGACAATCAAAAGCACTTCTACTCGAAGAGGTTACATTTTTAAAAGGACTATGAAGAACAATCACATCAAAGGTAAGTGGTCTCTTTACACTTGACACACAAAAAAAAATATACTCCTTAAGATACATGCATATTAAGATCTTCTATGAATAACTAAAGGAAATAAGTCATGACCAATTTGATACGAGTAATAATTTGATAGCTTATTAATTTGTTACTAAACCAAAAGAGCGGACTTTATAGACCTAAACTGATCTTTAAGCATTATTTAACAACACTATTAGGCCTTACACATCCAATATCACATTACTTTAGCAATATCACATTACTATTTTTTATTCTTTCCACACATAAGCAGAATCATATGATCTAAAAGTTCAATGATTGTTTAAATAGCACATTGTTGAGATGGCCGAGTTGATCTAAGGCGCCAGATTAAGGTTCTGGTCCGAAAGGGCGTGGGTTCAAATCCCACTCTCAACAATTTCCTTCTGTTTTTTATCCGTTCATTTCTCCACCTCTTACTCTCTTACGGAGTACGTAATTATACGACCTTGAAATGTTATGTTATATTATACACACGAGAGCATAATGTAAATCATCAACTTTAAAAATTTGGTACTCCCCGCTCCCTTACTTATATGCCTATTTCTCTCTATTATGTGAGTAATAAATGAAATAAATGAGCATATAATTAAGGGACGGAGTTTGCAATCAACAGTATTTATGAATTAACTATCTTAATTTTTGACTAATTGAAACTTCAAACAAAATTCTCCTGCAATAATTCTCACAATACATGTTCATCATTGACTAATAATCGAATATCCAACAACCATACTTTAAATTCAACTTAATCTAGAGATTAAACCATACCTTGCGAGTACGACAATCAGTGTTGATCTGGATTTTATCTGTTTCATCTTGAAATCCCCTGAACATTATACAATGTATTTATCCATTTTTATTAAATTAAAAAATAAATAAATAAAATTCTACAACATTTATTGAATTACTCGTATTAAAAACAATTAAGAAAAATAATACCTGAAAACTACAGTGCGATTAGCAGGTTTCCCATTAGCTCCAACTGACGCCTATCCAATTAGACAAGCAATTGAATTTCAATGAATTTTTTTTATAAAAAAAAAATAAAAAATTGTCCCAATTATACAATCAATTGAAGTACAGAAAATTTCAAAAATAAAAATGTAATTTGGGGAAAAAGATAAATGTTAATGAAAAAAAGGTGGAAATTAATACAAGTTGGAAAAAAAGAGAATGCGTGAGGTGGGAATTGGCTTCGAGAGCATGAAGAAGAAGCTGCTTCCATGGAGTTGCAGTTACTGTGTTCATCTCTTGCATATGACTCTCACGTGCGTCAGGGGATGCCTGATCTTTCTCACCTCAACTTTTATTTTTTCTTTTTGCTACTCTTCTTATTTTCTTGATGCATTCATTGATCACTAATTAGTGATGACTCCCTTGAACAAGTCGAACCCCTTTCCCTATGATATTATGGCTCACTTCCGAGGGTTGATCTTGGCACACCGACAAGTAATTTTGGTACATTATGAGAAGTCTTGGAAGAGTACAATATATTGCTATAAAGATTAAAAAACGAGTGGATTTTGAAAGTTCGAGATTAAAAAACAATGTGAGTAGATTTTGGGAGGTTGAGAATAAATGTTGGGTCTTAATTAGATACGTGATTTTCAATCATATAAACTTAATTTGTATGTATTTACCTGAACCTATCATAATTTATTTTAGTTGTAGTATGAATTATTTGGTCATACCTTACCACTTAATATGTAATAAACTTTTCATAGCTAAATTAGGTTAGAGAATCATCCTAACACCCTTTGGGTAAAAGTCATTAACAATAAATATTTGCGGGCAAAGATCATCACTATTTGAATGTAAACACACTTTGAAAGATTTTCGTATATGGAGAAAGATCCTTGCACAGCTAGAAATATTGAGAAAGTATATTCATAGGAGAAATACGCAATGGAAAAGACATATTTTTTTTTAGATTGACAACTGGGTGGCTAATCAAAGTCTTTTAAAGTTCCTTCAAATAGTTGGTTCTCAAGTTGATCTTGATACCAGAGTAAAGTTGATCTTGATACCAGAGTATCAAACTTTATTTTGATTTTTGCCCAATAAACAATAAGATAGCCAAAAATTAAAGGCACTTCTTCCTAAAAACAAAACAGCCCAAAACATGGGCATTCATTTACCGCTTATTGATATGATTCACAGTCCCATGTAAGACCTTACCGCGCGCGGAAATTTCACAATCAAGTTAACCGCTTGGTTAGCTCGTAATCTCGATCTTGAAGATAATAACTGGCCCCATCGATGGGTTTGGAAAATTGACATTCCCCCCAAAATTTAGATTTTAATTTCCTATGGCAAACATTCCATAATAGTTTGGGTGTCCAAGATACTCTTCATAAAAGGAACAGTATCCCACTTATTATCATTTGCCCATTTTGCAATCATCACAACTAAACACTTGATCATATTTTCCTCGATTTCTCAAGAACTGGAGAAGTGCGGACTCTTCCTTAAATAAATTAAAAAAAAAATGGTTACATTGTACATTTTCTTAGTAAGTTTAACAGAAAAAATTTCTATTACTTAGAAAACAACCCAAATAACACTTTAAGAAAATTTATCTTCCTCATCCGAAGTTTTTGGAAAGAGAGGCCTGCAATGCTATCATCTTCCGCAATGAGACCTTTTACATTTTTAGAATCTACCATCGAACGTAATATGCGATCAATGAGTGACACCAAAGATGTCTCTTAGATACTTTTTTCCTCTACGATATCTCCCATTCCGAGATCTCATGTCTATTATATTATTCTCATTCGCTCTCCCCATCTTCCATCCTTGTATCATGGAAGACTCCTCCCATCAATATCTTTAAACTTAAATTCGATGGGTTAGTTGGCAACAATTCAACAACATTAGGAATCATCATTAAAGATAGCAGTGGAATACTCATCAAGACATCTACATTCAACCTCGGCAACACCAATGCTTTCATAGTTGAAGGTATAACTCTTCATAAAAGGAGTACAACTAGCTCTTCAATGCGACATTTAGAACATTCAAATTGAAGATGATAATCTATCAGTCATCAATGCTATAAAAGACATTTAGACAATTTATGGGCAAAATCATTTTCTTTTTTACTCAGGTTCAAAGTTGGAGTATCCAACATATCTATATAGAGGCAAATCACGCAACAAATTAAATTGCTAATGTGGGCCATTTAGTTTCTAATAATACGAATATTGATGCTTGGAATAATTCTAGTTGTTCTTCAATTCTTTTGACTAATACATTAGGAATAGCTCTTGTAGAGACGACTTTAAGTATTTTTTTTTAATCTTGCCATTAAAAAAAAAAAAAAAACCTTACCTACGAAGTTTTTAGCCCATGAATATTATAATATTATATATATATATATATATATATATATATATATATAATTATATATATATAAAAGTATATAACCATGTAGGGGTAATAGCAGCATAAAAAAGGGATTCATAATTCACAGTCGTTAAAGCAGAGAAGGAAAACATAGGCCATAATCGTCTTCTTCTTCGTCTTCTCCCTTTTTCTCTCTCTCTCTCTCTCTCTTCCTCATATTTCTCTCTCATCGATTCTTAAATCCCTGATTTTTCTGCATTTTTCATTGCTCGCAAACCCTAATAATCTACGGTAACCAGATTCTTCTTCGTTTATTTTTGTTTATCAATACTTTTGTTTAATTAATTATCTGTATTTGCTTTTGCTTTTAAGAATCTTCATTATTTTTCGATTAATTTCGGAATTCTATCTGTCGTTATCTGTTAAATTTTCTGATAATTGTTTTTGATGTTTTTGGTTTGTCGGACTATTTTGCCGATTAAAAATTGTGTTGATTGAATGTGGATATGCTGAATTGTTGAGTATAGTTGATACTTGTTGGAATTAGGTTTTTGTGAGTATGAGCGATTGCATTAATTTGGAGTTGAATGATTTTGGACTTTTAAGTCAATGCCTATTTCATAATTGTGATTTACATTAGTTCAGATTAGTTGAGTGTATGATTCTATATTCTGGAAAAAGTAGAATTCTCGTATCTGTTGATATCGGGTGTTTTTGATTTTCTGGAGTTTACAATCAAGTCTGTCGAATTATTATTGAAAAGCTTTCATACGTAGGTTTGATTGGTGTACGGTTGAATTTGTAGTTAGGGTTACCTTTTTGTATCTGGAGGAAAAAGCTAGATTGAAGTTAATGTATATGAACAATTAGGGTCATGTGTTGTTATGTGGAGTATATGCTGGGGTTAGCAATGGAAAAAAGAGAGGGTGGTAGCGGTTGACATGGTTAGTCAGTGTTGTAATTGCTCGGAGATAATGTGGTGGCAGGTGCATTTTGTGTAAGTGTGAGACTTGTTTGATGTAACACAGTGGCACCCAATATGTAGACTCAGAGTGTATGTTTTATGCGTAGACGTGATAATCTGATGTTTATCTACAAGAGTTGCACTGTTACATGGAAACATTTTATAAATCGAGGTCAATTTCACAAATTTGGATATCTACTTTGTCAATTTTGACTTAGCATTGACTTATAGTTTGAAAATATTGCTAATATATTAATATATCTTAAACATTAATATTGCTAGCTTATCATTTGGTTGTATTGTTATTATTTAAGATATTGTGGTAGGATTCTAAAAAAAAAGATATTGTGGTAGGATTTATTAAATTAACATTAGAAGTTCGCAAGGGTTGATCATAGAAATCTGCTGTTCCTTTTTTGTTTACTGTGCATAGAGACATGGAGTAACAGGCACGGCACTTGTATTGGATTGGTGGTGTTGGTGTACATTCTTTTAATTAGACATTGTTTGCTATTGTATAGTAACAGTCCATTTTATGTCTTCTTAATTTCTCTTTAGTTTTCATCCCATGTTCCTTTGATCTCTCTTGCTGTTTGACCCACATCTAGAACTCTACTTGTGATATCTGCATGTTCTCTCCATATCTCTGATCTGTTATTATGTGTTTATGTTTTACGCATCTTAGTCCAGGTTAGATTCTATCATCTCTTTATTATTTAAACAGCAAATGTTCTTGAAGTGACTACTTTTGTTACATGTCACAGCTGAGCAAATTGTAGCAATATACAATAATGAATGATCGTAAACCCATAGAACTAGAGGAAGGATGGAAGTTTATGGAGAAAGGAATCAAGAAACTGATTATGATTCTTGAAGGTTTACCTGAGCCTCCATTTAATTCTGAAGACTACTCGATGCTTTACACGTAAGTGTGTTGTCCTCTATGACCTATATAATACGATCATGAGTACAGGCTATGTATCTAACTCAAAAATACTATTATATCAATGCAGAACAATGTACAACATGTGTACTCAGAAAGCCCCATTTGATTATTCCCAGCAACTTTATGATAATTACAAACAGGCTTTTGTGGATTACATAGTTTCAACGGTGAGAAAACCCTTACTTGCAGCTAGCTTGTTCTTTGCGAAAAGCTGTATTTGAAGTCGGTGAGTAAATGAGTAAATACGTCACATTTTTCTTTGCGAAAAGCTGTATTTGAAGTCGTCCTTTAGTCCAAGTGATTACATTTTTCTGCTTTGGAAATCAGGATGACCTTCTGTCTGGGCAGGATGTTCTGCCTGTAACCCTTTTGAATATCTTACCCTAATTTATGGTAATTTGTTACGTTGCACTAGGACTGGATATGTTTTATTCGTATTTGTTATCATTTAAAATGAGTAGTGCAGTTTAGTGCTTTGTAAAGTAGCATTACTATGATCTTTTGATTTTATTCAATAACCTTGGTATTAATGTTGTCAACATTAGTGATCTCTTGATTATCATCTTATTTATCTCATTAATTGAATCAATTATTTTCAAATATAAGATATGTAAGGCATACATATAAATCCATTTTTTTGTTTGTTAGGTAACTTACTGAAGGTGCCAAGACTGCCAACTAATGTTCTTTTGTTTGATTGAGGCCTCATATATCCACTATCTGTTCTTGTATATGTTTTTGTTTATCCAATGTGTCCATTTCATCTTTGCTCCTAACAATTTTCCATTGCCTTTTGTCCATTTTTTTTAAATAAAAAAATCAGGTTTTGCCAGCTTTGAAGGAAAAACATGATGAATATATGCTGATTGAATTTGTAAAAAGATGGTCAAATCATAAAGTAATGGTCAGGTGGCTATCTCGCTTCTTCCATTATCTTGATCGTTACTTTGTTACTCGGAGGTCACTTCCTCCACTGAAAGAAGTTGGGCTCACTTGCTTCCGTGATCTGGTATTTGATCTATCTTGTTTGCTTAATACAAATGTCCTTTTTTTGTCTGTTCACTGTCCCTTTTGTTTTTATTTAAAGCTCTTTTTTTAGTTATTATCAAGTGGTTAAGTTTAAGCTTTTGTTTCCAACCTTTCTGTTTTGAACTCCTTTCATGGTTTAAAGCAGTAGCTGATATTTTTGTTCTTTATATCAGGTATACCAAGAAATATGTAGCAAAGCAAAGGATGCTGTTCTAGCCCTGGTAAGTTAATTGTTTGAGGTGTTTTCACAACTCTTTCTCTTGCCTGCAAAGTGGTTGACTTTGGAATTTTCTACTCAGATCCATGTTGAAAGAGAGGGTGGGCAAATTGACCAAGCATTATTAAAGAATGGGCTTGGGATTTATGTTGAAATTGGAATGGGACAGATGGAACAGTATGAAAATGATTTTGAGGCGCATCTTCTGGATGACACTGCTGCTTATTATTCTCGGAAGGCCTCAAGCTGGATTGTAGAGGATTCATGTCCGGAATATATGTTGAAGGCAAAGTTTTGGAGGACTTAATTTCTCTTGTATATTTCCATGCAGCACATTGTGTATTTTGTTGCTTATTGTATTCCTTTTGGCTATGCAGTCTGAGGAATGTTTGAAAAATGAAAAGGAGAGAGTGTCTCATTACTTGCACTTAAGTAGTGAAGAGAAGCTCCTAGAGGTTTGTCTTTATGCTTTTATAGTACTTGTCGAGGAATCTGATTCTAAAAGGGCCAAAGCTTATTTTTGCATGGGTTTTATGTGTGCTGTTCTTGCACAGTATTTTCTAATTAATAGTATTATGTTATCAATAATAGAAATATTTTTTTTTTTTTAAAAAAAAAAAATGGGCTAATTCAAACTATTTGATTTGTGGTCTGATTGCTCCATACTGTCCCTTACAGAGAGTGCAAAATGAGTTGTTGTTGGTATTTGAAAACCAATTGCTCGAGAAAGAAAACTCTGGATGTCGTGTATTGCTTAAAGATGACAAGGTATTTTTTAATTATATTTCTCATATTGCTTATAAAACTATCTTATCAAAATAAAGTGTATCACTCTTTTGGTCTTATTTGGTTAGGTGGAGGATCTTTCCAGGATGTACCGGCTATACAGTAAAGTTCCCCGGGGTTTGGAGCCTATTGGAGTCATCTTTAAGACGGTATGTTTACGTCCCACTTCCTGTGTTTAATGGTAACGTACATGTTACTACATGTTGGTTTTTGATGTGCAACATGCTTTCCTGCAGCATATTACGGATGAAGGAACTGTCTTGGTCCAGCAGGCAGAAGATGCTGCGACTAGCAAGGTTTGGCACTTTCTATGGTCATCATTTGAAGCATTTTTGTAACAGTATTAAAAAAAACCTTTGGTCTCATATGAGAATTTATGATGGTTGATCCCTTAAATCAGCTAGAGAAAAGCTACCTATTTTTTGTTAATACTAATATATGCTCTTTTAACCCAACTTCTAGTTTGTGAAGTTTGTATAATACGAGATTCCTTTCCTTCATGCTGCCTTTTTGGCTTGCTCTGTTCACCTTTCTTTGACTAAATGAACAGTGGTTTCTTTATCTCTCTCTCACACACACGAGAACACACACATCATTACCCTTATTAAAGAGCGTCTCAATGCAAATTGTCAAAGTGACTGTTGATGCACTAAGAAGACCCTTGTTCCACTGTTGCTGTATCCCCTTGTTGCTAGAGTAGCTTTCATTTGTGTGTTTTATGCATTCTGAAATGTTATTGTCATTGGTTGTCTTTGATGTGCTGTACTTATGATTGAATACCTTATGGCTGGTTGATTCTTGATTTGACTATTTGTAATGGCCAGGATGTAGCTTAGTGTTACTTTCCAACTTTATTGCTTTATCTAGAATTGTTGAATTATTCTTAAGTTATTAGGTGCTTTTATGGACTATGTTAATAGGTTAAATGCTTTGTTATATTGATTGTCCTCCCTTTAAATTTCTTGCTTGGCAGGCTGAGACTGGTTCTGGTGGATCACATGAGCAGGTAGGTCCCAAAACCTATAGCTACATACCTGATTAGTGGATGAATATTTGGATCAAACTAAATTTTGTTTGCATGTATCAGGTCTTTGTGAGGAAAGTGATAGAGCTACACGATAAGTTCATGGTTTATGTGATCGAGTGCTTTAGTAGCCACACCATCTTTCATAAGGTTTGCATAATTGTGCTTGTGTTATTTATTTATTTATTTATTTAATGAATTGTGCTACCTGGTTCTGTGGCTTAAGTTTTCTTGTTGGCCTTGTTCAGGCTCTCAAGGAAGCTTTTGAGGTATTTTTAAACAAGGGTGTTGCTGGCAGTACTAGTGCTGAACTGTTAGCAACATTTTGTGATAATATTCTCAAAAAGGGTGGCAGTGAAAAGCTAAGTGATGAAGCTATTGAGGACTCACTTGACAAGGTATGAGGCTGCTAATTATAAATATAAGTTCTGTGCTGCTCAATATGCCTGATGATTAAGTAATTATTTTTAACGTTTGCAGGTAGTAAAGCTGCTTGCTTATGTAAGCGATAAAGACATGTTTGCTGAATTTTACAGGTTAGCTTCTCTCCTTTCTCTTCACCCGTTAGAGTTGTTCTCTGACTGAAAAGTTTGATAATGTTTCATGTTTCTTTCTTGATACAGAAAGAAGCTCTCTCGCCGTTTACTCTTTGACAAGAGTGCCCATGATGATCATGAAAGGAGCATCTTAACAAAATTGAAGCAGCAGTGTGGTGCACAGTTTACATCAAAGATGGAAGGGATGGTGAGTTGTTATGTACATCTGAATTTAACCATTGTAAATTAGTGGGGTATTGTTCTTGATCTTCCTCTGCCTTTTCCATTACAGGTAACTGATTTGGCTTTGGGGAGGGAGAATCAGACTCATTTTGAAGACTATCTTGAGCAAAACCCAATTGCCAATCCTGGGCTTGATTTGAATGTGACAGTTCTCACAACTGGATTCTGGCCAAACTATAAATCCTCTGATCTTAACCTTCCTGATGAGATGGTAGTTGGTGCATCACAAAATTATAGGAGTAACTGATGCTAGCTTGTTAATTTTCTCAGTAGATTATAATAAACTTTATTTGCTTGTACTTGTAGGTAAAGTGTGTGGAAGCTTTTAAGCAATTCTATCAAACAAAAACAAAACACAGGAAGCTCTCGTGGGTTTACTCTCTGGGAAGTTGCAACATTCATGGCAAGTTTGGTCAGAAAACAATTGAATTGATTGTTGGAACCTATCAAGTAAGAGTGATTGTTCTGCTATTTTTTTTACTCTCTCTCTCTCTCTCTCTCCTATCAAGTTAATAATTTATACCTAATGTATCTCTATTTAGGCTGCTGCTCTGCTTCTATTCAACACAGCAGATCGCTTGAGTTATTCAGAAATTGCAGCTCAGTTAAATTTAGGTGATGAAGACTTGGTCAGAGTACTACAGTCATTGTCTTGTGCAAAGTACAAGGTTCTTACCAAGGAGCCAGTGTCAAGAACTGTCTCTCATACCGATCAATTCGCATTCAACCCTGGCTTTACTGACAGAATGAGGAGGATAAGGGTATGCTCTTGTATATGTTCTTTATTCTTCATTGATATTTTCCTGATATTCTCTCAAACAAATGCTTAGTTTTCTCCCTGTACTTGTTGGATATACAGATTCCTCTTCCAACAATGGACGAGAGGAAAAAAATTGTCGAGGATGTGGACAAGGATAGACGTTATGCTATTGATGCCTCTATCGTACGTATAATGAAAAGCAGGAAGGTGTTGGGTTATCAACAATTGATCTCAGAGTGTGTTGAGCATCTAAGCCGCAGTTTCAAGGTATGACATATTACTGCTGCTGCTTGTGGGGTCTTGAGTTAAATACTTAAATTGTATGTGGTTATTTGTAAATTTTAAATGAGTTTTGTATTTTGCTGATAATTGTTTTCTTTGCAGCCTGATTTTAAGGTGATCAAGAAGAGGATCGAAGATTTGATTACTAGGGACTACCTTGAACGAGACAAGGAAAATCCTCAGCTATTCAAGTACTTGGCTTGAATGCATGTCTTCAGATAATTTGCCTTTTGTGAACTGTTTTGGACATGGAAGCCGAGAAATTCCGGTAATAGGGCAAATAGGCATATTTTGTACAGTAATTGGGTTCTCGTGAGTGGGTTAAAATTGTATGACTAAGGAACTTAGATCTAGTTCATACAAGGCAAATTTTAAAGCTGCTCATTTTGGGGTGAAAAAGGAAAATTTGCATGCTCTCTTTTACATTGAGTAGTACTCCGTGATTCGAGTATGCTGATATCAATATTTCTTGCTACTCTGTATTTCTCTTTCATCCCTTTCCTACTTTTTTCTCCTTTTGAAATTTCTGTGCAGATTAATTTGGCATGCATTTTTTGGTACTCCGTATAAGACTAGATTACGGAGTTATGCGTATGATAATATGGAGGGTACATATGATTTATGCCTATATGGTTATGCGGCCTATCCGATACATTCAATTTTTGTTTTGACAACCAAACCAAAACATGGAATATTGTCAATTTGTCAGTGGAAGAATTATATGTTTAGTTTTTGTCATTGCTATTCATACGTTAGTCAAATATTTCATCCATCTCATTTCATAACTCCTTTGTACAGGAGTTTTGTTCGGAAATATATGATATGGTATTACATTACTTAATATGACAATGGATCAAGCTTTCCACCAAATTTCATTAAGTTTTTGCAAGTTCTGATTAGTAAACTAATTAAGATGATGGAAAAACTCTTAAAATTGACAACTCTTAGGAGTACAATTATTAAATTACAAGTAATATGATAACTTCTAAAGTACTCTTGTACTATGGTCTATGGAGATGGTATTTATAACAAGGATTCCTTCAAATTTCTTATTTTGTTCGCCTTATTTTCATTAACCTTATTTTTCTTCATCTAATCTAACCTAAGCTCATTTTTTATTAGACTTGATCAAATTTCTTATTTTGTTCACCTTATTTTCATTCACCTTATTTTTCTTCATCTAATCTAACCTAAGCTCATTTTTTATTAGTCTTGACTAAACTTTGACCTTATATGCAAATTGGAGTATGCAAGGAATATATATATCAAGCGGTGTCTCGTTGAATTCATAATGATGTGTATTTATTAAGCATCGTGCTAACGAACATCCATGTAGAGCTGTCAATTTGGGTAAACGGATCGAGTTTGGGTCGGGTAAGAGTGGGTCGGGTCAACTCGAGTCGGGTCAATTCGGATTAATTCCATAACCTATGCGGGTCGGGTTTGGGTTTGGGTTGGGTCATGCTTGAGTCGGGTCACGTCGGGTCATACTTCTTATCGGGTTTAAGTCGGGTTAATAACAGGTAGGGTTACATTCGGGTCGGGTGAATAATAGGTCGGGTTTAATTCGGGTTTTCATGGGTTAGGGTAATTCCCGGGTTCGAGTCGGATTTGATTCAAGTCAATAATTTGCGGGTTAGAATCAGATCAGGTCATTCTCGGGTTTGAGTCGGGTTCGATTCTAGTCAATAATTTGCGGCTTATAATCAGGTCGGGTCATTTTCAAGTCGGGTCATTCTCAGGTTCAAGTCGGGTTCGGTTCAAGTCAATAATTTGCGGGTTATAATCAGGTTAGGTCATTTCTAAGTCGAGTCATTCTCGGATTCAAGTCGGGTTATGTTCAAGTCAATAATTTGCAGGTTATAATCAGGTCGGGTCATTTCCAAGTCAGGTTATATTCGGGTACAACTAACTATAAATAGATAATTATCATTTTTATCAAGCTAATTATTTCCTTTGACTATAATATATATGGCTATATACTAGGGAACTATAGTCTATAATTTTGGAAGATAATTATCTCCTTTGACCATACAACAAATATATACTATATTTAACTCTTAAATTTGAGGATGATGTTCCTTTCTTTTGCTGGCCTGGACTGACTTGGTCCCCCAAAACAAAATGCTTTGATCAATAATAATAAGTTGGTCTTAATTGCATTTAAGGTGATTTGAAATCGGGTCAGGAACAATTTGGGTTGAATTTCGGTAGGGTCAATAACAAGTCGTGTTAATTTCGAGTCGAGTTAGTAACCGATCGGGTTGAATTTTTGGGTTGGGTAAGTAATAAGTATGGTAAAATTCGGGTCGGGTCACAAGTTGGGTTGATTTGGGTCAGGTCAATAACAAGCCGGGTTGATTTCGGGTCGGGTTTGTAACAGGTTGGGTTAAATTCGAGTCAGGTTAGGAACAGGTCGGGTTAAATTCAGGTCAGGATAGTAACAAGTCGGGTTAAATTCGGGTTTTGAAGGGTTAAAACGGGTTTGGGTCAATTTCGGTTCAAGTCGGGTTCGGTGCAAGTTAATTAAATTGGCCGTTGTAAACCGGTAAATTGGCCATTTAAAAGCAAATTGAATGGTTCCAAACCCGATTGGACTCCTGGAGGGTATTAGGGACTATGGTAAACATTTTGGCAATTTTAAATTCCGGGCAAAAAAAAGTCAAAAAATTCCAAAATAGAAAGATAATATCCACGCTTTTTGAGAAAATTTAGGAGGTTTCGGGGCTCCGTGTCGAAAAGACTTGAAATTCTATGGGATACATCTCAGGGTCATATAATGCCGTTTGGAACCATATATGATCATTATATGTTGTCATAAATGTTCGTAGTAGGCTTGAGTTAATGAAATCCGTGCAAGTTGTAAACCGGTTATTAAATTGGCCGTTTAAAGGCAAACAGGATGGTTCCACCAACCCAATTGGACTCCCGGAGGGTATTAGGGACCAAGGTAAACATTTCGGCAACTTTTATTTCCGGGCGAAAAAATTCAAAAAATTCCAAAATCCACGCTTTTTAAGAAATTTTGGAGTTTTCGCGGCCCAATGTCGAAAAGTCTTGAAATTCTATGAGATACATCTCGGGGTTATATAATGTCGTTTGGAACCATACATGATCATTATTTATTGTCATAAATGTTCGTGGTAGGCTTGAATTAATAAAATCGGTGCAAGTTGTAAACTGGTAAATTGGTAGTTTAAAGGCAAATTGGATAGTTCCACCCACCCAATTGGACTCCCAGAGAGATTAGGAACCATGGTAAAAATTTCTGTAATTTTTATTTTCGGGCGAAAAAATCAAAAAAATTCAAAATTGAAGACTAATATCCACGCTTTTTGAGAAATTTTTGAGATTTCGGGGCTAGGTGTAGAAAAGTATTAATATTTTAGGGGATATATCTCAGGGTCATATAATGCCGTTTGAACAATATATGATCATAATATGCTGTCATAAATGTTCGTAGTAGCCTAGTAGGCTTGAGTTAATGAAATCCGTGCAAGCTGTAAACCGGTAATTAAATTGGCCGTTTAAAGGCAAATAGGATGGTTCCACTAACCCAATTGCACCCCGGGAGGGTATTAGGGACCATGGGAACATTTCGGCAATTTTAATTTCCGGTCGAAAAATAGTCAAAAAATTCCAAATTGAAGACTAATATCCACGCTTTTAGAGAAATTTTGGAGGTTTCGGGGCCCGGTGTCAAAAAGTATTGAAATTTTAGGGGATACATCTCGGGATCATATAATGCAGTTTGGAACCATATATGATCATTATTTGTTGTCATAAATGTACGTAGTAGGCTTGAGTTAATGAAATAGGTGCAAGTTATAAATCGGTAAATTGGTCGTTTAAAGGCAAATTGGATGGTTCCACCCACCCAATGGGACTTCCGGACAATATTAGGGACTATGCTAAACATTTCGGCAATTTTTATTTTCGGGTGAATAAAAAGTCAAATTTTAAAAATTGAAGGCTAATATCCACATTTTTTGAGAAATTTTAGAGGATTTGGGGCCTGGTGTAGAAAAGTATTAATATTTTAGGGGATACATTTTGGGGTCATATATTGGCGTTAGGAATCATATATGATCATTATATGTTGTCATAAATGTTCGTAATAGGATTGAGTTAAATCCGTGAAAGCTGTAAATCGGTAATTAAATTGGTCGTTTAAAGGCAAATAGGATGGTTCCACAAACCCAATTGGACCCCTGGAGGTATTGGGGATCATGGTAAACATTTCGGCTATTTTTATTTTCGGCGAAAAAAGTCAAAAAATTCCAAAATTGAAGACTAACATCCACGTTTTTGAGAAATTTTGGAGGTTTGGGGACCCGATGTCGAAGAGTTTTGAAATTCTATGGGATACATCTCGGGGTCATATAATGTAAATTGGAACCATATATGATCATTATTTGTTATCATAAATGTTAGTAGGCTTGAGTTAGTGAAATCCGAGCAAGTTGTAAACCGGTTATTAAATTGGCCGTTTAAAGGCAAACAGGATGGTTCCACCAACCCAATTGGACTCCCGGAGGATATTAGGGACCATGGTATACATTTCGGCAATTTTTATTTCCGGACCAAAAAAAGTCAAAAAAATTCCAAAATTGAAGACTAATTATCCACGCTTTTTGAGAAAATTTTGGAGGTTTCAGGGCCCGGTGTCTAAAATTCTTGAAATTTTAGGGGATACATCACGAGATCATATAATGCCGTTTGGAACCATATATGATCTTTATATGTTGTCATAAATGTTCGTTGTAGGCTTGAGTTAATGAAATCCGTGCAAGCTATAAACCGGCAATTAAATTGGTCGTTTAAAAGCAAATAGGATGGTTCCACCAAACCCAATTGGACTCCCGGAGGGTGTTAGGGACCATGGTAAACATTTCGGAAATTTTTATTTTCGGGCGAAAAAAAGTCGAAAAATTCCAAAATTGAAGACTAATATACACGATTTTGGAGATTTCGGGGCTCGGTGTCGAAAAGTTTTGAATTTCTATGGGATACATCTCGGGGTCATATAATGTCGTTTGGAACCATATATGATCATTATATGTTGTCTTAAATGTTTGTAGTATGCTATAGTTAATGAAATTCATGCAAGTTGTAAACCGGTAAATTGGTCGTTTAAAGGCAAATTCAGGTTAGGTTAGTAAAAAGTCGGGTTAAATTCGGGTAAAACGGGTTTGGGTCAATTTCGGTTCAAGTCGGGTTCGGTTCAAGTCAATAATTTACGGGTTACATTCAGGTCGGGTCATCTCCAGGTCAATTAATGTTCGGGTTCGGGTCTCACATACTCGGGTCAACTTGGGTCTAGGGTTGGTTTCAGGTGGGGTTTGGGTCACCATTTTTTCGAGTTCAGATGGGTCGGTTAATAATCGAGTTTGATTCAGTATTTCGGGTCGGGTCAACTTTTGACAGCTCTACGTCCATGAGGCGTTGGATGGTCATTTAAAACATTTCCTAAAATGGAATTAATTTGGGAGTGCATGCCAAAATCATGCGTCGATCAATGTAATTAGTATTCATTTGAAATAATTGATAATTCTACTTTTAGTCATCTTATTCAACGCCCCCAAAACCTTCGGTAGCTTTGGCCTTTTGATAGTATTATATTTTTAATTAAGATATATAAGATATTTAATGGTAATTTTTTTTAAAAAAAAAAAAACGAACATTAAACGAGAAAATATGTCAAAACTTAGATAATTAAAAATTCAAGTACTCGTACTAAACATATAGTCGAAGAATGAACCTACTAAGCTTCTATTAGTCAATGCCTGAATGGTGTTTGGGATGTCACCTAATTAACTTTATAGTACCTCGTGGAAATTATTTCAATCTAAGTACGCTGCAAAATCACTACTCGCTTTAGAGTTTAATATCTGTTTCAACATCCAAGAAATTAAATAATTACTAGTCAACCATTTGTTTTAGGGGATTTTTGTTTTTCACCAACTACCTTTATCTACCAACTTTCTCTACACTTTACACCTTTGCTTGCATTGTGCTTCTGTTATTTTTCCTACTTCACGATTAAAATACAAGGGATCTTTAATTTATTACGCACTTTTACTTTTGAAATTTATTCAAAATGTAGTTTATTTTCATCTTAACCAATTTAGCTAAATTGTGTATGTCATAATCGTAAATTCTTACGGCTGCTTTTTAGATGGCGGCGGTATTTAACGTCCCTTTATATACTCCAATTACTCATACTGCATATAATATTATATTAATAATTGTCATTACTATCATTAGCATTAGCGATTTGATCAAGGATGTTAACCTTTTTATATATTGATCAAGGAAAAATATATAACAACGAACATTTATACTATTATACACTTAATTACGTACCTTTCATTACTATCATTAGCATTAGCGATTTGTAAACATTACATAAATTGCAAAATGAATGCAATCGTTTTTTAAAAAAATTATTATCATTAAGCTATCAAGGGGCTAATTCCATACATATTGTTAAAAAATGTCTACTATATATCTTTATTATCAATAATATCTCCTTCCCTTTCACATACAATCATGCATACATTTCCAATTAAATGAGAAAAGACTCAGTGAAGGAATCTAGTTCACCATCAACATCACCATCATGGCCTCCATCGCGATCGCCATCGTGATAATGATGATGATCATGATCAACCTTGATAAGTTGTAGGTACTCCTCATAGAGCTTCTCAAGCTGTTGGTTGTTATCCGGTGTGGCCATTACTTCATTATTAGGCTGCATGATATCGATGCTGACGTCATGATTACCACACGATGATGATCCGATCGCCATCATCAGATGATCATCAAGCCCATTGGCTTCCATATTTGTATGATGTTCTAGCCATGGAATGTTTAGAATGATATTGTCTTCCGAGTCATATGTTGGTAGGGCATAATTTTGGTCTAGGGTTTGATTATTTTGACTAGAAGAGACACTTGTCGTACTCACATTGATTGTTTCTAAGCTTGTATTGCTATCATTTCTTGTCATCGAGATAACGGATTTAACCCTAACGGGTTTGGGTGAATGGATCTTGGTTTTCTCCTCTACTACATCTTCGATTTTTTGACTTTTGACATTTCTGTTATTATTAGTATGTTTATTATTGTTGTTAATTGAGCTCCTAGATCTCTTTTTGTTGTAATTCTTAGCTAGTTTTTCCAAATCGGATTCAGATAATTTCTTATGGGTATTCGGATCAGTACCTTGGCTCCGAAGTTTCTTACTTAAGTGGGTGTTCCAATAATTTTTGATTTCATTATCGGTTCTACCAGGTAATCTTCCAGCAATGAGAGACCATCGGTTGCCTAATAAGGCATGTAACCTAATAATAAGGTCATCTTCTTCGGGTGTAATATTGCCTCTTTTAATATCCGGCCTCAAGTAGTTCATCCGTCTCAATCTACAACTCTTTCCACACCTTAGAAGTCCTACATTTATTGCAAATAAGCATAATTTGTCAGCTCATCAATCACTATCAACATTATTTAGGCAAAAAAAAAAAAAAAAAAAAAAAAAAAAAAGGAAATTTAGCTCAAGGTATAGTAGATTAATCAAAATAATTATATTGATGGGAAGTTATGATTTTAGCTTAGTATATACAATTATACATCACATTTTTCAGCTGAAGACAGTGAAAGAAGGAGGTGGTTAGGAGTAAAAGAAAAAAAAAACTTATAGTTTTATTGATGTCCTATATTATTGTGTACACTTGTGTTTGACACGGAGATGAAGAATTTAATAATGAATTGATAGTGGAAATTAATTTAAGCAAAAGTGTGGTGGCCTGGTGGGAGAGAACTGAAATAGTTATTGTAGGAACATGAGGGAAAAAAACGTTAAAGTAAGAAATTTTACTTGGAGAAACAAGCTTGTGATTAATTTTAGATGGTCATTAAAGGCTACAATATAGTGTGTAGCTTAGTATACAATACTTTGTAGGATAAAGATAGTTATATTCAAAAGATCATCAATCTTCAATTACCACGACACAATCAATCAATCTAGAGATAGGTATGTATACTATTATATTATTAACGCGATCTAAATGTCTAAATCTTGATTAAACCACTTAGTGTAAATCTACAGATAAGTACTTAATTCACTTCACATCACTTCTTTCTAACTAGTTTAGTAACTAGAATTTCTAAATAGAAATGAATGAGAATTTAATGTATTTATTATGGAGTGGTAATCAAACATGCATAATCAATTCACAAGTTTAACTAAGCTAGCTAGGTATCACACCCTGAAACATATAATATACACTTAATTTATAGAGATGGCCTGGAATGAGCTAATCATCGAAAGTAGTATGCATGTCTTACCGGCTTTCTTAGGCAAAGATCTCCATTGTCCTTCACCATGAGCTTCAATGTACTTGATTAGCAACGCGTCTTCTCTAGCAGTCCATGGACCTCTATGCAAGCCAATTTTAGAGCAACAAGGAGCTCTTCCCATTTCTACTTTCACTCTTTTTTTTTCTTTTTTCCTTCCTCCTTTTCCTTCTTTTAATTTTATTTTCCTTAAATTTCTATCTCATTAATAAAAACCTAAACTTTTGATTAAGTGGAGGAGAGAGAATAAGGAGGAGGGCAATCAGAGAAAGAGGATGATCATTCTCATGCTTTAGAGAGAGCAAACAAGGGGTCACAACCTTTGTTAATTCCCTACAAATTAAAACAATTATAATATATGGTTTATAAAAATTAATCTTTCCTAAATAATAGGATTTTACTCTTCCAACTTGGCAGGACACGTACATAATATATGGTAATTAACTAATTATACAAGCTTAGTTACGTTAATTTGATATTACATATATAATAACATGAAAGGGTTTTGTTTGTATTATATTAAATGTATGAAAACGTATTATGGTTTGAACTCAACAACTTTTCCTCCCTAATATCTGCCCTTCCCAACCCTCCACGTTTTTTCAGTTTTTGGAGAATTCTTGTTAATAATTCAAATTCCACCATTTTTTCTTATTTTAGGCACATAAGCTGTATGAAAGCTACGTATGTACTAATTATAACTTGTTAATTGAGCTTAGGTAATACATACAATGACCAAAAAAGAAAGCATTATGTGCAATTACACAATAAGTTTGCACGTACATTCATACCATAAAGTCAGGAGGATCGTAACTAAATAATGTCATGATCTGATTTGACTATAATAGTTCAAAGAAATAAACATTATTGTAAGTCTAGTCTAGAGTCCAAAGAACACTAGGCAAGTGCGAGATAGCCCGAAGTTTGGGCTGCTTGCATAGAATGATCATGGCTAGACACAACAAGCTAAGGGTTGCAAACTAGGTCTATAACGTTCATAAGACATGTGAACTTAGGCATATATGATCAAGAAACAATAATTAACTTAGGTACGAAGACACGACACTACCAAGTATTAACATGTGGGAAACTCCTTTAAACTTGACGACCTAACACTATATTCATGTCGTGACATGCCTTGTCATCAGTCCGTCAGTAAAAAAGGGTGAAAATTTTCAATACGCCATCTCAATGCCATATTTTCATCATACATGTATATGTTTGGAATATTCAAACAAAAAACAAGAAGCTTTAAATATGATGCTATTAGCAAAGTGCGTATGGTTGATAAAATCATAAAATTCTTATCCACACAAGCTAATATCTACATTGTCTAAAATCCATCTATAATTGTTCATCTATCCTTAGAAAATGAATTAGAACTTCAGCTAAAATTGATAGACATAGAACTCTTGATCTTACTATAAAAGGCAATTGAGGCTCGCTAGGAGTTTGATTTGGCACCTCTTTTGCTATATATGGAGCTTGGTTCATTCAAAGCACACTTCAAAAAATGGGGGCTTGAATTGGAACTTGTTAGTCTTCGAAGGCTATGAATAAATAAATTATACGCGAAGTATCTATATGCTAATAGACTATTCCATTTTGGGTTAATTCACTCGTTTATACTAGTTGCCATAATTCTTCATGCCGTATCTTCATGTAATTTGGTTGATTAACTTAACACACTTAGATAACATTTTCCTATTCTTAAATAGGTGATCACCATTTTTTCTATCAACAATCTTATTGTAATTAAACTATTTGTTGTTGTTTATAGTTTACACCAAGTTTTGCAAATTCATACGTACTAAACAAATACTTTTAACATTGCGTTGGATTAACTTGTTATGTACCGACCATTTCCAATATAGAAGTAATGAACAATTCTATGAGAGATGAGAATATATTGACAAGCATAATATAAGGAAAGCTTTTGACATTGAGATCTTAGCTTTGTTGAATTGTATTTGCACGCTTCCTTTGGACAAGACAAGAGAGGGTTTTTGTTAATGTGAATAGCATCCACCCCCAACAAATGCAATTAATTAGCATAAGTTTCTAAATATGCCAATTTTATTGCACAAAGTAACCACCAAGCACCAACGTGATGGTATACAATAACACGGCTTGTTTAAAACATGAGACAACTTCACATTAACTTTTTGCAAGACTGTAAAATTAATATACCGATCTCACAAGTTACTGTGACTTTGTGAGTCCATCATAGACTAGCTTGCCTTTATCAAATCTTGAATTGTTCAATAGAGATCAATCTTCTTTAAAAACTTATTTTATCACTAGTTAAATGTTTCACACTCAATAGATCGATGATACATGCATAAAACAGGATAAATAGAACACATAAAACATAAGCGAAATCATCTCTAAAAGAGGTCGGCTTCCCCTATAGAACAAATTTAGCCTACCCAATGGATAGGTTACCCAAATACGCGTGATGGTAAACAATCATAGGTGATACCGTGATAATGTGATAACTTTACAAAACAATGAGTATAATCCATCTAAAAAGCATTAGACCATTTTGGATTATTTAATGTGAATAATAAAGAAATGGGTTAACAAGGTAATTCTAACACTCTACCTTACACTTCATACAGGACAGCCGAAAACATCCAGGATTTGACCAATTTGCTTTATTTGTTGATTTGTCGGAGTTGGTAAAGGTATAAAATGAAAAAGTCAATAATTCAATATAAACTGTAAAAGTTCATCACAACAATTTGGTACGAGTATATAATAACATGACATAAACAAAAGAAAAAAGTCAACTACAATGAATATTTGATCCTCAAAATCCAAGATCTACTATTCAATAATCAAATTTGGAAGGCAGCTTCCACTTCCACAAAATCAGCCAAAATTACATTGACTTTTGAGAGCCTGTAACCTCTTGCTAAAAACTAGTAATATGGACCCAATTTTCTTCTTCTTTTTCTTTTTTTTCGGCAAAAAAAATCAACTAACAAGTATATAATATAATTACGTGTGGGAAAATTTTTACCTTTACATTTATACAATGGAATCATAAATTTATTAATTCCATTTTGAGGCACACACTGACCAAACTCCTGAGAATTTACAAGCGAACCGGTAAACCATAGTTCTGGAATACCCTGATTCGACCATCCCAACCAGCGGTTACAATGACTAAACCCCACGCGTGTTGGGAACTTGCCATACTTTGGCATGTTGTTTTTAAAAACTTGTACTCTGATTTGCAAGTTGCTGATGAAACAATAAGGGAATTTGAGCTGGTTAGCTTCTCTTCCGGCCAGGTTGCAACCCCTCTGGAAAATGGATCTGGAAAGCCCAGAGAAATGGCATCTGTTGAGAATAATGATGTTCTGAGGTGTGGGCTCTCGGCAGAGGGTTGATGTTCCAGTCTTCTTTCAGTTGTGTATCGCACCATGATTCCTGGAGAAGTTGTTGATGATTCCGAGAGACAAGGTAAAACATTGCTGCATGTTGTTCCATACCAAGGAACAGCAACACAGGCGTTGCTTGAGAAAAATCTCTCACAGGAGCTCTTGCTTCGGAAGTGAGATGTAACTGTCCTGTCTGATTTATTGGAGTCCCATACATAAACAAAAGAGTCTTCACTCGCTGAGACAATATGCTTTCCATCTGACGTGAATGATGCAGATATTTGGCTTCCTGCATTTCGAAGACCTGATAACAGCAAATAACAGATTAGAAAATTAGGCCACAAAAATCAATTCAATGAACAGCTTATACAAATTAAATTGCAGAATCACTCCAGCAGTCCTGCTTAATTGATAGCAAGATCTAAGTGCTCATTTGGTCAAAATAGAGAAAGTAGATAGCTGGGGAAATGTTGACAAAAACACAGGTAGTTGTTTGCCCGGTCCTCTAGGTTAGTGGACCAAAATAAAATTTCCAAAATTTTGCTAAACTTCCAGAGAAGTGTAATCAGTACTAAATATTTGGGTAATGACTTAGTTTGTATGACACAGAAGCTTTAAAGAAAATTTAAAAAAGGGAAGAATTACCAACCTTTATATTTACAGATTACATCAACCCCTTTGAGTATTCGGACCTGGGAATCAGCAGTAGTCACCATGAGCTTGCTTGGGTCACCAGGGGAAAACTGGATCAGTCATATACAAATTAAAGTCAGCACTTCAAAATACTAGGGACTAACATCAGAGTTGTAATAAAAAAAAACAAGCAAAAGATAGTAAATTTGAGAAAATAATTACCTGAAAACCAGTTATTCTTCCCAAGGGTGCCTTCTTTTTACCATGCAACGATATTTGATCAGTCATTTGCAGCCGATCATCTGTAATAAAATAGAGTCTTAGACAAGGAATAGATAAAATATATTAAAGACATCCCATAACAATATTGGTGAAACATAAATGGAAACTCAACTTTACATATAATTCAACTAGACAACTACAGTTGACAAATCACTTTTCCAAGTTTAACTGATGATCAATGTGGAGATATTATGTACGAAGTAAACCAGTAAGAAAGACATAGATCCCTCACTGTGGATTCAAAAAATTGTTTAGCAAAAATGTTATACTGTGTATTATTCTAGTTTTCATCAAACTATATGTATTAAAACTAAGCAGTAGAAGCTTAAATTCTTTATCCATCAAAGCAAGTCTCACAAAGTAAATATAAAAATTTTCAAATTTTAAAATAAAAATAAAAATTAAATGTAGGATCATAATCCTTTTAAAACCCAGATTCTAACTCCATTTCAGCTACATATGCAGTCTCCAAAGCAAGTTTCATCATGACATAATTGCACCATGAGAAAAAGGTGGGTAAACAACATAATCCTAAACTAAACCTATTCGATGGTTTAAAGACCAGGCCTTAAATCCATTGCATCATCTAATGGGCATCTTTGGGAACGAAATGCTTGACTTGAGTTGACATTTACTGTTTCAAAAGAAAAGGAGACTTGGCCAGTGAAGTGGATGGTAATAAAAACATACAGTTTATTAGTGGGTTACAATCCATTATAAACATATGTAGATGAATGTTTTTGCTTAAATGTCAGACTTTACGTCATAAATCCAAAACTGTCAAGCATCACAAATTCCCAATTACTGCAATATGAACACTGGACTAATCCTTAAAAGGTAAAAAATCAAAGCACATTATCTACATCAGTAATGCCTGAAAAACTGCAGTAGAGGCTGAAACAAAAACGCATACCTGAAGTATCAAAGAAATAGCAAGCACCAGATATTGAGCCAACAATTGCACCCTACATCACAAATACAAAACCTCTTTAAAACACAGGCCTTCGACGTCAAAATTTTCTGCAGACAATATGGCCAACAAGTGCAAACCTTTCCATTAGGCTGATAACAAACAGCAGTGACTATTTCTTTAATGTCTGTCCAATCAACAACTCCACTTTCAGAAATGCTCCAAATACGAACCTTACCATCAACAGAACCACTGATGAAGAAATTTTCATTCATGGGATTAAACTGAATGCATGTGACTGATTCAAAAAAAGCAGGACATTCAGAAATAAGTTCATGTTGAGTGCCAAAGCACCAAAATAATTTCTAACAAATAAGCGCAAGAGAATAAGATAGTACCAAAATCGCTGTGTGAAAAAACTTTCAGGCACTCATCAAATCCCACTCTCCACAAACGAACAGTTTTGTCGACAGAGGATGACAGGAGACACTGCATAATCAGGGAAAATTTTAGAAACTTTCAAAATTAAATCTGGGAGAAACACAGAATGAACCCGATTCCAAAGCAACTGACCTTGTTATTTGACCATGACAGATCCAACACTTCACCACGATGACCATGGAACTCATGAAGAGGCTTCTCTGCTAATTGGAATACTTTCCGTGGGAAGATAACACACGCGGACTCAGGTGATTTTCTCAGGCTCTTCAGTCTCCCCCTTTTTTCTTTGTCAACATTAACAGGTACTAATTCTCCATGTTGGTTGATTGTAAAATAGACATGTGCAGCATCAACATCTGGAACATGATCTATTTCTGACTTCTCGGACTCAATCACTTGCCATACCCGGACAGTTCCATCCTCACCAGCACTTGCCAAAAACTGGCCATCAGGACTGAACTTCATTGTAAGGATAGCACCTTCATGTCCAGCAATATCTTGCCCCATATAAAGAGCCGAAAAGTCCTTGGAACGCTTTTTGTAAGTGCGAACCCTAACATTATGAGCTCTACGTCTTAAAATTGATAAAGAGCCATCACTTTCAACCCGGTTAATCCTTGAGCTTGACTGTGTATCAGCAATACATGCCACAACACCTAATCTCCGTAAAAATCCTTTTTTAGCTCTCTTTTTTCCTTCAACTTTAGTATTGGGTGCCATTCCAACATCTCTTCTCATAGCTCTCTGAACCAACGACGATAGACCCAGAATCCGCTCAAATTCCTCCCCACTGAGCAACCTATTCGATCCCACTTCTCGAAGTCTTCTGAATAATCCATCTTGCCCAAGTTCATCCACAATGAACTCCGATCCATCGTCCAAATTCCTGATTCTACGGACCAAATTCTCCTCAATAGCCATGTCCAACAACTCATGCGTATCATTCGAGCAACACGATACAGAAGACTGACTCGACGAATGCAGCTCCCTAAAACTCGACCTCAAAACCGTCCCACTATTTTCCATAATTCTAGCACTATCCACAACCTCCCCATTAAATCTGCTAGAACACTCAACATCATCCCCTTCCTCCACCACTTGATTCGGAGCTAAACCCATCAATTTCAACAGCTTCTGACGGCGCTCGCCGATAGCCCCGGGACTTCGGATCCAAACCTCATAGCCGAAATTGCGAAGCACATCCTCAGCAATCCTTGATTCTGAATCAGAATTCTCCACCCCATCGGATCCGGACTCCGAAACAGGGGTGATACAATCCTTAGAATCATAAAATTGGTCATCTTCTTCACTTAGACTACCCATTTCCCACTTGTAGTTCATTCAACCCATGAACTACAAGTCTACAATCCACCCCAGATGGATCAATTATACAAACCCCAACATAATTAGCACCCAGAATTAACAAATTCCAGCTGTGCAGTAAATAATTCTCTCTACACAACAACAAACAAAAAAAGAGGAAATTTTTCAGCTCATCATATAAACCCACAAAACACAGATCCCAATTCAAACTAATTCAACATAATTCAAAGCAAATCAACTAAATTAATATGCATAAAAAACTAAAATTTAGCATCAATTTTTCAGTACAAAACAACACACAGATCACGGCGAAAATGGGGGAGGGAGCAAACCCAACTTCAAGAAATTAAAATAATAATTAATAATTATAAAAATCAACACATAATTACCCAGAAAAACGAAGAATGTGAACAAATAAAGTACTAGAACAAAATATTAATAAGAGGAAGCAAACAAAAAAAAAAATTAAAAAGTGGGTAGGGATTTGTAAACACACTAACCTGGGGAGAAGAGAGGAGTGAGAAGATGAACCTCAAAAACCAACAAATTCTTGGGGAATTCACAGGTTTTGTTTTCTCTCTCTAAAAATAAAAATTGAAGGAAGAAGAGGAATAGTCTGTATAAAATAAAATAATGATCTGAAAATGAAAGAGAGAGAGAGATAAATACAGGACAATAGTAGTAGTACTACTCACATCACATGGGTTTTATTTTTGGAATTGAATTAAATTGAATTGTTGGATTGCAATTGAATTGGAATTGAATTAAACTGGAAATATAGTAATAATTAAAGCAGAAAAACAAAGTTAAGAGGAGAGAGAAAAAAGAAGAAGGAAAAGTCTCGAAAAGCGTGAAATGGTGAGGAAGGTGAAAGGTTGTGGTTGTCTTGTATTTGTGTGAGTATTCTTCTTCTTTGGCTGCTACTGTTACGGTTAGTTACCACCGGAATTTTCATTCATGTTTTTTTTCATGGTTTGGTTAGCTTACAACAATGCATTCATTGTTCATCTTAGGTTTTGTCGACACTTTGGTCCGATTTCGTTATCAAGCAAGGACCCATTTTGTAGGTGGTAATAAAAACACTTTTGAAACTTTAA
This sequence comes from Chenopodium quinoa, assembly GCF_001683475.1. Lineage (NCBI taxonomy): Eukaryota > Viridiplantae > Streptophyta > Magnoliopsida > Caryophyllales > Amaranthaceae > Chenopodium > Chenopodium quinoa. Next base: position 4,107,297 of record NW_018745454.1, read on the forward strand.
ATTTATAATCGTTTACCGTAGTTGTAATTCGTTTGTAAGAAGTAAAGAATAACCTCTAATGACGAGTTGTGACAATGTACTTGATAGTTGTTACAGAGTATTTTATACTCTACTGTGTTGATTGTTAATGTTTCTTGTCTTTGTATATTGTTTCCTTATATGACCACGTAAATGTTACATAAATGTTGTTTTTTAAACTTTATTTGTATCTATGACACCTTTTATAAAATTACAAGTACGAATAATATCTTAATTAATTTTCATTACCGCCTACAAAATATCTTCTTCATACAATATCATTGCAATTAATTTCCATCATCAGCTACATATTAACATATATCCCCACGATCAACAAAAACCTAATACAATTAGACACATGTATTCATTAAAGTCCCACTTGTGCCTACACATACATAGACGTAGACCCATGAATAAAAGACTAAAAAAGGAATGCCAAAAATAGGAGAAAAAAAACATTAAAAACATAGCAAAGCAGTGATGAAATAGAAATAGAAATAGAAAAAATGTAAGAATGAAGTGACGGTTCGAAGTTGGGAAGGGAGGAAAGCATGAAACATGTTACGAGTGTCAGAAAAATAGAAGCAGGTACCAAGGTTGGTTCATGAAGCCTACACTTCGGAAATCGACTATGTTTAGCTTAGGCTTAGGCTTAGGCTTAGGCTTAGGCTGGGTGCCACACCCACTGTCATTTACTGCCAGACTGTTGCGCCAGCGAGCCCAGCATGCTGCATGACATGTTGCATGCTATTCTTAATTCTTCAACCCTGCTCTCTCTCTCCTTGTGCGCTGCTTTTATTTTCTGCCCTCTTTTTTAGCCCACCTTTACGTTTGTCCTTCAACAACTACGGAGTACCTCTTTTTACTCTTAACTACCTATACCGCTATATATACCGATATACCTACGGTTATGCAAGTAAAGGGCTCGCTTTTATATTACTCCGTAGAATAATTGACGCGATTAAACTTGGTACACGTGTGATAATGTATTACTCGTATTTTGGTCTTAAAAATTTACAATCTTTTGCGTTCATAAATAATTGAAACAATCAAACTGGTATTATAAAACTTATATTAATACCTATTTACCAATATATTTCATGATAAAATTTATTCTCATACATGACTATAAAATAATGGTCAAAGTTAATATATGAATAGTACAAATCAATTATTTAGGAACGTAGTGACTCTTGAGTGACTATATATAATTAAAAAATATTACAAATAACGATAAACGAGCTAGGCTACAACCACCATAATAAGTGTCCACTTTATAAGTCAAAAAAATTCTACCACAAAATTATATGGCAACAAGGGGAGTAGACCCTTAACTTTATAAATGGATTCAACTTTCTCTTTTCTTCAATGTGGATTGTGGGATATACATCCAAAAACTCCTTTTCACTTTTACACTCTTTTGACGAAGGACAACACTTTTATTTACACATGAGTTTGTTGATAGACTCAACTAACACCGATGAGTAATTAGCAACATATTTCATATATATATATATATATATATATATATATATATATATATATATATATATATATATATATATATATAAACCTCCATGTAATTAGATTGGAGGTATAATATCTAACTTCATGCAATAACGCGGATGTTGTCAAACCCCAATCCATCTATACTAATCTATACTAAAAGGCGTTTATAAAAACGTCCATGCGCCACGTAGACTCTTCTAAATTATGCCACATCATTTCACTAACAAATCATGACGCCACGTCGGTTCACAAACACTTGATGACGCCGCGTCACCTACCCAAGATCGATCACAACATGCCACATCATCACTAAATATAAAAAATATGAATATAAGAGGATTCGAACCCCAAACCACTTACAGTAAAATTGACTATTTAGCCATCTAAGCTAATTATCAAAAATATTACAAATATGAAAAAGAAATGTGTATAAGTATAAACCACATGGTTTAATTATTTTTAAAAAAAACACATATTCATGAATTAATGATCAATTAATTTCATGTAATAATCGGGACATCGCTCGTGCCCAAAAACTAGTATCAATTATGATGTAGATGTGAGATTTTTAACCCCATGTAATAACAGGGGGTAATGCAATAAATGCATGTTCGAGCCCAAATGTTTCTCCATATTAACGATTAAATTAAAATTAATATAATTAAGAAAAAAAATTGCAACATGTTATAAAATCGAGAGAAAATTTGATCCCGCATTAGTTTGAATTATCAGTAGCTCTTTCCATTATTTCACGGCATCTGCATGCAAACGAAATATTGCTAATTGTTGACATGTACTTCTAGATCGAAGACAAAACTTCCAATATTTGAAAGATCCAAAGTCTTTTTTTTTTTTTTTTTTTTTCTTCTTTCTTTTAATTTTCATTTTAAGAATAATTATCGAGTTTCGATTTTTTTAATGTTTGATCCTTAACCCGGTTATTTGTCCAAGGACCAAAACACTTCCAAGATTATAGGACATTGAGACGTACAGTTGTATGAACACAAACAATTTTATTTAGTACAATTTTTTAATGATTATTGTTTGATGAATGGTCAATAATTTTGGAAAGGTGGATTATGCATGAATACATTTATACATTGCTTAACTACTGTTTGTTTAGGATGGGGTCAAGGTTGATATTGGATTCTGTGTGAAGCAAATAAGATTGTACTTTGGAAGAATTTTTTTAATACATTTAAATTAATGTTGGATTATAAAAATTACTCTATAAAAAGAGTTGGGGATTGGAGCTTAGCTTAGGATTAGAGTGTCAAATCTTGGTAAAATTATAAGCTACTAGCATAGTGCTCGTGCGATGCACGATTTATAAATCAAATTCTTAAACCCGTAGGAAAAATAAAAATAAAAACAAAGGTAATTCATTTACTATTATAGGATTTGGTTACTAATAGTCAATAAAAAAAAAAGGAACGTTATTTGAATAGTATTTTATGTTATTTGAATTTCTTTTAATTTTTTATAATGTTATTTTATTAATTGAAACATAATTGAATAATACTCCACATAGCTATATAAGAAGTGGACTAATTTATATATATCTCCCGTTGAGAAAAAACTGAAATTTTCTTATCATTCCATCCGCATCAGTAGCTACAATCAATCTAATATATATACATGTTTTATTTACCCGTCGCACTCATTAAATCTATAGACACAATAATAACCTTATATTTGACCTACCAGAACATATATTTTACTAAGTTAACCATTGTGCCAAAAACTATATAATATATAATAGTCACAATATAACCAACAACTGATTAAATATAGTATACAACACAAATAATTCGTATATAGGTATGGATACTGATAATTTTATATAAATAAAATATACGGAGTATATATTACTAAGATTTATCCCTACCTTAATTATAAAAAGGTTAACAAAACTCTTATAATAGTGCATGGACATTTATATATCTAAAAATGTTCTTTTTACATATATTTTCCCCCATTTAATTTTAAAATAAAGCCTTAAACTTGTCTCTTGAGTTCGCTAAATTGATTTAAAAGGTTATGTTTATTTCAATATTTAAAGCCATTGACTATTTTCATTTCCTTTTGTTTTAATTTTTCTATTTAGAATTTTTAGATTATTAGGTTTCAAGATCGAAGTCAATATCTTTTTACAGTACAATCACTAAATCAAAGTCGCTCAACTAAAGTTTTGGACATTGCATAGCTACACAACATCCAACACATTTAATGATTACACGCAAATAATTTTAATAAAACTACGCATTCGATACAAGTTATTAAACAATTTAACTATATATACATTTTGATAGGTTTATATCTTTCATATTAACAAAAATTTACAAATGTTATTATTATATTTTGAAAAAAAAAATTAGACTTTGGAGTTTTGTATAAGATATATTAAGGATAAATTAATTCCCGTCATATATGCATTGAGTTTTGGCTGTTCTATCCGGTTCACCCTTTGGGCTAATCCAGATTTGAGGATCAGTTCTAGGTTATTAGGTTCCATTCCCCTTTCGATTGTTGTTGCAAGGGAGCGAACACATGTCCTCTCTACCTAGTGTAGTCTCAATCACCACTACACCAACAACCAATTGGTGTAGTGGTGATTGAGACTACACTTGGTATGAAGGACACGTGTTATAAAATATTATATTATGTACATATACTTTTTTATATTATAAAAAATACACATACTATTATAGTTAAAAGTATTATTATGTATAAAACAACATAAATTATTGCACATGATTGTTGTATATCTAGTATAGTACATGAGCAAAAAAAAAATCATAAGTAATAGCATTGTTAATACGAATATTACAATTTAAAACAAGAGTAATAGTTATAATACATTTTATATCTATCCCTTTTCCGTCAAATGTCTAATTCAATTTAACTTTTATTCTTCTTGTTTAGATTGGTTATTGGTTCAGTTTATTTTTTATTTTTATGCAAGAAAAACAAAAGGTCGTTGTAAAAGACATTGTATAGAAAATGAAAGGCCGATTAAAATTAAATTTATGTTCAAGTTTATGTATTTTTTTCCAAGACAACATTTCGGCTCAGCATTCAGTATTTGTCAAGGAGTACAACAAACGATAAAAGTAATTTTTACACTATTTTATATCTTTATCAAAAACTTTTGTATTCATCCGATTACTTGAATTGAATTTAGGATAACTTGTAGACTATTTTGGGTACTTTTATCAATAAAGCATAAATAACTTTCATTCATTACAGGGTAGTTTTTATAATAGGTGCAAAATATTTATTGTACATCTGATTTTTTTTAAATGTTTGTATTGATTTCATAATTGACGTCAAACTAAATTCTATCGATTTTATTTAATTTTCATAAAAAAAAAACAATATTATTAGCCTTTCAAAATACGAAATATTTGTTTCCTTAATTATGCCACTTTAATCATATTGCTTCAAATTAGTTATTATTCTTTAACTTGACTATAAATAAAGATTGGAAATACTTTATGGATTATTTGTAGTATTAGAAAGTATATATATTTATTATAAAAAATTAAATCAATATTTATGTTAGGAAATCATGAAAATCTTATGCATGTATAGAAACTTGCTTTTATTGTTTGAAGTTTAACAAAAATAACTATATATGCTTGAATATGTAAACAGTAATTATATAGATATATTTTATACGTAAGATAAGCCAATGAGAGATTGACATTTGTCATCCTCACATTGATGCGCTTGTCTTTTAGTATAATATATATAGATTATTGGACAAAATAAGTGAAATATTCCAAAAAAGTTTAAAGTGGAGTGTAAATGTTGATTTATTTACCATGGTGAGTAAGGTGATTTCTAAAATTATACATTTATATTCATTCATAATATTTACACACTCTAACATAATAATGCTCATAAATTGTGAAAGTGTTATAATATAATGTCTTGTTTTCTTTGTTTGGAATTCAAAGAATTTTAACGGTATTTTTTTCTCAAATTATTTTTTTGGAACATTTACTATGGAAATATTTCAAAAGCACATTTTTACTTTATTTGATTATTCACTGAATGTCCATACGCGATTACGCCTCCAATGACTCATAGTTGTACAACTTGTACTTCAACGTAACTTGCATCAATAATCAATTAATCATAGCCTATGTTTATAATTGTAACTCCTCACGAAAATGTGTTAACTACCACATAAACTTATCCAAACTTGATCAAACTTATCTACAATACATTTGAACAAATTTAATTAATTTTAGTTGTGACTTGAATTAGGGTAGCTTGATTTTTCTTAAATCTAATTAATCCTTATAAATTAAATGTGTTTTTTTCCTTAAAAAAACAAAAATTGAACCAAACAAAGCTTAATAATGACTCCAAATTTTGTCCGATCATGTGCTAAAATCTAGTGTTCCCCACTTTGAAGTGACTCCTCTTTTTTTTTTTAAAAAAACATTGCTTAAGTGACTTATTGGAGTCATTATATTGCATGAGGAGCATCAGGGACTTTATATTGTTTGTTTCATGGTCCCATTCAGAGCAATAGGTTAAATAAATTAATTTGTGGTGTCACTTTGATGGTTTGAATGTTTGATACACTCTTATATAATTACATGTCATGAATTTCTAGATCATCCATTACAAAATTTAGACTCCTAATAAACGTTTTATATTCATTAAAAATCTGTATGAAATTCTACTTGTAAAATGTTTACCCGACTTTTACAAGCATTATTGTAAAAAATACCCGTGTACATGTTAACTTTTCTGGTGATTGTGAAGATTTTTTTAAAAAAGATTAGACAGTCTTTATTTATTGTTTATATATATTGAGGAGCTCTATCTTAGTCTATATGCTTTGGTTACAGGGAGTAATACATAAGAGAGACATAAAGGGTACTCCGTATTCATAAATGTATACGTATGTAAAGCAAATTCTAATTTGCTTGGTCAACCAAACTAAAGGTCCAAACGTGTCATAAAAAAACAAAATACAACCACTGTATTATTTTAGCGAAACTACAATATATCTAGAGCAAATTAAGATTTGTTTGGTCAAGTAAAGTAAAGGTCCACGACGTGTATTTTTTTTAAAAAATAATACAAATATACAATAGTATTAGTATAAGTTACGCCATATCCTAAAGCTTGTTTTGGTTCAAGGAAGGACGATGTTGACCAATAGGCCATGCAGAGGTCCACCAACCAAGCAGCCAGTGGCCAAGGCTTACTTCATCCTCTACTTTAAACAAAATATAATTACGCTTGTTTGATTGATATTAAACATTTCTAGATTGTTATTATTCTTATAAAGTGAAATGTATGTATGAGATTACTAGCTTACTCGTATAATCGATCAAATAATTTGGTACACACTGCTATTTAGTTCGATCTTACACAATTATTTTTTTTTGAAAAAACAAGTATTCTAGTTCTAGATCTAATATTGGAGTACAATTGTAAACACGGATTTACGGAGTATTATTTATGATCAACCAAACAACCACTAAAACTCTTCGACGATACTTTTTTATATTGGAGTAGTAATATTCACACAAATGACACAATAGGGAACCAAAGAGGGTGGGTGTTCTATTGCGCTGAAATACACGGAGTAGCAAATTAGAAGCATGGTTGGGCCAACCCTTTGACTGATACGTGAACAACATTACATGAATATTCCCAATATTTGGATATGAATGGTTGTAGAGATTTTTATGGTGGCCCATTTACAAAAGGACCCTTTAATTAACCTTCTCTATAAATGTATTAACGGGTAATCCGGTAATGACGTAATCTTATATGCTGCCTTATCAATAATTTACAAGTAAATAGATGCAATAAATGTTTATTTGTTATCATTTTTAAAAAAAAATTTAACTTTTTATTTCTTTTAGGTAAGATTTGATCCTACTTCGATATACTTTCGTAGAGTGAAAAACAATCTTTCTAAAGCATAATACTTGGTACACGAAAATTATCTTTTTATCATATAACTTAGGTTTTTTCTTTATCCGAATCATTTTCAAAACTTATTTAACCTTATTTAGAATTTGTTATACAAGTATATAAACCGAATATCATAAATCTAACTAACCCAAGGTTAGTTTTTGCTCTTTATTTGATGATTAAATGAAATCAATTATCAAAATGAGAACAAAATATTCACAAATATATAGTGCACTCGGCTGTATATATCAATACGCCTTATTATTTATCTAAAATTAGTCAAACTAAGTTGAATCTATTACAAGAATGCGTGTGTTGTCACTCAATGTTCTCATTTATTTATGATAATTTTATTGCACACTTTTTTTTTTATAAGAGCAAAAATTGCAAAATCTATAAAATCTGTAACATCAATTGCAGGTGATCAAGGTTTCGGATCCGACTATTTCCACTGAAAAATAAGACATTTGTAAATTGTCTGTAGCTTGCCGACACACAAAGAGTGACCGAGTATATGATGAATTGAGACATCTTCAATTGTTTACCCATTTTTAATTTATCAGCTTACGGCATATCGCTGTTGCATTATCATTTGGGGAGAGGGGTGGTTGGTCCAATTAGGACATTAATATGACACTTTATACCATTATACTAGTGCCTCTTGCTGATAAAATAGTGAAGTGACCTCCCTCTTAAAAATTTGAAAAATGAATGGACCTTAAAATTTATAGATAAGATATTATGTGATCTTTAAACAAAATTGTTCATAATAGAGTTAAGTCATGATGAATTTTAATGTGTTGATTTTAACAAAATTGATTCATTTTGTTCCACTTTTATTAAATTTTACTTGTAAAAGTTAGTATAAAAGAAAATATTTTAAATGAAATACGATAAAAACAAAATAGGAACAACAAAAAGGGATGGAGAGAGTGAAACTAAATCGTACTCCGTAATTTATTTATTTATTTTTTTCCATTACTCTTGTGTCATACTGTACTATTCTTCATCTAATTGATCGGCATCTTCATAAATAAAAAAGTCTTGTCAAACTTTGTTGCCGGTTTCTTTAGTTGATTAGTTCCTAATGCATTAATAGTTGATCATTGATTCATTGATACAATGGGACGTCGATGATTCGGATCCTTACGTTTGCCTTATGATTAGTTTGTTCGTCCATTAAGTTCAATAGGCCCATTTATATATGGGCCATGCCCAACTATCGGATAAGATGTGTTTAGGGCCAATGTGACCCATTCGACTCTAACCTTTCTTGAGAGATATTTCATGATTCATAATTAAAATTTGTCAACTTTCATATTCATAATGCAAGCGCACGTCCAGTGCCGGAGCTAGGGCACCATATCGTCCGAAAATTCTTTTATGAAACTCTAAAATTTGTCTCCTTAAACTTTTCAATTTAATCAAAAAAAAAAAAAAAAAAAAAAAAAAAAAAAAGAGACACAATTACATACTGTGAATGTTCTTAATATCAAGTTTCAAATTTATTTTACGCAGTTTTGCAAATTCTATCAAATGTAACCTTCGCCTATTTAAGACTTAAGCAATGACCCATTTTTACAAATCTTCCTTTTTGGGTTCAAATCACTAAACACATTATTCGTCTCAAATAGCATGATCCAAAATATCAATTGTAACTAATAATTCGAGTAATCGAATGTGCATATGTTAAAAGAAATATTAAAAAAATTACAATCAAAGTGGAAAGAAAGAAAAAAAATGTTAGGCAAGACATCAATTGAACACATGATCTTTTATGATGGAAAAATCAATGCTCTAACCACTTGGCTACAAGTAATTTTAGTTATATTTTTCACTTTTTATTTATTTATCTAAAAAAACTACTTTAATCCATTTTTTTCATTATTAAAATTTTTATTTCTCTGTGTGTGTGGAAGCCTACCAGGTCCTAAGCTGGCTCTGTCATTGCGCACTCCTTGTTCTCCACTCGGTTTACCATTGAAGCAGCTTCTGAGGTAAGTTGTTTCTTTTTGTAATCATCATATGAATTTCACAATAATCGTCTAGTTTGATTTGATTGGTAAAGTATATTAGGGTTCGAAAATTTTTACCTAAACTAATTTGATAATGTGACCTAGACATTTTACATTATACATTTCGTTGGGACCTACTCTATTTAGTTTGGACCCTATTCTTTTGTCATATATAAAGAAAATAAAGTGTAAATAATTTTTAACTCTCAACTTAGGACTCCATAAAATAATAATAATATCAAATGAAAAATATAATAAAGACTTGTTCTCTTCAACTTATTTAAGATACTTATTACTTAATAAATTCAGATCAGATCCGAAAGATTCATATCACATCAGATTAAAAGTTTTGATTATCATTTATTTATTGCTAAATATCGTTAATTACGTATTAAATTTTTTTTATAAAAATTACATGTTTAAAAAGTTCATATCTAACAAGATCCATTTTGATAATATTTTTTCTTTATAGATTAGTATTAAAATACGGTCAAAGTTTAGTCAAATTGTTAAATCAAATCAGATCAAACCTTAAAAAATTCAGACCAAATCTACTTGTTTTAGATGAAGAGAACAAGTCCTAAAATGGAGTAACATTTTTCAATTAAATACTCCCTCCGTCCCAAAAAGAACGACCCATTTGGGTTGATTACGCGGGTATTAAGGAAGTTAAGTAAAAAGAAGTAAAAATATATTGGAAAGATAAATTTACATGGGGTTTGTAAAAAAATAGAGAGAGAAAGTAATAAAATAACATGGAAATTCAAATTTGTATATGGGGAAGCTAATTTTGCACAAATATTGTTGCAAATTGGTGGTGTTTTAATGCAAATGGGTCATTCTTTTTGGGACAAAGTTTTGGCCAAATAGATCGTTCTTTTTGGGACGGGGGGAGTAAATTTTAGTTTAGGAAAAGTAATTTAAATCACGCACAAAAAAAAATAAAAAAATAAAATAAAATGCCAACTTGTTCCCTTACTGGGGGCCTGGGGCTGTCCCATTTTAATGGTTCAATTGTAAATTTTTAACAGTGAAACATGCCAGCTCATCACTATTATTGAAGCTTCTTCTTCGATATGCCGAGATTGCTGACGCCGTTTGAAGCTTTTGACTCCATTAGTGAAGCTTCTTCCGCCATGGAAACGTATCGTTGAAGCTTCTTCCTCGTGACACACCATCTACAGTTCTACACTACCTTATTTCGGCGGCGAAACTCTATTAAAAAAAAAAAAAAGGAGAAATGAAGGGTATGATTAACTCCAAAGGGTACGACTTTTCGTCTTCGGGAGCTTGATTTGCTGTATTGCATCTAACGATTTCTCCATTGAAGCAGCTTTCTGAGGTATCATGTTGTTTCTTTTTGTCATTCAGTCAATTACACAATTTAGGGTTACTTGGAAATTTGTAACTAATTTGAATCCTGATTTGGTAATGTGTTACAGAACCCTAGAATTGAAATTGATCATCTGAATCGTCCTCTGGACTTCTCCAGACGGAATTTGCAGGTATATCATTCATCTTTATTCTCTAAATTGCCTTTAATTACCGACCTTTGTAAAATTGACACCACACTCATTGTATGCTGCTGTTTCTGTTGGTTTGAAAACTGAAGCAATCATTACTGTCTTAAATCTGCTGTCCAAGACTGAGCTTACTGATGAAGCTATCGATTTTATGATATGGTCAGTCATTTTAACATAAGCAAGGCTTTTTCTATATTGTTATATACACATCTTATCCAATGCTCTTGTTTAGGTGACATTAGAGCATCATTCTCTAATTTAGGCTGTCTACGGCTTAAGGTTGCTTTTCATGTCATTGGGTAATGACTTTAGTGTGAATGAAATCAATGGGGTGGTTTTCATGCACTGGTGCTTTTTTCTAATAATGCACATTGCTTTGAGCATGGCTGGTCTTGATGCAGTTTGGAGGGTTGTAATTTGATCAAACAAATTGGGAACATCATATAGTTTATTGGGGCTTAAGAATCATAATGGGATTCGTAGAATTCACATAAAGTTGCTGAGGGTAGGTTGTTGTGCAAGATTCAGACTTGAATAAGGGATTCCCTTTCTTCTTTTATGATTTGAATGCGAGCTTAGGAGCTTTACAACGAGTGTTCTTATATGCAATTTAAATGATAGGATAGGAAGGTGAAAATTAGCATTTAAGGTAGTAAGACAAAGTCTCTTTCTATTCTATGTGATAACACAGTAAGCAATTCTTTCAACTTGGAAGCAAAATCTTAAAAATGTAGCACACAGTAACCTTCTGTTTGGGTATAATTATTAGCTGGAATGGTCAGCCTATAGTTACCTTGTGCTCAGTATTGGGATTTGGGAAGATTTGGACTTAACTGACCACAATTATCTGATGCTCTGTTGAGAATTGCAGGTTGATCCTGATCTTGGCATGGAGTTAAAACATCTTGCACAACCACGACCCTACCAGGAAAAGAGTCTGAGTAAAATGTTTGGGAATGGTAAAGCCTTTGTGGTTTGTGTGCTTATGATGTAGAGATGGATGATGAGGTCTTAGATCAATATCTCGCGATTGGGGTGTATCTGTTTTAATTTAAGCAAATATTGTCTTTAGTTTGTCAAATACTTATAAATTTTGTTTTATGCTATAATCTATAGGTAGAGCAAGGTCTAGCATCATTGTGTTGCCATGTGGTGCTGCAAAGTCTCTAGTTGGTGTAGCGGCAGCATGCCGTATATAGAAGAGCTGCCGTTGTCTGGCCGCAAGTGCTGTATCAGTGAACCAATGGGCATCTCAGTTCAAACTTTGGTCCACTATTACTCTATTAGTGATGAGCACATATGCTGTTTCACCTCTGACAGTAAAGAGAGGTTCCATGGGAATGTTGGATTAGTTGTGACAACATGCAGCATGATTGCTTTTGATGGTAAACATTTTGAAGAACCTGAGAAGGTTATTGAAGAAATAAGAAATAGAGAATGGGGATTACTTCGCATGGATGAGGTAACTACTTGTGTTGAAGGACCTTGGGCATTTTAGGATGATAATGACCTTGAAGCTGAAGAAAAAATGTCTAACTTCCCCACTTTTAATTTGATGCTGCATAGGTGCATGTCATTCCTGCTCAGATGTTTCGGAAAGTTATCAGCACTACAAAGTCACATTGCAAACTTGGGCTTACTGGTATTTACTTTTGCTATGATTTTATTCATGCTATTTATTTGTTGAGTCGATTTGTCGACCATACATAGTTGAAAAAGTGGAAAAAAAAATCAGCAGCTACACTTGTGAGAGAGGATGAGAGAATTACTGATCTGAACTTCCTTACCGGTCCCAAATTGTACGAAGCCAATTGGTTGGATTTGGTTAAGAGTGGCTTTATGTGCTTTAATTACTTTGATAATTGTCTTTAATTACCTTTTGGAATAATTTCAGGCATTATTTTTGATGAACCTTAACAAGTTTAGAGCATGTGAATTCCTAATTCGATTTCATGAGCGGGAGCTAGGTGACAAAATAATAGTTTTTGCTTATAACATTTTTGCTCTCAACGAGTATGCAATGAAGCTTAGGAACCCTATGATTCATGGTGCTACCAGGTATTGATGGTCACTTGTACAAATGCATTTTGTCTACTTTGGTGATTGCCCAGCTGTGCTTATTTTTCTTTGTTTATTTGGAAGCCATGTTGAGAGGACAAAAGTTCTAGAGGCCTTCAGAATTTCTAATGATGTGAATACGATCTTTATCTCTAAGGTATTCAATTAATCTAATCTTATTCAAATAATGCTTCCTTGTTTGGGGGAATCTTTTTGGTTGTAATTCTTTGAAGGATAGTCCGATAAACCTTTGACATCATAAAGAATGATGATTGCCAGTTCCAACTCTTTTATATTTTAGTCCTATTAAAGTTCTAATGGAAATCTATGGACTCTAATTATTGAGTTAAAGATGGGACTATAATTAGCTAAAGGTATGTGAGAAATGTGTAAGAAAGGCTTTAGATTTGTGGCTTTAGAGAAGTCGAAGAATTTGTAGTTCATCCAACTCTTTTCTATTGTAGTCCAAACAAAATTCTACTACACTATTTGAATAGCCTGTCTCCACTGAATGAAAATCTGTGAGAATTCTGTTTTAAATTGATTTTTTTAGATGGGACTATAATTTGCTAATGGTAGGTGAACAAAGTGTAAGAAATGCTTAGGATTTGTGGTTTTATAGTGTCGTAACTAACTTTAATTATCAGATAAGTGTCATATTAAACTTTTTAGCAATCTGGTTGAATATTGCTGGCATGATAATATTTATCTTCATTTGGATTAATTTTCTTGCCAAAACAATAGTGTAAGTTATTTATATTTTGTTCTTTTGATGTTAGGTTGGCGATAATTCCATTGATATATGCTAGAATTAGGTATGAAAACAGAGAATGATTCAAGCAATCAAGAGAAGTAATTAGCTACCCAGATATTTTGTATTGCAATTCCAGAAAAGATTACAACACAAATGCCCTCTTTCGAGAGGAAGGCTCTCTCCCAAACACTCAACAGTATTTTTTCTAGATAGTTTCCCCCCAGACCGTTAACCATATTTATAATCAGAAATTAGCCTAACAAACTCAATTATTACAGCTAACACAGGGAATCAAAATAACAAACTATATTCTGAATTACTCTTCTGCCCTCAAGCATAACTAACTCTGTCCAGCTCAGCTTCCCACATCAACAACACTATTATTCTTGGCCCTTCTCCTAGCATAAGTAAAACGGACCTCAGGCCTAGGATTATCTCTTGCAATATACCCCAAGCGAATGTGATTATTCAAATTTCATCACATGCTGGGTCTAGACGTCAAGAAGCTCAGCGTCTTGGCCGTATCCTTAGGGCAAAGGTTTGTGCTCTCACATATTCTTTTTGGTCTGAAGAGGGTGCTTTAATTATGTGTTACCATTCTTGTTAGTTTTTCTTTTTCCTTTTCATCTATTCTCAAATAACCCCTGGGTGGTGGGAATAGAAACATATAATTGTTATACTATCTGAGGTATGCCCCAGGGTTACTGGAAATGAAATACAGGGACATTGCTTAATTTGTTAAGCATACAAAGTTTAAGCCACTTATAGGACGTCCCAAGATTAAGGCTTTGATTGATTGATTAATTGATTGATACAAAGTTTAAGAGCTTGCTCTAAGTGCAGTAGTAGTCTGAGGAACCCAATTTTTATCTTGCACCTGCTTTGAAATCCCATTATGATTTTTGCATTTTTGTTACTTAACATCCAAAGAATTAACTGAAATTGTTGCCAGGGTCTCAGAATTCAGTATTATATTTGCATTGGGAAGCCGCTAATTTGTTAACTTATAAACTTTCCGATTCTGTTGTCTCTACAATTAGTGAAGAAGGATGAAGACTAATTTGACTGATAGCAATATGCCCCTATCTGTGTATAGTGTATACCTTTTCTTATCTGGTTTCATATTAATACACTTACATGGATTACTTTTAAAGAATCTATTTCACCATTTTCCCTCTAATTCTGTTTTGTTGTAAGAGCTTTGATTTGGAAATTTACTTAGCTGCTATTTATTGCCTTTTTTCTAAAACAAAAATTCTTCTTCTTTAACTGATAGGGTCGGCCTGAGGACAGGATTGCTGGGGGTAAGGAAGAGTATAATGCCTTTTTCTATTCACTTGTATCTACTGACACACAGATACTGTTTGCATGTAATTGGTAAAGCAACTTTTTTTTGGGAAATTCTAATTCTAATCTCTTTAATAATATTTTTATATTCTTTCTCAATATTTCCTCTTAAATGTAGGAGATGTATTACTCAACTAAAAGACAGCAGTTTTTAATTGACCAAGGTTACAGCTTTAAGGTAATATCTTGTTTTTTTTTTTTTTTTTTTCTTTTTTTTTGTGTGTGTGTGTGTGTGTGTGTGTGTGGATTCTGGTTAGATCTTTGCAGTTGACATATAGTGCTCTTTAGTGATCATATGAAGGTGTTTATGATATTTATCAGCTGTCCTTACTGTCATTAGATAGTTTGATGTTTAAAGTTATTTTGCTGCTGGCTGCAGTTTATTCTTTCGCTTTTAACAAGTTACTATATATGGTTTGCCATCTTATTTATTGTTTTGCCTGTGTTAGAGAAATAATTTATGATGGTGTAGCTCCAATTCTTCTTAGTATTTGGCTGGCATGTAATCTGAAATCAGCCATATGAGTATATGACAATCAACTAGATTTTTTCCTCGTATCCTTTTATTTCTTTACTAAATTTATATTTAGAAATGAAATTGTTCTGGAGTTGGTGTTGTATTTGTTTTCTTGCTAAACTTGGATACTCGCGTGTTCTTACTTGATTTTCTGTTCTTTATAGGCTGATTGGAAACAAGTTTTTTTCAAATTATTTTGCATGGTGCTAGTTATTGATATATATGCCGTGTAGCTTATATGCATTTGTACCAGAATAACCAATTTTCACTATGAAGTATGTTTTTTTAATTTCTGCTTGTGTTTGGCCCTTCTAATCTACGGACTCTTGCTATCATCCAAATGGGTTTATGCTATACAAATGTGTTAAGTGGTATGATGATTCATTTCTGCTGTAGGTAATCACAAGTTTACCTCCTGATTGTGGGTCAGAGCTCAGCTATAGCTCGGTTCAGGAACAGAGAGATCTCCTGAGGAAAGTATCCCACTTTTCAACATCTGGCTGCTTTATTTTTCCTCCTGAAAAAAGGTATCTGTCTATTCCTCCTTGACTCAAATCAAGAATATCTTTTAACTGTTATTACATTAGTGTTGAGTTTTGGTGATGAAACTGATGCTCCTTTGGCAAGGGCAAGGTAGTTGGCACTGGAAAAAAGTGGTTGGTCTTTATTACTTTGATTTGATGCTGTATTTAAAAGAGAGCATGATTTAGCAGCTTTTGGTCAGGCTACCTCTCCCATCGGTCTTTGCAATGGAAGTCACATTTATCAATATAAGCTTGTATTAATGAGTTTAGTGGTACACCACACAAGATGCTGCTGAAAAAAGAATCTTTTATAGTGTCTGATTTCATATTCTGGTAACAGGTGCTAACTGCTGGGGATGAAGCTGTTGATCTGGAGATGTTGGATGAAGATGCTGATGAAATAGCCCTTAAGAAAGCACGTCGTACCTCAGGATCTATGAGTGTTATGTTGAGTGTTGGTGGGATGGTTTACACGGACTACAAGTAAGGGTATCTGGTTTTTGAATGCCATGCTTATTAACCCGTTCTTAGGCTAAAGAAATTTGCATAATTTTTCCGCAATCTGCTTATTGCTTGGCAATTTTAAACTTGTAGTCACCAACTCCATTATCATTATACGAGATGTTAGTTATCTCTTTAAGACCAGCATTCCTAGGCTTTGGTTCATTGTGATTTGGCATTTGGTTTCTTCTAAAGATTAAACAAAATCTTAACCCCAGAAGTTAAGCGCATGTATTTTGAGAAATACTGTTAGATTGCCCTGACTTATATAGTTATATGCTGACAATCTACTGTGCAGTCCTGGACATAAGAGAGGACACTTGAAGAGCAAGATGAAGCCCAAGGATCTATCCAAACGGTATTGTCTTTTCAAGAAGCGTTTCACATAGAGAATTCCTGTTCAAAATTCTAATAATGATGATTAATGAGTGGCTGGAAAATCCTGAAATGTAAATGAATTGGGGAAAAAAAAAGAAAGGCCAAGTAAGTAGACATTGTAAATAATACTTGTTTTGTTGTCCATTTTAGGAAATTTTGACTTTTGGTACTTTGAAAATGACTCCTATTGATTTTTGGTATCCATCTAAATTTTATTTTATTTGGTACTCATCAAGGTACAAAATATAGGTTTTGGTACTACTTAAATCTGTTTCGATTCCGTTAAGTGAGACTCATTATCTAATTATCTAATTATTTAATGATTTAATATTTTTTTTTAAAAAAAAAAACTTTAAAAAGAAAAAAAAAAAAAAAAAAAACCACCCACCCACTACCACCTCTCCCCCCTTCCCCGTCAGCCACCCTTCCCGTGCTGGCTGTTGGTGTCCAAACATTCCCCCGACGCCAACGAGCCCACCTCCTCCATTTCCCTCCTCCGATCTTAGCAACAACAGCAGCAAAATCGTTGCACAACAACAGTTGCCCCTTCAAAACAACCAGCATTCGCCAAACAACCCAATTTTGTACATCCCTCTTGTTTGTGCCAAGGGGAAGTATTCGGTACGATTCTTCTTGTTTCAGCCTAATACTCCATTTTTTTCTACACCACTAACCTCTACTTTGTTGGCTAATATTACCCTAAGCCCCAATCGCACAAAGTTGGTAACATGCTAATTACTATAACTAAGGTCCCGTTTACTTCAGCTTAATTTCAGTTCAGTTCAGTTTAGCTCTAAATTTTCTTCTCCCATAAAATTTTCATTTCAACTCAGTTCAGTCACCTCCAATTAGTTCAGTTCAGCTCATTTCAGTAAATGTGAACATACCCTAAGTATTACAATTGTTATTGACAATATACATCATCATAATACCATTGTAAAATATGATAAATGGGTGTTGAGTTTGGCTCAGGTTTAGGTTTCTTTTAGTAATATCAGGTCAAGTTCGAGTCGAGTTATTGGGTTGGATATATAAGAAAGTGAAAAACTTTATTGTGATAAGAGCTGTCAAAAGTTAACCTAATTCGAAATACCGACTCAAATCCGATTATTAACCAACCCATCTGAACCCGAAAAATGGTGACCCAAACCCGACCCAACTCGACCTGAACCAACCCTAGACCCGAGTTGACCCGAGTATGTGAAACCCGAACCTGAACATGAACTAACCTGAAGATGACCCGACCCGAATGTAACTCGTAATTTATTGACCTGAATCGAACCCGACTTGAACCAAAATTGACCCAAACCCGTTTTAACCCGTCAAAACCTGAATTTAACCCGATTTGATACTAACCTGACTTGAATTCAACCCGACCTGTTCCTAACCTAACCCGAATTTAACCCAACCTGTTACAAACCCGACCCGAAATCAACATGACTTGTTATTGACCTGACCCAAATTCAACCCGACTTGTTATTGACCCGACCCGAATTTTACCAAACCTATTACTAACCCGACCCAAAAATTCAACCCAATCTGTTACTAACCCGACTCGAAATCAACACAACTTGTTATTGACTTGACCAAAATTCAACCCAAATTGTTCTTGACCCAATTTCAAATCACCTTAAATGCAATTTAGACCAACTTATTATTGTAGTTTTGATCAAAGCATTTTGTTTTAGGAGACCAAATCGGTCCAGGCCAACAAAAGAAATGAGCATCATCCTCAAATTTAAGAGTTAAATATAGTATATATTTGTTGTATGGTCAAAGGAGATAATTATCGTCCTAAATTATAATATTTAGTTTCCTAGTATATTTCCATATATATTATAGTCAAAGGAAATAATTAGCTTGATAAAAATGATAATTATCTCTTTATAGTTAGTTGAACCCGAATATGACCCTCACTAGGAAATGACCCGACCTGATTGTAACCTGCAAATTACTGACCTGAACATAACCCAAGACGAACATTTTATAACAACATATAATGATCATCTATGGTTCCAAATGTCATTATATGACCCTGAGATGTATTCCCTAAAATATCAAGGCTTTTCGACACCGTGACCCGAAACCTCCAAAATTTCTCAAAAAGCGTGGATATAAGCCTTCAATTTTTGAATTTTTTTACTTTTTTTCGCCCACAAATAAAAATTGCCGAAACGTTTACCATGGTCCCAAATCTCCTTCGGGAGTCCAATTGGGTAGGTGGAATCATTCAATTTGCCTTTAAACAGCTAAATTACCGGTTTACAACCTGCACCGATTTTATTAATTTAAGCCTACCACGAACATTTATGACAACAAATAATGATCATATATGGGTCCAAACGACATTATATGACCACGAGATGTATTTCCTAGAATTTCAAGACTTTTAGACACCGCCCCCCGAAGAATAAAAAATTTCTCAAAAAGCGTGGATAATCAATTTTAAATACTACTAAAGTTGCGATTTTCACCAATAAATAAGAATAATCAGAATTTCTAGTTATTGAACAAGAATAAAAAATAGCTTTAATTTAATAGGTGGAAATTGCTCTTCAATCACGGGCTTGCTCTGGCGAATTCAAAATTGTTCGAATTGTGTAATCGTCGATTATTGATATTGGTAAACGACCTAGAGCAATTTGATTATAATTTAATTCGTGACGATCATAAGTAGAAAGCTCATATTCTTCAGTCATTGATAAACAATTTGTTGGGCAATACTCAACACAATTACCACAAAATATACAAATTCCGAAATCAATGATGTAATTAAGCAATTGTTTTTTTCGAATATCCATTTGCAATTTCCAATCAACAACAGGCAAATCTATAGGACATGCACGCACACACACTTCACAAGCAATGCATTTATCAAATTCAAAGTGAATTCGACCACGAAAACGCTCCGATGTGATCAATTTCTCATAAGGATATTGAATAGTTACAGGTAAACGGTTAGCGTGGGATAGGGTAATCATAAAACTTTGACCGATGTACCTTGCTGCCCGTATTGTTTGTTGACCATAATTGATGAACCCAGTTACCATAGAGAACATAGAGTAAATATCAATAATTAGCCTTCAATTTTTGAATTTTTTAAATTTTTTTCCCCCGGAAATAAAAATTGTCGAAATGTTTACCATGGTTCCTAATATCCTCCGGGAGTCCAATAGGGTAAGTGGAACCAATCAATTTGCCTTTAAACGACCAATTTACCGATAACTTGCACCGATTTCATTTATTCTACCCTACCACGAACATTTATGACAACATATAATGATCATATATGGTTCCAAACGACATTTTATGACCCCGACATATATTCCCTAAAATATCAAGGCTTTTCGACACCGTGACCCGAAACCTCCAAAATTTCTCAAAAATCGTGGATATAAGCCTTCAATTTTGGAATTTTTTGACGTTTTTTTGGCCGGAAAAAAAAATTGCCGAAACGTTTACCATGGTCCCAAATCCCCTCCGAGAGTCCAATTGGGTATGTGGAATCATCCAATTTGCCTTTAAACAACTAAACTACCGGTTTACAACCTGTACTGATTTCATTAATTGAAGGCTACCACGAACATTTATGACAACAAATAATGATCATATATGGGTCCAAACGACATTATATGACCACGAGATGTATTCACTAGAATTTCAAGACTTTTAGACACTGGGCCCCAAATAATCCAAAATTTCTCAAAAAGCGTGGATATTAGCCTTCAATTTTTAAATTTTTTGACTTTTTTTCGCCCGAAAATAAAAATTGTCGAAATGTTTACTATGGTTCCTAATAACCTCCGGAAGTCCAATTGGGTAGGAGGAACCAACCAATTTGCCTTTAAACCACCAACTTACCGACTTACAACTTACACCGATTTCATTAATTCTACCCTACCACGAACATTTATGACAACATATAATGATCATATATGGTTCCAAACGTCATTATATGACCCCGAGATACATTCCCTAAAATATCAAGGGTTTTCGACACCGTAACCCAAAACCTTCAAAATTTCTCAAAAACCGTGGATATAAGCTTTTAATTTTTGAATTTTTTGACCTTTTTTTGGCCGGAAAAAAAAATTTCCGAAACGTTTACCATGATCCCTAATCCCCTCCGGGAGTCGAATTGGGTAGGTGGAATCATTCAATTTGGATTTAAACAACTAAATTACCGATTTACAACCTGCACCGATTTCATTAATTCAAGCCTACCACGAACATTTATGACAACAAATAATGATCATATATGGGTCCAAACGACATTATATGACCACAAGATGTATTCCCCAGAATTTCAAGACTTTTAGACACCGGCCCCCGAAGAATAAAAAATTTCTCAAAAAACGTGGATATTAGCCTTCAAATTTTGAAATTTTTTGACTTTTTTTTGCCCGGAAATAAAAATTGCCGAAATGTTTTCCATGGTTCTTAAGTGGAACCAACTAATTTGCCTTTAAACGACCAATTTACCGATTTACAACTTGCATCGATTTCATTAATTCTACTCTACCACGAACAATTATGACATCATATAATGATCATATATGGTTCCAAACGTCATTTTATGACCCCGAGATATATTCCCTAATATATCAAGGCTTTTCAACAACCGTGACCCGAAACCTCTAAAATTTCTCAAAAATCGTGGATATAAGCCTTCAATTTTGGAAATTTTTGACCTTTTTTTGGCCGGAAATTTTTTTTTTCGAAATGTTTACCATGGTCCCTAATCCCCTCCGGGAGTCCAATTGGGTAGGTGGAGTCATCCAATTTGCCTTGAAACAGCTAATTTACCGATTTATAACCTGCACCGATTTCATTAATTCAAGCCTACCACGAACATTTATGACAACAAATAATGATCATATATGGGTCCAAACGACATTATATGACCACGAGATGTATTCCCTAGAATTTCAAGACTTTTAGACACCGGCCCCCGAAGAATAAAAAATTTCTCAAAAAACGTGGATATTAGCCTTCAATTTTTGAATTTTTAAAAAAAATTTCCCCCGTAAATAAAAATTGCCAAAATGTTTACCATGGTTCCTAATATCCTCCGGGAGTCCAATAGGGTAAGTGGAACCAACCAATTTGCCTTTAAACGACCAATTTACCGATTTACAACTTGCACCGATTTCATTAATTCTATCCTACCACGAACATTTATGACAACATATAATGATCATATATAGTTCCAAACGTCATTATATGACCCGGAGATATATTCCCTAAAATATCAAGGATTTTCGACACCGTGACCTGAAACCTCTAAAATTTCTCAAAAACCGTGGAAATAAGCCTTCAATTTTGGATTTTTTTGACCGTTTTTTGGCCTGAAAAAAAATTTCCGAAACGTATACCATGGTCCCTAATCCCATCCAGGAGTCCAATTGGGTAGGTGGAATCATCCAATTTGCGTTTAAACAGCTAAATTATCGATTTACAACCTGCATCGATTTCATTAATTCAAGCCTACCACGAACATTTATGAAAACAAATCATGATCATATATGGGTCCAAACGACATTATATGACTACGAGATGTATTCCCTAGAATTTCAATACTTTTAGACACCGGCCCCTAAAGAATCAAAAATTTCTCAAAAAGCGTGGATATTAGCCTTTAATTTTTGAATTTTTAATTTTTTTTCCCCCGGAAATAAAAATTGCCGAAATATTTATCATGGTTCCTAATATCCTCCGGGAGTCCAATAGGGTAAGGGGAACCAACCAATTTGCTTTTAAACAACCAATTTACCGATTTACAACTTGCACCGATTTCATTAATTCTACCCTACCACGAACATTTATGACAACATATAATGATCATATATGGTTCCAAATGTCACTTTATGACCCCGAGATATATTCCCTAAAATATCAAGGCTTTTCAACACAGTGACCCGAAACCTCCAAAAATTTCTCAAAAATCGTGGATAAGCCTTCCATTTTGGAATTTTTTGACCTTTTTTTGGCCGGAAAAAAAAAATTGCCGAAACGTTTACCATGGTCCCTAATCCCCTCTAGGAGTCCAATTGGATAGGTGGAGTCATCCAATTTTCCTTTAAACAGCTAAATTACCGATTTATAACCTGCACCGATTTCATTAATTCAAGCCTACCACGAACATTTATGACAACAAATAATGATCATATATGGGTCCAAACGACATCATATGACCACGAGATGTATTCCCTAGTATTTCAAGACTTTTAGACACCGGACCCCGAAGAATAAAAAATTTCTCAAAAAGCGTGGATATTAGCCTTCAATTTTTGAATTTTCTAAATTTTTTTCCCCCGGAAATAAAAATTTCCGAAATGTTTACCATGGTTCTTAATATTATTCGGGAGTCTAATAGGGTAAGTGGAATCAACCAATTTGCCTTTAAACAACCAATTTACCGATTTACAACTTGCACCGATTTCATTAATTCGACCCTACCACGAACATTTATGACAACATATAATGATCATATATAGTTCCAAACGTCATTATA
Source organism: Chenopodium quinoa (assembly GCF_001683475.1). Lineage (NCBI taxonomy): Eukaryota > Viridiplantae > Streptophyta > Magnoliopsida > Caryophyllales > Amaranthaceae > Chenopodium > Chenopodium quinoa. The sequence continues at coordinate 4,130,904 of NW_018745454.1, forward strand.
TGACCCGGAGATATATTCCCTAAAATATCAAGGATTTTCGACACCGTGACCCGAAACCTCCAAAATTTCTCAAAAACCGTGGATATAAGCCTTCAATTTTAGAATTTTTTGACCTTTTTTTGGCCGGAAAAAAAAAAATTGACGAAAAAATTACCATAGTTCCTAATCCCCTCCGAGAGTCCAATTGGGTAGGTGGAATCATCCAATTTGCCTTTAATTAGCTAAATTACCGATTTACAACCTGCACCGATTTCATTAATTCAAGCCTACCACGAACATTTAATTATGACAACAAATAATGATCATATATGGGTCAAAACGACATTATATGATCACGAGATGTATTCTCTAGAATTTCAAGACTTTAAGACAACGGCCCCCGAAGAATCCAAAATTTCTCAAAAGTGAGGATAATAGCCTTCAATTTTTGAATTTTTTGTCTTTTTGTCGCATGGAAATAAAAATTGCCGAAATATTTACGATGGTTCCTAATATCCTTCGGGAGTCCAATATGGTAAGTGGAACCAACCAATTTGCCTTTAAACGACCAATTTATCGATTTACAACTTGCATCGATTTCATTAACTCGACCCTACCACGAACATTTATGACAACATATAATGATCATATATGGTTCCAAACGTCATTATATGACCCCGAGATATATTCCCTAAAAAATCAAGGCTTTTCGACACCGTGACCCGAAACTTCTAAAATTTCTCAAAAACCGTGGATATAAGCCTTCAATTTTAGAATTTTTTGACCTTTTTTAGGCCGGAAAAAAAAAAATTGACGAAACGTTTACCATGGTCCCTAATCCCCTCCGGGAGTCCAATTGGGTAGGTGGAATCATCCAATTTGCCTTTAAACAGCAAAATTTATGAGTTACAATCTGCACCGATTTCATTAATTCAAGCCTACCACGAACATTTATGACAACAAATAATGATCTTATATGGCTACAAACGACATTATATAACCACGAGATGTATTCCCTAGAATTTCAAGACTTTTAGACACCGGCCCCCGAAGAATAAAAAATTTCTCAAAAACCGTGGATATTAGCCTTCAATTTTTGAATTTTTTGACTTTTTTTAGCCCGGAAATAAATATTGCCGAAATGTTTACCATGGTTCAATTCCTAATATCCTTCGAGAGTCCAATAGGGTAGTGGAACCAACCAATTTGCCTTTAAACGACCAATTTACTGTTTTACAACTTGCACCGATTTCATTAATTCTACCCTACCACGAACATTTATGACAACATATAATGATCATATATGGTTCCAAACTTCATTATATGACCCCGAGATATATTCCCTAAAATATCAAGGCTTTTCGACACCGTGACCCGAAACCTCTAAAATTTCTCAAAAACCGTTGATATAAGCCTTCAATTTTGGAATTTTTTGACCTTTTTTTGGCTGGAAAAAAATTTTCCGAAACGTTTACCATGGTCCCTTATCCCCTCCTGGAGTCCAATTGGGTAGGTGGAATCATCCAATTTGCCTTTAAACAGCTAAATTACCGATTTACAACCTGCACTGATTTCATTAATTCAAGTCTACCACGAACATTTATGACAACAAATAATGATCATATATGGGTCAAAACGACATAATATGACCGCGAGATGTATTCCCTAGAATTTCAAAACTGTTAGACACCGGCCCCCGAAGAATCCAAAATTTCTCAAAAAGCGTGGATATTAGCCTTCAATTTTTGAATTTTTTGACTTTTTTTCGACCGGAAATAAAAATTGCCGAAATGTTTACCATCATTCAAAATATCCTTCGGGAGTCCAATTGGATAGGTGGAATCAACTAATTTGCCTTTAAACGACAAATTTACCGATTTACAACTTGCACCGATTTCATTAATTCTACCTTACCACGAACATTTATGACAACAAATAATCATATATGGGTCCTAACCTCCTTATATGACCACGAGTTGTATTCCCTAGAATTTCAAGACTTTTACACCTAATACCCTTCGGGAGTCTATTTGGGTAGGTAGAATCATTCAATTTGCCTTTAAACAGCTAAATTACCAATTTACAACCTGCACTGATTTCATTAATTAAAGCCTACCACGAACATTTATGACAACATATAATGATCATATATGGGTCCAAACGACATTATATGACCACGAGATCTATTTCCTAGAATTTCAAGACTTTTAGACACTGGGCCCCGAAAAATCCAAAATTTCTCAAAAAACGTGGATATTAGCCTTCATTTTTTGAATTTTTTGACTTTTTTCGCTCGTAAATTAAAATTACCGAAATGTTTGTCATGGTTCCTAATACCCTCCGATCCGAGAGTCAGATTTGGAAGGTGGAACCAACCAATTTGCCTTTAAACAGCCAATTTACCGATTTACAACTTGCACTGATGTCATTAATTCAAGTCTATCACGAACATTTATGACAACATATATGATTATATATGGTTCCAAACGGAATTATATGACCTCAAGATGTATCCCCTAAAATCTCGAGTCTTTTCGTCAACGGACTCCGAAACCTTCAAAATTTCTCAAAAAGCGTGAATATTAAACTTGGATTTTGGAATTTTTTGATTTTTTTTTCACCCGAAAACAAAAATTTTCAAAATTTTTACCATGGTCCATAATACCCTCCGAGATTCCAATTGGGTGGATGGAACTATTCAGTTTGCCTTTAAACGACCAATTTAACGGTTTACAACTTGTGCCGATTTCATTAACTTAACCTTACCACAAACATTTATGACAACAATTAATGATCATATATGGTTCCAAACAACATTATATGACCCCATGATATATCCCCTAAACTTTCAAGACTGTTCGAAACCGGGTACTGAAACCTTCAAAATTTCTCAAAAAGTGTGAATATTAGCCTTCAATTTTGGAATTTTTTGACTTTTTTTTTCACCAGGAAAAAAAAATTGCCGAAATGTTTACCATGGTCTTTAATACCCTCCGGTAGTCCAATTGTGTGGGTGGAATGATCCAATTTACCAGTTTACAATTTACACCGATTTCATTAACTCAACCTTACCACGAACATTTATAACAACAAATAATGATCAAATATGATTCCAAACAACGTTATATGACCCTGAGATGTATTCCTTAGAATTTCAAGGCTTTTCGATATTGAGTCCTGAAACCTCCAAAATTTCTCCAAAAGCGTGGATATTAGCCTTGTTTTATTTTGGAATTTTTAGACTTTTTTCGCTCGAAAATAATAATTGTCGAAATGTTTACCACGGTCCCTTATATCCTTCTGTAGTCCAATTGGGTTGGTGGAACCATCCAATTTACGTTTAAACGGCCTATTTACCGGTTTATAACTTGCACTAATTTCATTAAATCAAGCATACCACGAACATAGAAAACACATAATGATCATATATGGTTTCAAATGTCATTATATGACCCCGAGATGTATTTCCTAAAATCTCAAGGATATTCGACATCGTACCCCGAAACCTCCAAAATTTCTCAAAAAGCGTGGAAATAGACCTTCAATTTTGAATTGTTTGACTTTTTTCGCCTGTAAATAAAAATTGCCAAAATTTTTACTATGGTCCCTAACACCCTCTGGAAGTCCAATTTTGTTGGTTGAACTATCCAATTTGCCTTCAAATAGCCAATTTACTAGTTTACAATTTGCACCGATTTCATTAAATCAAGCCTACCACGAACATTTGTGACAACATATAATGATCATAAATGGCTCCAAGAGACATTATATGACCCCGAGATGTATCCCCTAAAATTTTAAGACTTTTCGACACCGGACCCCGAGTCCTTCGAAATTTCTCAAAAAGCGTGGATATTAGCCTTTAATTTTGTAATTTTTGACTTTTTTTTGCCTAAAAATTAAAATAGCCGCAATGTTTACCATGATCCCTAATACCGTCAGGGAGTCCCATTGGGTGGTGGAACCCACCAATTTGCCTTTAAATGACCAATTTACCGGTTTACAACTTGTACCGATTTCATTAACTCAAGCCTACCACGAACACTTATGACAAAAAAAAAAGATCATATATGGTTCCAAAAGGCATTATATGACCTTGAGATGTGTCCCCTAGAACTTCAAGACTTTTTGACACCGGGCCCTAAAACCTCCAAAATTTCTCAAAAAGCGTGGATATAAAAGTTTTCAATTTTGGAATTTTTTGACTTTTTTCGCCCGGAATTAAATATTGCCGAAATGTTTCTTATGGTCGCTAATACCCTCTGAGAGTCCAATTGGCTGGGTAGAACCATCCAATTTGCCTTTAAACAACCAATTTAATTACCGGTTTACAACTTGCACCGATTTCATTAATTCAAGCCTACCACAAACATTTATGACAACATATAATGATCATATATGGTTCCAAACGACATTATATAACCCCGAGATGTATTCCCAAAATTCTCAATGCTTTTCGACACCGGGCCTTGATACATTCGAAATTTCTCCAAAAGCATATCTTAGCTTCAATTTTGGAATTTTTTGACTTTTTTTCGTCCGGATATAAAATTGCGGAAATATTTACCATGGTCCCTAATATCCTACATGAGTCCAATTGGGAGGGTCGAACCATCCAATTTGCCTTTAAACGTCCAATTTACCAGTTTACAACTTGCACCGATCTCGTTATTAATTCAAGCCTACCACGAATATTTATTACATCAAATAATGATCATATATGGTTCCAAACGAAATTATATGACCCCTTGATGTATCACATATAATTTAAAGACTTTTCGACACCGGACCCTGAAACCTCCAAAAATTCTCATAAAGCGTGGATATTAGCCTTCAGTTTTGGAATTTTTTTGACTTTTTTTTTTGCCGGGAAATAAAAATTGCCAAAATTTTTACCATGGTTCTTAATACCCTACGACAGTCCAATTGGGTATGTGGAATCATCCAACTTGCTATTAAACGACCAATTTAATTACCAGTTTACAACTTGCAGCAATTTACCGGTTTTCAACGGCTAATTTAATTAACTTGTACCGAACCCGACTTGAATCGAAATTGACCCTAAACCGTTTTAACCTGTCAAAACCCGAATTCAATTTGACTTGTTACTAACCTGACCTGAATTCAGCCCGACTGGTTCCTAACCCAGCCCGAATTTAACCCAACCTGTTACAAACCCGACCCGAAATCACCCCGACTTGTTATTGACCTGACCCAAATTCAACCTGAGTTGTTATTGACTTGACCCAAATTTTACCAGACGTATTACTTACCCGACCTAAAAATTCAACCTGATCAGTTATTAACCCGACTCGAAATTAACACGACTTGTTATTGACCTGACCTAAATTCAACCCAAATTGTTCCTGACCCGATTTAAAATCACCTTATATGCAATTTAGACCACCTTATTATTGTTGATCAAAGTATTTTGTCTAAAGAGACCAAGTCGGTCCAGGCCAGCAAAAGAAAGGAGCATCATCCTCAAATTTAAGAGTTAAATATAGTATATATTTGTTGTATGATCAAAGGAGATAGTTATCTTCCTAAATTATAGACTATAGTTCCCTAGTATATTGTCATATATATTATAGTCAAAGGAAATAATTAGCTTGATAAAAATGATAATTATCTATTTATAGTTATTTGAACCCGAATATGACCCGACTTGGAAATGACCCGACCTGATTGTAACCTGCAAATTATTGATTTGAACATAACCTGACTTGAATCCGAAAACGACCCGACTTGGAAATGACCCAACCTGATTATAACCCGCAAATTATTGACTTGAACCGAACCCGACTTGAACCCGAGAATGACCCGACCTGATTATAATCCGCAAATTATTGACTTGAACCGAACCCAACTCAAACCCGAGAATGACCTGACCTTATTCTAACCCGCAAATTATTGACTTGAACCAAACCTGACTCGAACCGAACCCGAGAATTACCCTAACTTGTGAAAACCCGAATTAAACCCGTCCTATTGTTCACCCGACCCAAATGTAACCCGACCGAAACCCGACCCAAACCCGATAAGAAGTATGACCCGACGTGACCTGATTCAAGCATGACATAACCCAAACCCGACCCGCATAGGTTATAGAATTAATCCGAATTGACCCGACCCGAGTTGACCCGACCCACTCTTACCCGACTCAAACCTGACCCGTTTATCCGAATTGACAGCTCTAATTGTGACCCAATGAGTTCGGGTAAAGATTTCTTCATAGTCCGGAGATTACCATTGGTTAATTTTGATTAATATATCTGATTGAATAGTTATGGACTTTGTGGTCATGGATAGATTTCTCTTTATTTAATTAAATATGGAGTATTGTTTATAACATCTTGATGAACGTTTTAACAAGATGAATTTCTAATCTTGTACATGCATATTGCATATACATGGATTATTATTATGTGACCAATATGGACCACCACCAAAGAACGTCCATATTGAGAATCAATTCCCTTGAAAATCTCCTCCTCTATAAATATAATTATCGTCGGTGTCCCATCATTTTAGCTTTGATATGTTTTTGGCGTCATCTACAAGCTTCTTAAGTCCATTTGGCAAATATAGGTAATTGCCCCCAAAATTCAATTGTAATTTCCCACCCACCCTTTTTAGGAGTGAAATTGAAATGATTGCTAGTCTAACACTAATACTAATGTTTTTAATAAAAGTCTTTGGGCCTGTTTTGACTTTTGAGGTTAATTAACATTGAGTTTGGTGTCATATATATGTACTGTGTTTTAGGACTCCATTAATTAAGCATACAAAAGAGAGTTTTCCTTTGATTTATTAATTTCATTCATAATCATTATTAGTCTCACAAGGGCTTGCTTTGTGGCCTATTGAATAGGTAGGGTTTCTACTTTCTTATTTTTTTACCAATGAATTGAAACTTTAACCAAATAAAAGATAGTACTCCGTATAAAATTATAAATGATTTATATATGTTTTTACGTAAAAGAGGAGAAAATCCAAAATAAGGAAAATTACGTAACTAAACGTGGCAAGACCAACCCTATAAGATCCTCCTAAGAAGATTGTTTATTTCGATTAAAGGATCATTGATATTAACCCCTCTTCAATGATTTTGAAACTTTCAAAATAAAAATGCAATAATAGAGTACTTGATATGTAACATATAGTCGTTCAACTTTGTAATTATTGTCCAACTTTAACCATCAATATTTTTATGCGACAAATATTTCAACTCGATCCAACCCTCTCCACCCTTTATAAAAAAAATTAATTAGCTTGATAACTCAAAATCCAACCTAAAATATTGTTATATTACACTCAAAAATATCTTTTAAATAACATATTTTTAATATATTAATTGAAATTTAAAGTCGTACTCAATATATAAATTTACGAAGTATATATAAAATTCAACTTATTACATGTATTTTATTTATAAATAAAAGATGTACATCATAGGCTCTAGCAATTTGCTCAAAGAAGCTCAGCTTACACAAGATTATATACACATTTTTAAAAAAAACAATACATAAATTACGTCGTACAAATGACACTTAGAAAAAGAGTTGACAAAAGGTGGGGTCTTCAATATGTAGCAGTGGGATATGGCCGCATTTGGCAGTTTATGGAGTAATTAAATATAATTTAAATTAAGTCACCATCATTAAATTTAACATGATATCAAATCTATCCTTCACTAATCACAAAGACAACAACGCCCAAATTTCTTACCGCAATTTTTTTTCGTTAATGGGTCCCACTTACCTCTAATTTGTCGGCTTATGTCGCCCTAATCGCACAATCATTCATTCCCTTGAAAGTTGGCTACCTGCTAATTACTGTAATTAAGGAGTTAACAGTTTTTATTGACATTATCTTCGTAATAATAATAAAAAAAATAAAATTGTTTCGGAGTATTATTAAGTCTAGAAATAAAAATTAAACATGTAATCAATTGGCCTATGGGTCACCCTTTCAAGTCCAAGGAATGATGATATTGATCGATGCATCTCAATTTTATTTTTCCTTTTCTTTTGATAGAGCATTTTTTTTAATGAAGTATATGTTTTGCTGATTTTTTATTGGACTAATGGTCTAATTTAAGAATTCCTAAAAAAAAAAAAACAAAAAAAAGGGGGGGGGGGTCTAATTTAAGAGTTTTTTTTTTTTTTTTTTTTTTTTTTAAATTTTTTTTTTAATTAAATAAATAATAATTTAAAGGGTGCAAAATTTTATATGTGGCATGTGGTCAAAGTTTCTTATTTAAAGGTTACTCGATCAGTCAGGGATTATACGGTCAATGGTTACTAAATCAGGGGTCACTTAGGCAGTTAGGGGTTACTCGGTCAAGGATTCAAGGTTAAATGATCAGTTAGGGTTATCTATTTAGTGTTTTGAACTTTTGTTGTGTACTGTGCAGCCAGCCACATGAACACCCGATTTGAAGGGCTAAATCTTTGTTTTGTTCATTTATGATATTCTTTAAAAATCACTTTATCTGAACTTAATTTATTATGTTCAAATTTATTTTCTATGAGTTTTTAAAATTTATATGAACTTTTTTTTTTTTTATTTGGGAATTTACAAATCTATTTAATACTACGTATGAAATAAGACAAGATAGCTTTTTTTTTTTTTTTTTTGGTTACTACAAGGCAACCTAACCCTAATTTCAACTCACAACCTCTATTAAAATTAAAGGTAATGTTATATGTAGTTCTAAGGGTTATACATAAGCATTAAATATACTCTTGGAAACTGTATAAAATTAGGAATTCATGACCAAAACACACGTAAATCAATGTTATTAGTGTTTATATTTTGATGATTTCTTAACTTTTTACGATTTTCAAGTGTAAATTTAATGCTTATATGTAGCCCTAAGGGCTATGTATAACATTTTCCTATTAAAATAGCTAAAATAAGATAAAGAGAACAAGTATTGAACCGGGAGCTTTTTACCAATGATCTACTTAATGATTCTTTCTCCACTAATGATACCTTAATATGCAACATTGAAAGTACAAGTTTAAACTAAGTTTTGGTGGAATTGTAGATTATTTCATAATCTCTATTAGATGAAATTGGTCAAAAGTAAAAACTTAAAGAATTATTGTTTATTGTAATGTTTCAACTTTAAAGATTTGCCGAGATCAAATGAGCTACAAATGTTGGAAAATAAGGTATGAAAGTTGAAACATTCGTTTCTAAGCAAGCAATTTATAAATCGTGCTATTAAAGGTTGTTCAAGAGCGCGTTGTTGATGCGATGTTTCTGATTGGATTGAATGAAGAAATTGTTTTGAAATAATTTTCAGAGGTTATATATGTTCCTTCTTCACTTATACTCCAGCTAAAGAAAGTCTACCTTTATATTATTGTTTTTGTTTCTATATTATTTATTTATTAACAGTCCTAACGATATTTCATTGAATTCTTTCTTTAAAAATATTAGCATTGCATGGTGTACGTCTAATTTTCTAAGCATACAATTAATGTATTAAGAGATACTATAATTTTAATTTACTCAAAATATTATTATATTGATCAATGATATTACTCCAATCCATATACTGATTTTCTATTTGCATAGGCTTACACTTTGTATTATTGTTTATTTCTTTCTATCTAATTCGTGAAGAACATATATGTGAAATAGATATAAATAATTAGACACTGTATATGGAATTCCTTATAATCTATCATGAAGTCTAATTAATAAATTTTAAATATTGATAGCAGTCAAAGAGACATTTCATCAACATTACTCGATTTTTTTTTATCTATCTACAAATTATATGATAAATAATATCTCTACCTAAGTATTCGAAAGTCATTAGAATCAACTACAAATACCACAAACATATACTTCGTACTACGGGCCTGCTGTTCACATTTATTGAACTGAGCAGAACTGAACTGAACTGATTGGAGCTGAACTGAACTGAACTAAACTGATTGGAGTTGAAATGAGCTGAAATGAATATTTTATTAGAGAAGAAAATTAGGAGCTGAACTGATTTGAACTAATCTAATTGGAGCTGAACTGAACTGAAATTAAGTTGAAGTGAACAAGCTCCACGTTTGAAATATGAAGCAAACCTTGTAAATTATTGACAAAGAAGTACATAATTATCCTGATTTGTTAGCGCATTTCATTAATTAAAAGTGTGCCTTAGCTCCTACTATTTTCCTTGAAAAGAAAGAGCTCTAATCAAGCTCCCAAGTCTAATTAACAATCAAAGCATCTACCTTAGAAAGGTAGTTGCAGATTGGTCCGACAAATATTTCAACTCCAACCCTTTCTAGTCTCCATCCTTTTTTTATAAAAACATTAGCTTGATTGACTCAAAATCCAACCAAAATTTATTTATTTTTTAAAATTTTTTTTTTTAAAAAAAATCCCAATAAAATTGACTGAAAGTGGAGGGAATTATTAATGAGCACGCCTGCCCAGAGGGAATGTTTGGGTGGACCCTCATTAGACCAAAAAAAGTAGGGTTTGTCAGATTTAAAATAATTTTTTAATTTGAAAAATAATTAATTTTTTATATTAAAATTTATTTACCTTTATCTAAGAGTAATCATAGTTGTAATAACAGTGATTATTTTAAGTAAAACAAAGAAGGGTGGCTAACTTAGAAACATGCAATAATGATGAACATTCATGGATATTGATGGGCCAAAATTTTAAAATTATGGGGTCCTCTTCTACATGAATTATAATGTGATTAGGTGAGCTTTTGTTGAGGCAGGTAAACTTTTTTTTATTATTTTTTTATCATTAAGTTTATATCATGTAGTGTTTGGATTTAAATTAATGTTTTAATATCCTATTTAGTTGAGCAAGTTGTATGATCTTTAATTTAGTAACATACAGTAAGTAAGACATAGATTTCATTTGAGATTAATGGGCAACAATAAGCTCCAATATCATTGTCACACCATTTAATTAATTAATATAATATCATACTATAATATATAGTAGCTTAATTATCCTAAATAAAACTAGTAGTCTATACTATAGAGTAGTCGAATTATATGATATGATATGCTTCAATTTCCTATTGGCTTCATGGAAGTGGTTTTCAAGGCTGGAAGATTCTCTCATTCACCTTCTTCCCCAAAATGGATAAAGATGTCAGATTTCACACCCTTCAACATTCAGGAATAATTAAGAGATTGAGAAAGAATAATATAATGCCCACATTGGTAATCACAAGTATTTAACCAAAACTATACTTAATTAGTACACCAACACCTGGCCTAGCTAGCTAGATGCGGGATGGTGTTGTATTGTATGTATTGATTGACTTATTTTAAAGTTACCCTAAAGAAAGTAACAAGTTATCTCTTGAAATAGAAAAGATCGCCGTCTCTTGTATGATTTTGCCGGATAAGTAGTATGTGCTAATATATCATGAATGTATGTGGTTATATGTGAGTAATAGGTGAATTGAATAGGATCATTTAAGCAAAGAAATGAAATTGACAAAGTGTTATTACAATATACTACATACTTGCAATTTCTATGGTAAATAATAAATCATCATCAAGCACTTAATTAATAAAAAAAGGATACAAAAGTTCGATTAAAAGGATTAACTTAATGTTATAGATAGAAGAAGGTATGAATATAAACCATGAAAGCTAGAATTTATACAGTTATACATTCACCTCTTCTTCTATCTCTAACCTACTAAGAACCCTTGATGTAAAAACCAAAAAAAAAAAAAAAAAATTTGCCCAAAACCCTAAGTTAAAAAAAAAAAAAGAAAAGAAAACTCCCAAGACTAGCTATTACATGAATATTATCATCAAATACAACAATTAAGATGTACCCCTATTATATATATATGTTAGTTTTTTTTTAAAAAAAAACCAAATTAAACAAGTGAGCAACCATATAGTAAAATAAAAAGATAAAAAAAAAATATGATTCTTTGATCTTCTAATTACTTTATAATTACCATGTTCCACCACCTAACATGCCACTCCAATAACCATGATGATTATTATTGTTGTTATTATGATGATGTTGATGATGATTATTTCCTCCTTTGTTGTTTTGATCTTCAATTTCTTGTTGATGATGATGATGAGTTGTTGTTGTTGTTGGTGTTGAGCTAGCAAGCTTGTTCATATCAGCAAATGGAAACAAAAGTCTAGCAGAATTAGCACCACCATTATTATTATTTGATCCAACATTATTATTGTCACCTGATCCAACCATGTTATGATCATTTGGCGGCGAAAACACATCCATGTTTGGCTTGAATTCTTGCAAGTTTGGGAACCCTGAGGGGTATAGAGTGTTGGAATCCGGCATTGGCATCGGCATCGGAATCGGAACATATGGGTTTAGGCTTCCCCTAGATGCAATCCCTGTCCTTAGAAGCTCAAGGGCTGAAATTGGGGTTGTAGAGGTGGTTGTACTACATGTGTTAGTTGTAGTACTAGAAGAAAGATTATTGTTGTTTGTGTTATTAGCATTGTTGTTATTAGTGTTCATGATATTAATTGGCTCATGATTTTCATTATTGTTGTTATTACTAGGGTGGAAAATACCTTGCATAGGAAAAGCAAGGTTAAGATCATGACCTTCAAGGAATTTAGGGTTTTGGTGTGAGGCAGTGATTAGGTGTGACAAAGAACTTGGTGGGTTTAAATCAGGGATGAGTTTAGTGGGGTGGTTGATTGATGGGTTTGAGGTCGACGACAACAAGGACGACGATGATCTCTTGTTCTTCCTAGAGCCACCACCGACGGGGACGTTTCGTAGAGAGCCACCTTGAGTCCAATACCTTCTACAAGTCTTGCAAAAGTACCTTGGTTGAGTAAGGCTGTAGTTGTTGTAGTAGCAAAATTTGGTGTTGGTAGAATTACACCTAGGACAATTGATGTTTTGATCTTTTTGAGGCCTTGCTTTTCTTTGATCTCCAACAACTTGTGTTGCCCTTGAATTATTGTTTGTAGGATTATTGTTATTGTTTGGTATTGCTATTTCTTCCATTGCCCTTGAAAAACCAGCTACTTGCTGATGCTACATACCCCCACAATAACCAAGAAGAGATAAAATAAAATTAAAAGTTGTGAGTAAAAAGATAAAGTGATTTTCATCTCAACACTTTTATAAGAAAATTGATGAGAACAAATTAAATTAAACAATCTAATGAAGCTATAACATGTAGATGGATCAGGAAGTGTGTGTTTGTGTATGTGTGCGCGTGTTACATAGAGTAGTGATTGCAACAAACAAAGTTTATGTTATGTCTTTTTGAATTTGAGATTGAATTGATGTAAAAGTAGATCACTAAAGAAAGAAGAAAACACACAATAATTACTAATATTACCTTTTCTCTAAACACTACTACTACAACATAAACTTTATGTATTTGTTTTTCATATCACATAACTAAAAAGGGTTAAGAGAAAAGGAAAAGTGAAAAGCTTTTACATGTTTCAAGAACAAACAAGAAAGTTGAACAAACAATAAAGAAAAAAAGGGAAGAAAAAGAGAGGGGAAAAGGGAAGAAAGACATGGAAATGACTCCATTAAACATCTTTCAGAGAAAAGTTTCATGCACATAAAACCAAATTTCGCCAAAAAGGGTTTTTCTTTGTGAAAAAAGCCACTTTAATTTTGTAGATCTTTAGTTTAAAACCTAAAGAAAAACCAAACTATTTATCAGAAGATAAACATGGATTATTAAGTTTAAGTAAAAGGTAATAATAATAATAATAATAATAATAATAATAATAATAATAATAATAATAATAATAATAATAATAATAATAATAATAATAATAATAATAATAATAATAATAATAATAATAATAATAATAATAATAATAATAATAATAATAATAATAGTTGAGCATGATAGATATATAGACATACCTGTGGCCATTGAGCAGCATCCATGAATCCAAAGGAAAAAAGGTGAAGAAAAAGGCAAGAAAAATAGATGAGATGAGATGATGTCTTTTGAGATGAAAAGAGGGGAAGAGAAAGGCTAAGAGAGAAAAATAAAAATCAGCTCCTTTTAATTTTGTCTGCAAATGGACTTAATTTTGCAAGAAAGAATGTTTGTGATTGTTTGTGTGATGGCTTTATGTGTAGGCCTCTCACTTTATGATGTAAGATAGATGGCCTATGACCTTGTTGGGGTTTGTTTTGACGTATGTTCCTACCTAGTCTCTTTTACTCTATCATACATTTTAAACTACTTTTATTTACTCTAGCTTCATTTTCTCGCTGTAGTGGATGTTAACTAGTTCGGTTGGTTAAAATGTTGAATGATGGTATATAAGACTTGAAATCATATTCTATATACGTCATCTATTTTTCTTTGTATCTCTCTTTAGTCTTTACACAATTTATTTTTTTTACAAAAAAAAAAAAAACTTCTGCATGAATGTACACCAATTATATAACACGAGATTAATTGAATTTAATCATCTCAAATTACGTGAAAGTTAACTTTGTAGTGCATGTAAATGGTAAAAATAATATGATTATAGGGTACTAAGTGTAGTTTATACAATAGAACCTTGTTATACATCATATATTATGTATTCCATGATAAGTTATCCTTTTTTTTTTTTAATTATTTCTTCCTCAATTGGCTTTGAATATAAGTATTAAGAAAGTTCAATTATATGTTAATTTTTCAATAGTGTGAATATGTTAATTAACTGGACTTATTGAGTCTTAAAATTGATTAAATTAATCGATCATAGTAATGATGAAATGTAATTTTCAGATTATTTTAAACATGTTATTTGAAGATGGTAGTGGAGCGCCTTCAAACAAATTGTGTATAATACTCTTTGATTGTGGAAATATGATGTGTGCCTCCTGTGGTGGGTTTTCTGCTTTTTGACCAGAAGATAGGGAAAGTTTTTATTCTTTGTTCTCTTCTCACCTTTCTATCATTTTTTATATGTAAATTACCATTTTTCTATTGCTAGGTTAATTAGGGCTTAATTATTTTCTTTCATACTAATTATGTTACATGCATAAATGATTATTCTAAGCTTTACCTTTCAGGGTCATTAATAATGTTTGCTTGCTATATATTTGCAGTGTATACAAATTTAAAAAAAAAAAAAAGCTTAACACACATTTGATAGAATTTCTCCAATTTCAAAATATTTCCTTTGTGTTATATTTATGTTAATGGAATTTAGTTGTATTGTTGGTCGCACTTTTATAATAAAATTACTCATATCTTCTATAAATCCCGAAGAAAATAAAGTTCATTTTAAAATTTATAAATGATGACAGTAATTATTATTTAGAAATAAATCGATAACTCGAGAACACACCAGAGATAACATAGACTTGAAAAGAGCATATTAACGTATACCGTGTTTTGACATCAAATAGTGATTTACCCTAAATACAAATGAGTACAAATAGTAAAATGTCACCAAAAGGGCATAAATTATAGTCATGTTGATCAACGTTACTGTCTCTTCACATCAAATAAGCATAAAAAAAAGGTTAACACAAATTCTTTTTTTCCTCTCTCTTTCATGCTTTAAGATAAGAAAAAGTATGTTCCCTGGAATTATAAAGAGTCTTAAGAAACCGACCTTTTCTTATGCTCCGTTGGCCTTTGATTCGGAGAATTTCTCCAGCTCAGTCTTATTAATTTGTTGATTAATTATTAATTAGTTACCCCTTTTTATTACAAAGTGGATATCAGATCATGTTTAGTACAAATTCTTAAATGAACCTGGTTCACACTAATTTATTGTGGACCACTAATATTAGAGAAAATATGGTTGTTTTATTAACAAAAAAGGGTCACTATAATTTAAAAAAAGTCACTATGTTGAAATAAAAATCATTTTGGTAATATATAGGCCTTAGTGGTTATTTTTGTAATGAAATATTTTATATACTGATCAATATGAATAATAAAGGCTACTATGCTAAAATTAGGGTAATAGCGTCGTATTTCAAGTTCACAATATTATTAAACGTTGTAGTAGTTTTAATAAAGGTACCTATGTTAAAAATAAGGTTACTATGTTAAAAATAATGGTCACTATGTTCAATATAATGTCAGTTGCGTGTGTATAGACCTTTGGTCCACAATAATATTATTGTGGACCAGGTCCACACAAGTCTTTTTGCATGTTTAGACCTACTTTCATACATTATTCTTTTTATATTGTGCTGTAATGTATAGTATATGGTTTTTAATTGGGATTTTGTTAGTTGTCTTAATCTGTTATTAGAGTAGGATTAACTTTCGTCCAGTAATTTACTGTATTTTTTTTTTTGATATTATATTGGAAAACAGATGTCAAGCAGAGATGGATAAATAATTTTTATAATTATGTAACATTAATATAAAACCACAATATACAAAGTATTATTCTAGATGTCTCACTGAGTCACTACATGTTTGTATCAATCATCAGTATTTATCATTCTGTTATTATTATTGTAAAGAAGGTTCGGTTGGATAGAAGAGTTCACAAGAAATTACGTATACTCAGTAGTTTTCAAGAAATTTATGTTACGTGGTAAGGTTTACAACTAAAATGTGTATCAGAAACACGTCAATATAACAACTAAAAGTAAAAGGCTAATATTTCGTTTTACTAAGAATTGGATCATCCCGTTTCTAAGCATCCGACTCTGGCTAATATAGGCATAACATATTATCTTCACCAAGGGTTGTACAAACTACAAAGTACGTACGTACAGTACAGTACGCCCTCTGTTTGTTTTATGAAATAGTGAGCATCCTATGACAAATCGACCAATGCTTATTACTTGAAATAGGCAAAATTAAATACTCATGTCTCAATCTTACTACAGCTTAAATTGATGACTATTTAAACAGACAGATTTTGCGTAATTAAATTAGTGGACAAAAAGGTCTTCATACAGATCATCATAATTAAAATCATGGACTAATACTAGGCAGTGATAATATATTTGGCCGTGTCAGATTAACATATTTGGAAAGAATGCTTATATAATCAATTGACATTAATCAAAAACACAAAAACCAAAAGACAGCTTAATTAAATTAGGTATGCAATTTCATATTCACTCGTGGCCGTATTTATTAGTTACCCTAAGTTAGCTAAATATGCTTACTTGAGTTCATCAGTAAGATTCTATAAATGGTGAATTATTTGTCAATTGTCATGTGTGAGGATCTTCACATACATCGAGGAGTTTTAGTGAATATCACACATAATTTTTTTTTTTTTTTTTTTTTTGGTAATTTCATTCTTTTAACTAGAGTAAGAGTCTGTTTTACTGAACCGAACTAAATATTTTATGAAAGAAGGAAATTAAGAACGGAACGGTTTAAATTGAAATAAACTGAACTGAAAATAAGCTGAAGAGAATAGACCCAATACTAGTATATTGTTTTTCAACCAGGTGGATTTATAATTGGAAGAGGAAACAAGAAAAAGGAAGGTATAGTTTTGCAATTTTATAAAAATGAAATTGAAAGATCAAATTAGGAACATGGATTAAGGGGGAATTATAATGAAATTGTTGTTAATCTAGGCTAATTAATTTGTGGATCATGTAAGTAAGTTGAAATAGTAGGGCTTGTAGCAGTATCCAAAATATGAGTCTGGTCTCTATTTGCACCCTTTATTAATCGAGGATCAATTTTAAAACCTTGTTTAATTCATCTTATTTCTACTTACAAATAGATCAGATCTGAATTTTTTAAGGTCTAATATGAATTTTTCTGATCTGGTCTGGTTTGATCTGATTTAACAATTTGACTAAACTTTGACCGTATTTTGATACTTATCTATAAAGAAAAATATCATCAAAATGAATCTTGTTAGATTCGTCTCATTATGAACTTTTTAAATATGTAATTTTTATAAAAAAAAGTTAATATGCAATTTACGATATTTAGCAATAAGTAAATGGTAATCAAAAGTTCTGATCTGGTCTGATCTGAATCTTTCTGATCTGATTTGAATTTATTAAGGAATACTCCCTCCGTTTTTTTTATATGCATCACTTTCTATTTAAGGGTGTTTTTTATATATGCATCACTTTTATATTTGGTAACTTTATACTATATTTTATTATCTCTCTCTCTTCTCAAATACCCCACTCAAAATATTTTATCATTTCACTCTCTTTCATGGTCCCCACTTATATTATTAAATAAATTATTCTCTCACACATACTATATATTTCATGACCCACATTGCACTTTTATCAAAATAAATTAATCATCCACTTGCCCCACTTGCACAATATAATATTGAAGCAAATAACTGTCCTAAAACTCCGTGTAAATGCAAGTGATGCATATAAAAAAAAAAAAAACGGAGGGAGTAAGTAATAAGTATCTGAAATAAGTTGAAGAGAACAAGTCCTTAATGTACGATATGAGCTTATAAGATAAAAGGTGAAATAAGTACAAACAAACTTAATAACTTTGTGTTTAGAGAGCTACAAGGGCAGAGATGAGATTTAGTGGTAGGATCCCATGATATTGAAAGGAATGCTTACCACTCATACTATTTCACTCTCAACATGCAACTAACAATGAGACAAGTCAGACAACATTAACCGCTCGTAAAAATTTCTGCTAAATAAACCCATACTTTAGGAAATGGGATGCAAGCCAAATGTTAATGTATTATTCACAGTAATAGTAGTACTCGTAATAATAATAATAAGGATAATTTACTAATTACTACCGCAAGTTAATACCACTTCGTAAATTACTACCGCAAATTAAAAAAGTTGTGAATTACTATCGTAAAATTTTTTAGGGTTTGTTTAACTTAAACTCCCTTTTTTCTTTCTATTCGACAACAGAAAGTATTCTGTAATTTCATATTATCTCGCGTTCTATATTAGTATTAGATTAATTATTAATATTCTAATTAGTATTAGATTAATTAGTAATATTCGATTCATTTTTAATGAATAAATTAGTCTATATAAATATTTAATAATTTTGGATTTTCTAGCGAATGAATGATTCATAAATGAAATTGAAATGACAAAAAAATTCTATGGAATTGTGTAAGACGGAAAGATCTTTTGAATCTGATTATTCGATTATATTGACAATTTCAAAAAACTGCTCATATTATGTTCATAGTATGATGGAAGTTTAGCCCGTATGCCCCCATCGTCTAGCGGTTCAGGACATCTCTCTTTCAAGGAGACAACGGGGATTCGACTTCCCCTGGGGGTAGGGTACTGCAAATTTTTTTAAGATGTTGCGATACCAAACCTCCATTAAACCCAACTATGACGTCATTATATCCCTTTAACCCGTGTTTGACCATGGTTAAGGGCTTTAACCAGCCCCCCCAAAAAAGAAAATGGATTAGGGATATAATGTCGTCATGGTTAAGGGTTTTAACCATGGGTTAAAGTGATATAATGACGTTATATATAGTTGGGTTTAATGGAGGTTTGGTAGTAATCGCAACATCTTAAAAAAATTTGCGGTAGTAATTCACAACTTTTTAAATTTGCGGTAGTAATTTACAAAATAATATTAACTTGCGGTAGTAATTGGCAAATTTTCCTAATAATAATATGGAATAAAGCTTGTCTGACAATTGAGATATCCAAAATTTTGTATTTAACCGGAAAAGGTTTGTTAAAAGTAGTGTAATTTCAACTTTAGTCCACACTCTAGAGGAACAGCAAAAATCAAGTACAGTAAAGCATAACTAACTCTTAATACTCTACTCTAATCACCAAAA
The DNA here is from genome assembly GCF_001683475.1 of Chenopodium quinoa. NCBI lineage: Eukaryota > Viridiplantae > Streptophyta > Magnoliopsida > Caryophyllales > Amaranthaceae > Chenopodium > Chenopodium quinoa. The sequence continues at coordinate 4,150,622 of NW_018745454.1, forward strand.
AGTCTGTATTTTCTTTCAAATGAACTGTGCTTATAAAGGTGTATGGTCTACTTTTATAGAAGTAGATTATGGAATTTTTATACCATAGATTATATGATGGGTCGTTATAAATCATTATCATAAAAAATAAAGCTAAATCTATGTTGTTTTTAGCTAAACATCAACCTGAAAGAAAAATTATAGATCACGTGACCCAAACTTTTGGTTGATTACTCTTACTCTATAATTCACAATTAGGGGTTAATTTTACTTTAATTGCATAAAGTTTAGTGGACTAGTGGTATAGGGGCGGCAGACAAAGTCCTAGCTAATTCCAACGTAATCCATATTTTGGTGATGGTAGGTTTTTGGGAATAGTTCCATGTATTCTATTTTTAGTATTGTTTGGAGGAAAATTCTACTTTTAGTATAAGCAAATCTTTAAGCCACGAATATCCAGAAATATGTAAAAATTGGAAGTATTATTGGCCAACAACAATAAAAAAATTAACAACGGAAGTATTTATATAAGGAAAATAAATAGATTAGCGCTTTAACCTTTTCACAATAATAATGAATAATTTTTAATTATATTTTTAAACAATATGATTATATGCTCGATAACTAAATGATGTTCACAATAAATTTGAGTAACATTGTAACAATTTTGAAATAAAAAAGTTGATTTCAATTATCATATTGTACAAAGTTTTCATATCAAAATTGATATCTAATACAAAGTATATATGCAGAGTATCTATTTGTCTATAGTTGAAGTAAAAAAAGGGTTGATTAGAATCATGAAGTGATCTTGTTTGACCTCCAATGTCAAAATTCACAACCTATGATAGAAAAGAGAGATACTTCGTAGAATTTAAATGACAATATTGACCATACAAAATTATATCTAAAGCTACTGAAAAGATTTCAAGAGGATGATCACCTCTTGTAGCAGGGCATCCATATTCTTCTCTGATGGCTGTCCTTCAACGGTTCAACCCAAACAAAACTTGTCTGGAGGCCTGAGCATGCATGTATCTGTGGCGAGGCACAATCTCTAGATGAGAGAGTCTAGATACAAAGTTTTGAACATTTGTTGATTTATCGTCGTAGGTGTTGGCTAGATTATACTAACAATTTAAAACAGGAATACGAATAGATTCACACGAGTACAATGATAATATGGAATTAAATTATAAAATTTTAGCAAGATTTACGAAGATAATACGTTGGTTTTGGTCAATAGTAGAATACTAGATTAAACCCCGTGCAATGCACGTTTGTTAAATAATTTTAATAACGATAAATTTTACCTAATATTATAAATAGACTTAGTAGTAAAAAGTATGAAATATTGTTTAAGAAATTAATTAAACATATAATAGTTATAATGGGCAATTTGTTTGTATGGACATTTATATTAGATTTTATACAAACTAAAAGTCATAATTTAATTACAATTAGGTTTTTTTTAGTAAGTGGTTTTGGAGGGAAAACTTTTTATAATATTTTGCCAAGTGTTCTCTAAGTTTCGCCTTTAGTATAATGTAATTGATACTAGTAAAACAGTTTCTCTTCCATTACAAAATAAAAAGGTTTATGGCATATAACAATGAGAAACCAAAATCATGCTCATATTAGAAAAAGAAAATCTAAAAGAACATGCGACAATTCTGTACAAAAGATAGTATCTACTTATTTGTTCATCATCTCTTTGGAGAGTAGAGGCAGAAGTTTAGGCGATACAAAAGCATTACATCATCCATAACCGTTTTCCTTTCTGGTTTTCCTATACAGTAGTGTCCTTCCGGCAGCTGGAGAAAGGATCAGAAGTCACCTTTGAGTGTTAAAACGAGCTGACTGCCTTAGATGCCCTTATTATTCACCATTGATACCAAAGATCCGGACCTTGTGCATATGTGGGAATTTGGCTACAACCAAGATGATCATTGCAATGGTGTTGAAGAAAAGCATTGGGTGCTGGTAATCTGTTGTATGTGAGGCTATCAGGTACCTGTAAACAAAATATTCTTCAGTATATAACCAACAGATATCTAACTGTATGAATTTCTGTTCTAATCAAATGAAGGTGCTTATATTAAGAAGATTGCAAAAGAACTTCAACATCTAAAAGAACCAAAGGAACAGGCGAAAGAAAAAAGACCCTCACAATGCCTTAGCTGCTAAGGCATGAAAACAAAGGAAGACTATATAACCACTAACTTCATTATAAGGCCTTGAATTATTCTAGACACTTCAAACAAATAATAAGTTTAATTTTAATACGAGATCATAATTGTTTACAGAATTCTTAAGCTGCATACTTCTCCGATTATATATTTCAATCAGGTACATCAAGATTTAGGTGTCACATTCTATACTGAAAAAACAATAAAGACAGCATCAGAACTCAGACATCATATTCTGAACTCCGTAAGAAGCACCAGGTCATAAACTATTAAAAATTCCTTATCACAGTACCCCCACCAACTAAAACAGCACATGGCAGAAGCAAAACAGTTTCAGGAAATCAAAATACTTCCAAGTCATTGCTAGCCCCTGCTAGTCTATAAAAAAAAAAAAAAATCGCTGGTAATTTATCACGAATTATATTTTACAGACAACTTCAAGGGGAAAAAATAATAATTTGAAATTAGAAAAATTATGATGCCTGTTAGACAGATTAAAAGCTGCACAAGATTTAAAACACGGGAGAACTTATGTCTAATATCCAGGCAACAAAGAAGAGGATGGGCGCAGTGATATAAAGATCATGCTTGGTAGGAAGCCTTAAACATCCCTGGGCCAACAGTGCCCTCACGCCTCAAAAATGCAGCTCCGAGTTATGATGATCACTCTACCAAGGTGTCAAATCTCAACAAAGGGTGCATAAAGGGCCACTACAATTGATTTGGGACCTCATAAGTTGCCTCCAGCAAAATTTGTGTTACGCAGTAGATGGGTAGTCACAGTGTCACTGTTACTCTTTAAGTACTAAGTTATAGGTGGTGATTTGATGCACATGGCCCAAGACAAAATATTTCAATCTCATAATAATGGACCTACAACCTCCTATGAGCTGCCTAGAATCTAGATACCCCTTAGGGCTTGATAGCTATCCCTAGAGCGATGAATAGTCAAAACCATTTACACAAACTAGGTTGAAATATCTTCACTTTTAAAACAAGGCCTTGTTTAATTCCCCAATCCCCACCTTTAAATTTTACCATGGGAAGTTGAAGAAATAAAGTAACAGCTTGCCGAGTTCATCACCTTGCAAAAAATGTGGTATAGACATTTTTTAATACAAATATATTGCCTTGGCAAGCCCAAAAGTAACAGAGATTGTAAAATACATCTTCACACTCCATCTTAAACATTAGCACCATAATCCAAGCGACAAAATCCATGAAAATAAAATTTGCAATTTTCTAATCTCCTCTTCAACAACTATATCATGATTGAGGAAGCACATTACAAAGAAAAGATGTGGAATAAAGGCACATCATCTCTATCAAGGGGGGAAAAAAAAGACACAATCTTTTTTCATTTATAATAAAAGAAAAAGAAAAGGTTGGATTGAGGGATGTGAAGAAGTAAAACACCAGCAACAGAGATGAAGTCAGAATAACACAACGAAGCTTCCAATTATTTAAAGTTAGTCATTAGCTTCTTCCAAAGGCCTCTTTTTCAAATCTCAATTATTGAGGTAATTTGCCAGAATTTTTGAGCAGTTACTTTAAATTGTTTCAAAAACCCATGTCTTAGTCTGAAGGGTTCCAGATGCTATAGTGATGCAACTTATAACTCAACCCAAAATTTCGGACCAGGTTGGGCCTTAACATCATACCTCATGCCCAAACCCGCAAAAAGTTGCGGGCTTGTAGGGCCAGGTTTGAGTTTTTAACTAAAAACGTGTTTTTAGGCTTGCCCAAATCCGCCCTATTTTCGGGACAGATTGGGCCGGATTAGCGAGTCGGGCCGATGTTGATCACCTTTAATTAATAGGTTTTGACCGATTGACCTTCCTTTACCATTTCCAGAGTCTGAGAGTCCATAATCATATTCGCTAAAACAATGGATTGTTCCAGGTGTTTCTCATCTCAGCCTCTCCTATCATACATCAACCATTTCAAAGTGCTCAAGAAATTTGTGTGGCACAGTGAACATGGTTTGGGCTTCAGATTATTAGGTTAAGCCTTTTGTTTGGGTCTTTGAAATTCTGTACACAGTTGGACAGGAGGATTTGTTTGGGTCTTTATTTTGACTTCATTTCTCCATATCCAGATCTTAGCCAAATTGGTGTTTCCATTCTCTTCTTAATTTGTACAAATTGTACAGTACCTTTTTCTGTAGTGTATAAGTAGTCACCTAAGGCATTAGAGATGTACTTTATCCATCAAGACATCAGATTACTAGGTGGATGGTGGGAAGAGTAAGAAGGGTAAAAAAGAAAGATAGAAAACCACCAAAAATGACCACACCAAAGCCTCTAGCTCATGACCTTAAGTCGCAATTGGCAGAAAGGTTAAACATCATCTAAAGAAAGACAAAAAAGAAGACCTCAAATCATCCCAAAACCAAGGTGGCAAAGACAGAATTCACAAAAGGTTGGCAAATAATTTCGATGGACATTAAAACATGAGATATGTGATACATTGCATTGACTACTATGCCTATTCCTCGTGGTTACAAGGGAATTCACCTCCTTCATCATGGAATCACACTCAAAAACATCACTTCCTATGTCTCCATGTTTTGACTCTCAAACCACATTCAGCAGTTTATTTACAGCATAGTGGTTCACTGAATTAATCCGTACAGCTTTCACAAAAGAAAGCTGCTTACAAAAACAATTACATGATATGCAATACCACATAAAGAACACAAACCTCACTCACTAATTATTACCATCACCATTACCTAATGCCTCTAACAATAATCAATTATGCTAGATTGAAGTGTACCAAATGCAACACAACCTTTTCCATATAATTAAAGATAGGAGTCACGTTGAACATATGGGCCAATTCCTTTCACTTTTATTAACTGACCCAATAAGGGTTTTTTGGATATATAAGGAACTATTTAAACACATTTTTAATAGAGAAATAATAAATTCTATCATTGTTATTTACATCTCTAATTGGTTTCTACTGAATATAATATAAATGTTAAAGAAAGTATGGGTAACAAGAAAATATCGATCAAATTAACCTCTTCTACATTTGAAGGAAATCCAAAATGATACAGCAGTGAAGGACTTAAAATACTACTCCAACAGTAACATCAACCTTTACTCCCCACAACAGTGCTATTTGTCCACTGTCTTAACACCAAGGAATCCCTCCCCTCCTTCTATTTTCATGTACCAATCTGGTGATTCAGCCATGAGGAATCTAAAACTATCCGAGCTCTAAACACCAACAGTGCTATTTGTCCACTATCTTAACACCAAGGACCCCCCTCCCCCCTCCTCCTCTCCCCTTTACATAAACCAATCTGGTGATTCAGAAATGAGGATTCTAAAATTATCTGAGCTCTAAAAAACCTCATCCCCATTAGCCAGGTTGTATGGCTACACTATTCAGGTAAACTTGACCTCATGACTTAGTAGCCATTTTAATTTGACTAGTATGTTTGTAATGTCTACGATAGTCATTAAATAATATCATAGAAAACCCCCCTATTTCTATTCTATTCCCTAATCCTTTTCTGTATGTTGGAGAATTTCATGAATACACGCAATCTGTTGAGTACAAATTTTGACACAAAATTCAAGCCACGAAAGTACTATTACTAAAGGGTTTAATAAGTGGATGAGCCCCTTCCTCACCATTTCAAATGATTTGAAAGATTTTGCGTCAGTTAAATCCACCAGAAGGTGTTCTACATTTTCACCAACTCAAGCAATATTGGAATTCTATGTCTACCAAACCCCTTTTAATGATGAAGTATCCTATAGTTCACTTGTTCACAAAAAGCAGTTTACAGCTGCTTCCACAAGAGAAGAATAACTACTGACCAGAACAACAACATTCAGGGTACTAGCATTTCATTATAAAACTAATCAAAACAACTATGCATCAATTACAATAAAATCAAAATATTAAGTTTTTTGGGAGTTACTTACAGCACAACAGGCACAACAGTCAAAAATTTCCTGTTACGTGTAAGCTGCTTCCCATTGTCAACTTGTTCCCACCAAGTCAAACGATTATATATTCCCTGATCATCAGAGAATGGGGTACCTTTCTTCCAGTGAAAGAAATGATATGTGACCTGATCAGAAAAGTAAGAACATCAATTGGACAGAAAAGAGATCCATAGTAGAAACATCTGAAACAAAACAGATTTCATGTATTACACTAATTCTATTTTCATAGTTCATAGCTCTCCCACTACCACCAGGAAAAGCCGAAAAGGTAAGGAAAAATGAAAAATAATAGAATTTCAATAAAAGAATCGCAAGAAAAATTCCCTGAAGAAATTAGACAATTCTAGAGCTGATCAAACTCGTATAAATACATATACAACCATTCAGAGTTCTTCCACTATTCAATCAATCAATCAGTCAAAGCCTTAATTCAATAGGTGGGGTCAGCTACACTTTTCAAAGCAAAAATTTGGGGATAGGGTGAGAAGATCACTTAACCAACACAAGTAAGCAATTGCCGCAATGCCAAATTTTATCAAGCACAAACATTTCCAATCCAATACTCTGAGATTTGAGAAGATCTGGAAACAGCTACCTAGCCCCCAATGCCCTCAACACCTAGTAATTCCCATGCCGGATCTTCTACATCATTTTGAATTTAAGACTAAAGTGTAGCTAAATGATAGGATTTTTCCTATTATTAGAGTTTTAAATAAATAGAGTTCAATCAGTTCCAAATAAACACAATGCTTTGCTTCAATATCAAATCATGTTACTCTCACTCACCTTTTACAAGTGACATGTCCAACTCAATAAAAGTACACAACATTAAAAATTAGCTTTCCTATTTTTACCTATCATATTTAAGGAGAATAAAGTCAATACACAAATCAATATTCAGCTAAGGTTTTGATATGTGTCTTGCACATGTAAAACAAGGTTAGCAAGATAATTTCTGTCACTTCTAAGGATATAGGGAATATGAAGATGATAAGCAACAACTATAATTTTTTTTTTCTTCCCAAAGTATGTCTTTCATTCAAATTTTGAGTACAATCCTAAACAACAGCAATGCCCTTACTAGCAATCCACAGCCCCACAGATTGACAAAGCTACCCTGATTGGCAATCATTATTGAAAGAAATAGCATAGCATGTTTTCCAACAGACTAAAGAAATTTGGATAGTAGCAGGACTAGCAGGTCATAATTGCATTTGAAGTTGAGTGGTCGAAATATGAATTTGCTTTTAAAAATTAAAGATAAAATCAAAAGTGAGGTTCTTGCCTATGATTTTCTTACCCATACCATGCTTTTACAGGGAACAATTGAAGGTTAGGACTTCAAAACCAACCACATTGAGCATAAAACATGTTGATTTCATAATTTCCTATGCTACTTTTGACTCCTTACTATCTACTTGAATCTAACATTTTAACTGACAAAGTGGCATAGGGAGACAAAACAACGGTGTGTAATTCAAATTATCGAATTAGTCAAAAGGCTCAAAAATAGATTCAACTACATAATGTGCAATATGCAGAGAAAGATATAATGATCTTGGAGATCAAATAGCATAAATTGGACTACAGAAACAAGTTCCTTAACCAATTCTAAAGCCTTCTCTCCATTGGACTCATTAGAATCTACCAGGTTGGCATGTTTACCTCCAAGGCCCAACCCTATCATAGAAAGATCTCTGATAACAATTGAGCCTAAGGAAACCTTTTCATGTATTGCACAAAAAGATCAGTTGACAGAGCTAGGCATGGCAGTAATACCACTAATCGGGTTTGATAAACACTCCAAACCAAAATAACTATACGTGTGTGTGTTCAATCTTTCCCCTTCCAGCTAATTGCCATTTGGAAAATAAGGATGGGCTAAGTGATAAAAGATAAAGCATGATTCTTTGACAAAAAAAAAAAAAAAAAAAAAATAAATAAAAAATAAACGAGTTTTCCTCCCATGATAACAGTTTGTGACCATAAAGAGGGCTTCAGCTATTTGATCGAGTATTTTTTTACAGACAACAGTTGTGACTGAGTGTGCTTCAGTTGTTGAATCAAATTTCTTCCACAAAAAACTGTTGTGAGTTGTGACAAGTTGACAACCATGACTATAAAGAGTGCACTTTGGTTTTAAAATCTTGTGCAGGTTAATTTGTAATTGAATAATAACATTTCATATCAACATTGTAAAGCAAGCAAAAGAGGAGTTTCTCTCCACCCAAGAATGAATAACCAATAAACTCCATTACTCCGTACTAAAAATTCACCCATACATGATACAACAAAAGCTTTTTGCAACCCGAAAAATCTGTTCTTTCAGTCGCGGTATTGAGCACACACCGAAAAAATCTTAAATCTTTACCTCTCAGACAATGAAGTTCAAGAAGACATTTAACAAGTGCAAATATAAACTAACCTAAAAACTCTTGTAACTCTAGAAATCACATAAATATAGAACAAAGACTAAAATTAGTAAAATTCAATCACATACAACATTCACGAGAGCTCAAATTGAACAAAATTTGATGAATTTCAGAATTCTAAGAGGCGAATTAAACCACGGCATAATCAAATAATAAATCAATTGCAACAATTGAGCAAAAAAAAAAGTAGCGAAAAGCTAACGAAAAAGAGGAGAGAGAAAGAGCGTACAAGAAAGTGAGCGAGATTGACGACGGTCCAAGCCATGCCAGGAGAACAACCAAAGACAGAAAGAACAAGAAGCCATGAAAAGAAGAGGAACAAGATGTATGTTGTCCAAACTCCAGGATATGTAAACCACTCTGTGTTCCTATTCAGATCCGCAGGTGGCGAAGCTTTCACATACAAATTCGCCATTGTTGTACAAGCTTACTCTGTAAAACCTCCAAAACTTCTTCGAAATTGATTTGAGTTCAATTGATTTGATTGGACTTCAATTGAATTGAATTGAATTTGATTGGATTGAATTAGGTTTAAAAAAAGAAATTGATTTGATTTGATAGAATTGATTAATTTGGAGAATTTATGAGTTTCTCTCTCCTCTCTTAAATTGATTTGATGATGAGTGGGTGGATTAATTCCTGGAAACATGCATTTTTGATGATCTTTTTCTCTAATTTACACCTTCCCACATAAATAAAAATGATAAAAAAAGGGAAAGAAGGCTTGATATTTTTTCCTTTTTTTCTTCTTGGTTTGATTTTGGTTTGTGGTATTGATAGCCGACTTTTTTGACTTTAGGTCCAATGACCTAAAAATCTAAAATGATTAACCAGTGGTCCAATTAGTGTGGGTTGCATTGAATTGGATTTCTTAAGCCCAATGGACCTATTTTACTGTCTACTTTGTATTCATTTTGCTTACAACTTTACCAGACCCATTTTTATTCTACCCATAATAATATTGAAAGGGTTTGTGACTCTTGTGTGTGTGAGGTGCATCAAATCACAAAGGTCAAAAATGTGCTTTGAAGACCATGGAGTACGATATTCAATTTACGAATTAAACTAGGATTTGAGTAATTGAATAAGTACTATGAAGTATGAAGTTTGAAGTATAATATTACATTCATGAGATTATTTTATGTCTTGGTGAAAATAATTAATGATACATGGAAAAGTTGTAAATCAAACTAAATATATGTGTACGTCTTGACTATTTACAAAAAAAATCATACCGCACCTGTATTCATCTGTCTTTAGAAAACATAGCTAGGTCCCTATCCTTATTTAGAGCTGTCAAAAGTTGACCCGATCCGAAATAGCGACGCAAACCCGATTATTAATCGATCCATCTGAACCCGAAAAAATGTTGACCCAAACCCGACCTGAAACCAACCCTAAACCCAAGTTGACCCGAGTATGTGAGATCCGAACCCGAACATGAACTGACTTGGAGATGACCCGACCCGAATGTAACCCGTAAATTATTAACCTGAACAGAACTCGACTTGAACCGAAATTGACCCAAACCCGTTTTAACCCGTCAAAACCCGAATTTAACCCGACTTGTTACTAACTTGACCTGAATTCAACCCGACCCGTTCCTAACCCAACCCGTATTTAACCCAACCTGTTACAAACCCGACCTGAAATTAACCCGACGTGTTATTGACCTGACCTAAATTCAACCCGACTTGTTATTGACCCGTTTCGAATTTTACCAGACCTAGTACTAACCCAACCCAAAAATTCAACCCAATCTATTACTAAACCGACTAGAAATCAACGTGACTTGGGGTTATTGACCCAACCAAAATTCAACCCAAATTGTTCTTGACCCGATTTCAAATCACCTTAAATGCAATTTAGACCACCTTGTTATTGTTAATCAAAGCATTTTGTCTAGGGAGATCAAGTAGATTCAGGCCAACAAAAGAAAGGAGCATCATCCTGAAATTTAAGAGTTAAATATAGTATATATTTGTTGTATGGTCAAAGGAGATAATTATCTTTCTAAATTATAAACTATAGTTCCCTAGTATATTGTCATATATATTATAATCAAAGGAAATAATTAGCTTGATAAAATTTATAATTATCTCTTTATAGTTAGTTGACCCCAAGTATAACTTGACTTGGAAATGACCCGACCTGATTGTAACCTGCAAATTATTGTCTTGAACATAACCCGACTTGACACCGAGAATAACCTGACTTGAAAATCACCCAACCTGATTATAACCCGCAAATTATTGACTTGAATCGAACCCGACTTGAACCTGAAAATGACCCGAATTGAAAATGACTCGACTTGATTATAATCTGCAAATTATTGACTTGAACCGAACCCGACTCAAACCCGAGAATGACCCAACCTAATTCTAACCCGCAAATTATTAACTTAAACCAAACCCGACTCGAACCCGATAATTACCCTAACCCATTTTAACCCGTGAAAACCCGACCTATTGCTCACCCAACCCGAATGTAACCCGACATGTTATTAACCCGACCTAAACCCGATAAGAAGTAGGACCCGACGTGACCCGAATCAAGCATGACCCAACCCAAACCCAACCCGAATAGGTTATGGAATTAATCCGAATTGACCCGACACGTTTACTCGAATTGATAGCTCTACCTAAAAACTCCAAAATTTCTCAAAAACCGTGGATATTAGACTTCAATTTTGGAATTTTTTGACTTTTTTTACCCAGAAATAAAAATTGTCGAAACGTTTATCATGGTCCCTAATAACCTTCGGGAGTCCAATTGGCTGGCTGGAACCATCCAATTTGCATTTAAACGACCAATTTACCGGTTTACAACTTGCGCCGATTTCATTAACTCAAGCCTACCAAAAACATTTATGACAACATATAATAATCATATATGGTTCCAAACGACATTATATGACCCCGATATGTATCCCCTGAAATCTAAAGGACTAAAGGCTTTTCGACACAAGGCCCCGAAACCTCCAAAATTTCTCAAAAAGCGTGGATATTAGCCTTCAATTTTGGAATTTTTTTTACTTTTCTTCGCCCGAAAATATAAATTTCCGAAATATTTACCATGGTCCCTAATACCCTCCAAGATTCCAATTGAATAGGTGGAACCATCCTATTTGCCTTTAAACGACCAATTTACCGGTTTACAACTTGCACCGATTAAATTAACTCAAACCTACTACGAACAATTATGACAACATATAATGATTATATATGGTTCCAAATGACATTAAATGACCCTGAGAAGTATCCTTTTAAATTTGAAAACTTTTCGACACCGGGACTCAAAACATCCCAAAATTCTCAAAATGCGTGGAAATTTTTTTGGAGTTTTTTTACTTTTTTATGCAAGGAAATAAAAATTGCCGAAATGTTTACTGTATTCCCTAATACCCTTTGGGATTCCAATTGGGTGGGTGGAACCAACCAATTTGCCATTAAACGTACAAATTACCGGTTTACAACTTGCACCGATTTCATTAACTCAAGCCTACCACGAACATTTATGACAACAAATAGTGATCTTATAGGGTTCCAAACGACATTATATGACCCTGAGATGTATTCCCTAGAATCTCAATGTTTTTCGATACCAAGCCCCGAAACGCCAAAATTTCTCAAAAAACGTGGATATTAGCCTTTAATTTTGGAATTTTTAGACTTTTTTCGCCCGGAAATAATAATTGCTGAAATATTTACCATGGTCCCTATTACCCTTTGGGAGTCCCATTAGGTGGGTGGAAACATCCAATTTGTCTTTAAACGACCAATTTATCGATTTACAACCTGCACTGATTTCATTAATTCAAGCCTACCACGAACATTTATGGCAACAAATTATGATAATATATGGTTCCAAACAGCATTATATGACCCCGAGATGTATTTCTCAAAATTTTAAGACTTTTCGACAACGGGCCTCGAAACCTCCAAAATTTCTCAAAAAGCGTGGATATTGGTCTTTAATTTTGGATTTTTTTTTTTACTTTTTGGCCCAGAAATAAAAATTTCCGGAATGTTTACCATGGTCCTTAATACCATCCGGGAGTCCAATTGGGTTGGTGGAACCATCCAATTTGACTTTAAACGACCTATTTACCGGTTTATAACTTGCAACGATTTCATAAACTCAAGCCTATCACAAATATTTATGACAACAAATAATGATCATATATAGTTCCAAACAGAATTTTATGACCCCGATAAATATCCCCTAAAATTTCAAGACTTTTCGACAACAGGCCCCGAAACTTCCAAAATATCTAAAAATGCGTGGATATTAGCCTTCAATTTTAGAAATTTTTGACTTTTTTCGCAAGAAAATAAAAAATTGCCGAAATGTTTACCAAGGTCCCTAATACCCTCCTGTAGCCCAATTGGCTAGGTGGAACCATCCAATTTGCCTTTAAATGGCCAATTTACTGGTTTAAAACCTGCACCGATTTCATTAACTCAAGCCTACCACGAACATTTATGACAACAAATAGTGATCATATATGGTTCCAAACGACATTATATGACCCCGATATGTATTCCCTAAAATCTCAATGCTTTTCGATACCGGCTCCCGAAACCGCCAAAATTTCTTACAACCGTGGATATTAGCCTTTAATTTTGGAATTTTTAGACTTTTTTTGCAAGGAAAAAATAATTTTCGAAATGTTTACCATGGTCCCTATTACCCTTCAGATGTCTAATTGGGTGGTTGGAACCATCCGATTTGCCTTTAAATGGCCTATGTACCGTTTATAACTTGCACCGATTTCATTAACTCAAGCATACAACGAACATTTATGACAACAAATAATGATCATATATGGTTCCTAACAGCATTAAATAGCCTCGAGATGTATCCCAAGAATTTCAAGACGTTTTGACACCGGGCCCCGAAGACTCCAAATTTTTCAAAAAGCGTGGATATTAGCATTCAATTTTGAAAATATTGATTTTTTTCACCTGGAAATAAAAATTGCCGAAATGTTTACCATGTTCCCTAATACCGTCCGGGAGTCCCATTTGGTGGGTGGAATGACAGGGTAAAGTCGTATCCCCTAATCAAAAATAAATACCTAAGTCCTCTAAGTAAAGTAGATAGGAAAGTAGGGTCGATCTCCACAGGGAAACAAGTCTTTTTAGTTCTAATTAATTATTATATTCTAAATTATCCAAGTAACCGATGTTTTTAGTGTGAGTTCTATACTATGAAGAATGAGTTTGAGGAGAAAAGAAACAATAATAAGAAGGCCTAAGGTCACAGGTTCACCAATAATTAATATTCCGAGATAGAACGAAGTAATTAATAATTAACAATGCATAGATAATATGATTAACGGGCTCTCGCAATTTATTAACCAACATAGATCTAACAGGCTCTCGCAATTTATTAGACCTAAGTTCCTATTAAAAATAGCCTTTAATATTAAATCAACATCTGGTCGATTCATCAATTCAATATTGCTAAACATTCACAATCAAATTACATCTGCTCGATTCATAATCTAATTGCAAAGAATTAAAACAATTCAATAGGAAATTATCATGCAATATCAACAATCAATAATAACAAACTATCCCTTCATATTAATTATGGATCCCCATAAACCCTAGAATTAAACTACTCACTAATCATCATAATTAAACCAATCAAATAAATAAATAAGAACATAATCAAGAAAATAATTAAAATAGCTTAAATTAAGAAGGGAAGAAATTGTACCAAAACAAATCTGGAATTAATGAAGGAATTAAGAACAAGAGTTAGAGAGAATTTAAGAGAGAGAAAAATACTAATTAGTGAGAGAAAGTCTAAGAGAAAAAAGGTAAGTAAATAATCCGTACAAAACGTATATATACTTCTCCTAAAACAAGAATTAACTAAACTTAATCAGACACTAGGAAAAACACGCGCCCGATCGGGCGAAGGGGCGCCCGATCGGGCCCGCCTTTTTTACCACGCCCAGTCTAATATGCCGCGCCCAATCTGGCCTACACTCACCCGATCGGGCGCGCCTTTCCTTGATAGCATTCATGCGCGCAGTCGCCCGATCGGGCGTATGCTTGCCCGATCGGGCCCGGTCTTCATCTTCAAGGCTTGGACTTCGATTGGGCTAGATTTCTCGGCCCAATCCATATTTCCTCTCGGGTCTCGAATACATGGTCCAATTGCCTCGTGATCCAAATAACCGAGCCCTTAATCACCGGCTCGATGGCTCTAGCCGGCATTGGGCTCCAAAAGTGGTCGTGTTCCTCCAATGCTCGTAGTCGCTTCATAAAAATCCCGGGAAAATGCTCCAAAAGTGCAATTCCCTGCAAAACTTAACCAAAACTACGAAAACACTAGAAAACACATATTAGTAATAAAAGTGGCCCGAAAGAGCCAAAAACACTACTAATAATGACCACGGGACGGGGGTAAAACACTATATAAAATAGACATATCAAACTCCCCCAAGCCAAACCTTTGCTTGTCCCTAAGCAAAGAGCTCATCAATGAACATATAAAACATACTTCACCCCAATAAACAAATCAAAAGCCAACAATTCAAGGTAAAATTAAATGAACATGCTTCAACATCAATCAATCTTATTCATCTAATCACCCTTCCTCCACAACAATTGTCAAGTAGAGCAAACCACAAGAGCATATAGAATTCAAGACTAGTGCTCACACACTCGACTCTCATTTATGTGGCGAGTAAAGAATGTACTCGATCGCTCTCCACCCAACCCCTTTAATGTGAACAATGCCCTCTCAACTCACACTCTCGTGTGTATAAAAACGTTGAACGCTCATCCTACTAGTCGACTTGAAATATGCCAAGTCATAACTTGCATTGAAAAGCAACACTTTCACATTTACATAACTTCTATGCACAAGGTCGGAAGGTCTTTTAAGCTTGTAATGTAAGGCTAGGGTAAAGGTAGGATAAATTTGGGATTATGTGAGAGAAAAGCTATGCATTAAGGGAGCCAAATCCTAATAAATCCATGATAAAAAATAATGATCATACACATCTCCAACATAACCAACTCCAACAGCAAACCACCAAATATATGCTCCAAACAATAAAAACAATCCCAACACTCACAATTTCACTCATAAAAATATGATAATGTAGAACAAGAGTGAATAACAAACTTTGAACTCATAACTTGAAATATTTAACTTGAAACTCAACCCTTTTTTTTTTCTTTCTTTTGATTAACCTTCACTTAGAACATTTAAACATCAAACATTTTCCTCTTTTTTTTTTCTTAGAAGTTCACTTTTTTTTTTTTTTTTTTTCAAATTTCTCACTTTTTTTTTCTTTGAACTTCCTTTTTTTTTCATCACACTTTTATTTTTCTTAAATATTTACAACTTTCAACCTCATAAAAACAAAAATATGATCAAAACAAATTACTTCTCAAAACCCACCCAAATTGTGCAAATAAAGTGCACACTACAAACTCCCTCACCTCACTCACTAATAGCTCCTCCAAGCCAAGATTGGGACTAGTAACCAATGGGGAAATTAAGGCTTGTAATGTGGCTATGAACAATAAAAGGGCACAAGCAACAACATGGGTGACAAGAAGGGAACAGATGTATCTAAATACTATGAAGGCTACCTAAAAGAATGAACGCCTTCGTCCTCCTCATGTGCATAATAAAAAGTCATGAAACACTACTCATAGTTGCAAATCAATACTCAAATTCATTGACATACCAGGAATTATGGAAATATCACACATTTCCTCACCAAATCAACTAGTCAAGCACTATATTCACAAGTAGTTGGGAAAAATTGACGCGAGTTTAGGAATCCAAACAATTAGACTTCAAATCATGACCAATAAATCCACAAAATTCATCATCAAATACCAAGAATCAAAACAAGTTTTCTCAAGTATGGGGCACAGTGAAGTATGATTTACAATTCATTGGAACGTATTTTTGAATTTTTTTTTCAATTTTTTGTATTTTTCATAAATAAGAAAAGCAATAAAAAAACTACACTAGGAAAGCAAATAAAAACTATACTAGAAAGCAAATAAAGAGAGAAAATGAAGAGAATTTCCAAGTGAAAGAACACCCCCCCAAGCCAAATCAAGCAATGCCCTCATTGACTTGGGAGAGTAGCCTACTCTTCGTCCTCATCCATCCTAGAGTACCCCCCACCGTGGCTAGAGCCGGCTCCTCCATGGCTAGAGCCACCACAACCATACCCCGAACCACCGGCATAGTAGTTAGGGTCTACATTCCCACCCATACCCCCATATCCGTGGACCGAAGAGTAGTCCACATAAGTACCATAAGCACCGGGGTGAGAATACCCTCCTTGGGGGTATTGGAACCAATCGGGAGTAAGGGAATCGGGAGGAGTAGCCCCCCAACGGGCATAATCATCATACATTGGGTAAAGGCCCCTCCCAAGGTTCCTCTTAATAAGACCAACCCGCCCATCTAGGGTGCTTAACCTAGAGTCTAGGTTTTGCATCATGCCCTCAACCCTCCCTTGCCCCGTCTCAATGCGGTCTAGTTGGCTCCTAAAAGCCGAAAAGTCATATGGGGCATTTGGGTCGACATTGTAATCGACCGAGGAAGTGGGCATGCCGTAGGTGAAAGGTGAGGGTGGTTGGTAGTGGGGTGAGTGGTGAATGGGGGATTGGTGAGGTTGTGGTGAGGGGTAAGGAGGTTGAACCTCACCTTGACCATCTAACTCGAAAGTGTAAGAGGGCTTCCCCCTCTCAAATTTGGTCAAGGCGGGGTTGGGTAAGGTAAAGGCTTGATCCCTCCTACCCGATTGTCGGTGGACAATCCACCAAGTATCACTCCCCACCGGTTGTACCCAATTCAAGCTCCCTAAATAGGGTAGGTCCATTAGGTTCGATCCCACAACTTTCCTATGGCCATCGGGGTTCCAACCTAAGTGTTTCCTAGCTATATGGGTCACTAACCCCCCAAAGTAAATAGGCGCTCTAGACCTACTAGCCTCGGCCGCGTTGGCCGCCCTTTGGAAATGATTGGCTATCCTATGGGGTATGTTTAATTTTTCAGCGTTAGGAATTATATAGGATGCCAATAGTTCCAATTCATCCCTCCGAACATTTTCCGGTTCATGCCTCCCAAAAATGGTGAGGCCGACAAATCTTTGCCAAAGTTTGGGGACGGGATGTTGAATCCACGTCCCTTTGGCATGTTGGAGGTTCACTAAATCCTCCCCGGTTAACCTCTTATAAACCACGGCGGTGTGGTCTTGAGAGGGTTCAATAGGCTTGTCCGATTTTAAGTCAAACAACTTCCCAAATTCTTTTAAAGTTAGTCGCACATTGTTGTTCAACAATCGAAATTGTACATGAGTGATAAGTGCATTCATTTTAATAACATTAAAACTTGAGATAAATTCCAATGTTAAATAATCATAAGTATCATGGCACATTTGAAACAAACCACTCATGCCTATGCCCTTAAACAATTTTTCTACGTATTTATCAAGACCTAGCCTAGCTAATGTAGGATGATGAATGAAACGGGTAGAAATTACCTGACGATCGATGAGGTTGATCATCCGAACCCGTTGATCCTCCGATGTGATTACAACCTCCTCCCATCCCGGAATTTGAAGGTCCGGGTTGATTGTTGGTTGTGGTGCACTAGAGCTCTCACCCCTTTGATTCCTTGAACGCTTGGAGGCCATTATCTTTGAAAATAGTAGAAAATTTGAGGATTCTCTCTCTTAGGGTTTGAGAAAAGTTGAGAGAAAATTGGGGAAAATTAGTGTAGAATGTGGAGGAGGATGAGGGGAGATGGAATATGTAAGAATTTTTTATTTTGGATGGAAGAATTGGAGAAGATCTTGGATTGAAGTGTAAGTTTAAGGTTTGAAAATGGAGGTTTTAGAGAGAGAAAGTGAATGAAGAAGATGAAATAAGGAGAAAATGAGGAAAGAAAGAAGAGAAAAGAAAATAAAGGGGGGACGGTCTGTAGGCGCGCCCGATCGGGCGAAAGAGCGAAATTCCAAGACTCAAGTTGCGCGCCCGATCGGGCGAGCTCCGCCCGATCGGGCGCGAACGCGAACGAATTTTCGCCCTTTTGCTCGCCCGATCGGGCGAGCTTCGCTTGACATATCTTTTTTCTTTTACTCGATTTTCCGACATAGATCTAACAGGCTCTCGCAATTTATTAGACCTAAGTTCCTATTAAAAATAGCCTTTAATATTAAATCAATATCTGGTCGATTCATCAAATCAATATTGCTAAACATTCACAGTCAAATTACATCTGCTCGATTCATAATCTAATTGCAAAGAATTAAAACAATTCAATAGGAAATTATCATGCAATATCAACAATCAATAATAACAAACTATCCCTTCATATTAATTATGGATCCCCATAAACCCTAGAATTAAACTACTCACTAATCATCATAATTAAACCAATCAAATAAATAAATAAGAACATAATCAAGAAAATAATTAAAATAGCTGAAATTAAGAAGGGAAGAAATTGTACCAAAACAAATCTGGAATTAATGAATGAATTAAGAACAAGAGTTAGAGAGAATTTAAGAGAGAGAAAAATACTAAGTAGTGAGAGAAAGTTTAAGAGAAAAAAAGGTAAGTAAATAATCCGTACAAAACGTATATATACTTCTCTTAAAACAAGAATTAACTAAACTTAATCAGACACTAGGAAAAACACGCGCCCGATCGGGCCCGCCTTTTTTACCACGCCCAGTCTAATATGCCGCGCCCGATCGGGCCTACACTCACCCGATCGGGCGCGCCTTTCCTTGATAGCATTCATGCGCGCAGCCGCCCGATCGGGCGTATGCTTGCCCGATCGGGCCCGGTCTTCATCTTCAAGGCTTGGACTTCGATTGGGCTAGATTTCTCGGCCCAATCCATATTTCCTCTCGGGTCTCGAATACATGGTCCAATTGCCTCGTGATCCAAATAACCGAGCCCTTAATCACCGGCTCGATGGCTCTAGCCGGCCTTGGGCTCCAAAAGTGGTCGTGTTCCTCCAATGCTCGTAGTCGCTTCATAAAAATCCCGGGAAAATGCTCCAAAGGTGCAATTCCCTGCAAAACTTAACCAAAACTACGAAAACACTAGAAAACACATATTAGTAATAAAAGTGGCCCGAAAGAGCCAAAAACACTACTAATAATGACCACGGGACGGGGGTAAAACACTATATAAAATAGACATATCATGGAACCATTTAACCTGACTTTATACGACCAATTTACTGGTTTACAACTTGTACCGATTTCATTAACTCAAGCCTACCACAGACGTTTATGACAACATATAATGATCATATGTGGTTCCAAACAACATCATATGACCCCGAGATGTATCCCATAAAATTTCAAGACTTTTCGACAACAGGCCCCGAAACCTCCAAAGTTTCTCAAAAAGCGTGGATATTAGGCTTTTATTTTGGAATTTTTTGACTTTTTTTGCCCGGAAATAAGAACTGCCTAAATGTTAACCAAGGTCCCTAATACCCTCCGGGGGTCCAATTGGGTTGGTGGAACCATCCAATTTACTTTTAAACGACCTATTTATCGCTTTATATAACTTGCATCGATTTCATTAACTCAGATCTACCACGAACATTTTATACAACAAATAATGATCATATATATTCTTCCAAACGGCATTAAACGACCCCGAGATGTATTCCCAAGAATTTCAAGACTTTTCGACACCGGGCCCCGAAGACTCAAAATTTCTCAAAAAGCGTGGATATTAGCCTTCAAATTTGAAAATTTTGACTTTATTTCGTCTAGAAATAAAATTTCCAAAATGTTTACCATGGTCCCTAATACTGTCCGGGAGTCCCATTGGGTGGGTGGAACAATCCAATTTGCTTTTAAACGACCTATTTATCGGTTTACAACTTGCAATGATTTCATTAACTCAAGCATACCACAAACATTTATGACAACATATAATGATCATATATGGTTCCAAACAACATTATATGACCCCGAGATGTGTCCCCAAAAATTTCAAGACTTTTCGACTATGGGCCTTGAAACCTAAAAAATTTCTCAAAAAAGCGTGGATATTAGTCTTCTTCAATTTTGGAATTTTTTGAATTTATTTTTCCAGGGAATAAAAATTGCTGAAATGTTTACCATGGTCCCTAATACCCTCCGAGAGTCCAATTGGGTTGGTGGAACCATCGAATTTGCCTTTAAACGGCCAATTTAATTACCGATCTACAACTTGCACAGATTTCATTAATTCAAGCCTACTACGAACATTTATGAGAACAGATAATTGATCATATATGGTTCCAAACAACATGACCCCGAGATGTATCCCCTAAAATATTAATACTTTTATACACCGGGCCCCGAAACCTCCAAAATTTCTCAAAAATCCTGGATATTAGCCTTTAATTTTGATATTTTTTGACTTTTTTTCGTCCGAAAATAAAAATTGTCGAAATGTTTACCATAGTCCCTAATAACCTCCGGGAGTCCAATTGGGTTGGTGGAACCATCCAATTTTCCTTTAAACAACCAATTTAATTATCGGTTTACAACTTGCACAGATTTCATTAACTCAAGCCTACTACTAACATTTATGACAACTTATAATGATCATATATGGTTCCATACGGCATTATATGACCCCGAGATGTATCCCCTAAAATATTAATACTTTTCTAAACCGGGCCTCGAAACCTCCAAAATTTCTTTAAAAGCGTGGATATTAGCCTTTAATTTTGAAATTTTTTGATTTTTTTTGCCCGGAAATAAAAATTGTCGAAATGTTTACCATGGTCACTAATATCCTCCGGGAGTCCAATTGGGTGGGTGAAACCATCCAATTTGCCTTTAAACGACCAATTTACCAGTTTACAACTTACACCGATTTCATTAATTCAAGCCTATTACGAACATTTATGACAACAAATAATGATCATATATGGTTCCAAACGACATTATATGACCCCAAGATGTATCCTATAGAATTTCAAGACTTTTCGACACCGGGCTCCGAAACCTCCAAAATTTCTCAAAAAGCATGGATATTAGCCTTCATTTTTGGAATTTTTCGATTTTTTTTCGCCCGGAAATAAAAATTGTCGAAATATTTATCATGGTCCCTAATACCCTCCGGGAGTCCAATTGGGTGTGTGGAACCATTCAATTTGCTTTTAAACGGTCAATTTATTGGTTTAAAACTTGCATCGATTTACCGGTTTACATCGACCAATTTAATTAACTTGCACCAAACCCGACTTGAACCGAAATTGACCCAAACTCGTTTTAACCCGTCAAAACCCGAATTTTATCCGACTTGTTACTAACCTGATCGACCTGAATTCAACCCGACCCATTCCTAAGCCGACTCGAATTTAACCCAACCTATTACAAACCCGACCCGAAATCAACCCGACTTGTTATTGACCTGACCCAAATTCAACCTGACTTATTATTGACCCGATCCGAATTTTATCATACCTATTACTTACCCAACCCAAAAATTCAACCCGATATGTTACTAGCCCAATTCGAAATTAACACGACTTGTTATTGACCCGATCTAAATTCAACCTAAATTGTTCCTGACCCGATTTAAAATCACCTTAAATGCAATTTAGATCAACTTATAATTGTACTGTTGATCAAAGAATTTTGTTTTGGGAGACCAAATTGGTCCAGGCCAGCAAAAGAAAGGAGCATCATCCTCAAATTTAATAGTTAAATATAGTATACATTTGTTGTATGGTCAAAGGAGATAATTATATTTCTAAATTATAGACTATAGTTCCCTAGTATATTTCCATATATATTATAGTCAAAGGAAATAATTAGCTTGATAAAAATAATAATTATCTATTTATAGGTAGTTGAACCCGAATATGACCTGACTTAGAAATGACCCGACCTGATTGTAACCTGCAAATTATTGACTTGAACATAACCCGACTTGAATCCGAGAATGACCCGTCTTGGAAATGACCCAACCTGATTATAATCTGCAAATTATTGACTTGAATCGAACCTGACTTGAACCTGAGAATGTCCCAACTTGAAAATGACCCGGCCTGATTATAATCCGCAAATTATTGACTTGAATCGAACCCGACTTAAACCCAAGAATGACCCGACCTGATTCTAACCCGCAAATTATTGACTTGAACCGAACCCGAGAATTACCCTAATCCGTTTTAACTTGTGAAAACCCGAATTAAACCCGACCTATTGTTTACCCGATCCGAATGTAACCCGACCTGTTATTAACCCGACCTAAACCCGACCCAAACTCGATAAGAAGGATGACCCGACTCAAGCATGACCCAACCCAAATCCGACCCGCATAAGTTATTGAATTAATCTGAATTGACCCAACTCGAGTGACCCGACCCACTCTTACCCGACCCGTTTACCCGAATTAACATCTCTATCCCTAAGCACAAATCAATGAACCACACATATTCCATCATATCGCCAAAGTGTTCTTAAAGGGCATAGATGAAGAAAAATCCCATATTCCGATCTTACCTATCAACTAAAGGACTGAAGAATTAATTCTAAGATTATGTTTGGTATAAAACGTGTTTTAAAATGGTGAAATTGTAACCAATTTATCGTTTCATTGCTTATCGTTTTTTTTTGTTTGTTTGTTTGTTTTTTTATTTTTTTATTTTTATTATTAATTTATTTATTTATACTATTTTTTTTTTGGCAGCTGTGTTATCGTTTGTTATGATCAAGGAGTGGCAACACACTTAATTTTCTAAGGTTAACCATACATTCTTTTTTTTGGTATTCATCCCAAGCTTATAAAATCAAAAACATTTCACTTCTGGATTCCCATTCACCAATAATTTGAAACGAGGGATTTCCTTAAGTATACTATATATGTTAGTCTAGTTCATCATGGGCCACAAGTATGTTGATCAATATCTTACAGACGTTCAAACCAAATGGAGAGATTTATTTATTTATTTATTTATTTTTTGTAAGATGGTTATTATAGAAAGGTTGATATGATAATTTATCTAAATATAAAAAAAAAAAAAAAAAAAATACATGGGAACAAAGTTGAGTGACATTCATTGTCATGCATTAGAAAACATGGCAACGAGTGATTAGACCAAATTAAAAAAAAAAAAAAAATGAAAAATAAACATCAAAAACTAACATTTGATAGGCGAGTTAGCTTTTTACATCAAGTTTGTGGAGAGAAATAGTCCGCTTATACAATAATACGCATAGAAATCATAATCTTCATCTCAGCTTACTAGTGGCACGTAGCCAATTAGTAGTTTACTATGCTATTTTGTCACCTATGTGACATTTAACGGTGGACAATTCATGTTTTTATCTTTTTTTACATGGACCGTCATAAAATATAATATTCCATACTATAACTTTAGTATATACTCTTCTAAAGTATAACATTATTTTAGCATATCACATGATAGATTATAATAATAACATTACAAAGCTAGGTTATATAAAAAAAATGTATGCTAATGTTAAAATTGTTAAGAAATCAATTGGATGACCATAATTTATCTTCAGAAATCACCCATTGAAAGCTTTTTCTCCACTTCAATTAAACGCACTAATAAATAAAAAAAGAAGTGTCAAATTAGGTTAACCCTATTATTTCTTGTTCAAGCAAACTTTTCATATGTAATGACGTACGAAAAGTCAACCCAACTATAATGCAGTATTATTCTTAGTAATATTAGGTCATTCTATTCGAACTTTCCTTTGCACGTTTAGTTTCATGCAACAATTTATGCTTTATTCTGGCACCCCCCATTAAAAAGAAGCTTTAGTCTATAAATTCTAATTTTTAGGAATGAAGTTGCTTGTTTCTGTCCAAAATTGTTTGATCATTTACAATATTTTTTTATATACAAAGTTCCACACTTTTGGATCCAAATGTGTACTTCAAAAAAGTAAGCTTTGTGCCATTTTGGAAGAAAATGCAGTAGAATGTCTGAGAGAAACACTAGTGAATTAAATTTTTTTTTGTGGATCTAATTTGTACAACTTTTTTTAATAATTAAATTGAATATAATGAAAAAATTACGATTTTAAATTAAACCCAAGTACGAGAATGCATGAATTAGAACCGGATCTTCAATTATGTACAGAAGAATGAACATGATCCTTGATTTATAAAAAGAATATAGAGAAATGCATGAATTGGAACTGGAGAAATGGAGAATGAATTGAGGGAAATCTAATCCCCAATATAGGTCATGAAATAGAAACACTTAAAAATATATTTGATGCAAAATACTCCAAATTGGATGATTCTTGAAAGTACATAAAATATGTATACACCCAACTGTACTTGTACATGATTTTAAACGTAATTTAGAAAGTAGAAGTAATTTATTTCAGTTTTCTGTATTGAAGAATCCACAGTTGTTAATTCACATATACTAGCTGTATACCACAGCCAAACTTCAGCCTTTTCGTGCATAATATGCATGCAATGAATGA
Organism: Chenopodium quinoa; assembly: GCF_001683475.1. Lineage (NCBI taxonomy): Eukaryota > Viridiplantae > Streptophyta > Magnoliopsida > Caryophyllales > Amaranthaceae > Chenopodium > Chenopodium quinoa. Next base: position 4,175,685 of record NW_018745454.1, read on the forward strand.
ATAACTAAACATTCACATGCACCTTTATTAACTTGATCACAATACTTGGGTATGCAAATTGATAATCAATTATTGAAGTACCTCCTTTATTTTTTAAAAATATCCGTATTTTTTCTAAGAATTACGTTGAAATACATACCATGATTATTATTATCCTTGATCCTCATTTCTGCTTGTCTGCTTTGTTCCAAACCACAGTATCGACCGACCACAACGAATAAAATTGTCTTTGTTTTGAATTGAAGCATGAATAAGAAAAGTCTTTAGTGAGATCATAATAGTTTGAACTTCTAACGATAAATAAAGAGCAGTGAAAACATATTCATTACATGCTAAGTCTTTTCTTGGCCTAAATAATATCATCAAGGGCGCTCACAAGTTTGTTTTCCAGAATAAATTTACAGTTTAGACTATTACTCCTTATTTCCGGACTTGCTAGAACATCTAAAACAGTATACAATGTGACCTATTATGTAGAGGCAGAGATCAAAGCACATTATCACAAAAAAAAAAAAAAAAAAAAAAAAAAAAAAAACCAATTTGTGTGCCAAGCTGAGACAGTTACTTTCAAATTAAACATTTGAGTAACATACAGAAAGTTGCAGTAGTACGTGCAAGAATTCGTACAAAATATTTACACAGGCTGCAGACAGAGATACGTGGGAGGCAGCACTATAAATCTGCTATATTAAATTGGAGCAAATAAAATAAAAAGTTTATGTGAATAGGTTGGATTTATATAAATTACTTGAAGTTGATGTTTTGTTGCATGAGGTCACTAAAAACACATACACAACAATTACAACTCATAAGCTAGTGGTTCATCCATATACTCTGTACGTATACTACGTATATTTTACTATATTGTTTGTATAATACCTCGTATCTTTACAGTAACTTGTAACGCGGCTTCAAGATAAGTACCTACTCCCTCCGTCTCTAAATTAGAAGCCTATTTCTCTTTATTATGTGAGTATTAAATGTTAGATTTAGGTCTAATAAAGGGACGGAGAGAGTATTTTATATTAGCATCCGAAATAAGCTAGAAAGAGTTGGATAGAGACCATAGCTTGTGAGTATAAATTATTTTGATTAATTTTTCTGTTATATTATCTTATATCTTCCTAGAGTACGACGTGTTATGAGCTTGTATTGCAAGTAAAAAAAAAAATGGAAGAAGTATTAATTACGGAGTACATAAATAACATGACAAGAAATGTATAATCAGGCATAAACAATTCCAATTTAGAAGGATTATCAATGATAAGGTGGTGTCAATTCCCATGATGTCAACATGATCATCCGTCAGACTCCAATATTCATCTCCACTTATCATAAAGGACAATTTCAAGGACCTAAAATTTGTATTTCTTTGGATAATAGAAATGATAGTGGAATATGAGTTAAAAACACTTGAATTAATTTAGGTCATGCTTCCTCTTAATATAAAAGGAAGTAAGACTATCTCCAAACTCATAGCAACTCACTCACATTATCATTACATTTTGCCAAAAAGAGTTGAGAGCTCTTTACTAAACCTGCTCTTAATCGTACGACAGAACGTACTTATATGATAAGTAGTAGACAAGCTAACACAAGGCCTACGAAATTTCGTAAACTACTTGAATCAAAGTTGTGTATACTTACTTGTTAGCTACAATAATGGTGTCTGGTGGAAGGTTGGAATGGAAGATGAACGTGTCTAATGGGACGACGAAGGTTCTAGAGCCGGAAAGAGGGATAGCAGCAAGAATATTGCAGAAGTTACATAGTATGATTGTTATGAAGACATGGAAGTTTTTGGTGAATTCATGGAATATAGGTGTTACTGATCCTAAGAAGTTTGTTCATTGTCTGAAAGTGGGACTTGCACTTTCTGTTGTGTCTCTTCTGTATTATATGAGGCCTTTATATGATGGTGTTGGTAAAAATGCAATGTGGGCCATTATGACTGTGGTTGTGGTTTGTGAATATACTGTAGGTAAGTTTTCAGGCCCAAATTAATTCCCTCTAATTTTACAAGTATTTCATATACGCGTATGTATATTGTATGTGTTGATGTGTATATGTATTATGTACTAAGCTACGATTACTAACCTGAATTTCATGAATGTGTAAATGACAGGATCAACTATATACAAAAGCGTCAACAGAACTGTTGCTACTGTTGTTGCAGGATCATTAGGAGTTGGGATCCATTGGATTGCAAATCAATGTGATAAACAATATCAGCCTATTTTCCTTGGAGCTTCTGTGTTTATTTTTGGTAAGCTGATTATTTCAATATTAGTATATTAAGCTACTTCATTACAACTTCAATACTTGTGAAAATCATATGAATTTTAATGTATTTTTGTAGTACAATCGATTATACCATGTGCATGATTGTACCATGCATGTAATACAATTGCACCACCGGGTGTATAATAGAAATTGGTGGTTGCTTAGTGTAGTTAAATAAGTCAATACTCGATCTCAATAGAAATCCTATTTTGCGACGTTCAGATTGTCACAAGTTTGAATCCTGTCATATTCATGTGATCCTTAAGAGTGGAGTTGTAGTCACTAGGGTCCTTAGCTAAAATGACTAAACCCAACACCGGTTGTATAAAATTTAGAAGTACTATTATTGATACTGCTGTAAACAAGGTCTATTAAAAGTTTTAACTGCACTCAACTCTAACCTTAATTAGGCTAGACTAGTAGTAAGAAGACAGGATTTAAATCAGTAAGATGTAATTTGTATAAATTATTTATTGAGAAGTGGAAGATAATAAAATTTAGACTTAACTTGTATTTATGATGAGCCTTGCTTCATGTATGCAGCTTCAACTGCCACCTTTACTCGTTTCATTCCCACGGTGAAGGCTCGATTTGATTATGGTGCCATGATATTCATCCTCACCTTCAGCCTAGTCTCAATCTCAGGCTATCGCGTGGAAGATTTGATCATGATGGCTCACCAAAGGGTAAGCACAATTGCAATTGGAGTCTCCCTCTGCATCCTCATAAGTATGCTGCTATGGCCTGTTTGGGCAGGCGATCAGCTTCACAATCAAACTATTAGCAACCTCGAAAAACTTGCCAATTCCTTAGAAGGTAATACACCACACACAAAATGATTAATGCTTTAAAGTAAATGTCAAAATTCACTTATAACTATAACTAAGCCATATGTCTAACATAATATTCACACACAGGTTATATAGCCGAGTACTTCAGCAATAATGAAGAAACTGCAAAGATCCCTAAGGATGATGAGACCAAAAAGCTGCAGGGATACAAGTGTGTGCTGAACTCAAAGGCATCTGAGGATTCTATGGTAAGCAAATGACAGAATTTAAACATCCATATATATGTGGCTACTTACTTGCCTAGCAATCACAGTCACAGGACAACCCAAAATCGAAGATGTTAACTTAAAACTAACTAGTCATGATCCTGAATCAGGTGAATTTTGCAATATGGGAGCCAGCACATGGACGTTTCTACTTTGGTTATCCATGGAAGCAGTACCAAAAAATTGGTGCAGCAGCACGCAGCTGTGCTTATTGCATTGATAATCTAAACAGTTGCATCGATTCTGAAATGCAGGTAAACTATTGCGCAGTGGCGGATCCACTATGGATTTTTGCTGCATAAGCACAAACATATGCACAGATAAAAATGAAAAAAAAAAAATTTAAATTTTGCACTACGCTTTCAAATCATACAGAAAACAGAACTTTGTCACGGTAAATAAAACTTGCTTTGTGATGAATACAGGCACCTGAGTTGTTGAAGCAATATATCACAGAGAGATGCACAAAGTTAAGCCTGTTCTGTTCAGAGGTGCTGAAAGATTTAGCCACAACAATCAAGACAAGGAAAAGATCATCCAGTATCGATTTCTTAGTTGACAGAATGATCTTTGGAGTAGAGGAATTCCAAAATGATCTTAAATCCCTCCCTTGTGATGTTCTTTCATTGACAACAGCTGAAAACTCTACTGACAATAATGGTGAGAAGTTAGAGACCCCAAACCAAGCAACTATGTTGGAGGTGTTGCCATTAGGTATGCTAGTGACTTTGCTGATCGAAATTGTAGCCAGAATTGAAGAAGTTGTCAAAGAAGTTGATAATTTAGCAAACATGGCAGAATTCAAGATCCAGAAAGAAAAGAAATTACAAGAGATTCCGAATCAGAATAAGCAAACAAATACCCAAGGCCAAGAAATAATGAAGGCCATTGAAGAGGTCTAAACTTTTGACAGTCATTGACCAAGAACATTTGATTTGCTTACTTCATGTACAGATCATCTGGTCGTAATATACTGTGTTCAGTGCCACCAGACATTCCCGATCTATAATTTCGACATCATGTATGTCTGAAATCTTCAACATGCTACCAATCATCTGCCAGAATACATATAGATATAGATCATTCTAGAGCTTTTCTTGTTTGCATGCATGCAGCTCATGGTTTGAACTGAATATCACATAATAAGGTTACCTTCCAAGATATTTAGGCTGAGAAAATCCCTAATTCATGGTTATGTGTATAATTTCTCAAACACGAAAATACTGTATCTCCTAACAATTATCTACCATCATCCATACCTGAAAAATCTACAAATAATTATTTCACACTTGAGCATAAACTTCCATGATTTCATTGATTTGGAATTCACAGAAGTTACAACTTACAAGGCTTCAAACAGACGATAAATATCAACGTGACAAAAAATAGAATTATTCATGACAGACACCCATATGACACTTGTGAATTCTAATGAGAAGATATATGTACTTGGCTCAACGCTTGACTTAGATAAGTCATGTATGTCACAGAGTAATCAGTGCAGTTGAAGATCCTTCATCAGGAATTTCTTCTTCCTCGGCCTCATTCCAACCGAGGTTAACAGCAAGGTCCTCTACCGCTACCTTAATCACATCAGTACGGACCCCAATATCTGTAGCATAACGGCTCATACAGTACATCCCGGCTGTCACAGTAGCTACACCCACAGGACTTGGCATCAACAACTTGAGAGGAGAAGAAAGTAGAGCAGCCAGTGGGGCCCCAATGACAGAAGAAGCTTGACCACTTCTTCCAACCCCTACTTTATCAATTAACAATAGACCAGTTTTACAGTATAATGCAAAGTCCTCACAGTTGTTCTCGAACACATTATAGTTCCCAAACCCATTTTGAAGAAGATACATTGCCCGGTGGATGACATATTCAGGTGGATCAGGTTGGGCAGTGGTGCATGTCCCACCCCTTACTTTGGCAATAAAGGCAGACGGGGTTACTCCATATTCAAATAAGTAGGGTGATCCATTGCCAAGAAAACAGTCTAAACAGGTGAGGACAACTCCACTTTTTGGTTGCCTGAATCCACAATCAGGGAAAGTAGGACATGAAGTCTCCTTCACAAGATCAGAATCGTCAGAAGCCTCTGCATTCTGATTTCGATCACGGTCAGGAGTAAAATGAACAACTTTGCTTCCACCGACAAATATGCCTTCAACAACAGATAACAAATTCTAGTCAGAGCATTGTGCGCTGTTTCAATTTAAACAGGTGGGGAAGGGCTGGGGGCCAGTCAATGTTTAGCCACTTAATAGAGTTATCAACTTAATTCAGAGCATAGGAACAGTAAAGGTACGCATGTTTTAAATATCATAAAAAACTGGCATGGAAAACTTAAAGCATGCCATTTAGTCCACAACAGTGAAGTGTATTCTCAAAACCATGTCCAACAGAGTTAGTTGCATGCCAACTTCATGCAGGGGGTGACTGGAATCTCATGTATATATCCACCTTGAAGAACAGGAGGAATTAGAGAACAAAGAGAGTTTTAGATGGCTTCTCATAAAAATATACTTAATTTTTATTATTTTTGAAAAAAAAAACACTATCCCCAAGGAAAAAACAGGTTATCTATCCATATGAACAGATAATTATCAAAATCAGATCATTACAATTGCATTTTGAGACTAATCTCACATTAACGCACAATCGATAGTGACCAGGTGAGAGACAGGTGTTCAGTCATGCCACCTACATACATATATCCTATGGGGCAATAATGCTAATAGAATAAACCAACAGTCTAAAGTTGATTATGTGATAATGTCATAATAAAAACGATTTAATCACACAATCTTTTGGTAATGCACTACTGATTTCCTGCATTTCATACCAGGAACATATCAGGATAATCTCTACTCAACCAAGGAGTGAGTCATGTCTGATTCAGCTTCTGCATTGTCCCAAAACTCCAACAATCGAGTCAAGCATGACAAGCACACTATCCTTCTATTGTCCTCATTAGACATTATCATTAACATAACAACAAGAATGTTTCGCGGTGTCCTACATGGCCCCAAGCCTGAAAAGATAGAATGCGTTTCCACAATAATTTTGATTTATATTAATTTATCCAATACAATTAGCTTTCCAACTAGCTTCAACTTTCAAAATACTAATAAACAACCCCCAAATCACAATCTCTAAATCAACAGGCCACTAAACCCACTCACAATTTCCTAGCTTGATCAATCTCCACTTTCGGTTTTTCACCTCCAAAATCTTCTATACAACAATAATCATACTTGAGATGGGCAATACATCCCCTAACACAATCTCTCAGCCATGAATGAAAAGGATTGTATTCTAGTTTGGAGAACATGCAACAAACAGTTACCTGATTCTTTTCTTCCAAAAAATTGCATACCTCCATGAAAGAATCAAACTTTCTTACAAGTAAGGCAAATTGGTTAAACCCCATTTCAAAATCAAACTATAGCAATCAACATACAAAATTCTCCCAAATCAGATTGCAAATAATTCTAATTCCACCAGCCTTAATAAACAAAAAAAATAGAAAAATGCAAAAATAAAAGGCGGATAATCCAAAACATTGTATTAACCCAAACTTATTACTATTATTAAACAATAAATTAACCAAAATATAACCTTGAAATTAGTATGAAAATAGAATCAAAAAAGTAAGAGAAGAGTACCATGGTGAGAGTAAGTGAAGACAGCTCTCCAAGTGTAAATGTGATCCCCTGATTTGATCTCTTCCCTCTCCACCTTGTGACTCAGCAACCCCATTTTCTCTCTCCTCTCTTTCTCTCTCTACTTCTTCTGCTAACCCTCAATTCCCTAAGTCAATGGAATTTCGTCAAAAATTAGAAGAATGGATTATTATAAAAATGTGGGTGTTGATAATCTCCAATGAAAACCGAATTAGTTAAGCAAACACCCACCAACTACAAATCAAATCATTTGTCGTTCATAATTTTAATTTTTTATTAAAATGTGAGTAGGTCTTAATCAGAAAAACCCAGCAAAAGAAGCGGAAAATGAAATGGTGGGATGATAATGATGATGATGGGTGATTTGCCTTTTGGTCTAGCCTTTGAGATTTTGACCTGTTTAATGTTGGGTTGGATTTTAGCTTTTATGCCATTTGATGTAATCAATGGATGTGTTTCTTCGTTTTAGGGCATGATTACTCTGATGATTCTATAAGTGAAACGCAAGCAATTAGATTCCCATTTACAATGCAGCTTTTGTACCATTTAGATTAGATTATTTGGCATCCTAAGCCAAAATGCGCCAGTGCATCATAAACAACACACGCAAACATTTTAAGGTTGTTGGTTCACCATCCGGATCCGACTCGGATAGCACACCTGACTTATGGTGGGAGAGGCTTGAACCCCACACCTCCCTTAAGCGACATAAAGTTACTTACCACTTGAGCCAACGCACTTCAAATAAGAGAATCCAAATCGGTAGAATCCAAATCGGTCATAATTCTCATATAATTGTCATTATTAGTATAGACAATAATATATAAGAGAAGAGCATTAGGTACATACATGTACTGACATACTAAATGTATCAAATAAGTACATCAATCTGCTCAGCGCCTCAGCAGAGCATTAGGTACACATACTGACATACTAACTATAACAAATGAATGGTTCCCAAATGAATACATCAACCTGCTCAGCAAACCTAACAATCTTTTGTATCTTCTGTGGCTCTGTGCACAATACTATAACATACATGCCAATAATTAAGGGCAGTAAAACACATCATTGGGGGAAAGAATATAACGGGTGAAGTGATGCAAAGACCAAAAAAGACTTGTACATTAGAACTCGGAAAAGATATTCCAATCGTAGACTTTCACGTCAAAATCCGAGGTCTGAGATAAAAGATGTCTCAGCTCGTCAGCACGATCCACATCCTTAGCGAGCAATAACGCAAAACCCCCACCACCAGCACCCACAAGCTTGTAGCCGCAACAATAAGGTTCGGCAAATTCAAAAAATCGATCAACAGATTCATTACTACAAAATGGATCCAGTTCTTGATGCAGCCTCCACGCCTCCATCATGATATCACCCAACTCATCTATATCTCCGTTCATGAGAGCTTCCCTCCCTATTTTTGCAAGTTCAGCAAGACGCTTGATGCTGGATACAAGCAGATTATCTCGTCTTAGGTAGCGAGTCACCACATTCTGCAATACTTTGCGTGCAAGTCGGACCTGCAGTGTGTTAAACTACTAGTCAAAAATCATGATTACGAAGTAGGGAAAACGACAAAATGAAAAACTGGTTTGCATTTAAGAGTTTTAGGCATCCATATAACCAAGCCAAAAACACCCACGCCCACAACAAAGGCAATTTCCCAAATGAATGTAAAAGATCACAGCACAGTATGACAGCTTTCTTAACAGAATTAATAATATCATAACACCTATATGTCTCAAACTAGAATTCTCCATGAAGTAGAAGAAATTAAATTAAAAACATTTGTAATATATAAAAGGCAGTTTTGCACCAATGAAAGATCTTTTCAGTAACAAGAATGAAATACTAGTTGAAGGGATTGTTGTTGTGGTGGCATTACAATGGGGTCTGTGACTCTGTGTCCAAGCCTCTTATTAATAATAGTTGTGGTCTTCATTTTAGACAGATGGAACAGTAGACAAGAAACATAACTACTTACTTGACCAGTAAATACCACAAGCAATCTCCGATGCAATTGTAACATCAATTCAGGGGATGCCGAAAGAGGAATGACTTGAAGCCGCAAAGGAATTCCAGGGAAGCTAGTTGTAAATTTAATACCAGGATATAACCCACCAATCTGATCCTGCCAGCCTCCCCCTGTTCCCATAAGCTGCTCTAGTACCAATACTAGCCTAGCAACATTGTCTTCCTCATCGTCCCCTTCAATTATTTGAAGAAGTCCCTTCACTACAGCAGCTGCAAGAATGCTTGATGTCCCTAGGCCACTACCACGTGGAACATTGGCCCAGGTTTTGATATCCAAGCCCATAGATTGAAAGTTCTTGTCATGAATGACACCAGTAACAAGCAATGCACACTTGACAAGCCTAAATGGATCATCACTATCAAATGGAGGGACAATGGAGGTAGGATCTTGGACAAATAGCTCATTTGAAGCATCATCACTAATTAATACACCAGCTGTCCTAGTTGTTTTTATGGTCGTGCCAATTGGGAGAGAACCTTCCAGACAGATAGCCATGTTAAGAACACAACCAGCACGCTCCAAACTCCATGGTGGAGTATCACTCCAACCCCCAACAAAATCTACACGTACAGGTAATTCAACCTTCACACTCCGGAGCAAGTTTTGCTCCTCTGCGCCAATGTCAAGATTGTTGCCTTGGTGTATTAACGCGGGTATGCCATGAGATGCATCCAGAAGATTCTCTGTAGACAAATAGAAATTCGCAAAATAGATAAAGCACATCAGATTACCCAGAATAATGGTAATCAATCCTCAAATCAAGTTTACCTTTAAAACCATATCTAACAGCTGATGCAGTTTCGTCTGCAACTGCAGCCCAAACTTTGCTTTCCAGATCATTTGCCAGCATCTCATCTCTACAGGCCCGGAGAAGGTCAGCTTTCACCTGGTATGCACGACTTTTAGGAATTATATTTGAGTTCTGCACCTGGAGGCTGGGACACATTGCCAAGAAGTCCTTGCAGATTTCAGCTCCTGACTTTTCTATTTGCAGTATCTCTTCACACAGTTGAAATAAGTTTCGTCCTAACAATCCATAGCTAATGCATGCCCTTGCTATACCCGCAGCTAGATCAGCTTGATGAGTATTGGAACCCAAGCACATTTTTTGAAAGTCAATCGATCTATGCAATGCTTCCAAACTCATTCGAGGAGAATTTCTCCATAAAATAAGCAAGGATTGATTTTTCTGGTCACACAATCCCATTAACCATGATGCTAATTGAAGCATTTCAAAGTAAGGGAGGATTGGAAATATTTTTGCATTCCATAAACATTTTTCACTGTCACTTGTAGAACTCCAGAGATCAGTTTCCTGAATGTGTAAATCACGCAACACTTTCTTCCACGGTCTCCCACAAAATGTTCCATCCTTAGACATCGAAGTCTTTGGGTTATCATGAAGACCACAGTACACAATAACCCGATCATTACAGCCAGACAATGGTACCTCCCAAATGCAGTGGCGATCTGGAAGCATAAATCTAACTTGATCTTGCACACCCCCAGGAATGTTTATACCAACAACAACAGACAGGGAGCCAATTTGTATTCCACCAGAAATTGAAGAATCATAAATGAGAGTATCTTCACCAACTGAGACTCCTGGAGCAATTTCACTGGATAGAATAATAGCTGAGGCTGCAATGTCAGATGTAGTGGTTGCTGGTATTGAGCAAAGATGTCTACGTCCTACAAGTCCAGAGTCAGCACCACTAAGATGATCCAATACTTCACTTGATGTACCATAATGCAAAAAGAGTAATTCATCTGCAATAAAAATTAATCAGAATATTAAATTGCATGAAGCATTCATGATTCATGAGATGCAAGGATTAAATCATTCAGAGACAAGGGCCAATAAGAGGAATGATGTGTCTCCCTTCCTCCCTGCTCTTTCCCCTTTTTTTTGCAACTCCAACAACAGTAAGGAGTCATGCATCATCAATGGGTGAGTAAACAACAAAAATAATAAGAAAGGATTGACGACTAGACTGAGAATTCATATTTCTTTATATGTTCACTGAAGGTGTGTTTCATTAATCTATGTATCCCCTGGTAAAAGTGCTTTAAAGACATGACTAAAGCCAAATAGACTTCAGAACTAGATGAATTAGTCGAAAAGTGAAATACAAAAATATGAGTCAATGCAGCATAAGCAAACACGTAACTGATAACATGAATATATGACCACTAGTCTTCATGTTTTAGATAATTTTGACATACGAGCACAATAGCTGAACATTTGTTGCTTTCCCAATTTATTGACAAGTTCCTCCCCCAATGGTCGCTTCCTTAACCATTCATGTTTTGTAGGCACCCAAGCTGCAACTAAATCTTCATACAAGCTCATCTGCAGATATACAACATGAATTAAGACTGCTGTGTTTATTACGAGAAAATAAAGCAACAACTCAACAAAGTCAACTATCTCAACCATACAAGCATTCTGATAAGAAAATCTCCAACTAATTTCATCTTAAACAAATTGGAGACACTAGAAGGAATTTTTTTTTTAAAAAAAAAAACACCGCCCCAAAGGGAAGAGGAGAAGCAAAGAAGAATCAAAGTTGAATGTAGCAAGATGAATGAAACCTCCTTTCACAAATGGAAAAAACTTAGACAGTAACTTCAAGAGATTCCCACAGGCCTTCTTAAGAGCCCTTAGAAAGAAAGATGTCAGAATATGCTTCAAAGACCTTGGAACAGGCACATACAACAGCAATTCGTAAACTTGATGTTCAAAGAAAGGCAAAAAAGGAGCATATTTTCAACTGACAGGCAATTCGCGTTTACTAAGAGTAACAGGCAACTCGCACCTTATAGAAGACACATCCGCAGAATTCACTACCCAAGAAATTGATTAAACTGAAATGCTTTTAAAAATACTTCAATAAATCAACTGTAAGCTATTAGGAATTTATTGACCAATATCAAATATATATGCTGCTAATAAATTACATGTCCATACAACAGCTTCTGGTAATTTGGTTAGGAATTCAGTAGCATACAATTTCACATTTGCTAATATGGATAACATAATAAATGAGAACATGAAAAATCAAGGAATGTACAGCATAAGGAAGATGATCAACCGATTCAACCCCATGGAAACAAAATATACAGCCCTCACTGCTAGAAAGTTATTTTTTATTCAGTACTTTTACTGACTTCAGATCACAAGATATGTTTCAAGTAACCATGAGAGCCTAGAAGATAAAAAAAAAAATAAATAAATAAATAAAAAAAAAAAAAAAAAAAAGACGTGCTTATAATTGAATGAAAGCTTACCTCTTTTTTACTATCTAGAAGCTGCAGAATCAATGATTGGCCAGAGCATGCAAGGTTGACAAGCTCAACCCATGCTTTACCTCTTACTGCTATAATTCCAGTGTCAAGCAATGTTCTGCCATCATCCAGAAGAGCCTGACTTTCAACAAGCTCCTCCTTACTAGGTTTCTGCAGAAGATTTTCAACTAAACTGACAGAAGAAATAGCATCTAAATTTGCAGTTTTAGAAGCCACCACAACACCATGATTAGAGGCAATGTCAAGAGTTATAGGAACTGTGATGATGCATGACGCATCCTCTGGCAGAAACATATTGGAGGCATCAAAACAAGGAAGTACGTCTCCCGTCATAATGAACAACCCACCTACATATCAAGACATGGTTTTAAACAGATCATTATGCAGGCTATAAGAAATTTGAAAATAATAATAAAATAAAAAAAATAATAATAAAAATAAAAAATAAACAAATTCATTGTTCAGCAGAAATCATTAACCTAGAAATACATGAAGATTTCAAAGCTACATAAACTTGCTCTAATCTATATGCTGCTAATTACTAATTAGACGAAGAAAAGCTAAAGTTACAGTAGCCAAGAAATGACATGCACAGCTTGGCAGGAAATAGAGAACAAAATACAGTCCTCTACACAGCCTACTAGCCTAGGATGCATGCTTTGTTCTTTCCTTTCACTTCGCCCCTCATAATGGGCAGTTGGGCACCTCCGACTGCGATATCCTTAAAATTTTGAGAGTTATGCGTAATTTAATAACCCTAGCAGATACTGATATTTCAAAGAAAAATCCAGCTTATACAGAATATGCTGCTTATATTAGAAAATATAGTCAAGTTATGAAATGACGTGAAAACAAAGATTCAATATTTCAATGCTAGAATTACTAATGACCTTTATTTTTGAAAGCCTGCCTTGCACAGGATGAAATTGCAAGTATATGGTCAAAAAGCAAAGGTACAGGCCCATCAGGGTCATCTGCTGCTAAATATGGAAGTGGCAGAAAAACCTTCCCCATAGGATTTGCCCATGGGACTCTTTTAGAGTCACCTCCAGCATGCAGCAATAGTATATGTTTTTTTTGCCAAAAAATCAATGCACAGCAGGTCAGGAACTCCATTGTCAAACCTTTCAGGAGAAGCAGAGTCAAGACTTCCATCAGCTCTTTGCACAGCCTACGCAAAAAAGCACCAATAAGTAACATAAAAGAGACGGAGTCCAGGTAAAACCAATAACTGATCTGTGATAATAACTGAAAAAAGCCGGAAACATAGTCCATGAGAAACATTCTTTAACATAAAAGGATTCAGTAAAATGCAGCAAAGTATGTACAACATGCCCTGGGAAAAAAAAAAAAATTAACAAGTGGTTCCTTACAAGATAAATTAATATGGAGTGCATGGACAGATCCATAGAACAGAAAAAGTTCGCCTGATGTTACAATCTGTGTGACAAAATTAATTTAATAAGATCTGGAATCAACCGTGTCATGCACACAAGTTACAAATCAAGGTGGTGTACACCTTTAAGATCTCTCCTGTCTGAAAATGCTGTTTTTCCACCAAACTTTAGTTACCATGAAGTCTATAAAGAAAGCAAGCATCAAATTGTCCATTCTCTCCACAGAAAAACGTGAACTGCATACTCGACTTAAAATAAGAATTAGTCACTCTGCTGCTCTGAACTAAGTCCCTAAAAGTAAGATGATTAGATGCATCAATCAAAGGGCTTCATCTACTCAGGGATCAAAGCTACATCATACCATACAGTACATACACCATTTTATGCATCTAGTACCTCTATTTCATATATTTCTTCCCACTTACTATTTCGGGCCATTTCATGAAATTATACCAATTTAAAATATTTCCTTGCATAGTAAACATGAACCTTTGGCCCACATGATTTCTCTCATACTCTCTTTTCCTTAAACAAAACAAATGGTCCCAAAATAACATTCTTTTTCTTACTACTTAAAAGATAAACTATGAATCTAATTATCTATTGTAAATGAATAAATTTCAATTCTTAAGAAATAAGCTAACTTTTGAGTAGCTTAATACCCACCTAAACCCTTACTTTTACTCTCTTTTAAATTAATTTTTTTTATCCATAAAATTAACATTTTCATGGCAAATGTAACAAGAATTGTGTGGATATAGATCTAGTGTCAAATAAAGGAATTACAGCTTGAAAGGATTCCTTTATGTAATATGTATAATAATCACCTTCCAGTCTCGTTGGCAGGTCTAATCAAAAGATAATAGAGCAATTCCTACTAATTACAAATCAAATTATGATTATCATGCAACTTCTCCAACTTCTTGAAAGTCTTAAATAACTTATAAAACAACCCATCTTATGAAAAACTGTCTTAACTTCCTATTCCATCCCATATTTTCAACCTTTTCCACTTGTTCAATTTTGAGTTGACTCCATCTGAACTTATAACGTAACATAACTCACCCGTTTCTTAATACTCGCAACATTTAACTTTTACTTACCAACTAAACCACGTCATAAGTGGGATCATTAAATTAATACATTGTACCAAAATGAAAAAGACTAAAAACAACATAATTACCGAATCATCTCCATTATTAGCCGCAATCCTCTGATAATGAAGAGCCAACTGAT
Source organism: Chenopodium quinoa (assembly GCF_001683475.1). NCBI lineage: Eukaryota > Viridiplantae > Streptophyta > Magnoliopsida > Caryophyllales > Amaranthaceae > Chenopodium > Chenopodium quinoa. The sequence goes on from NW_018745454.1 coordinate 4,190,697, forward strand.
GAATAGCATTGAGAGTAGCAGCACCCGACCCGATACGATGACCATGAGGATCCGGAACAGCAAGAGTAACCGTAGATTCAGCAATCCGACCAAGGCGTTTAGCGCGATTAAGCTGCCATTCGTAGAGTTGAGCTTGCTCAGGACTCGCCGCCGTTAAAACGACGGCGTCCCACGTCGGAACCCTAGAAGGGTGGCGCACTGAAAGGCGTAATCTATACCATGATTTGCGCAATGTGTCGGCTATGTCTGCTTTTGTTTGTTTGTTGCTGTGATTTCGTTTTCGCCATTTTCTCTCTCCTCCGCCATTTTTGGTGATTTCGTCTTCCATTGTTGCCGACACTGAGATTGCGCGCGATGGTGAGGATGGGAATTTGGGAAATTGATGGGTTGGGATCTGCAATTTTGTGTTTTGCCGACGACAGTAAATTATGTCGAATGTTGATGTGGTTTACACGACGTCGTTTTGAAATATGTTAGAGTGTAATGGGGTCACCCATAGGGGTGTTCAAATCCGGGTACCCAGGTTTTTGGGTACCCGAAATTGCGGGTACCCGGATTATCGGGTAGTTGGACAGCCGGCCCATGTCCCGACCCGAGAAACTCGGGTACCCGGGTCTCGGGTACCCGAATTTCTCGGGTCGGGACATAGGGTACCCGGATTTTAAGAATCTTGATTAAGTAAAATTGGAAGGAAAATAGCTCAAATTATTAGATCTATTACTCAATCAAACACAAATTGATTGTAAATCAAAATTTCAAAATTCATACTCCATAACATTCATAAATTTAAAAACCAAAATTCCAAACTTAATTTACACATTAGTTTTACAGCAAACTTAACCCACAATTACAATTATATAAAAAAAAAAAAACTCCGATAAAACCAAAGAATGGGATTTGAAATCAGCCACATTCGAAAGCACCGCCACCGCACACCACATGCAGAAGCACCGTACCGCACCTGTGCTGCCACCGCACGAACTCATTAAAAATTTACAATGTGATAAATTCATATGACATCTTACTAGCAATGGACTGCAATTGATTTGTGAGATGGAGAAGAGATTGACGAGTTGTGAGATAATAATTCTTCAATCTAGGAATAAGATGGAGGAGAGATTATAATGTTGTGAGAAATTGAGAATTGAAAACGGAGAGGAAAATAGTAGATGACTAGATGCGGTTGTATGTAGATGGAGGAGAGACAATAGAGGTGTAGCGGTACCTGCGGTGTTTGCTGCTAAGGGGCCTTCCTTCACACAGAGAGAGGTAGAGGAGAACGAAGGAGAGATAGAGAGAGAGGGAAGAAGGAGAACTTGGTGGCTGGCAGGCTGCAAAGTGTTTAGAGAAACCCTAATTGTTCTTTTATATATCAGTAAAAAAAATAGCGGGTCAGCGGGTACCCGACTAACTGTAAGGTTGCCCCATGACCCGACCCGCTATACTCTATTTTTATCGGGTCAGGTACCCGACCCGAAAATTTTGTAAAAAAAGAAAAAGGGAAATTCCCATTGGTACCATCAAGGTTTTGACTTTTCCCAGCGGTACCACATTTTTTTTTACTTCCTAATGATACACCCCAGTTTTTTACTTACTAACTGACGTGATTAAGTCTGTTAATCAGACGTTAATAAGTTAGTGAATCTAGGTTAAAATATACTTTGGGTAAAAAAATTTAAAAAGACTAATTTACCCCCTTTTAAACCCTTCCCTCCAACGATTAAAACCCTTCCCCTTCCATTTATGTCGATTTGACATAAACCAAACCAATTTCAAAATTATTTCTAATTTGCTCTGTTGAATCGAAGGGAGAACCTAGGGTTTACAGAGATTTGTTGCAATTTTCGTTGGGTTTCAAAGCTTGGAGATTGATACATTCCATAATTCAGGTATGTTAGTACTACTACTGTTCAATTTTTAAAAAAATTGGTGATTTTGTTTGGTGTTTTGTTTTGAGTGAATTTAGACCAATTTCTTGATGAATATGTTGTGTAATTATGCGAATTTTGGTTATTTACATCTACATGTTAATTTAGGTTAATTTGTTGATGTATATGTTAATGTATATGATGTATATGGATGATATGGCTTGATCATGTTTGATTGATAGGTGAATCTGTGAATGTGCGTTGCTTAAAGTGTGTAGAGTATTTGTGCATGTTGTAATTGTGTACTTTGTTTGCCTTATTTTGCAGAATGGGTGATAGTAATGAGGTTGTGTTAAGGTTTCATTACTTTGGGAAACATATTGACTTTAAAGTTGACTTAGATACATGCAATTTGATTGACTTGGTTCTTGAATTTGAAGACAATGTTGACATAGACCCCGAGTTTCCTATCATCAACCCTTCCTTTAATTATGCTTACAATCAAAAGCATAACCCTTTATTAGATGATACTGATTTATATAAGATGTTTCAGAGCCTAGGTCAGTGTGATGTGTATGACATTTGGGTTGGGTTTGCCAAAAAACCAAGTCCTCTTAATAGAATGATCATGAACTTAAGGAAGTCCAAACATGCACCCCAAACTAATGAATCTTCACAGTTGACTGCACCCCAAACAGAACCTCCCAAAATTGATGAATCCACTAAGAACACTACACCCCAAACAGGATCTCCTAAGATTGATCAATCCAATAATAACACTGCACCCCAAACACAATCATCACAAAGAGATCCCTCTTAGCCTTTTATAGAAGAGATCATTTTAAATGATTCATCTCCACCTAGGTATGTTGATCATGATTCACCAGTAGATGAACTAATTCCTGAACAAAATGAACATGAGTATACCAAGGGTAGGAAACTGTTTGAGGCTTCCATGGCAAGGATAGAAAAGGCAAAGAAGGTCAATGTTGCAAAGAAAAAAAAAGAAAGCTGCCACTAAATCAACCCCAATGCAACCACCTTCCCCTAGGTCACCAAATACTGCTTTCAAGAGCTTACCTTTGAGAAGGAGCCCAAGATTTTCACCTATTACAGGGACTGAGACAGCTGATTCTAATGTCCAAATTTTTCCTAAATCATCTCAAAGCTCTGTTTTTGCAAAAAAGCTTCCCAGGACCACAACAATTAGAAAGGGGTTAAGGTTAAAGGTTGGTACTGCTGTCATAGAGAGAAGGATGCTTGGTGTTGAGTCATGTATGATTGAGAGTCAAGATTATGACCTTAGTACTGGTTTGAATGAGGGTGAAGAGGAGGGTCCAGTTAGAAAATTAAAGGTGAGAAGGAAGATGGATTTTGCTGTCCAAAGTGATGAATCTGGTAGGAATGAGAGTGAGGTGGAGGGTACTAGCTCTGGTTTGAATGAGGGTCAAGAGGAGGGTCAAGTCTCTAGTATAAAGGTGAGAAGGAAAAATATGCAGTTTGTTGTGCAAAGTAGTGAATCTGGAGAAAGAGAGGGTGATTGTGATGAAGAAGATTCTGATGGAGAAGTAGCACCAAAGGGGGATATACCTGCAGATGAGCTGGTACAGCTTTAAAGGATTCCTAAAATAAAGGATAATTGGAAACCAGGGAAATGGTTTGAATTTTTAGATGATGAAGATGATGAGGATTACTTTAAAAGGTTGTACAAGAATGGAGAGATGTATGAGGATGCAGATTTTGGCAAGATTCAACTCAGACCATGGATGATTTATACAGATAAAGCACACTTTAAGGATACACTGAAAGACTTTGTTGTGCAAGAAAGATTTGCTATTAATGTTGAGTATGCTGACAACAAGAGGTACACTGCAGTGTGCCAATCTCAGTGTTGTCACGGGAGGTTATATGCAAGCAGACTTTCAGATGGAAGAACCTGAGCCATTAAGAATATATGGCCCAATGTGCATACTTGCAGGGGGTTAGAGACATACAACCCCATATGCAATGTTAAGTGGGCTTCTCAGAAGGTTATGGAAGACATCAGAGCTAACCCTGACATTCCTGGCAAAGCACTAAATGAGTTGCTTTTCCAAAGATATGGCATATACATGAGACAGTCCACTTTGTACAGGTTAAAGAGTTTTGTCATTGAGAAGCTCTTTGGAGGACATGATGAGTCATACTCTTTGCTGCATATGTATGCTCAAATGTGCATTGAAACAAACCCTGGAAGTAAAGCTTTTTGTGCTTGGAAAGAATCTGAGTCCCTACCTAAGTAGTTTCAGTTTACAAGCATATTCATTTCTTTCACTGGACAATGGAAGGGCCTTCTTAGAGGTGTCAGACCTTTGATTGGTGTAGATGGAACACACCTCAAAGGAAATTATGGGGGCATATTTCTATCTGTTGTGGGTATAGATGGCAATAATGAGATTTTTCCCATTGCCTATGTTGTAGTAAGCCAAGAAGACAAGGAGTCATGGAGCTATTTCTTCTGGCATTTGCTGAATATTGTCAAAGAGTCCTCAAGAAAGCATTGGACAATCATTTCTGATAGGCAAAAGGCAAGTACCTAACTTTAATTTTGTTATTCAGTTTTGTTCTTGATATATATATATGCATACTTATCTAATTCATCACTGTTTCATGGAGTTGAATTAGCTTTGGACAATGTGTGGCCAGAAGCTGACAGAAGGTTCTGTTGTAGGCACCTTAGTAGGAACTACAAAAAGAAGTTTCCAGGCCCTCTCATGTATGTCCTGTTTTGGAGAGCTTGTAATGCTACTTCTGCTTTCACATTCAGGTATACTACTCAACTTCTGCTTTCACATGTGCATTCACATTCTGCAATTCTCAACATTTGCATATAACATTCAGGAAAGCTATGGAGAAGCTTCAAAAACATGGAGGTGATGAAGTCATGTCTTGGTTTGCAGACTTGGGGGAACAGTCCAAGTGGAGTAAGCATAAATTTGACCCTGATGTATGCAATGAATCCAATACATCTAATTTTGTGGAAAGCTTTAACTCCACACTTGGAGTTAATAGGTGTAGGCCTGTATTAACTTTGCTAGAAGGTATATTGTGCATAACTTGTTTACTTCAGTTGAATGTTTATAAATTATGAGTAGTCTAATTTAGATTGAATATGCAGGCATAAAGAGGGTATGCATGGTGAGAATTGCAACAAGGCTTAAGAATGCAAAGTCTTGGAAAGATGAAGAAATTTGTCCAAAGATTGTGAAACTGGTGAAAGAGATAGGAAAGGCAAGCTCAAACTGTAGAGTGTACAAGTCCAGCCCAGGGGAGTATGAAATCCATGAAGGTAGATCTCAGTTCCCTCCGAGCCTTAACAAGAAAATTTGTTCATGTGGGGCATGACAATTATCTGGGGTACCATGTTGGCATGCCATTAGGGCACTAATTGATGCAAAGTTATACCCACATGACTTTGTTAGCTCCTGGTACTCTATGAAGACATATAAGCAGTCTTACAGTGTGTGCATTAACCCCATTCCAGACACAGAACAATGGCCTTCTGATGACTTAAGTAGAATTATCATGCCCCCTAAGATGAAGAGGGGAATTGGAAGGCCAAGTAGGAATAGAAAAAGAGAAGAAGGAGAAGTGCAACCAGGCAAAAGAAGCAAAACAGTGAAGTGCAGCAAGTGTGGTTGCTTTGGGCACAATAAGGCAACCTGTAAGGGGGGCTTAACTGGAAAAGAGTTGAAGGCTTCTGAGCCTGTTGTCATCAAGAACCCAAGGGTCAGAGATCAATCTAATGCAGCAAAGGCTTCAAAGACAGCAACATCTGAGGCTGCAGGATCCAAGTCCATGAATCAAGGAAGACCCTCAGCTGAACATCCAACAGAATTGAATACCTCACAGATTCCTACCCAACCATTGAACCAGTCTCAAGCCTAATCTGATTCTCTAAGTTTGTATACAGTAGCAGAGAGTTATATGTATTCAACTCTCTTTTTTGATACTTAAGCTGATTTTTTGTTCAGTAAAAGCTAGGGAATTTAAGTATTTATTTTTGGATTCTGACAGTGTAGTTTGCTGTTTGAAATTGATATATTTTGGTTTGGAACTTAACTTTGTTAACTATCTACATTTTGGTTATATGAAATTAGCCAACTTTGCCCTTGTTCAAAGTTGTGATATCAGTTCATTTAGATAAAAGGTTGTGTTAGAATCATTACTAATTTCAAAAAGTATATAAAACACAAAGATAATTGATGTTTCCCTATTATCATTTGTCATTCATAAATTCAAACAGTACAACCTTTAATTTCTAATAATCTACCAAATATATGGCATGACAAATTAATATTGCTAATAATTTCACATAGTACATCACTTTCAATTGAGAGCAACAAAATAAAGTAAAATCAGGTACAAACTAAATCGAGGCTGCAAATTCATATGATCTCTCTGTAAATTCATTGGATTCTTCTCTCAGATTAGCATACTCAGCAACATTTCTCTCCCCTGTTCTATTTCCCATCAATTGATTTTCAGTGACCCACATGAAGAAACCACAGTGCCTACACTTGAAATAGGTTCTCCCTAGGTGGACCTTCCATGTCTGCTGCCAGAAGAAAAACCAGAGCTTGAAGAACCAGCTATGTCAAACAATTTGTAATCCCCCATATTTTAAAATATATTATAAATGAAATTATATATTATTTATAATATTTACTTGTATTTTTTCCGGAATTTAATTTCAAAAGTTTCAAATTATTTTTGGGGTTGATAAACGATTTTATTACAAAGAAATTTTTATGAACCTTCCTTCTATAATTTATGTCCAACAAACAAACCAAACCCAGTTTACTTTCTTAATTGACCCATTAATTTAATGAGGCCCAATATCCCTACTTACCCTACTACCCTCTCTCCTATAAATACCCCATTCATCCCCAAAAATTTCCCCACACAAAGGTTAGTCTTATTTTCTTTCTCCTTTGTTTTATTAATTTGTGTAATTATAATTATTGATTATGGGTTTTGATTTTATTGTTTGAAATTAATTTAATTAGTATCAACTTGTATTTTGATGATTAAACTTTATAATTTCAGATTTTATAAATGTTATAATTTTCGGATTTTGTAAATTTAATAACCTAGGGTTTTTAATCATTGAAAATCATGATTTTAGGGTTTTTGTGAACAATCGATTTAGGGCTTTTATAGTAATGATGTTTTGAAATTTTGGTGATTATACTACTAATTAGTTTAACTTAATTCCATATTATTTTGAACACGTAAATTCGTGTTTTAATGTTTAGATTTTGGTTCGTAAATATTAATCCCGATCAGGTTCTGAAATCATCCGATTTTGACAAAAAAGTAGTGTTTTACATGTGGAAACTATGTTTTAAGTAAAACTCACTATCTTTAGTAGTGAATACCACCCTTTAGTGGCCAAATTCAGCCTCTAAATATGATTTTCGGGCATTTTTTTATTTTTAACGAAGTTTTTTTTTTTTTTTTTTATGCTTAATGTTTATGATTAGTTTTGGGTTTTGATTTTATAGTATAAAGTTTATATTTTTAGTATCAAAATCATGTTTTTATGTTTTAAACTAATAATTTCAGATTATAATTGTTGTTATAATTTTCAGATTTTATAATTTTAAAAACCTAGGGTTTCAATTTATTTAAATTGGGATTTTAGGGTTCTTATGACTAATTAAATTGGGGCTTTTGTTCCTATTGTATTTCTAATGCATAATTAACCATAAAAACATGTTTTTAATGAAGTTTTAAGGAGTTTTAATCTAAATTATATTGCTGAAAATTTGGTTAAGTATTAATTTATTATTGTTGCTTGTTTTCTAGGAAGTGATTATTTCTTAGGAGACTTTTAAGTGATTAAAAGTGGCACAAAGGATTGTTTATACGAGGTACGTACATGTCTACTTCGTTGTAAGTAGTATCATGTTTAGGTACCAAAGAAAAGAACTTAGTTTCATGATTAGAGAACACTTGGATGAAAATTGTTTGGTTATACATTTAATTAATTCATGTGCTTATGTTTATGAGACAAGTTTTGGTGAATTGATTATGTTTGTATGGAATTATGGATGCAAACATGTTGAATTATATTGGATTAATTGTTTGTATGGAATGTTGATACAGACATATTTTTATTGGATCGGTTTGTTAACCACATTTGGATTATTAAAGGATTGAAATTGAATGGTTTAAGTGGAGTGAATTTATTAATTATTCCACAAGGTTATTATTTATTTTATTACTCGAGCATGACTTGTTAGTATGTTGAGTAAAAGTGGATTAAGCCGAAATGGCTAGGTGGGTTGACTATGTTCAACAATTTTGAATAATTTGGAAGTTTAATGGAATTAAAGGTCAACTTGTGATATGATCACCATTGTCCTAAATAAGATTAAAAGTGAATTGATGTATGATTGTTATGTATGGTCTTCTTGATTGAGTCGGCTATTAATTAAAATTGTAATCACGTAAAGTGAAACATGGATGAGCAATAAAACTTTAGAAAGCGTGCACTTCTAGAGTATTGACAATTATGGGTTGGGGTACACGGTGGTAGCCCGTGGCTTTCCGAGGCTTGTTTGATCAACATGTCCTCTTTTCTTTTGGTATTTACAATTTTATTTTATAATGAAAGTTAGATGGGATCCTAGACTAACTTTGTGAGAATGGAGTCGCGCCCATTCTTGCATCGCGCTAAACTTTTATTTTAAATGGTCATTTGGGACCAAAATGATTTGGTGGATTGGACAACCTCGTCTATTGCTTACTCCAACTAAATTAATTAAATTAAATATAAAGAGTCAAGTGTTTGGAATTGATTAGCAAGTATGTTGAGTCGATTGAATTGTTTAAGTGTGGAGTCTTGATTAATGAATTTATGTTGTATGTTTATTTACTTTAATTAGTTGAGCATGCTAGGCTTGGTACGTTGTAGCTTGTATGTACTCAGCTTTGCTGATTGCGTGCTTTTGTGTGTTTTCTTTTGGTCATGGCCTTCGCCTTTCAATGACCCTGTGATGATCCAATTATTACACTTGTATTATTGGGGAGCAGTATTGCACAGGTTAGCTTGATGATGTGAAGTTCGGGGATTTGACATACGCGTTGTCAAGGGATTGGTGTGATTGAGAGTATTTGTTCTTTGTGTTGAACTTATTTATGTTTTACTATTTTAATTATGTTTTGGGATTTTGGAATATTGGGTTGGTTTTAATAAGGGCCTTTATGGTTCCAATTTGTAAGCTTTGACTTATTGGTTTTCTAAATTATATTATTTTAAGATTTAAGTTGGATTTCCGCTGCAATACTTTGATAAAGCCTTAACGTTTTAACACGTGGCGGTAACATGCCAATGATTCTCCTCTCTTTTTATTTAAAGTAAGTGGGTTGGAAAAGGGAGAATTATTGGGGTGTTACACAATTGGAGAGTAAGATAAATTCAGTGATGGGGGAGAAATGAAATGGAGAAAAAAAATAGGAAGTGGTGCATTTAAAGGGAGGGAATTGTTTGGAGGGAAATGATTTAAGTGGGGGCATAATAGACTTTTCCCTTTTTTTTAAACCTAAGCTGCTACAAAACCAACTTATTAACGTCTGATTAAGACTTAATCACGTCAGTTAGTAAGTCAAAAACTGGGGTGTATCATTAGGAAGTAAAAAAAAATGTGGTACCAATAGGAAAAGTCAAAACCTTGATGGTACCAATGGGAATTTCCCAAAGAAAAAATACCCGGCATAAATTTATCGGGACGGCGGGTCAGCGGGTCGGGTCAATCGGGTCGGGTATTTTTGAACACCCCTAGTCACCTGGATCGAAGACCATCCGTGAATGTACTCAAATATTGTAAAAGCTTTCCAAATAAGAAAATAAAACAAGTAAACGATTGGAAAAGGAAATGGAGTGTGTGTTAATTAATTTCTAATGGACAAAGCATAGAAACATTGAGAGTTTGTTCTCATTGACTGAACTCAGCTGAACTGAACTTAACTGAAATGAATATTTTATAATAGAAGGAAATAAATATTTCAACGTATGAGAACAGACCCTAATACTCTCAAATGAAATCTCTCATTTGAAATTTATCAATTGTTTTCAGAAATTATTTTTTCAAAAATAAATAGATACTACGTACTTTTTTTTTTAAAGAACGTACTTTGTAATTTTTGTATAAGTTGTACTTTTATGCAAGTAAGATAAAGCCTTTGTAGATGATAGTCAATCTTTTTTTTTTTTTTTTTTTTTTTTTTTTTGAGAAGAATAGATGATAGTCAATCTTGAATAATCTTGATTACCTAAAATAAAAACAAAATATTTTTGGCACGGTCATGAGTTTTATAATACTAGTATACTTTTTGGAAGGTACAATAAACACTACCGTACATTTCAAAATATTTCTTACATTACGACTCGAGATATTGCTAAATTTTTTTTGTGTCGTGCAACTCACATCCATGCGACCAAGCTTCATGGAAAATAATAATGATAAATTTGTACATTTAATTCAATAAAATAAAATATGTCCATTGATTTAGCTAATAGTAATTCTTTTATCCACTTTAACAATATTTTGGCATTAGGAAGCAATTTTTTATTAGGAGGAAGCAATTCAACACAAATATTAATAGTATCACCAAAGCATTTGTATTAATAAAAACTTATTCATTATAGTCACTATCTTTCAATTGACTAAACAATATAAATCGTCCTTTTACCAAACTTTTGATTCAGCGAGTTCACATGGTGCTAAACTTAAAACCCTAGACTGTAGGTCATTGAATAAGCCTACCAAAGTACCAACCTAAAATCAATAAAGCCAACCCCATCCATTGACCCATTCAGAGAAATCATTCGTTTGTATGTTTAGCTTAGGGCCTGTTCTCATTGACTGAACTCAGTTGAACTGAACTGAACTGAATTGAGCTGAACTGAACTGAACTAAACTGAACTAAACTGAGCTGAACTGAACTGAACTAAAATGAATATTTTATAAGAGAAGGAAATTAGGAGATGAGCTGAGCTGAGCTGAACTGAACTAAACTGAACTAAACTGAGCTGAACTGAACTGAGCTGAATTGAACTGAACTGAATTTCAACGTAAGAGAACAAGCCCTTAGTTTAACTTATTTAAGTTGATATTAACTTATTTCATATCAGATCTTGTCTTTTTAATTTGCAGTTGCGAGTAGTTTTCATTAAATATCTTTAAATTTTTCAGGGCTTATATCTTTAATTTCGTTGTTAAAAAAATTATGGAAATTTTATAATTAAAAAATACGTATTAACATGAAATCTAATGAGATCTCATTTACTTGAAAAAAAAAAAATCTTCTGAAATCCTATTTGATATGTTTTATTTTACGGATTAGAGTTCAAATAAGTTTAAATTTTGATCAAACTTGAAAATCAAATTAGATTATACAAACCAAAACATTACAATAAAATTCATATCAAACCAGATCAACAATTCTATTAAAGAATGGTTTCAACTTTATTCAAATAAAATTAAAATTAAAATAGTGAATTCATTAATTTCACGAGCAAACAAATATGGATATTACTACAAACATCTTCAACCTACCAACATCCTATGTTTTAAACTTTTGTAAAGTTTTGATTAAAATATCTCAAAAGTATCATGTTATACAATCTGTTCCCTCGTGATCCAAAAAAACCCCTTGAATGAAAGCAAGAATTAGTTGTCTCACCGGCGGAATTCGCGACGTTCTTTTTGCTTAACATAATTTCATTCACTTATACAACTTAAACGACGTCACTTTACAGGTAGCTTAACTTTTTTAATTAAGTAGAGTATTAAATTGTTTAAGTCTTCTAAAGTCAAAACTGTATCAAACAAACAAGTGTTTGCTTTCCTTCACTTCTGCAAAACCTCCGCCTTCTTCATTTTCCTTCATTTTTTTTTTCTTTTGATTTTCATTTTTTTTTGCCTTGTTTTTGATCATCCCTTCATTTTCCCTGAAATGATTGAATTAAATGGGGGAGTTTGAAGGGATGATTATAAAAATTTGATCAATTATCAATTAATCAGTGTAACGGAGTCATGGATTTTGAAGACGGGGTGTTGATTTTATAGTCGTATATACAAAATTGTTGCATAATTTACAATAAAAATCAAATCTTTTTAAGGGTTTTATAAATTGTGGGCATGATTTCTAATGAAAATGGAGAGGGTAGTCCGTTTTAATTTCTGGGCAGTTTTTATTTCATATAACGATGCCAATTCTCTTTTCTAAGATCGGCATTCGATTTTTCTACTTATTTTGATCAAAATAATCTTTTTTCGGATTTAAAAAAAACCTCTTTTTTTTTTTTTTTTTTTTTTTTTTTTTTTTTTTTTTTTTTGTAAAAATTGAAAACAAAAATTTTCTGCATATTTTTTTTTTTTTTGAATTGCAGGGATGTCGCCCGGAAAAGGATCAGCTGCTCCTACCAATGACAATGAGGCAGGTGAACCCGAGTTTGTGGAGAAAGATCCAACCGGTCGCTATGTTCGGGTATTTAAATGTCACAATTTTGGATTTTTAATTTTCATATTCGGCGTGTTTTTTTTTTGCTCATTTTTGTTGTTTAAATTTGTCCTGCATTTTGTTTGATGTTATTCGCTCAAAATTTATTGCGTTATACTGTATATTTTCATGTTGCATTGAATTTACAAGTATCACCAAGTGTGCCAAATTTTGCTCCCTTGTTGGGTTCCTACTTACACTATTTGGATTTTGGTCCCTTATGTAGGTAGCCGTGACGCCGTAAGGGCTAACGATTAGTTTGGGAATGTACGACAAAATAACACTATAGTTTGATTTTACAAATGTGTAATTGAGTATTGAGGCTTGATGCTTGTACTTAACCCTTGGCTAGGGGATTGCGGTTTTTCCGTTTGGGGCTGTATTGGATTTAGTTTTATTGGCTAAATCATATAAGTAATGTCATATTTTTGTCTCTATTTTTTCATATTTCGCCAGTTTCGCTCCCCACTCACCCCTACAACAAACCAAAGAGTATGGTGATAAGACTGATAGCTGATAAGTTGATCAATACACATTGTGCTAGTAATCTGTTGTTTGGTAGTCTTGCTTGGATGTGTTTATGATCTTTAAGTAATTTAAGTGTAATTCAGTGTTGTTGCACTAATCACCTTGTAGTAGAGGATGATCTTAAAACAAGTGATGGTGATTCTTTTATACTCCGTACAACGGTACAAGCTATGCCATCATTTTTTTGGTGGGTTGGGGGTGTTACAAGAGCTGTATTTTTGTTGATAATATACCTTTTTGATCAATTGCATACGTAATTTATGTTATTCGTATGCTTCACCTACCTTACTACTGGTATCCTCTTGCCATATCCGAGTCATACAGTTTTGGTGAGTTTCCCTTGACAAAATTATTTGGGTTATACATAGATAGATGCTTGTCTCAATATATTCTATTCTTCTTTTTGCCATTGCTAATATTGATTTGATTTTCCAATTTGTTTTGCTACAGTTTGGTGAAGTCTTAGGGAAAGGAGCGTTCAAGTCAGTGTACGTTTCCTATTCTTTATTCTGTAGTTTGCTAGCTGATGTTATGAGCATTGACATTTTTTTATTTTTTATTTTTAATGCATAATGTATCAAGTCACTGTCCTTGAGGACATTTCACAAATAATCTGATGATGGTGGAATTGTCCCTATGAAACTTCACATAATGAGAAAGCCGTGTTCATCTTCTATATTTTTTCTTGTATATTTCTTAAGCATTTCCTTTGTTTGCAGTTATAGGGCATTTGACGAAGTCAATGGAATAGAGGTTGCTTGGAATCGTGTGAAGATCAATGATGTTCTACGGTCTCCAGAAGGACTGGAGAAGCTATATTCTGAAGTTAATCTTCTCAAGAAATTAAAACATGAAAACATCATAAAGCTGTATGATTCATGGGTGGATGACAAGAAGAAAACGGTGAACATGATCACTGAACTCTTCACATCTGGCAATTTGAGGGAGTAAGTTTGTTCCTTTTCTTGCATTTCAGCTTAATTATTCAGACTCACATACTTATGCGAATACATGTAAGTGTATCAAGATTGCAACTATTTTATAAATGAAGGATACTTATGTGAAAGTGTTGAGGACCTGACATGAGTACTTGAGGTTACAAGGACAGATCGAGTAATGTAGCATTTTAATGATGTGGCAGCTGTGTTTTTTTTTTTTTTTTTTTTTTTTTTTTTGTGGGGTAACAGCTGATTGTTTATTATCTATATTTTGCATTAATTATCTCTTTGGTGTAATAGATATCGAAAGAAGCACAGAAATGTAGACATGAAGGCTGTGAAGAATTGGGCAAGACAGATTCTCAGGGGTTTAGCTTATCTTCATAGTCATGACCCACCAGTTATACACCGAGATTTGAAATGTGACAATATTTTTATCAATGGAAATAATGGAGAGGTTAAGATTGGAGATCTAGGATTAGCAACTGTCATGCAGCAGCCAACTGCACACAGTGTCATTGGTGAGGCTTTAAGTTTTGTTTCGCCATCTTTAGATAGTGAGAAGAGTTTTGTTGACTTGTTTTGTGTTTTTATAATAGGAACACCCGAATTCATGGCTCCAGAGCTCTACGAAGAAGATTATAACGAACTCGCTGACGTATATTCTTTTGGAATGTGCATGTTAGAGATGGTAACTTTTGAATATCCTTATAGTGAATGCAAAAATCCAGCTCAAATTTTCAAGAAGGTTACCTCTGTAAGTTTGTCTATGATTTTTCACTTTTATTTTTTTGCTTCTTGTTTGCTTTGACGTTGTGCTTTCCTTGGTGAAATTACAAAGAATGCACACGAGCTATAGCTCTATTTTACAAATTGACCCTTTTGTTTTTACCTAAAAGCACCCAAGGTTTTTGTCGTTTGCGATCTACTCATGTATTACTATATTTCTCCTGAAATTACTTGATGTCTATCATCTATTGTATGTGAAGTGAGGTAGATGAGAGGTTGGAGGAATGTAAATGAGAATTGGGTAACTGCAGCTGTAATGTGTGTTTGATATGTCAAGTTGCCTGTAGAAGTGATTTTGTAGAAGTATCTATGAATTTCCAAAAAAAAAAAAAAAAAAAAAAAAAAACCCTCCTTCCAGAAATAATTAAAAAATCGGCAGTGTAAGTTTAACATCTAATGAAAACCTTAAATCTGATGAGTAGTATGTGGACGTTACCAACAACTTGCATGAGGTGCAGGTTAATATGTATGTAGTACCCTTTTCCAAATTTTGGCGATTTGGAATAAGAAACAATCTCAGTTACATGGTCTCTTGGTGTTATGTGCAGGGCATTAAGCCAGCTTCCCTTGCCAAGGTGAAAGATCTTCGAATGAAGGAGTTTATTGAGAAGTGTTTGGTTCCTGTTTCAGAAAGATTGCCGGCAAAGGAGCTACTCAAGGACTCTTTCCTTCAAGTGGAAAGCCCAAAAGAGCCCATACGCCATCCCATTGTGATGCCCAGCCAACCTCCCAGATCCACTGCTTCAACATCAACGTCTCATTCCATTGATCTTGATGCTGATCATTGTAAACTTAACCACTGGAGCAACTCATCTGGTAATGGCTACGTCAGTCCAACCAACCAAGTTTTGGAATTCACGAGGGCTCATATGGGAAATTTGTTCCAACTAAGAGGGAAGAAAAATCATGATGACAACTCCATATCCTTGACGTTGCGTATTGTGTACCCCTCAGGTAGGTAAAGATTATCTTATAATTTAGTACAATCTCTGATCATTATTAGCTTATTCATTTCCATTTTGGGAAAATTTTAGGAGAGGTGAAGAAAATAGATTTTGTCTTTTATCTGGAGTTTGATACGGCAATTGCATTAGCAGAGGAAATGGTTGCAATGCAAGATTTGGCTGATTATGACATGGAGTTTACAGCCGAATTTATTGATTACTTAATAAAGAAAATTACAATAAATTCAAAACCATCATCTGTTTATTCTTCTGCTAAACCGGAGAAAAGAGGTGATGATACGGTGGTTAAAAACAAAGGAGATACTAGCATGGACGGTGAGCAGAATTTTTATGTATTTTTTATTTTTATTTTGGTTTATAAGATAGTTCTTAAGAGCATTCCTCCTTGCATGTGGAAAGTCAAATCATTTGTCAATAAAATCCTGACGCAAAATCCTTTTTGAATTGGTCTTACAATGTTACTTACTGTGATATCGAGTCACTTTTTTCTATACCTTGGCGTGATCATTTTTCTTTTCTGGGATGAATTTTACACAAGATTTGCTATACAAGATCTGCTATAATTCTGAAATCATGATATAGATCTTTTTGTTGCAGATGTGTTTGCTGAGGATTCTTCTGGCATTTTAGGTAAAGCATTGCAAAGCCTTGACTACTGCATCGATGATTGTTGCAAACGTTTGAGTGTCAAAAAACCTGAGATGGATATTGGAGAATCACACAGAGAAGAATACAAAATTTCAAGAAATAATAACCATCTCAGTGGATGTACCCACTTGAATGAGGTGACCAAAAACTCCGAAGGTGCATCTTCAATGGAACATGGTGGAATTTCTGGTTTAACTAGCTTAGCTAGCAGTTCCTCCTCCTCGTTAAATGAGGAAGAACAAGATGATGAACTAAGGGCAGACCTTGCTTCTATCGAAACTCAGTATCAGCACTGGTTCGAAGAACTTGCTAGAATGAGGGAAGAGGCATTAGAGGCTGCTAAAAAGAAGTGGATGATGAAGAAAAAGATGGTTGCTCTTTCAGTGTGAATATTGTGAATAATTTTATGTTTTTTTTTTTTTTTTTTTTCCAAAATTTTTCTTATTAGCGGTAATGTTATGTTAACCCTCCATGCCAGATTTTTTTTAGTTGTGGTAAATTTAGCTTTTGGAAAGCCTGTCTAAGCTTTAGTTAAGGTTTCTTTGCACATATTCATACATTCTTTTTGATTTATTTGTAGCCTTCTTCAGTTCTTCTGTAGGTTGGTAGATGATTTTTATTGAATTGGAAATAGAAACAGTTGAGAGGACAATGTGTACATATATTGAGAATTATTAATGTATAACTTGGCATTAAGCATTTATATTTGTTATTCTCGTTGCTCTTGCATGTTTAACTGTATTTGTTTCCCTGAAAACATGAAGACACAAATACTAATCTCAGCTCAGCACAGAAGATGGATTGTCATTTGTCAACACATAGTCGGCAATCTGTACCTAGTTGTTTGGATTACAAATGGCTCCGAGTCATAAACTTCAGGTAAGGTTGTAGTCATTGTTAGATGAGCTCAGGCCACCCTATTGTTGGCAATAACTAGGTCAGTCGATCCCCTCTACCCCACTGTATACATACCCTGTGATCAGCATAAGTTGATCTGGTTCTGACTTGGCTCGAGACTAGTTCATTTAGAAATTGATTGTGCCCCTAGGCTCTATCACCCCTACTTATACATCTTTCCTTATATTTTTTTCAAGAATTACAGGTAAATGTATATACTCTATATTACATACAAATACTGGTTAAAATGTTTCTCTATTATCATTTGCACCCTAGCTTATAGTGATTTTGTTAGTTTAGACAATCTCATGCCAAAGTTTTGATCTTTATTTTAACATTTGATGTATCTTTCCATTCTAATTTCCCATACTTGTGTAGTAGTTGTTTTACACAGGACCACGCTATATTACTCCCCACAACCCTATTCCCCTATCTACAATTATATCAAACAGCTTCAAAAACACTTTTGAACTCAGAGTTTACATGTGCCTACCATACCCTTTGTGGAGTTTGTGCACAGTATATCTGCCTCTGCATGCAATACAGAAAGAGGAAAAGAAATAAAGGACCCATCTGGCCATCTCATCTTGAGGAGTTGAGGTAGGTTATTAATTGTACCTACATTATTAAATACTCATAACACGTCTTTCTGCGTCTACAAATAATATGTCACATTTTAATATATAGACCTTATACGTCATTTTTTTTTTTTTTAGAAATTCAGTCGACATAACTATACTCACCCTTCACAAATCTCTTTTGATGATCTTAGTGGCTGTAGAATAACTTTCAATTTTCTGATCATGATCACGCCACGGCTTATGCTTGTTAAACCGAACTAGATTGATCGTAATAGGCTAAAAAATTCTACGAACTTTCATTTTAACAAGTTTCTGATAATAATTGATAAATAGTTATAATCTTGATTACCACAACAAAATTCCTTCACCTAAACAAGTAACAATGACCCTTTAATGCTTAAAATATAGAATTATATCCCTACTTATCTATACAATTGAATTTTTTAATTCTTGTAGGCTAAACCAAAGTCATAAATCCAATATTAAGCTAGTTGATAACTCCTTTATAAAGATACCTTTTTCAACCAAATTTTATATCCACTTGTCACCAATTATTGATACCCCAATTTTATTTTCCATAGTTGGAAAAAATCCACCTTCATGTGATCACTGCAGTAGAAATTCAGTGTACTGGTTTGTATTTACTTGATTTTTATTTTCATTTCTTCTGAAAATAAAACAACTTTATTGTATTTACTAAATAACCCTGCCAGTTTATAATTTTTCAACAATATATCTTTTTTCTTTTTCTGTTGTTTAAGTCTTGCTTGTGTTTTAGGTGCAAGAGGTTTTATCTAATGGCTGATGAAGCTGGATTAAGGGCTTATTGCTGTTTCGTTTGTCGAAATTATGTCGCCGAGCATGATGATATTGTCTCTAAATCATTCCAGGTATTTGATTAGCATAATTAGAGACAGACAAAAAAAAATTCATATATATTCAAGAACATTGTATGTATCTAAGCAAAATCTAAGGAAAAAATATCTCCTTTTGGATTAAACTTAAATCTTTTAGTCTGGTATTTGTTCAAACAGAGAATTGCAGAGCTTCTAAAAAAAGAAATTTTATGATTTTATCTACATTTTTCACAAATTAATTACTTTTGAATTATTTATGAGTAAATGGTCAATATGTATAAAGATTGCAACATGTATTAAATCAATAAGGACTTAATTGTTTTGTCTCACCAAGCATTTTCTGATTTGAAATTATTTTGATTTGTAGTGTTACCTGATCAAAATTGGAATTTGTTGATTCACTTGTATACACGTCATGTGCAGTTAATAATTTTTACCGATTAAAATTAATTTTTAATTAATTAAAGAGAACGTGGCGTAACCTAGAGACAAAAGGAGTATTATTTTGCGAAATATTTAATTTATATGAAATGGTATATGTTGTTTAAATTAGGCACATACAGGGAGGGCATATTTGTTCTCCCATGCAATGAATATAGTTACAGGGCCAAAGGAGAACAGAAATCTCCTCACAGGCCTTCACTCAGTTGCTGATGTTTTCTGTTCCGACTGCGGCGAGGCGCTAGGGTGGAAGTACATCAAAGCTTATGAGCCATCACAGAAATACAAGGAAGGCAAAGTTGTGCTTGAAAAATTTAAGATTGTTAAGGACGGTGATTTCTGCTAGTCATGCCAGTATTTTAGTTTTGTATATATTGCTTTATATTATGGTACAATGTTAATATAACACCACTACTACCAAAGTGGTTCCCAAATTGAAACTTCTCAAAAGTTCTTACTGGCCCAACTAAATTTACTTTAATCGTCTTAAACTCTTAACTTTAGAACTATTTTGTTGGTTCTCTATCATTGTTTACCTGAATTTCGACACTTTTAGACACCGGGCCTCGACAATTACAAAAATTTTAAAAAAGCGTTGATATAAGCTTTTAATTTTGGAATTTTTTGATTTTTTTCGCCCGAAAATAAAAATTGCCGAAATGTTTACCATGGTCCCTAATATCCTTCGGGAGTCCAATTAGGTAGGTGGGACCATCCAATTTGTCTTTAAACGGCCAATTTACCGATTTACAACTCTCGTTGATTTCATTAATTCAAGCCTACCACAAACATTTATAACAATATATAATGATCATATATGGTTTCAAATGGCATTATATGACCCCGAGATGAATCTCCTAAAATCTCAAAACTTTTCGACACCGGACCCCGAAACCTCCAAAATTTTTCAAAAAGCGTGGATATTAGCCTTCAATTTTGGAATTTTTTGACTTTTTTTCGCCCGTAAATAAAAATTTCCGACATGTTTACCATGTTCCCTAATACCATTCGGGAGTCCAATTGGGTGGGTTGAACCATCCAATTTGCCTTGAAACAGCTAATTTACCGATTTACAACTTGCACCGATATCATTAATTCAAGTTTACCTCGAACATTTATGACAACATATAATGATCATACATGGTTACAAACTGCATTATATGACCGAAATATATCCCCTAATAAAATCTCAAGACTTTTCGACATCGGGCCTCGAAACATCCGAAATTCTTAATTTTTGGATTTTTTTGACTTTTATCGCCCAGAAATAAAAATTGCCGAATCGTTTACCACGGTCCCTAATATTCTCTGGGAGTCCAATAGGGTGAATGGAACCATCCAATTTGCCTTTAAACGACCAATTTACGGTTTACAACTTACACCGATCTCATAAACTCAAGCCTACCACGAACATTTATGACAACATATAAAGATCATATATTGTTCCAAACGATATTATATGACCCCGAGATGTATCCCCTAAATTCTCATTGCTTTTCAACACCGGGCCCTGAAACCAAAATTTCTCAAAAAACGTGGAGATTAGTCTTCAATTTTGGAAAATTTTGACTTTTTTTCGCCCGGAAATAAAAATTGACAAAAAGTTTACCATGGTCCCTAATACTCTCCGGGAGTCCAATTGGGTGGGTGGAACCATCCAATTTGCCTTTAAACGACCAATTTACCGGTTACAACTTGCACCGATTTCATTAACTCAAGCCTATCACGAACACTTATGACAACAAATAATTATCATATATGGTTCCAAACGACATTGTATGACCCCGAGATGTATTCCCTAAAATTTCAAGTCTTTTAAACACCGGTTCCCGAAACCTCAAAAATTTCTCAAACAACGTGGATATTAGACTTCAATTATGGATTTTTTTGACTTTTTTTTCGCCCGTAAATAAAAATTGCCAAAATGTTTGTCATGGTCCGTAATAACCTCTGGTAGTTCAATTTGGTGAGTGGAACCATCCAATTTTCCTTTAACGGCTTATTTACCGATTTACAACTTGCACTAATTTCATTAACTCAAGTCTACCACGAACATTTATGACAACGTATAATGATCATATATGGTTCCAAACGGCATTATATGACCCCGAGATGTATTCCCTAGAATTTCAAGACTTTTCGACATCAAGCCCCGAAACCTTCAAAATTTCGCAAAATGCTTGGATATTAGTCTTCAATTTTGGAATTTTTTGACTTTTTTTGCTCGAAAATAAAAAATTCCAAAATGTTCAACATGGTCTCTAATATCCTCCGGGAATCCAATTGGGTGGGTGAAACTATCCAATTTGCCTTTAAACGACCAATTTACCGGTTTATAACTTCATCAATTTCATTAACTCAAGCCTATCACGAACATTTATGACAACATATAATGATCATATATGGTTTCAAACAGCATTATATGACCCCGAGATGTATCCCCTAAAATCTCAAAACTTTTCGACACCAGACCCCGAAACCTCCAAAATTTCTCAAAAAGCGTGGATATTAGCCTTCAGTTTTGGAATTTATTGACTTTTTTTTCGCCCGTAAATTAAAATTGCCGAAACGTTTACCATGTTCCCTAATACCATTCGGGAGTCAAATTGGGTGGGTTGAACCATCCAATTTGCCTTTAAACGACCTATTTACCGATTTACATCTTGCACTAATTTCATTAACTCAAACCTATCACGAACATTTATGACAACGTATAATGATCATATATGGTTCCAAAGGACATAATATGACCCCGAGATGTATTCCCTAGAATTTTGAGACTTTTCGACACCGACCTTGAAACCTTCAAAGTTTCGCAAAATGCTTGGATATTATTCTTCAATTTTGGAATTTTTTGAATTTTTTTTGCTCAGAAATAAAAATTGCCAAAATGTTTAACATGGTCCCTAATATCCTCCGGGAGTCTAATTGGGTGGGTGGAACCATCCAATTTGCCTTTAAGCGACCAATTTACCGGTTTATAACTTCATCGATTTCATTAACTCAAGCCTAACACGAACATTTATGACACATATAATGATCATATATGGTTTAAAACGGAATTATATGACCACAAGATGTATCTCCTAAAA
This sequence comes from Chenopodium quinoa, assembly GCF_001683475.1. Taxonomy (NCBI): domain Eukaryota; kingdom Viridiplantae; phylum Streptophyta; class Magnoliopsida; order Caryophyllales; family Amaranthaceae; genus Chenopodium; species Chenopodium quinoa. The sequence continues at coordinate 4,212,852 of NW_018745454.1, forward strand.
TATCAAAAAAATTTGACATAGGACCCCGAAACCTCCAAATTTTTTCTAAACGCATGGATATTAGCCTTCAGTTTTGGAATTTTTTGACTTTTTTTCGCCCTTAAATAAAAATTGCCGAAATGTTTTCCATGTTCCCTAATACCATTCAGGAGTCCAATGGGGTGGGTGTAACCATCCAATTTACCTTTCAACGGCCAATTTACCGGTTTAATACTTGCACCGATTTCATTAAATAAAGACTACCACGAATATTTATGACAATATATTATGATCATACATGGTTTCAAACGGCATTATATGACCTAGAGATATATTCCCTAAATTCTCAAGGCTTTTCGACACCAGGCCTCGAAACCTCCAAAATTTCTCAAAAATCGTGGATATAAAACTTAATTTTAGGAATTTTTTGACTTTTTTTGCCCGAAAATAAAATTGTCGAATCGATTACCACGGTCCCTAATATTCTCCGGGAGTCCAATTGGGTGGTGGAACCATTCAATTTGCCTTTAAACGACCAATTTACCGGTTTACAACTTGCACCGATTTCATTAACTCAAGCCTACTACGAACATTTATGACAACATACAATGATCATATAAGGTTCCAAACGAAATTGTATGACCCAGAGATGTATCCCCTAAAATCTCATTGCTTTTCGACACCGGGCCCTGAAACCTCCAAAAAATTTCAAAAAGCGTGCATATAAACCTTAAATTTTGGAAATTTTTGACTTTTTTTCGCCCGGAATTAAAAATTGACAAAATGTTTACCATGGTCTCTAATACCCTCAGGTAGTCCAATTGGGTGGGTGGAACCATCCAATTTGCCTTTAAACAACCAATTTACTGGTTTACAACTTGCACCGATTTCATTAACTCAAGTCTATCACGAACATTTATGACAACAAATAATTATCATATATGGTTCCAAGTTACATTATATGACATCAAGATGTATTCCCTAAAATTTCAAGTCTTTTCGAAACCGGGTCCCGAAACCTCTAAAATTTCTCAAAAACCGTGGATATTAGACTTCAATTTTTGATTTTTTCGACTTTTTTTCGCCTAAAAATAAAAAATTGCCGAAATGTTTGTCATGGTCCCTAATACCTTCTGGGAGTCCAATTTGTTGAGTAGAACCATCTAATTTGCCTTTAAACGGCCATTTTACCGATTTATAACTCTCATCGATTTCATTAATTCAAACCTACCACGAACATTTATAACAACATATAATGATCATATATGGTTTCAAACGGCATTATATGACCCCGAGATGTATTCCCTAAAATCTCAAAAAATTTCGACACCGAACCCCGAAACCTCCAAAATTTCTCAAAAAACGTGGATATTAGCCTTCAGTTTTGGAATTTTTTGACTTTTTTTTTCGCCCGTAAATAAAAATTGCTGAAATGTTTACCATGTTCCCTAATACCATCCGGGAGTCCAATGGGGTGGGTGTAACCATCCAATTTACCTTTAAACGGCCAATTTAACGGTTTAATACTTGCACCGATTTCATTAAATGAAGCGCACCACAAACATTTATGACAACATACACTGATCATATATGGTTCCAAATGGCATTATATGACCCCGAGATATATTCCCTAAAATCTCAAGGCTTTTCCACACCGGGCCTTGAAACCTCCAAATTTTCTCAAAAATCGTGGATATAAACCTTAATTTTTGGAATTTTTTTAACTTTTTTCGCCCAGAAATAAAAATTGTCGAATCGTTTACCACGGTCCCAAATATCCTCCGGGAGTCCAATTGGGTGGGTGGAACCATTCAATTTGCCTTTAAACGACCAATTTACCAGTTTACAACTTGCACCAATTTCATAAACTCAAGCCTACCACGAATATTATGACTACACACAATGATCATATATGGTTCCAAACTACATAATATGACCCCGAGATGTATCCCACAAATCTCATCGCTTATCGACACTGGACCCTGAAACCTTTAAAATTTCTCAAAAAGCGTGGATATAAGCCTTAAATATTGGAATTTTTTTACCTTTTTGCCCGGAAATAAAAATTGCTGAAATTTTTACCATGGTCCCTAATACCTTTCGGGAGTCCAATGGGGTGGGTGTAACCATTCTTATTTTCCTTTAAACGACCAATTTACCGGTTTAATACCTACACCGATTTCATTAAATCAAGCGCACCACGAACATTTATGACAACATATACTGATCATATATGGTTCCAAACGGAATTATATGACCCTGAGATGTATCCCCTAAAATCTCTAGTCTTTTCGACACCGCGCCTTCAAACCTGCAAAATTTCTTAAAAAACCTGGATATTAGCATTCAATTTTGGAATTTTTTGACTTTTTTTTTGCCCGGAAAAAAAAATTTGCTAAAATGTTTACCATAGTTTCTAATACCCACCGAGAGTCCAATTGGCTTGGTGGAACCATCCAATTTGCCTTTAAACGACCAATTTACCAGTTTACAACTTGCACCTATATCATTAGTCAAGCCTACCAAGAATATTTATGACAACATATAATGATCATGTATGGTTCCAAACGGCATTATATGACCCCGATATGTATTCTCTAAAATATCAAGGCTTTTCGACACCGTGTCCCAAATCTCCAAAATTTCTCAAAAAGCGTGGATATAAGCCTTCAATTTTGGAATTTTTTGACTTTTTTTCGCCCGGAAATAAAATTTGCCGAAATTTTTATTATGGTCCCTAATACCCTCCGGGAGTCCAATTGGGTTGGTGTATTGATAACTTGTTATTTGATACGATTTTAGAGTGATTTCGAATCTTGTTTACTTAGTATATTGGCATTTTGGTTCACTTTTACTCTATTTTTGTTCAACTTTTGTGTATCCCTTGCTTCACGAGTTGTTAGTGTTTTTGTTGGGTTTTTAGGTTCAAAGGCGACCATTTGAGGCATTTGGATGATAAACCGAGGTTAGAAGCCGAAACAATGATGCAAAACCGAAGAAAAGTGAAGATAAAGGCCTTAAAGAGTCTGCACGGACGTGCAAAGTATGGCACGTCCGTGCAGAAGTGTTCCAGCACGACCAGAAGCTACTGCCTACTGTTTTCAAGGCCTGCACGTCCGTGCAGAACTCAGCACGCCCGTGCAGGTTATTCAGCACATCCGTGCATGATCCTGCACGTCCGTGCATGATCCTGCACGTCCGTGCAGGTTGCTCAGCCAAAACTGATCCTTCTGCCTCCCAGGTGCACGCCCGTGCCAATATTGGCACGTCCGTGCAGGATGCCCTGACTAAAACAGTACCTTATGCCTCCCAGGTGCACGCCCGTGCCAATCTCAGCACGTCCGTACAGGTATAGATGCACGTCCGTGCCAACCTCAGCACGTCCGTGCTGACCTGTAGCCGTGCCCGACTCTTGTTTTCTCCGTCTTTTTTATTTGGGGGTCTTTATAAATAACCTGGGAAGCTCATTTGTACGGGGGGCCGAAGTTTTTAGTGCCTCCTCTTAGTTTGCAATTGTAGAAACACAAATATTCTCAAATCCTTAATTGCTTTAATCTCCATGGATTGTGAGTAGTCTAATTTTCTAGGGTTTGGGTAAAACCCTCAATGTAGTCACTAATTACTTGTTGCATGTGTTAATTTGGTAATTGTTAGGTGTTAATTAGTTGAGCTTAAGTGGTTTAATTGCTTAGTTCTTGTATATGGCCATTGCTAGAACTATTATCTAAGCTTTCTCAACGAAGGATCGAGAGATGAACTTGAGTTAGCTCCCTTATGCTTAATTGACTTGAAATACCATGAGAATAGGAATTTCCAGTCAAGGGATTGTTTTTGTCATCGTGATTATGCTTTAATACTTGTTTTATGCTTTGTAACCACGAGAGTAGGTTGTATTCATAATTCGAGTAATCCCTATAGCTTGAGAGAGTAGTTGGGTGCTTTAGATGACTTCCCCTATATCATCCCCTAATTACCATTGTTTGCTACTTGCTAATTGTGATTTGTGACGAAATTGAGTGGTATATCCCAAGCCCTAGAACTCTCTAAATATAGTTAATCTCCCCCTAGCTCTAGTTGACTTGAACTAGCACTTGTTACATAAAACCAAACCAATTTCGACCTCATTTAGCTTATTTATGCGGTAGTATTTCGGTGGTTGATTCAACGCCTCTCTTGGGTTCGACCCTTTATTACCCTTGCTATTAGCTAGTGAGACCAAGATAGGACTTTATCTTTGGTAGGCTCGACGACGGCCTATCAAATTTTGGCGCCGTTGCCGGGGAGGCAAAGTCACATTGAATGTATTATTGCTGAATGAGTCTAAGTGTGTATATTTGTATCATAATTTTTCTTATTTATTTTTGTATATTTGTGTTTTCAACTTGTGATAGTCATTGCTAACGTTTTTCTTAGCTTTGTTTGACCTTGCATGACACGGAAGAGTAAGCAATCACCGCTTATTCCCGTTGATCTAGAGTTAAATAGGACTTTGAGAAACGTGAGGAGACTTTTGCAAGGCACCCCCGAGTTCTCTATTGTATATTCGGATTCCGATCCGGAGGAAATCTTTGCAACCAACGAAGAAGATAACATGGGTGACAACGATCCTCCTCCACCATTGTTACGGGATTATGACCACCCCAATGCCTTCACACTTCGGAGTGGCATACGTCTCCCTACTACGAATGCAAATAATTTTGAGCTTTCGCCTCAACTCCTCCGTATGATACAAAGTGATCAATTTGGTGGGAGTTATCATGAGTGTCCTTTTGCTCATTTGGACGACTTTCTCGAATTGTGCACAACCATCAAGCAAAAAAACATTGCGGAAGAGTTCATCCGTATGCACATGTTTCAATTCTCCCTCCGTGACAAAGCAAAGCATTGGTTGAGAACGGTAGAAGAGGGATCATTGACCACATGGGATGAAGTTACTAGAACTTTCCTTGGAAAGTATTGTCCACCCGAAAAGACCGCCGAACTAAGAAGGAAAATCACCAATTTCAACCAAGAGATTGATGAAACCTTAAGTGAAGCTTGGGAGCGTTTCAAGGACTACACTAGAAAATGCCCACACCATGGTTTCACGTCATGGATCATTGTTCAAAGCTTTTATGATGGTCTTACTCCTACTTCAAGGGCCAACCTTGATAACGGGGCCGGTGGTAGTCTTAAAAAGCTATCGGTGGATGATGCATACAAGATGATTGAAGAAGTGGAAAAGCACTATGCATACGGAGGTGATAGACGGCAACCTCAAGCAAAGAAGGGCGGAATCCACGACCTTAGTGCAATAGACCTTATTGCATCAAAGTTTGACATGCTAGCTCACAAGCTAGATCAAGCCACCCTTACATCTCCAAGCTCTTCTTCACAACAAGTCATGTCTTGTGAAACTTGTGGAGGAAATGATCACTTGTCCTCCTATTGCAACTCAACTAACCAAGAACAAGCTGCGGCTATTGGGCAAAGAAACGATCAATACTCTCAACCCTACAATCAAGGTTGGAAACCCCAACAAAACACGGGTTGGAAACAACAAAATCAAGGCCCTCCTCAAAACCAATACAATCAATCTCATCCACAAAACCAACAAGCTCCTTACCGTCACCCTAACCAAAGGGACCAAAACCAACAAAGGCAACAATATAACCAACCCGCTCCTCCACCTCCTCAAAAATCTAGCCTTGAAGCCGCACTTGAAACCTTCATTACACAACAAGGAAAAAGCAATGCGGATATGCAAGCGAACATCCAACAACTTCAAGCACACAACAAGATAATTGAGAATCAATTGGCTCAAATTGCGCAACAAGTTGGAAGTTCATCCTCCAATCCTAGTGGTCACTTCCCAAGCTCAACGGTTTTGAAACCAAAGGAGCAAGCTAAGGCCATTACTTTGAGATCGGGGAGAGGTTATGAAGGGCCGGTTATGAGTGAAGAGGAGCCACAAAAGAGAGATGAGGGAGTTGTGGTAAGAAATGAGGATGAGTTTGAAAATGAGATAGTTGATGTTGAGAGAAAGGAGCCACAAAGTAAGAATGAGGGAGATGAGGAAAAGGTAGAAAAACCCCCTATGAAAGTATACAAGCCTCCCATTCCATTCCCTCATAGGATTGTTGAAAAGAAATTGAATGAAAAGTTTTCAAACTTTCTTGAAGTCATGAGAGGACTTCAATTGAATATCCCCTTTCTTCATGCTATGTCACAAATGCCTACATATGCAAAATTTTTGAAGGATCTTTTATCCAACAAGAGTAGGCTTGAAGAGAGTGCAACCATCTCCCTTCCTAAGGAGGTGAGTGCAATCATTCAAAACAAGCTCCCTCAAAAGCTTAGTGACCCCGGTAGCTATGCAATACCGGTGAAGATTGGAGACTTAGAGGCTATGGATGCTTTATGTGATCTTGGGGCAAGTGTGAGTTTGATGCCCTATTCTATTGCTAAGAGTTTGAAAGTGGGAGACTTGAAGCCAACAAGAATGTCCTTACAATTGGCCGACCGCACGGTTAGGCTACCTTTGGAAATTCTTGAAGATGTACCGGTTCAAGTTGGAAGAGTATTTGTGCCATGTGATTTTGTGGTAATGGAAATGGAAGAAGATACTACGGTGCCCCTAATCTTGGGAAGACTGTTTTTGAACACCGCGGGTGTTGTGATTGATATGAAGCAAGGAAGATTGACCTTGAATGTGGGAGATGAGAAAATATCATTTTCATTTCCACAAACATTGAAAAAGCCATTGTATGATGAAGTTCATAGAGTTGATACATTGGAAAGGGACTTAGAGAAGTTCCAAGAAAATTTGCTTGAAGGAGATCCTTTACAAGCTATCCTAACGGGAGGCTTAGTTGAGGAAGGTGAAGAAACGAGGGGGTATGATCTTTTGCTCAACCAACCTTTGCTCCACAACGAAAAGAAAGTGGAAGTGCTTAATGTGGAGGTAAAAGAGGATTGGACTACGCCTCCTCACAAGGTTGAACTTAAACCCCTTCCTCCTTTACTTAAATATTCTTTTCTTGATGATAGTGAGAATTATCCCGTTATTGTCAATGCTAAACTTGATGATACCTCTCTTGGGAAACTCCTAATTGTTTTAAAGGAGTATAGAGGCGTCATTGGGTACAAAATTGATGACATTAAGGGGATAAGTCCTACTATATGCATGCATAAGATTTTACTTGATGATGATCATGCTTCCTCGATTGAGCACCAAAGAAGGCTCAATCCAAACATGAAGGAAGTTGTGAAAAAAGAAGTTTTAAAACTTCTTGAAGCGGGCATAATCTACCCTATCTCCGATAGTAAGTGGGTTAGCCCGGTTCAAGTTGTGCCTAAAAAAGGAGGCATGACCATCATCAAGAATGATAAGGGTGAGACCATTTCTACGAGGTCGGTCACCGGGTGGAGGATGTGTATTGATTATCGAAAATTGAATAAGTCCACCCAGAAAGACCACTTCCCACTCCCCTTCATCGATCAAATATTGGAAAGACTAGCATCACATAGTCATTATTGTTTCTTGGATGGATACTCGGGATTCTTCCAAATCCCAATCCAACCCGAGGATCAAGAGAAGACTACATTCACATGCCCTTTTGGCAACTTTGCTTATCGAAGGATGCCATTTGGACTTTGTAATGCACCTTCCACATTCCAAAGGTGTATGATGTCTATTTTTTCCGACATGCTTGAATCATCAATTGAAGTATTCATGGATGACTTTTCTGTTTTTGGTTCATCTTTTGACATTTGCCTTTCAAATTTGATTAAAGTATTGAAAAGATGTCAAGATGTGAACTTAGTTTTGAATTGGGAAAAATGTCATTTCATGGTAGAGGAAGGAATTGTTCTTGGTCATGTAATTTCTAGTAGGGGCATTGAAGTAGATCGTGCCAAAATTGAGGTCATTGAGCGCCTCCCACCCCCTACAAATGTGAAGGGGATAAGGAGCTTTCTTGGACACGCGGGTTTTTACCGCTGGTTCATAAAGGATTTTTCAAAAATCGCAAAGCCGCTTACTCAATTGTTGGTAAAGGATGCCCCTTTTGTGTTTACTAATGATTGTTTGCTAGCATTTGATAGGTTGAAGGAGGCATTGATTTCGGCTCCTATCATTCAACCCCCTAATTGGGAGTTTCCTTTTGAGCTTATGTGTGATGCATCGGATTTTGCCATTGGGTCCGTTCTTGGACAAAGGAAGGATAAGAAGCTCCATGCTATCTACTACACTAGCAAAACTTTGGATGATGCACAAAGGAATTACACAACCACGGAAAAGTAGCCATTGTTCATGCAATTGAGAAGTTTAGGTCATACTTGTTGGGATCTAAAGTCATAGTCTTCACCGACCATGCGGCCTTGAAGTACCTCTTGTCCAAGAAGGAACCAAAGCCAAGGTTAATACGGTGGGTCTTGCTCTTACAAGACTATGACATTGAGATTAGGGACAAGAAGGGTGCCGAAAATGTGGTGGCCGATCATCTTTCACGGTTGCTTATCCTTGTAGGTGATCTTGATAACTTGCCAATCGACGATTCATTCCCGGATGATCAACTATTTGCTATTGTAGGGAATAATTTCAAGCCTTAAAATCCCACTAGCTCGAACCCCACTGTGATCATACACTAAAGTACGGTGGCGTCCAAAAGGGAAGAAGATAGAGCAAAAGAGTCGCCAACAAGTTTTTAAGGAACTTGTAAACCGTTCACGAGGTGAAGGTTACACTCCTTAACGATCCAAGATATCGTCAACTCCATAAGGTCATGAACCAAATAAGGGTTCGAGGATGATGGTACAAATCCAACCTAAAAGAGATTGAACCTGCCCTAATAATAGGCCTCTACTTTATTCTTCTCGTATTCATGTGCACTTTCTGATTAACATACAATCAATAGGATTAACCCTAAACCTGTTTAATCTATGTTGGTTGAATATTAATGCACAAACAAATCTATTATTGGCGATCACTTGAATTATAATCACAATTAACCTAACAAGATTATTAATATCTTATTAAGTGTGATTGCAAGTACCGATTCCCTTTAACATGCAATAAAAGGTGATCAAGCAATAACAACATAAAATAATACATATCAAGAATCATAATAAATAATCAACATCATTAATAATAATCATGTTAAAGCATAGCAAGATCCTAGGCATGATACTAACAAGATTAATAACAAATCCTAGCATGTCACTAAGCAATAACAATCAAATCTTTAGCCCTAACATGATACTAACATGAATAAATATTAGGAAGAGAATAAAAGGCATCGCAACAATCATATTTAATATTAAAGTTACCCTAGACATGATACTAGGAATCATAATAACAATATAAACATGATTTCTACATCATAATATCAATTAATCAAATAAGTACTTACTTGGATGCCTCGTACCTCTTTCTAATAACAAAATACACACGTTAGTAACTTCAAGGAAAATAATAAACAAAACAATGCAATTAAATTAAATAATTGAAAGAGAGATTTGGGACCAAACCCTCAGAAATTAAAACCTTTCACGTCTAGGGCGAAGGCAACTTCGAATATGGCTAGGTGTTTCTAGATCTTGTGAATGCGGAATTATGTATTAGAGCAAGAAAGAAAAGAAAGAATGAATGAATTAATATTATTGAAAATTGATGAATGAAAGATGTAGATGAAAAGAATTGATGAACGATTTGTGAATGAAGAGAGTTGATTATTGGCAATTGATAGATGTAGATGATGATTGAAAACGGATTTTTTGATATGATATTTATAGAGAAAATCATCCAAAAAGATAATTTATCAAAACAGAGTCTGAAGATCGCAAAACCACCTTGGCGCCAGCCCTAGGTCATTGGCGCCAGGACCAGTGGCTAGCGCCAGGCGCCAATGGCTGGTGTCTGGTGCCAATCCTGATTCCAGGCGCCAAGGCTTGGGGTTGGACGCCAAACCGGATTTTAACGCGTTTTCGAAAATCTGATAATTTTCCCGTACTGGAAGATAAAATAATATAATTTCAGCCGAAAATGCTATTTGATCTTGATTAAAACTCTGAAGAATCCTAATTGAATTAAGAATGATAAGACCTTCTAGAATGTTCTAGAAGACCAAAACCATTCCTAATTACATTAGGAATTATAAATCATATTAGGCCCTCCCCTAGATCATTGGGCCGTACTTAAAGCTCAAACCAGGCCCAGTTTAGTAAATTGGCCATAAATTCCTCAATATTCCTCGGAATTGGGCTTATTATATATCGTTGGAAAGGTCTTTGCAAGCCCCATCCAACTACACCACTATTGGACCCATATCATGGACCAACCAAACTGGATTGGCTGTTTTCTTAAAATAAAGTTTTCAAAAACAGAGAGAAGAGAAAAGAAATAAAACTTTCCGCAACACTAGACCTTTCCACACTTCGCTTCATTCGATTATGATTCAACGTGAAAGGTAATCATCACCGGGTTTGGTTTTGGGGAGACACAAATGGGTGTCTACAGCTATTCTCCAAGCACCGGCACCATGGTTTACGAACATTGCAAACTACTTGTCTTGCTCTATTCTTCCTCCCGACCTCTCCTATCAACAAAAAAGGAAGTTTCTTCATGATGTTTGCCAATACTTTTGGGACGACCCCTTGCTCTTCAAACAAGGTGTTGATGGCCTTTTTAGAAGGTGTGTCCCGGATAATGAAATTGAAGATGTTATCACAATGTGTCACTCCTCACCTTGTGGATGACATATGAGTGCCAACAAGACCTTGGCGAAAATATTGCAATGCGGTTTCTTTTGGCCAACAATGTTCAAGGATGTGTGGGGTGTGGTGAAAGCTTGTGACCGGTGTCAAAGAACCGGTAATATTTCAAAAAGAAATGAAATGCCTTTGAACAACATCCTTGAACTTGAAATTTTTGATGTATGGGGCATCGATTTTATGGGGCCTTTCCCGAGCTCTTTTGGGAACAAGTTCATTATAGTGGCCGTCGATTACGTATCAAAGTGGGTGGAAGCAGTTGCATCTCCTACTAATGATGCTAAGGTTGTGGTCAAGCTCTTCAAAAGAGTAATTTTCCCAAGGTTTGGAGTGCCCCGGGCTGTGATTAGTGATGGAGGTTCACACTTTGCAAAGCGATCCTTTCAAGCTCTCCTTGAGAAATATGGTGTGAGGCACAAGGTGTCATTAGCTTACCACCCCCAAACAAGTGGTCAAGCTGAAATTTCAAACCGGGAGGTAAAAATGATCCTTGAGAAAACGGTGGATAGGTTTAGAAAAGATTGGTCTACAAAGCTTGATGATGCTCTATGGGCCTATCGCACCGCGTTCAAAACTCCTATTGGCACCACACCATACAAGCTTGTTTATGGGAAGTCATGCCACTTGCCGGTAGAACTTGAGCATCGGGCTCATTGGGCTATCAAAACATTAAATTTCGACCTTCAAAGCGCCGGTGAGAAGAGGTTTCTTGACCTCCACGCCTTGGAAGAATTAAGAATGGATGCATATGAGAGTGCAAGGATTTACAAAGAAAAGACCAAGGCTTGGCATGACAAGCATATTAGCAAAAGGGAGTTTAAGGAAGGTGATAAGGTCTTACTTTTCAATTCCCGGTTGAAGTTGTTTCCGGGTAAGCTTAAGTCAAGATGGAGTGGACCTTTCACCGTTAAGAAGGTGTTTCCATATGGAGCGATAGAAATCTCAAATAACAATGGTGAACCATTCAAAGTGAATGGCCAAAGGCTTAAGGCATACTTTGACGGTTTTGTGCATGAGGAAGCCAAGGTTGTTCACCTTGATGAGTTTGATGTTCCCTACTCTCATTGATCTCGCAATGTCGTCAAGCTAGTGACGTTAAAAGAGCGCTTCCGGGAGGCAACCCGAGTTTCTCAACTCTCTCTCTCTCTCACACAAACTATTATTTAATTTCCATCACTCTTACTATTACTAACTTTTCTCTCAAATGTCTTTTGTAGGTGTTGATGAAAAGAAAAGTAAGAAAAGGTTTTTGTGGAAGTGATGTAGTAGATAATAATAATAATAATATTAATGGTAATGATAATAATTCTATTATTATTATGCCTTACTATTACTATTTTTCCAAAAAAAAAAAAAAAAAAAAAGAGAAGGATCGTGCAGCATTAGGTCTGCACGGACGTGCAGAGTATCGCACGTCCGTGCAGAGGCAGTCAGAAGCAATCAGAAACTTTGAATTAAATTTCTCCAGATTGGCACGGACGCGCAAATTTAAGCACGTCCATGCAAGGTGGCTAAGCACGCCCTTGCCAAGTCCTGCACGTCCGTGCTGAACAAGTCAATATGTTATCTAAGTTTCTGCCAGAGGCTGCACGTCCGTGCCAAATTACGCACGTCCGTGCCGAATTCTGCACGTCCGTGCCAAGCAAATCAGTATCCTATTGACGCTTCTGTCTAAGGCTGCACGTCCGTGCCAATTGTTGCACGTCCGTGCCGCCCCAAAAAAACCTGGCAGCAGCACGGTTATAACGAAAAAAAAAAATCACTCACTTTCATTTCTCCTCTCACGTTTCTCACTCCTCCTCTCTCTAAAACTCTTATTTCCTCTTTCAAAACCCACACAATCCTCAAGTTCTCACCCAAATTCAACAATTTTCTTCAAAATCTTCACTCCATTTCAACATTTTCACAATCTACTACTCCTTTTCTTACATGCAAACCCAAAAATCACCCAAAATACTCAAACCCTAACCTTGAAAAATCAATTTGGGGGTTTTCTTTGGAGTTAAAATTCAAGAAAATTGGTTGAAGGAGTAAGTTCAAGTAAGCAAAAGGAGGGTTAGAAAGGTTCAATTGCGGGTTTTACACCCACGATAAGCTCGGTATAATCGTTCCTCCCTTTCACTAATTTCATGTTTAATTTCTTGAATTTTTGCATGAAATTGCTTGAGAAAGTTTATTTGAATTGGTTGTGAGTGATTGATAGTTGATAATTGAAAAGAATTATTGAGTTTGAATGAATTTTGGTGTGTTTTGAGAATTGGATTTTTTTTTTAAGAGAGGTTAAAAAATTGATTTTATGAAGGAAGAGCATGCTTGTTTAGGTGGATTGTTGTGTTGGTTTGTTTGGTAATGTTGCATGAAATCGATATAAAATTGTTGTAGATGCATTATTGAAGTGGTCTTTGTTGCTTGGTGATTTGCTTGTTTAAGGTGGGAGACTTAGAACTTGACTTGATTGTGTTGTGTCCATTGGCCTTGTTTGAGCTTTGGTTGGTCGATTTGCGGACTTAGTCTCTTTGTGTGGTTGCGAGGTGATTATTTTGTCTTGGTTTGTTTGATTGCATTACATCAAGACCGACCATGTCTAGAAGAAATCGACCTAGAAACACGGATGCTAGGTACCGCAACCCCTCTCCTCCTCCTCCCGTTGATCCACCACAAGTGGACACCATGGGAATCGTGTTCAATGACCCAACATTCTTGAATAACTATATAAGAATAAGTAGGAGGAGAGTTCGACCTACAAAGTTCTATGACGAGAGTGTTGCCGAGGCCTTAGGGGTAGGGGACGATGTTAGGATGCTTTTTGAGGGCTGTGGCTTAGGAAATTGGCTAGATTTAAGCGCCCCGACCTACAAAAGGTTGACACTTGAATTCCTCTCCACCCTTCAAGTGCAACGAGACAACAATAGATCCCCCCGCCGCCTTACCTTCCAACTCATGAACACCCAACACAACTTGAATAAAAAGAGGGTGAACCAAACTTTTGGGTGGCCAATTAACGACACCATAGGACCAAAGGATAGCCCCCCCCCCCCCCCCGTAACTATTGTGCGGGTGAGTTTTGGAGGAAGATCACCGGCCTATTCGACTACAACCCTAGGACTGATAAAGCTACGACCATAATCCACCCCGCCTTTAGGATGTCACAGCGCACCATAGCGAACACGACGTTCGCTAGAGGTGATAGTTCGGGTGTAGTGTCCACTAGGGAGCTTCACTTCCTATGGCACTTGAGCGAGGGTAGTACGGCCCTAGATGTAGGGGCTTGGTTTGTCGATTACCTAGAGGATGTTGCCACTGGGTCCGGCAACATCACCATAGGTGGAATGATCACTATTATTGCTTCTGCTCTTAACCTTGATTTTAGATGAGCAGGTTTGCCCAGGGCCGATGTAGCTAGACATGCAGTCGCTTCGAACCATGAGATGGGTTGCGGATGTGGAAGGGCCACATCCTTACTTGTGGCACGTGAGTGGCCGCCCCTATGCCTACCTCCCCGATCCGGAGCGGACCTACATCTACGACGAGAGCAACTGGGTCTTCGAGAGGGACCACCCTTGGATTCCCGGTGATGATGAAGAAGAGCAAGAGCAAGAACAACCACAACAGCAAGAACCACATCAACAACATTTCCAGCAACAATTCCAACAACAACAACAATATGAGCACCAACAAGGGTACCAAGAAGGGTACCAAGGTCAAGGAATGGGTGAAGGCAACCCACCCCTTTCATTTGAGCAACAAATGCAGATGATGAATGTCGGGTTCAACCGCATGTCCACGGAGTTCGAGACTATGAGAAAATCTCACGAAGACATGAGGTCCTCCTACGACAATATGAGGACAAGCTTTGAGGATCTTCGATCGGAATTGGGTGAATTCCGGAACGTCTACCGACATTGGTACTCCGGGGGATCAAGCTCCCAAGGAGGCCCGAGCTAATGAGTTAGTTCTCTTCTTTCCCCTTCTTGTGCTTTAATTGTTTTAACATTGGGGACAATGTTTATGATAGCTTGGGGGGGAGTCTTTCTCTTTGGTTCATATGTTGGTTCTTGTATGTCCTTGTTGGTATAAACCTCGCATGTTGTTTGTTCCTTCCCCTAGCATCCAACCCTAAACATCCAAATTTGCGCCCTTTGAAATCCAACACCCTAAATCCAAATCTCTTAATATGTGAATACTTCTCTTCTCTTCTCTCTTTATTTTTTTTTAGATGTACAGTTGTGCTTCAAATTTCTTTTTTATGATTATCTTAGTTTTCTTAACTTTTTTTTTTATCTATTCTTGCTTTCTAGTAACTCTCAAAAAAAAAAAAAAGCCCTTGGATGAGACTCAAATGACGATGCTTATATGATTTGCTTGCTTGACTCTTGAGTGATGAGTAAAATTTCTTTTAGAAGGGTGTGTGCAAGAGTTGGGGTCATTTAAAGGCTTATTAATCTTGATTGCATTAGAGTATATGAAATGAAAACCGATGAATGCTCAATTGCACGTCTAGTATAGGATATTGTCAAATTTGCCCAAAGTAGGATATGTTTGAATCGAATTGCGGTCCCTTGTGCCCTTGATGTTCCTCCCCACCTCCCCCTAAATGAAACTCTATTAGGAAATTGGTTCTATTTGTATCTTGTGAAATAAGTGGCATAATAAGCCACATGTATCGAATAAAAGAAAGAGCCGCTCACAGTTAAAAGAGGCGAGGGCAATGAATGTTACAAAAAAAAAAAAAAAAAAAAAGAAAAGAAAAGAAAAGAAAAAAAAAATAGAAAAAGGAAAGGAGATCAAAAACTCCTCCAAATTTCTCAAAGTTTTCACCTTTTCTTCTCTAGAGGTCAAATTGTGGATGCCTCCCACACATCGTCTATTTTGATGTTTCTTGTGTAAATTTCCGAGTTAGAGTGTAGTTAAAGGGGATTGGGGGTGCATTTTGGGATGTGGACTTGCATTTTGAGATTTTATAACCGAAAGAGGGCTTCTTGCAACTTTGGAATATCTAGACGTGCTCTAATGAACTAGTAAAAGGTATAAGGAAGTATCCTAGTGCAATCTTGCTTATTTCTCCTCTCTACCCCCAACTCATGTGTACATTAGTATGATCGGTAATTCTTGAAAGTCGCTCACTTGTCTTGCTTGTGATTTATATCCCGGTGAGTTGACTTGGGCAATAAAAACATTGGTTTTGGTGTGTATTGATCACCTTGATGATGATGATTTGTTATGAAAATTTTGGCATGGTTTGTGTGAGTTGTGGGTTAAGCTCAAGGGAAACCCTCACGAGATAAAAAATCGTCCTCTTAGGCGACTTAGGGGTTCAAATTGCTTTTCACTTGTGCTAAAAGTGTTTATGGTTCTTGCCATGCGGATTTGTGTTTGTGTTTTCTCCTTAAGTATCTTTTCTTGGTTTGATCATTAGCAAGTAATATTCCTTCTTGATTTGACATGTTTGTTTTGCTCGAGGACTAGCAAAAGCTTAGCTTGGGGGGATTTGATAACTTGTTATTTGATACGATTTCAGAGTGATTTCGAACCTTGTTTACTTGGTATATTGGCATTTTGGTTCACTTTTACTCTATTTTTGTTCAACTTTTGTGTATCCCTTGCTTCACGGGTTGTTAGTGTTTTTGTTAGGTTTTTAGGTTCAAAGGCGACCATTTGAGGCATTTGGATGATAAACCGAGGTTAGAAGCCGAAAAAATGGAGCAAAACCGAAGAAAAGTGAAGATAAAGGCCTTAGAGAGTCTGCACGGACGTGCAAAGTATGGCACGTCTGTGCAGAAGTGTTCCAGCACGACCAGAAGCTACTGCCTACTGTTTTCAAGGCCTGCACGTCCGTGCAGAACTCAGCACGCCCGTGCAGGTTATTCAGCACGTCCGTGCATGATCCTGCACGTCCGTGCAGGTTGCTCAGCCAAAACTGATCCTTCTGCCTCCCAGGTGCACGCCCGTGCCAATATTGGCACGTCCGTGCAGGATGCCCTGACTAAAACAGTACCTTATGCCTCCCAGGTGCACGCCCGTGCCAATCTCAGCACGTCCGTGCAGGTATAGCTGCACGTCCGTGCCAACCTCAGCACTTCCGTGCTGACCTGTAGTCGTGCCCGACTCTTGTTTTCTCCGTCCTTTTTATTTGGGGGTCTTTATAAATAACCTGGGAAGCTCATTTGTACGGGGGGGGGGGGGCGAAGTTTTTAGTGCCTCCTCTTAGTTTGCAATTGTAGAAACACAAATATTCTCAAATCATTAGCTAGATTATAATTATTAGCTTGGAAATTTGATTCTCAATCATTGTAGAAGACAAGTCCCACCATTGATATTCAAGTTGAAGCTTCTAGTAACATTTTCTCACTCTTCTCTTCCATTTTAATTGCTTTGATTGTTAATCATCTTGCTTAATTCTTGTATGCTTAGATTGTTATTTAGCTTAATCCTTGGTTAATTCTTGTTCATGAGTTACTTGAAATCTTTAATTGCTTTAATCTCCATGGATTGTGAGTAGTCTAATTTTCTAGGGTTTGGGTAAAACCCTCAATGTAGTCACTAGTTACTTGTTGCATGCGTTAATTTGGTAATTGTTAGGTGTTAATTAGTTGAGCTTAAGTGGTTTAATTGCTTAGTTCTTGTATATGGCCATTGCTAGAACTATTATCTAAACTTTCTCAACGAAGGATCGAGAGATGAACTTGAGTTATCTCCCTTATGCTTAATTGACTTGAAATACCATGAGAATAGGAATTTCCAGTCAAGGGAATGTTTTTGTCATCGTGATTATGCTTTAATACTTGTTTTATGCTTTGTAACCACGAGAGTAGGTTGTATTCATAATTCGAGTAATCCCTCTAGCTTGAGAGAGTAGTTGGGTGCTTCAGATGACTTCCCCTATATCATCCCCTAATTACCATTGTTTTCTACTTGCTAATTGTGATTTGTGACGAAATTGAGTGGTATATCCCAAGCCCTAGAACTCTCTAAATATAGTTAATCTCCCCCTAGTTCTAGTTGACTTGAACTAGCACTTGTTACATAAAACCAAACCAATTTCGACCTCATTTAGCTTATTTATGCGGTAGTATTTCGGTGGTTGATTCAACGCCTCTCTTGGGTTCGACCCTTTCTTACCCTTGCTATTAGCTAGTGAGACCAAGATAGGACTTTATCTTTGGTAGGCTCGACGACGGCCTATCATGTATCCATCCTATTTGTCTTTAAACGACCAATTTAATGGTTTGCAACTTGCACCGATTTCATTAAATCAAGCTTACCACGAGCATTTATGACAACATATAATATTCATAAATGGTTCTAAACGGCATTATATGAACCTGAGATGTATCCCCTAAAATCTCAATACTTTGCGACATGGGCTCCGAAACTTCCAAAATTTCTCAAAAAGCGTGGACATTAACCTTTAATTTTTGAAAAATTTGACTTTTTTTTCGCTGAGAATAAAAATTGCCGAAATGTTTATCATGGTCCTTAATATCCTCCGGGAGTCCAATTGGGTGGAACCATCCAATTTGCCTTTAAATGGCCAATTTACCGGTTTACAACTTGTACCGATGTACCGGTTTACAACGGCCAATTTAATGAACTTGCACTGAACCCGACTTGAACCGAAATTGACCCAAACCCGTTTTAACCCGTCAAAACCCGAATTTAACCCGACTCGAATTTAACTCGACTCGTTCCTAAACTGACTCGAATTTAACTCAACTTGTTACAAACCCGACCCAAAATCAACCCGGCTTGTTATTAACTTGACCTAAATTAAACCGAATATAACCTGACTTGGAAGTGACCCGACCTGATTGTAACCTGCAAATTATTGACTTGAACATAACTCGACTTGAATCCGAGAATGACCCAACTTGGAAATGACACCACCTCATTATAACCAGCAAATTATTGACTTGAACCGAACCCGACTTGAACCTGAGAATGACCCGACTTGAAAATGACCCGACCTGATTATAATATGCAAATTATTGACTTGAACCGAACGCGACTCAAACCCGATAATAACCCGACCTGATTCTAACCCGCAAATTATTGACTTGAACCGAACCCGACTCGATCTGAGAATTACCCTAACCCGTTTTAACCCGTGAAAACTAGAATTAAACCCGACCTATTATTCACCTGACCCGAATGTAACCCAACCTGTTATTAACCCGACCTAAACCCAATCCAAACCCGATAAGAAGTAGGACCCGACGTGACCCGACTCAAGCATGACCCAACCCAAACCCGACCCGCATAGGTTATGGAATTAATCCGAATTGACCTGACCCGAGTTGACTCGACCCACTCTTACCTGACCCAAATTCAACCCGTTTACCCGAGTTGACAGCTCTAATTAAAACTCATGGCAAGGATTGTAATCTTTCCACGTGTTGCCAATCTTGCCACGTGTAGCCATGTCACCTATATTAATTACATATGTTTGCTCACAAAAATTTATTATTTGTTAGTATTAATATATGAACTCATAAGCCGTAACCTTCATATTAATTAAAATTGAACTTTGATCCAATGACACATCTTATATGATAATAAAGTTGTATTATAAAAACAGTTATTTATGTTCATAATTAAATTCTAAAATTATGATTGTGAACTTATGTGTGGATATTTTAACAATAATATGATTACAAATTTATTTCGTTTCTTTCAGTTACTCAACAATAATGCATATAGGTGTTAATTAAAATATGTAACTCAAAAATGCATAACAATTTTACATGTTTTTTTCTTTTTACCACAAAATATAATTAATCAAAGGAATTTATTAATTATGACAGTAAAATCCCTTAAACAGTTACAACAAAATGATACAATATAACATTTAGATTACTTTATGCTAAATAATTAATTTTGATGTACAAATACATTTACAAAATTTAACAAATGATATTATTTTTATAAACCATCAATATATTTCACTTTATTTTGTTGTACTTTTTAATATACAAGCAATGACTCGGGGCATCATCCGACGTCCGGGCCAAAAACTAGTTTATTTACATAAATGTCAAGATTTTTTTTTTTTAAAATATTAAAAGGAACTCCTAATTCTTAAATGATCAGTATTAAAGAGTAGCCCAACTGGATATATATACAAGTATACAAGATATGGGGAGAGAAGAGGAATAACAAATTCTCTCCTTTAAGTACAATTATTATACAAGTATTAATTTTTTAATTTGAATCATGAAATTTGGCTAGAGGATATGGTAACATATTATTCTAAACTTAGAATCCAATCAAAAGTTTATTTTTATGTTAACTTACGCCAATATCCAAGAGTTGGGGTTACGCAAGCCATGGTGACCTTCGTGCCTGGAATTTATTCTTACTCGGAAGTGAATGGGAGAAAAAAAGGAAAATCATTTAGTCATAAAATCACTTCGGGATTTTATCCTAAAATGATTTAAACTTATTAATATCGAGCAATATGGAAACTTGTTAATAAATTAACAAACTTATTTCGATGTAGTATTTTTACCATGTATCATCTACCAAATAGGCCGTTAAAACCCTTCTCAAAGGGTTGCTAAGATGAGATATCATATTGATTTATTCATAAAATCCATCATTAATTAACAAGGTTTCATCAAAAGTCCAATCAAATAAAATCTAAAGATTTGACGCCTTAAATTGAAAGACCAATATTGGAACTTCCAACACTTGCCAACTTTATCCTTTGTTTGTTAGTCATGTGAAAGAGATGGATGGTTGAGAATTTGAGATGCAATAATAAAAATTTAAACCGAAATTTCCAAATTTATAAATACTGTCAAAAGGAAAGTTCACAGAAACTCCATTGCCAAAGAGATGATGATATTCCCATTAACCAATTGCCAATACATTTCATGATGCTTACGTTTTAACCAATAAAAATTCCAAAGTCATCTGTCCCACTAAATGCTGCTGCACCTTCCTAGAAACCTGTTAATTCTGTACTCTTCATATTCAACCTGTACGTACACAGTTACAACCAAAGCTATATATAATAATCTCTGAAAAAGTCATTGTTTTAAGTATTCCTATTTCTCCAAATTCAAATATTGCTGTATTTGCTCCAAGAGAATGGAAAACTGTAAGAATGGATCTAAGGATGTCACTGAGTATGAGGATCTCTTACCAGTGATGGCTGACAAGCTTGATGTCGAGGCGTTTGTATCGGAGTTGTGTGGAGGGTTTAGGCTGTTGGCAGACCCGGAGAAAAGGATGATCACGTCTGACAGCTTGAGGAGGAACTCGGCGCTTCTTGGAATGGGGGAGATGAGTAGGGAGGATGCAGAAGCCATGGTCAGAGAAGGCGATCTTGATAGGGATGGAATGCTCAACGAGAAAGAATTTTGCATTCTGATGGTAAGGCTAAGCCCTGGGATGATGGAAGACGCAGAAATGTGGCTTGACAAAGCACTTGAAGAGGAGCTTCGATCACCCTCAGCTTAGATTAGTGACCTCAGATCAGTTTTATGTAGGTAACATTGTATTACATGCATGAATAACATTTTGTGAATGAATTATCTATTTGTAGTTTACAAATTTTCATCCAAAGATAATCTCAGAATCAACATTGCTTTTGTTGGCTGTTGAGTATTTTATGGTAGAAGTTTGCGCAAAAATTGTTGCGAATTGCAAATGGTGGCATTGAGTATAACAGTATCCGGTAAGGCGAAATCTAATATATTTGACGTAGAAAAAAAAAAAACCATGATATTTCACATAAATATTTGCCAAAGCCTTGAAGTTTCGCAGAGAAATAGACCAAATCCATTAATGATTCACAAAGATGTAGACTAAAGTCATTGATGTTTCAATCCACAGAAGATATATTACAGGATTCTAAACGAGAGCATAACAGTCGACAAGTGCGCTTCAAAATTCTAAATTCCTCGAACTAAATACATCTCAAGTTCTTAGAGAACAATAACCTAGTACTTCCACTGTTCCACATCCTACATGATGAAGTGCTTGAAGCTTCAAGTTCTTGACCTCCGAACTGGTGAACGGCTGTGATAAGAATACAAAGATGATCAGTAAACCATTCATCTTGTTAAAAACTTGGTTAACAATCAAAAGACAATTCACCTTGATAAAAACTTGTGAACAATTAGGCACTTCACATTAATAAAAACTTGAGTAAACCGTGAAAGACCTACCTGCGGTACCGAATATAATCAGGACTACGACGCCTCTCATAAGCTGGACCATCATATCGATCATAAACAGGGCTACGAGGTCGACCATAGTCAGGACTTGGCCTACTGCGACGAAAATGTGGACTTGGGGAGCGCTGCAGAGGGCTCCGGCCATAACCTCTTGGACTGCGAAGCCTGTCATCTCTCTCATCATCATCGCGGAGGGCATATTCAACTGAGATTACCCTGTCCAACAGCTTGCTGCAAAGTTGACGATTAAGCATGATATTGATGGCTAGTACAGTAGTACAAATCGGATGATCAACTTAAGTAAAAAGAAATCTTAATAACCTCATGTTGGTGTGCTCAAGAGCCTTAGTAGCATCTTCCTGAATTTCAAACTGCACAAATGCAAAGTTCCGCCGAATTCGGACGCTCAAAATCTTCCCATAAGGTTCAAAGTGTCTCTCTAGATCCCGATCACGTGTTCTTACTGGATCAAAGTTTATGACAAATAAGGTCTTAGTGACTCTTCCTCCCTTGGATCCATCACGGGCCTTACCCCTTTCACCCTGCAGCAATAAATTGCAAGCCACATCATAAACATCCCTATACTACTACAAGGAAATCAATTCACATCCCCCATTATTGGAGTATCTACTCTATCTAGTTAAATGGAGAACAGGCAAAGTTTTTGTCCAGCAGAAAAAAAGAGCATCTGTCAAAAGAGTAGAACAAAAAATAGGGAAATTTCAGGAACATACGAGACAGAAATGACATAGTATACCAAATCAATAGAGAGTAAGATACTCAGATTTGCAATACCAAATTACTTTTCTGAGGTCAATAATAATAGTTACTAAAAAAAGGTACTTCAACAAGGGAAATGTGCATGCAAAACAATAACATACCTTGGCCCACTCCACTGACAACCTGCGCTTGTCACGGCCGAACGGAACATTGTCAAGAGCACGAATGGCATCATCCGCATCGCGTTCATTATCGAAGTAAACAAAAGCAAACCCTGCATAAAGAAAAAATAGTAAGCAGAAGAGCTAACAAGCTGTTGGTTGGCACTACAGCTATGACATAGGAGTTACTTCAGCCAAATGATGATTTTTTTGCCAGGCAGTAACATAAGAAAATACAACACCTGAACAAATGTGTAGGTCTGATGCACTTAAGGATGTAGAAGCGTGCAGGATGACTAAATCAAGGTTGGCATATGGTTGGCAATATAAAAATCTAAATCCAAAGTTTCAGACTGTCATTGCAAAGCATTCTTCTCCAATTCATACAGCACGATTTCAGGATAAGAAGCATGACAAGACATAAATCATTGAGCCTGGAATGATGAAATGTGGTGTGCATGGCATGATTTGACTGAGCCAAGGATGATCATTCTTGTAAAAAAGATAACTCAAAGCAGTGTAGAGTGAAGGATGTATGATCAGGTTGAAGAAAATGCAGTACGTTTCCATCTGATTTGTGGAAAGCACACAAGCACGAAAGCTTCCTTTCCATTAGAAGGAATTTGTGCAGTGTTGTAGAATCCAGATGGAAGCTCAGATTCCTGCGTCAAAAGAAACACTTAATATGGAGTATATCTCCAAACAAACTGTTTATTTGCGGCTGACATCAATCCTGCCCCAGTGGAAGACTGAACATTTACACCATAATATAATATTGTAATCTATTCAGCCATACTCAAGAGACAAAGGATAGATGTAACTATGCCAGTATTTCAAGTAAAGGATGCTGTTATTATTTATATGATTATATTGATAGAAAAAGGTCAATATAATGCTATACTACTACAGTTCAGAATAGTAAAAACATTATCATAATTAGGTCTAAGTTTAGTATGCAAGCCTAATGGTCCAGACACCAAAGGAACTACGCCAGCTACATATACACTCTCTCATAATAAATTATGAAGCTAAGATGAGAATTCAAAGAGTAAATTCCCATGTAGGGCCACATTCTAGCATAATTCACCCTATATACCAAAATAAAGCTCCAAGCATCAATAAAAAGAGCCAGATAATCAACAACTATGAGCAAAAGAAACTGGAACTTGAATAGCCAATGACAAATATGATGGCTAGACTTTACATATGACACATATTATGCTCACATGTTTTACTAGAAGTCTAGAAGTACTGGCCAAATTTTCACAAATGCACGGAAACAAGTGTGAAATTTAAATAATTAACCTATCGTACACTAAGTTACCCTAACTCTCCATTGGTAAACATCATATTCATAAACTAGGTTGCTCCAACCCCTGTAAGTCATCACAGACTCTGAAGTACTTGTGCTGAAAATTTGACACTGCTATAGGCAGAAAATACATGCCAATATGCCAGAGTGCCACACTTCAAAAACTTCAGCTAGCCATACTCTAATTATGCTCATAAATAGGAGTCAGATAATGATTTGACAAGAATGAACAAACACATGAGCATGTCCTGATAACCTCGTGACTGCATCCACTCTTTAAAGTATAATCCCAGGGCCTAAATCTTGAGCCATGGTGTTTCAAACACGTGGATATGTATTCGTAAATGATACTACTACACTTCATAAAAGTACCAATAACTACAAGTAAAAATGAACTCTAAGCAGCAATTATAAAATTCATTGGCGACATTGCCAACATGCGAATGATTCAGTGAAACTACTGAAAATTCTACCACAGTAAGCATATTTGTATGCGTGATAGCAATCTCAGGACTAAAACCAAAATACTAGATCTAATAGACCACTTTCACCAGCAGTCACGAAAACCTCGACTCGAACATTCTAATGTAGCACACAACACAAACATTAAACACCAGCAGGTCAAGATGAAAGCTTAAACTAAGCTCAAATTAAAATGGTCTAATTTCAGAAAAACAGCAATAATTTATCAAATAAAAAGCTACATTACTCCATACATTTCCGTTTCTCAGGATTGAAAGTTTGAAACCAAAATTAAACGTGAATTCAACAAACTAAGTCACAAATAAAATTTAAAACTAGTAGAAGGAATTTCGGAGAAAAAATAAAGGGAAAATTGACCCAAAAAAAAAGGTGAAATGAAAATTACCAGATTTCATATCAACGCGTTCAACTCTGCCATACTTGGAGAAAAGTCGCTCAAGATCAGTTTGACGAGTACTGTACTCGAAATTTCCAACGAAAACAGGCCTCATCGTTCGTCGATTGAAATGCTAAAACTGCAGAAATTATCCGCAAAATTGGTTAACTAAACATCGATTAAACTCAAATTACAGTCAAAATCATAGATTTTTCATACTAGCAAACGTTGATTTAGCTTAGCTTGGATAAATTCAATGGAAGATGAATTGAGAGAAAAAACCCTAATTGCAAATAGTTGTTACTCCGTACTCTTGTTTAGGGGAAAAAGAGTTTAAGAAATGTTGGACGAGTGATGACGTTAGTTAAATAGACCTGAGAAAAAAAAGCCCAAATTTCCCACCGACCTGTAATAATTGTTGGATTAAGAGTTTTTTTTTTTTTTTTTTTTTTTAAACAAGAGATTAGGAGTTAATTTGTGACAACAAGTAGGGATGTCGGGGTAGGTCAAGTAGGAGAGCCGCGCCATACCCGCCCCAGTGGGGCGGGGATAGGTCTCGGTTTGGCGGGTGGTGGGGCGGGGATAGGTCTCGGTTTGGCGGGTGGTGGGGCGGGGATGGGTCGGTTTGGCGGGTGGTGGGGCGGGGATGGGGATGAAAACCATACCCGCCATGGTGATGGGGCGGGGTGGATTTTAGGTTGTACCCGCCCCATCCCGCCTCGCCCCACTTCGTACCCGCGCCCATCCCCACCTTATACCCTCATCTATATATCTTTTAAAATAAAATTCTATACTTTTGTACTATTTTATAAAATATTTATGTAAAATATAAAATATTAATTATAATACTTCGTAATACACTTATAATATAAAACAAAAAAAATGTGTAATATTAAGAATGATTTTATATATATATATATATAAAAAATAATCGATATCAATTATGTAGGATTGTGCATTTGAAAGGTGGAGGTTAGGTGGGGATTAGGCGGGTTTTTGGCGGGGATTAGGTGGGGGTGGATATCCAAGTGGGGGGTGGGGCGGGGATGGTTTTGGAATTGTACCCGCCGGGGCGAGGAAGGGGATCAATTTTAGACCTGCCACGGGGATGGGGATGGAGATGGGGATGAAAATGTTAGGTGGGGATGGGGATGGGGATGGGAATACCAACATCCGCCCCGCCCCGCCCCATTGACATCCTCTTTAGATGTGTAAAATGGACTTAGATTTTTATTCATTTGAATTTATGGCATTTTATTTGAAGGAGACGTTAATGTATACTCGTGCTATACGGAACAATGATGATGTAAAATTGTAAAAGGTTATGTTGTGTTATACTTACCTCCATTTTTTTTTTGTTTGACACGTAGTACTTCTAAAGAAGTTTATTATTAGTTAACACGTTTAATTTTTTGGATAAGTTCTATACATTGCTTTTTCTAGTGTATCCCATTTGCTTTATTATTTTTTTTCTCTCCGTTCCTTAATATGTGTTAATGTGTACCTAAATCAAACACATTAACTAAATAGAAATGGAAGAAGTATACATGTAGCAAAAATTAAATTTTGATAGATTTAATATGGGCGTATTTAAGAGTGATGAGCCTACATGATTTAATATGTTTTTAATTAATAACATTTATTATTGCATGAGTTTTGTTAATGATTCTACTCAAAACTTTCCTCCACACTAGGGCCTGTTCTCATAGGCTGAACTCAGTTGAGCTGCATTGAAATGAATATTTTATAAGAGAAGAAAATTATGAGCTAAACTGAACTGAACTAAAATGAATATTTTATAAGAGAAGGAAATTAGGAGCTGAATTGAACGGAAAATAAACATATGAGAACAGGCCCTAGACATAAACACACCCTTAAGCTTGATTTACATGAGTTATTACTGCCTTTGATGGTCAATTGACTCATTTGTGCAACTTATCTTTGCCCTATATTCTCAAATTTCTCATGTATGTTTGTTTCAAAATATATACTACGTATATATCAAAGCAACTATGGAATTGAATACAAAGTATAAAAGGTTTTTTTTTTTTTTTAAATTAAATTTTCAATTCTTTTTAATTCGTTTAATTCTATACTCCAAGACATTTTGAATTCACCTCTTGTGTGAATGACGGGCCAAATGTCTTATTACCCGCAAAATACAATTAGCCGCGAACAAGATAACTATAGTAGTAGATTAGTCTTACTTGAAGTACTTAATTACTTCACTTGTACTATTATGTACTAAATATGTCAAATTATTAAGAATTCAAAAATTATTTAATTGTTATCCCATAGTCGTACCACCGATTAGTACTAGTATATCTGTATATGATAATGAATTAATGATAGTATGATACTCCGCGTATCAAGTTTCTCTGAAGCTGCCTGTTTCGGGTGAAAATAATGGGACCTTGCCGAAGGTCCGCTGAAACGGAGAAGACTGGATTCGGTCCAAGTTATGCTGGGCCGAAGGTTTCCTGCACAGTAAACACACGTAAACTAGCCTCGGGGGTGTTGCCGAGGAAGGCCCCTCCGATGCTAAAGTCAGTACAATGTGTAGAAAGAGAACACTATGCAAGAGAATTAGTTGCTTGAGGCTTTGCTTGAATATATGAGAATATATCAATCTATCAGAATATGTGAATCTGTCAATATATCCCTGAATGTATGAATATTGATGGCTTTTATACCTCTTCATACATGGAGAGGTTGGGCTTTAGCCCAATTGGCTTGCTTTGAGGGCTGACCTTTGACTTTAGCACAATTGAAGAGTTGAACCTTGACCTTGGGCTTTTAATTGGATCATTTAATGCCTAGGCCCAATTGGACTAAATTGGACCCAAACAACTTGCCCCCCAGACCCGATTTGGAAGGATGACGGGTCGGGTTTGATTTAATTCAGAAAATGAGGGAAGTAAATGATTTAATTAATCCAAAAATTTGAATTTAAACCGTAATTAATGAGATAACAATGGTGAAGGCGGATGATTGTGGAAGTTGGACGGATAATGGGCAGTTTAATCACAAGATCGTGTGTTTAACGGTTACTTAGTGGGGTATTTAAGAGAAATTGAAACGCGGACTCCCCGTATCCCATTCCTGGAGATATAAACAGAGGCGCGTCATCTCTCCTCACTTATTCACCAACACAAACCCAGAATTCTCGAGAGAAACCAAGAACCCGCATCAAAACTTCGCAAATTCCCCGAGCATTAAGCTTAGAAACTGAGACTTGCCACTACAAACTCGTAAATCGGCAACTTTCGCTTCAGATTAAGGTAAATTCCTTTGATTTCAGTTTATTTTTCTTCAAATTCGAACTCCTTCCCTTTTTTTCGACTTTTTTCTTCGAAATAATCAATGGCAAGAGGAGTTAGAGGTAGAGCCCTTGCTCCAAGAAGAGCAAGGCCAATTCCCGATCCTAGGAACAGGATTGGGACCTGGAATGGACAAAGGCCAGAGTCTGACCCTGCTGAAGGGATTAGGGCGACTCCAATTTCCTCGGCTCCTCCTCAGAGAACGGAGGGGCCGAGCGCTTCTGGACGGGACGATGAAGTTCCCGCTGTCCTTTGGGATATCCTCCCCGGGTTTTCAGAATGGGAGAATGCCGAAGTAGCTTCGGCCATGATAAAGAACCACCCCTACTCATGGTGGGTGGAGAATGCCGAACAATATCGGTTTGCCGGGCAAATTGAGTTGCATTACGGCATTTTTGAAGCTGATGGGTATTGGTGCCGAATGCCCGCGGCATCCGATAGAATCCATCGTCCACCCCCGGGGTATGTGGGGGTGTACACAAGACAGCTTCAGTACGGGCTGAGGTTCCCTTTGGACGTATTCGTCCGAGACTTGCTGATCCATTACAATATCTCCCTATGTCAGTTAACTCCCACCAGCATCCGAAGGGTGATGACATACTTATGGGTCTGCAAGTTCTTCAAGTATGTGCCGAACCTGCACTGCTTCAAAAAGCTTCATCGGCTAGTGCCAAATATTCAAAGTGGGCACGGAAGCCATGGTTCTGGGTGGTACCGGATTGAGTCCCGACCCCAGTACCTAACCATGTGGCCTAACGACTCTTCAGACAAGGACTGGAGAGGTCAATGGATTTGGGTTAGGGCACCCACAGATCTGGGCCACCCTTGCGTCTTCAGCGCTCCCCGGTACCTTGCTGAGCCTGATCCCGACATGGGAAGTCTAGGTCCCCCCGCAGATAACGGGCCGGATCCGAACCTTGATCAACAACATATCTTCGGCAAGCTGCCGAACCGGGGGGGCAGCGGCCGAATGCAGCATATCCCGGAGACTTGGCTCCCCGATACGCATTATGTTTTCCAAGAGAACATGCTAGCAGCTGTTGGCCTCAGCCGAAAGTTTAAGGATGGTAAGCTTCTTCAGCTGGGGCCGAGGCTTTTTAATTATCTCTTTTTCTTCTCTCACTTCGCTTTTTTATGCTGTGCCAACCTATCTGAACTGAACTTTCCCCTTTTCTTTTTCAGAGCGGGACGAGACCAACGTTGGCATTAACTACGCTCATCTTGGTGTCAACCGAGAACGAGTTGTGACTGATCGGGCACCGTCTATCACTGAACCGAGGCATAGGGAAGTTCATCTAGACTCTTCCCACTTCCAAATTGAGGATGTTGCTCTGTATCAGAGGCAGAAGCCTTGGTGGAAGAAGAGAGACCCCTGGTTTCAGCTGCTGGACGAAGAAGCTGAAGCTGCCCGTACAACCGAAGAGGTTGCACGGGTTCTCGAAGCTTGCGAAGGAGGAGAAGGGTCCTCCAGAGCTGCTGAAGAAGAAGCTGCAGCTAGGGCAGCTGAAGAAGACGAGGCTTTGCTGAAGACCTCGGTGAGCTTTCAGACTTAACTTTGTCTTTCTTCTCTTTTTTTTTTTTTTTTTTTTTTTTTTACTCACATTCTTCCTCCCCCCTGTCTGTTACAGTCTGAAGAGAGTAACAGACACAGAGAAGGGAAAGCCCCTGTTCGTCCCGAAGACCAAATACAAGAAGAGTCTTCAGACTCAGACATGGACGAGCAGCCCCTTCAGAAAAGGCGCCGAAGAATGGCCATTATCGGCCCTCATGACTTTCAGCGGAGGCCGATGACCATCGGCGTTGAAATAAGGGAACCCGAGGAAGGTAATGGATCGCCGAGGGTTCCCCGGCCACCACCCCAATCACCTCAAAAGACCCCTCCACCACCTCCTGGGATGGAGGTGGATCAGAGAACTCTCGAATCTAAGGGAGGGGTCCAAGAAGCAATTCAGGAGAATGCCGCTGAGCACAAAAATAAGGATGCCGTGATGCCCAGTGCTGAGGGTTTCACGGCAGACATTGCAAGAGAGGTTGAGGCTTTCGTCCTCACCCCTGAAGAAGAAGATGTCATAGTAATTGACTCTTCTGAGAAGGATGATGCTGAGCCATCCAAAGCTAAAGAAGCTCCATCGTCATCCTTTCCTTCTTTCCAGACTCTGCAATCTGGAGAAATGGGTTTCTCGGCCCCCCGAATTCCAATCCCAGATCACATCTGGGACCTCATATGGGGTCAGAACCGTGAAGGTGCTGCATCCTACTTCGGCGATTTTGCTGGCATATCCGAAGTAGATAGGGCAAGAATCTGGTCGCTGAAGGCCACTGCTGGGATGGGCGAATCCAGCAGATCAGTTCCTGACCCAGCCAGGTCTAACCAACTGCTGATGATGCAGGTGATTTTCCTTGCCTTTATTTCCTCTAAAATTCAGCTCTATTTTTATTTACCTTTATTTTTTTTTAACTTGTGCTCCTGTTTTCAGTTCGTGCACAATCAGACTCTCACTGTAGAGCTGATAGATACCCTACAAGATAGGGTAGACGCTGCCGAGCACGAAAAGAAGGTAGCTGAAGAGGAATTAAAGCTTGCTAAGCTGAAGCAAGCAGCAGCTGAAGAGAAGCAGCAGAAGGGTGAGGAGTACGAGAAAAAAGCTGCTGAAGCCCTCAAAACCTTCTGCGACGCTATGGAGAAGGAAGTTTTTCCCCCACTGATGGAAGGGGAAAAATTCCTCCAGGAGCACATGGGAGTGGACGTCTCCAAATTCAAGGCTGCCGTTGAGAGCCGTATTCAGGAAGGAGCTGCTGCACAAGCTGAAGTGCAGCAACGACTAGAAGCTCTTGAAACCAGCCGAATGGCTGCTAAAGAGCTGCTCCAGGCCAGGGATGTCCAACTCTCAGAGGCTGCTGCTGCTGCTGAAGCTTAGAGAGCTAAACTCCATGAGGCTGAGGATCAACTGATGGCCAAAAAAGTTGAAGTGGCCCAGGCTCAGACAAAGGCTTCCCAAGTTCAGCAGGAGCTGAATGAGATGAAAGGTTCCTCCTCCAAGCTCGCCGATGAGCTGAAGAAATCCAAGGAAGACTTGGAGGAGACCCAGAAGAAGCTGGCTGATGCTGAGGCTCTACTCAAAGTCCGTGTCTATACCCAGGAAGAATATGAAATGGGTTTCAGAAACGGGTTTAGAGTATGCCGAAGAGTCTGCCTTCATGCTGAGCCGAAGCTGGACTGGTCCAAATGTGCTGAATGGGTCCAGAATCCCGAAGACCCTCATATGAAGTATGCAACTCCAGTCGAAGCTGAAATTCTTAAGGCTGAGGAAGCCGAAGAGGAAGCTGAGAGAATGGAGTTGGAGGCTGAACAGAGGGAAAGGGAGGCTCGGCAGAGTGCAAAGCCTGCTTCTTCTGCTGCTGGGGCTGAGGCCACCATGGGGCTCAACAACGCTGATCAGTCTGATCCTCGGGCTGAAGCATAGGAACTCGGGCAGTCGTCTTCAGAATCTTGCGGTTCATCATGCGCTTAACTTTAGACTTGCCGCTTTCTGAATTTTTTGCCTTGTTTTTTGCTTCAGCTTGCCTTGTCGTACAACAGTTTATTTTTTTGCTTATGTACGTATTTCGGCAGCTGTTATTTTCCGCTTGTGGGCGGCTGCCGATACAGTTTAATTGAACTTGTAGCTCAATTTCTGAGCATAAATTATTAATTTGATGCTCTTTTCTTCAGCTGCTTTGTTTTTGAATGCTTTACTGTTTCTTTCGTTCTGCCGAACATAAACTTGCACTGATAGTGCTTCTTGCCCCCCCATAAATTGAAGTATGGCTTCAGCTGAATAAACAATTTCTTCACTTCTTTAAAATGGGTATCCGAAACACAGGGCCAACTAAAGGCAGTGCTTCTGGATATTAGCTTTCTGGGATACAAGGCTCAGTTAAGGCAATATCCAAGAATTGTCCATGGACTCATGACTTTGGAGAACAAATCTTACTGAAGTTGGACTTCAGCTGAAAGACCAATGTTCTTTAAAAAGACGAGTTTTGTCAGCAATCTGAAACCCAGTTACCCGAAGGCGAAGGTTTCAGACGAGGCTGATTAAACAATTTTCAACTGTTGCTGTTATCCTTGATTTTCTGTCTATCTTTGAAAAATGGATACCCGAAACACAGGGCCAACTTAAGGCAATGTTTCGGATAATGGCTCTCTGGGATACAAGGCTCAGTTAAGGCAATATCCCAGAATTGTCCATGGACTCATGTATTTGGAGAACAAGTCTTACTGAAGTTTGACTTCAGCTGAAAGACTAGTGTTCTTTAAAAAGACGAGTTTTGTCAGCAATCTAAAACCCAGTTACCCGAAGGCGAAGGTTTCAGACGAGGCTGAATAAAAAACCCTTAAAGAGTAGATAGAACAAAGAAAATTTTGAAAGGATAAAAAGTTGTAAACATTTATATAAATGGCGGCTCCAAGGCCTTTCATTAGTTCAAAATGTACTTACAAAGATTGTTCTGCCCCGAAGGGTTTACACATGATATTTTTTCAGTACATCAGCGTTCCAGTGATTTTTCAACTCAGTTCCATCCAACTGCCGAAGTCGGTATGTCCCTGGCTGAAGCTCATCATAGATTTCATAAGGTCCTTCCCATGCAGCTGAGAGTTTCCCATGGATTCGGCCTTTCTGAACTGCAGCAGCATTCCGAAGGACAAGGTCTCCAATTTTGAGAGGCCTTGCATGGACCCTTCGGTTATAAAATTTGCTGACTCTCTGCTTATAAGCGGCCATCCTGTCTCGGGCTGAGTCTCTTACTTCGTCGAGGAAATCAAGAGATTCCCTCATCAGTCGCTTATTCTCAGCCGAGAAGTGGTGCACTCGAAGGCTCTCAGAGCCAATTTCCACTGAAAGG
The DNA here is from genome assembly GCF_001683475.1 of Chenopodium quinoa. NCBI lineage: Eukaryota > Viridiplantae > Streptophyta > Magnoliopsida > Caryophyllales > Amaranthaceae > Chenopodium > Chenopodium quinoa. The sequence continues at coordinate 4,246,022 of NW_018745454.1, forward strand.
ACGGCTTCGGCACCATACACCAGTTCAAAAGGTGAGTGGCCCGTTGCCTCTTTTTCAGTTGTCCGAAGGGACCAAAGGGTTCCAGGGAGCTCCTCCAGCCACTTGGACTTTTGATCTTCCACCCTCTTCTTGAGGGCATTTAAGATCTGTTTATTTGCAGCTTCGGCTTATCCGTTACTTTGCGGGTGGCATACCGCTGAATATGCCAGTTTGATGCCGAACTGATCTGTATACCGCTTCAGCGGTAAGTTATCAAATTGCCTCCCATGATCGAAGACAAATACTCTCGGGATGCCAAATCGAGTGATGATATTCTGCCTGATAAATTTTCTGACAGTTTGCTCTGTAATGTTCGAGGCTGCTTCGGCCTCGTTCCATTTACTGAAGTAGTCGACACCAACTATCAGCCATTTTTTCTGGTACACAGCCTCTGGAAATGGTCCTAGTATATCCAGTCCCCATTGGGCAAACGGGAGTGGATTAAGGATCGGCTGAAGATCCCTTGCTGGCTGATGGATAACTGAAGCGTATTTTTGACATTTTTCGCATTTCCGAACCAGCTCCTTAGCATCTGCGATCATGGTGGGCCAGTAATATCCAGCCCTCAATGCCTTGTGGGCTAAGGTTCTTCCCCCAATGTGGTTCCCACATATGCCGAGGTGAATCTCCCGTAGGATATAATCTGCATCTGTTGGTCCCACGCATTTCAGCAATGGGGTTGAGAAGGACTTTTTCAGAAGTTCCCCCCTGAAGACAATGAACCTAGAGCTGGTTCTCTTCATCTTGGAGGCCAAAGCTTTATCTTCGGGAGTTTCTCCCCGAAGCTTGAAAGCTAGGATGGGGTCCATCCAACTAGGCTCTGGGTCAGCGCAGCACACTTCAGGTGCTTCGTCGACACTTCTCTCTCGACGCATTTCTACATATACAGATCTGTTCAGCTCGGTAAGAGATGAACTGGCAAGTTTGGAGAGTGCATCGGCTTGAGTATTCTGACCCCTTGGGATCAGCTGAACCTCAAAAGTTTTCAGCTCTGCAATGACTGATTTGATCTTGGCAAGATAAGCTATCATGGAGGGCTCTTTGGCCTCGTAGCTGCCACTGATCTGATATGCAACTAGCTGAGAGTCTGTTTTTAGGCAGACATGATCGGCTTCCAGGGAGATGCACAATTCTAGGCCGGCGATTGCTGCCTCATACTCGGCTTCATTGTTCGAGGCCTTAAAAGAAAACTTTAGTGCATACTCAAAGGATTTCCCTTCGGGAGAAGTTATCACTACTCCTGCCCCCGAACCGTTTTCGGTGGAAGATCCATCCGTAAACACGGTCCAGACTTTCTTTTCACTGTCTAGCGCTTCTTGGTATGAGCATTCGGCCAAGAAATCCGCTAGAGCTTGAGCCTTAATGGCAGCCCTCGGACGGTAGTTGATGCTGAATTCGGTGAGCTCAAAAGCCCACTTGGCTAGCCTACCAGATTTTTCAACCTTGCCGAGAACTTTTTCCAACGGCTGATCAGTTAAGACCACTATCTGATGGCAATCAAAATAGGGCCTCAGATTCCGAGCAGCTACTACTACCGCGAAAGCGACTTTCTCGAGTAGAGGATAGCAAGTCTCGGCATCCGTCAGTGTATGACTGACGAAGTAGATCGGTTGCTGACTTTTACTTTCTTCCTTCAGCAATACTGCGCTGATGGTGGCTGGGCTAACGGCCACATATAGGTACAAAGTTTCTCCTTCAGCTGGGCTAGCCAGCGTTGGGAGTTGAGCCAGATGCTCCCGAAGCTGTTTAAAGGCGTCTTTTTTCTCTTCCTCCCAAATGAGCTCTTTTGTTTTCGGGAGTTTCAGGGCTTTGAAGAAAGGTAACCCCTTATCCGAAGCTCTGGAAATGAACCTTGAGAGGGCTGCCATTCTTCCGGTGAGCCGCTGAACATCCCGCTTCGTTTTCGGCTCAGGAAGGTCGAGCGCCGCTTTGACTTTAGAGGGATTGGCATCAATCCCCCTTTTGCTGACTATGAACCCAAGGAATTTCCCTGACTTCACGCCGAAGACACACTTCTTCGGATTCAGCTTCATTTGATGCTTTCTCAAGGTGGCGAAAGTTTCAGCCAGGTCCTTTACATGGTCCTCTGGTTTTTTGCTTTTGACGATCGAATTGTCAACATAGACTTCCATGTTTCGGCCCTTTTGATCGGCAAAAACTTGATCCACCAGCCTTTGATAGGTTGCCCCCGCATTTTTCAATCCGAAGGGCATCATTTTGTAATTGTACACCCCAGCGTTCGTGACGAATGCTGTCTTTGCTCGATCGTCGGGGTGCATAAAGATCTGATGATACCCCGAGAATGCGTCCATGAAACTAAGCAAGGCATGGCCACTTGTCGAATCGACTAGCTGATCGATCCTCGGCAAGGGATAGAAATCCTTTGGACAAGCCTTATTTAGGTCCGTGAAGTCAACGCACATCCTCCAGGTACCATTGGCCTTCTGAACCATCACCACATTTGCCAGCCATTCTGGATATTGGCAAGGTTCGATGAATCCTGCCTCCAGCAATTTTTTGACCTCGGCTGCGATGTCTCGGTTCTTATTGGCGGAGTAATTCCGCTTCTTTTGCTTAACTGGTCGACACGTCGGGTCAACATTAAGCTTATGGGAGATGAGGTCTGAACTTATCCCGGGCATATCAGCTGCCGAGAAAGCAAACACATCTCTGTTGTCCCGAAGGAGCTGAATAAGTTCACAACGGGTGTTCGGATCAAGGTCCATCCCGATTGTTACACATTTCTCAACGTCTCCTTTGGCTAACTCAACTGTTTCAGTCTGTTGGTCCATGTCCATTGCTGATGGACTGGACTCTTCATAATCTGGCCTGCTGCCAATGTGAGCAGGTGTCCCAGTCTTTTTGTTCTTCGGCTGGCTCTCTGAGTCTTGCGGCTCAGCTGAAGAGCTAGCCTTTTCCCTTTCGGGCCCTTTACCTCTGGGTACAGATCCTTGGGCCGAAGCACTTAGGCCTTTCGGCTTTTTTGTGCTCGACTCTCTTTCTTTTTCTTTCTCCTCCTCATCCTTGTCATCTGGGCGACTATTGGATGGTTTGAGGTAGTTGCACCTTCGGGCGTCCTTTTGGTTGCCCTGTATCCTTTCGGGGAAGCCGGCGTCTGAGACGTAAATCATCAGCTGATGATAAGTTGAGACGACCCCTTGGATCTCGTGAATTATGGGTCTCCCCAAAATCACGTTGTACACTAAAGGAGCGTCAATTACCAAAAATTCAATCATGACGTTCCTGGCTGCCTCATCGCAGCCGATGGTGACAGGAAGTGTCACCTTCCCATCTGGATAAGTTGAAGCCCCGTTGAACCCGGATACCGGGTAGGGTACCGGCGTAAGATGCTTGGGCTTCAACTTGATTTGATTGTAGGCCTTTCGGAACAGAATGTTTGCTCCGCTGCCACCGTCAATAAGGACCTTACTGACGTCGTGGTTGGCCACCGTGGCGATGATCACCAACGGATCCTCGTGAGGGAACGTAATCCCCCGGCAGTCGGCGGCTGTGAACGTCATGTTCGGCACCGGCGAGTGGGGAGATTGAACGTCAGCGTTGTTCACCTGGTGAGTCAAAGCTCTAAGGTGTCGCTTGTGCTCCCTCCGAGAGTATATTCCTCCCGAGATAACATTGATCGGAGGGAATTTCCCCTCCGGCTTTTTACTGTTTTTCCGGGGGAAGTCGAGGTCTTGCCGAGAGTCCTTTGCTGACTTCTCGGATTCTTTTTTCTCGCGGTGATCCGCGATGTATTTTTTCAAGTATCCCTTCCGGACCATGTCCTCTATCTGGTCCTTCAGTTGGATACACTCCTCAGTGTTGTGTCCCGAAGACTCGTGGAACTCGCACCACTAATTTTTATTTTTTCGCTGATACCACTCTGGGAGTGGTCTCGACTTTCGGTAACTCTGCTCCTCCTTCGTCACGCTGTAAATTTTGGCGCGTGGAAGAGAGAGCGGAGTGTAGGACTCGTATCTGCCTGTGTATGAGGCAGATCTTTCCTTCTTTGGGTCGCTGGCCAAAGATTGCTCCGAGGCCTTTGACTTTCCCTTTGCCTTATGGCCTTGGCCTTCAGACAAGGGTATTTGCCTTTGTTTCCCTCCCCCAAATTGAGGTTGGGTTTTCGCTTTGTTCCATTCTTCGGCTCGGATGAACTTATCCGAGGCATTCAGAGCTTCCTCCAAGGTCTGCGGGGTATGCATGACCATGAAGTCTAGGAACTTTCCGGGCTGAAGGCCATTCTGCATTGCAAAAACGGCTAGCCCCTGGTCCAGCTGAGAGACGCTGGATGACTCGTTACTGAAACGGGTCAGATAGTCTCGGAGGCTTTCGGTTTCCCCCTGTTGTAGACTCATGAGCTCTGCAGTAGTCTTCTCTCGGCGGTTTGCCGTGGAAAACTTGCTCCTGAACTTGGAGGACAGATCATCCCACCCTGTTATGGAGCCTTGCCTTACTCCCTTGGAGATCCACGCTTGCGCGACCCCCTTGAGAGTGGTTGGGAAATATTTGCACCAAGTCGCCTCGGATCTGGGGCAAAGATGCATATGAGTCTCATACGAGGCCACGTGATCCTTCGGATCCGAGGTCCCGTCGTATGTGATGTGCGACGGTATTTTAACCGTGGGTACGTGCTCTTCCAGTATCCATTGCTCGAATGGTGAACTGGCGGGTAGCATAACGGCCTTGCCCTTGTTCCTGGCCGAAGGGACCGCGCTCCACCCTCTTAGAGAGGTAGGAGTGGTTTTCGTCCCTGGCTGGGAAGTCTGGGCCTCGGCTGCAGGGAACGAGAGGCGACTGCGCACGCTCGGTTCCTTGTCGCCGAGTCGGTCAAGGACGCTTCGGCGAACAGTCTCAGGTTCTCGGTGAGTAGATTCTGGCCGAGAAGCTGAGCTGCTGCTCTTATGCGCTTCTGGTCTTGAGGATGAGGATCCTTTTAAAAATTGAGGTTTCTTTTTCCTCTCTTTTTCATTTTTCCAGGAATCCTCTTCCCACTCTTCCAGTTCCCGGAAGGAAGGAAGCTTCCCACCATCATGGTCTAACTTCCTCCGCTGATGCCGGGTATGCGGAGGAGTTCGATCACGAGGTGGTGGCATATTTTGTGCCCTCATCGCCTCCATGAGCACTGCCAGCGCTCTTGCCACCTCTTCCGAGTTGGGCCCCGTCCAAGGGGTCCTCGGCCGAGTATGGGAATGAGGGCGCACAGCCGATGGTTGGCTTTGGGGCACTGAATGTGTCCTATGATCGGATTCACCCCTGCTAGACTAAGAGTGACTCAGCCTATAATGAGAGTCATGAATTACGGGAGAAAGGGAATCCTCCTTGTATGATCCTCCCCCCGAGCTGGCACCCTTGGGAGAGTTCCGGTCCGGCGAGGGTGATGGTGTAGGGGTTTTAGGCTTTTCGCCCGCTCCTTGACGGAGGCTTTTGCTCTTGCGGTTCTTAGCCATTGCTACTAAGATAATTGCAAGATGATCTTGGTTAGAAATTTGGCTTAAAGATTTTTGAAAGTCTTCCCCACAGACGGCGCCAAATTGTTTTGGGTGAAAACAATGGGACCTTGCCGAAGGTCCGCTGAAACGGAGAAGACTGGATTCGGTCCAAGTTATGCTGGGCCGAAGGTTTCCTGCACAGTAAACACACGTAAACTAGCCTCGGGGGTGTTGCCGAGGAAGGCCCCTCCGATGCTAAAGTCAGTACAATGTGTAGAAAGAGAACACTATGCAAGAGAATTAGTTGCTTGAGGCTTTGCTTGAATATATGAGAATATATCAATCTATCAGAATATGTAAATCTGTCAATATATCCCTGAATGTATGAATATTGATGGCTTTTATACCTCTTCATACATGGAGAGGTTGGGCTTTAGCCCAATTGGCTTGCTTTGAGGGCTGACCTTTGACTTTAGCACAATTGGAGAGTTGAACCTTGACCTTGGGCTTTTAATTGGATCATTTAATGCCTAGACCCAATTGGACTAAATTGGACCCAAACACTGCCTTTCATTTGATTGTAACTGATGAGTGTCAAAAGTTGTCCGACTTGAGCCACGCTTAGTGTCAGTGAGAAGGAATAAAAGAGACTTCTCTCATTAATCCAAGCAAACATCAAACTTACTTTATCAGTTTTTCCAAGTCTTTTTGCCCTCAGCTCGCTTGCTTAACATCTAAAGGATACGTAATTATATAAGTCTTAAATGGCCCACAACCCGTGATACTTATAGCTGGATATGTTGATTCACTTGGATAAAATTATCTAAACTTTAGTTAGCTATTATAAAGCTCTACCATGAGTAATATTTTGAGATAATCAAACTTATTATTTTGTTTGGAACAAATAAAAAGATGGTGAACATGCATAATATGAATTTAATGGTTTGAGTTTCCTTAAAACAAGTTGTGGATTAAACCAAATTAGACCATAATGACTTTAGTCAGATCATTTTATGACTTTATCACAATCAGAACATATTAATTATTTCAAGTATATATGCAACGGCTTATTACAAAAAAGAATATACTTATATACTCCCTGTTCTTTAATTGCAGAAGACTTTACTCAAAATCTCAATTCTTTTTGCTGATGCATACTCTGCATTAAATTATGCTAATTCGCATTACTTGGTCCAAAGTGTGTGTTGTAGCATATATACGTATTTCCTGATATTGACTAAGGAAGTTTCCCGGAAATATAAACAAGGGTAATTAATTACCAAGTATATGAAGTTGTTGAAAAGCGACTTGATATCGATGAGTTGAACAGTAGGCAGCAAGATTTGTTTCATTGTTAATTAAACTCATAGATATGGACACTCTTTGCTTTGGTGCAGAGAGATTCACAATTATAACTACGTGATGGGGTCATCGGGATATTTAATCACGTCTTATGGTGCGTTTTAATTATTTGATTTTTCATTCACTTATTTGAACTAATTTAAACTTACTTGACCTGAAATAAGTATAATTAAGACCAATTGAACAGGGCCTTACATGCCTTCTTTTGTTACTTCAAAATTCAACTTGACACTTATAGTTTTCAAATAGACCAAATAAACATAATTACAATACTTCATCATAATTAGTACAATACTTCTTATCTGCAAAATTACATATGTAATGATTTGTGAGAGGGAGTCTAAAATGTATCAATTTTGTCCCTTATATCTAATTATGAAAGAGATTACAACATGTTAAGAAGTAATTTTCATGATATATGTCGGCTAAACTTTATTTTGAAGAGAATTAATTCTAAATGCGGGTTTCAAAGCAAGTTAAAAGAAGAACATTGGATTAATTTAATAAGAAACAAATTATTAAGTGTCTTATTAGTTCTAATAAGGACACAAGGATTTGGTACTTCCAATTTGAAAATCATTTTCCTCCAATCCAATATTATAGGGTTGTCAAGCAACCATCCGATCATTAATTAAATCCAAAGACATAAACAACTTCCTATTCACCCTTCTAAAGTGCTGCAATTGGTGGCTTGGTGCCCTTAAATTATTAATGTCCAACTATCTTAAAGACCAAAAGTACAACTACATTTTATATTTCCATCTTTCTTGTGATAATAATGTCAAACACTAATATGGAGGGTATTTTTGTCAATTTAGAACATGCTTACCAACTTTTTCAAAATTTAAACTGAATTTATTTTTTAAAAAAACCAATTACTCCGTAACATGAAACAACACAAAAGCTAAAGTTCAAAGAAACGAACCATCCTCGACAGTTCCTAATCCAGCAGAGTTTCCTTTTATATTTTCCTTTTTATTTTTTTTTTGAATTTTGTTCTTTCGTACGAGTAACAATTTTACTTTTTTTTTTTTTTTTACTTCATCAGAAATTCAGAATGCTTTGTATGCAAGCTACTCACTCTATGACATAGAATCACTACCTAATTCTTTTAATCCTTTTTTAAAAAATTAATTTTGTCGTTGCTTTCATTATTTTTTATACCATTTTTTTTTTGGGCTATATATTGGTTACAAAATTTTCCTATTTTGTTGGACCAAGTAAATTTCCATGGTGTTTCCTCTGTTTTCCTGGTAAGTATTTTTTTTTTCTCTCTATTTTTTTTTTGTCTTTACTAGAATTGTGTAATTGTTGATTTCTTTTATGGGATTTATTCATATTTTGTGAATTTAACATAAAGTTGTAGACTTTTCCTTCATTAGCAAAGTTTAGAATTTGAATTTCAAAGGTAACATTAGTTAGTTATTATGTTAATACGACTTTTATTGGTTTGATTATGACTTAAAAACTGTTTTTGACTGAGTTACGTTTTTGGATTCTTCACTTTGGTTTGGTTTGACATTATAATCATCACAAAGACAGAATTAATTGATTATAACAAAGAATTGAAATATGTTTGAAAATCAAGTATACCATATGATCTGAGTAATTTTCCTTTTTTGTATGAACATTAATGCAGGAGAAAAAAAAAGATGGAATTTTAAGAAGTGTAAGTTAAGAAAGATCGAGAATCTTTGTTGGGTTGTGAGTTTGCAATGGTAGCAATAACATCAATGGAAGAAAAACCATTTCCTGCTTGGTCTTGGTCTGTTGAAAAATGCTTGAAAGAGTACAATGTCAAACTAGACAAGGGTTTAGGCAGTTATGAAGTCGAAAAGCGAAGGGAGAAGCATGGTTGGAATGAGTTGGACAAGGAAAAAGGGAAGCCTCTATGGCATCTTGTGTTGGAACAATTTGATGATATGCTTGTAAAGATACTGATCACGGCCGCGTTTATCTCTTTTATACTTGCTTATTTACATGGCCGGGAGTCCGGTGAGACCGGTTTTGAGGCCTATGTTGAGCCTTTTGTAATTGTGTTGATCCTTATTCTTAATGCCATTGTTGGGGTATGGCAAGAGACTAATGCAGAGAAAGCCCTTGAAGCACTGAAAGACTTGCAGGGTGAGTCTGCAAAGGTTGTAAGAGATGGTTATGTTATCCCGGACTTGCCTGCAAGGGAGCTAGTCCCGGGTGACATAGTTGAATTGCGAGTGGGAGATAAAGTTCCTGCTGATATGAGAGTTGCTGCTCTGAAAACCTCGACTTTGAGGGTCGAGCAAAGCTCATTGACAGGAGAATCTATGCCTGTTCTAAAGTGCACTTTGCCTGTTTTCCTAGATGACTGTGAATTGCAGGCAAAGGAGAACATGCTTTTTGCAGGCACGACGATTGTCAATGGGGCTTGTCTTTCTATTGTTGTTGATACTGGGATGAAGACTGAGATTGGGAAGATTCAGACTCAGATTCATGAGGCCTCATTAGATGAGAGCGAGACTCCCTTGAAGAAGAAGCTCGACGAGTTTGGTAGTAGGCTCACTACTTTTATTGGAATTGTTTGCCTTCTTGTTTGGCTCATCAACTACAAATACTTCCTATCTTGGGATGTTGTGAATGGATGGCCAACAAATTTCCGATTTTCTTTTGAGAAGTGTACGTACTATTTTAAGATAGCAGTTGCCCTTGCAGTAGCTGCCATTCCTGAAGGCCTACCTGCAGTCATCACAACCTGTTTGGCATTAGGCACAAGGAAGATGGCACAGAAGAATGCAATAGTTAGAAAGCTGCCTAGTGTAGAAACCTTAGGGTGTACCACCGTTATTTGCTCGGATAAAACAGGCACTCTGACAACCAACCAGATGGCTGTGACTGAGTTCTTCACCCTGGGAGGAAAAACTACAACTTCCCGAGTTTTTAAAGTTGACGGAACTACATATGATCCAAAGGATGGAGGAATAGTGGACTGGAATTGCTATAATATGGACGCAAGCCTCCAAGCTGTGGCAGAAATATCTGCTGTCTGCAATGATGCTGGGATTTTCTGCAACGGTCGTGCTTACCAAGCAACCGGTTTGCCTACTGAAGCAGCACTTAAGGTTTTAGTCGAGAAAATGAGTGTTCCTGATGCTAAGGTGAGGAACAAAATCCGTGACATGCAGTTTGCTGCAAACTATATGATCGATCGTACTTCAGTCAAACTAGGTGAGCAGTTTGTCTTCTTGTCATATTATCTTTTTCTTTTACTTTAATTGTAGTTGCATGAATTACAGAAATGGCCTCCAACAACACTACAGTAGGGTCTTAATTAAATAGAGTAATATTCATATAAATCTCTTCATGGGCAGTTTGCTGTGACTGGTGGGCAAAGAGGTCGAAGAGGTTGGCAACACTGGAGTTTGATCGATTTCGCAAGTCTATGAGTGTCATTGTCCAAGAACCAACTGGTCAAAACCGTCTACTTGTTAAGGTGAGTTACATCTGCTGCTAGCTTATAGTTTCTCATTTGCTGTAAACTTTTCCTGAAATTAAAAGCAAGGAGTTCACAGGGCGCTGTTGAGAGTTTATTGGAGCGCACTTCACATGTTCAACTAGCAGATGGATCAATGGTTCCAATTGATGAATCCTGCAAGCAATTGTTGCTGTTGAGACAGTTTGAGATGAGCTCAAAGGGATTGAGATGTCTGGGACTGGCATACAAGGATGACTTGGGTGAGCTTTCTGATTACTCGAATGCAAGTCATCCAGCCCATAAGAAGCTCCTTGATCCTGCTTGCTACCCAGAAATTGAGAGCAACCTTGTTTTCGTGGGAGTTGTTGGTATAAGGGTGAGATTTTCTTTTCACATAATGATCGTCCTTCGTATTTAGTAGTTACTGTTTCAAATTCTTCCCTATACTCTTCTAAGGCTTAAAATGCAACAGGATCCACCACGTGAGGAAGTGCCACAAGCAATGGGTGATTGTAAACAAGCAGGAATCAGAGTGATCGTCATTACTGGAGACAACAAGTCTACAGCTGAGGCCATCAGTCAAGAAATTCAGTTGTTTGCTGACAGTGAAGAACTGAAGGGAAGAAGCTTTACTGGCAAAGAATTCATGGCACTTTCCTCTTCAGAACAGATTGAAATTCTTTCTAGACCTGGAGGGAAGGTTTTCTCTCGTGCTGAGCCTAAACACAAGCAAGAAATTGTTAGGATGCTAAAGGAGAGTGGAGAGATTGTTGCTATGACCGGAGATGGTGTCAATGATGCTCCTGCTTTAAAACTTGCAGACATAGGAATTGCAATGGGCATTTCTGGAACTGAGGTACACACATTCTTCTTCTTTTTGCCCAGAAGGAAATCGCAATTTATTGAACTCTACATTGAACTTCACTTCATTCTTGACACATCCAATTAAGAAAGACATCAACTCCGTCTATTTTCATATTTATGCACTAAAACTAAAATACACAACGATCCAGGTGGCAAAAGAAGCTGCAGATATGGTGCTGGCTGATGATAACTTCAGTAGCATAGTTTCTGCTGTTGCTGAGGGTCGCTCAATTTACAACAACATGAAAGCTTTCATTAGGTACTATACAGCTGCGCTTCATATTAACATCTACAAGCTTTATCTTTGGATAGGTTATCAAAGTTCAAATCCCTTCTCGTTTGTCTATGTGCAGGTACATGATATCATCCAATGTCGGTGAGGTTATATCCATATTCTTGACTGCAGCACTTGGTATTCCAGAATGTATGATACCAGTACAGCTTTTGTGGGTAAATTTGGTCACTGATGGCCCACCTGCTACAGCCCTAGGTTTCAACCCTGCAGATGTAGACATCATGCACAAACCTCCCCGCAGAAGTAATGATCCTCTAATCAATTCCTGGGTTCTCTTCCGATACCTGGTGCGTATTAACAAACTATTTCATACTTCAATTTTTCTTACTTTTCTTTTCACTAATCCCTTTCATAAGGGATATTCTCTTCCCTAAGGATCTTTAAGAGTCTTTATCTTAATAGCAAAAGGGACCCTTACTAGGTTACTGATGCTGCCACTCCTACTCCCTGCATCAAAAGCTGCAGAGGAGCGAGGCCATATGTCAATATGTCATGAAGGATGCAAAACTTCCTTATGTTTAACTGATGATCTTCTCATTGTACCAGGTGATTGGGTCCTATGTTGGCTTGGCAACAGTCGGAATTTTTGTCTTATGGTTTACTCAACCTTCTTTTCTGGGTATCAATCTCATAAGCGATGGCCACACACTCATACAAATGTCTCAGCTACAAAACTGGGGAGAGTGCTCATCATGGTCAAATTTCACCGCTTCCCCATTCACAGTTTCAGGGGGGCACATTATAAGCTTCACAAATCCATGTGACTATTTTGCAGTTGGTAAAGTGAAGGCAATGACCCTTTCGCTTTCTGTTTTGGTGGCAATAGAGATGTTCAACTCTTTAAACGCCCTCTCTGAAGACAACAGTCTGATCACAATGCCACCCTGGAGAAACCCTTGGCTGTTGATTGCCATGTCTTTCTCTTTTGGGCTTCACTGTCTCATAATGTATGTTCCCATACTGGCAAATGTGTTCGGTATAGTTCCACTGACTTCTGCTGAGTGGTTATTAGTCATCATTGTTTCTGCTCCAGTGATCCTTCTTGATGAAATTCTCAAATTAGTAGGAAGGAGTCGACGAAAGATTTCAAAGGTGAAGGTGAAGGCAATGTAAGCCTTTGTTCTGGTGCATTTGGGAACTAACAGACGGGAAGCCCTGCAATGGATATGAAAAGCATGGCACAATATATATAACTTTGTTTTTCCATATGATTACGTCCTGTAGCATGTGTAGATGTAGATTTAGTAGTACTTGTCCATGTACATTTTAACAACAAAAGAATGTGGTTTTTTTTTTTTTTCCTTTCTATTTACTGCCTTTTCCAGGCAAGTTAGCATAAAGTGAACGCTCAATGTTCCAAACCTAGCATTTATAAAAAATGCCTGAGTTTTTTCAGTGATATTTCAGCTGTTGCATAATAAAGCTAAAATACAGTGGTGATGAGTTATATTTACCTGTGGACAGTTGTATTAAAGCTCTACTTGCATATTGCATATGCTTCGAGTTACAATGACAAGTTACGCTGCATACCAGCCAAAAACTATCTGATCCATCAGAGGTCACGATTTCTTCCTGGCTTCCATTTGTATTTGACCAACACCCTTATGTATGTCCATTGAAATTGTCAGATAAATGCCCCAAAAAAATTATTAAAAAAAAAAAAAAAAAAGCAAGACAAATGGTTAGAGCAATAAAGATGACACAAGAAAACTTTGCTGTATTGAAATTTATGAAATTAAGCATCCAGTTCAATATCATCTCCACTCTTCATTATCTCATGGTATACATTTTCCAGCACAGTGTATATCTCATATGACTTTGGATGTGATTTATCCTCTACAATAAACATATGAATTTGATCTGCCTCTTCAATACTGCTATAGCCAGCTGCTTTTATAATTTGGCTTCCCTTCATCATCTTCCTCAGCTTTGCCACCCCATCCCATCTTTTCACTGAAGCATATATGTTAGAGAGAATGACGTAATTCCCTGAATTCCACGGCTCAAGCTCAAAAAGTGCCTCTGCTGCCTTCTCTGCCACCTCTACATTACAATGGAAACTGCAGGCCCCCAAAAGGGTGCCCCATATCACAGAGTCAGGCTTCATTGGCATAGTTTGTATAAGGTTATAAGCTTCATTGAGCTTCCCTTTACGCCCTAGAAGATCAACCATACAACCATAATGTTCTAACCTTGGAATAATACCAAACTTATCCTTCATTGATGCAAATAATTCTTGGCCTTTAGCAACCTTGCCACCATGTGTACAAGCCATTAGAGCCGCTACAAACGTTATAGAATCGGGCACCATCCCTTCTCTCAACATTAAACGAAACAAATGAAGAGCTTCTTCATGTCTTCCATGTATAGCAAAACACATCATCATTGAATTCCAAGAGCACAGATTCTTCCTGTCGCGAATCTCATTAAACAACTGCATTGCTCTATCAAGTTTACCACATTTTGAATACAACTCCAACAAGGCATTGCAGACAAACAGATTATCCAAGTAACCGTTTCGCCTCGCATACTTCTCAATCCTCTCCCCAATCTCCAATGCTCCAAGATTAGCACAAGCTGGAAGAACACTAGTTACACTAACCTCATTAGGCTCCAACCCTTCTTCCTTCACCATGGACAAAAAGGTGTTTAAAGCATCCAAATACTGCCCATTTTGAGAATACCCAGATATCATTGTAGTCCAAGAAATCACATTTTTCAATGGAATTAACTGAAACAATTTCTCTGCTTCCTCCATCTTTCCACACCTAGCATACCCAGAAATCAAAGAATTCCAAGTGGGTGCATCTTTATATTGCATATGATCAAATTGATTACGAGCATATTCTAATAAACCCAACTTAGCATACATATCAACCAATGCAGTTGTTGCAAATACATCAAATTTAAACCCAGATAAGATGAAATGAGTGTGGATCATCCTGCCAAGGTGAGGAGAACAGAGCGAAGCGCAGGCGGCGAAAAGGAAGGTGAAAGTTTGAGGATTAGGGGAGCAATGGCGTTGATACATTTGAGAATAGAGAGAGAAACATTGTTGTTGAGGACCATGGGAAGCGTAAGCTTGAATAAGCTTGTTGAATTGGATGGTTGTTGGTTGAGGAATATAGTCGAACAGTTGGTGTGCATAAGAAATGTTGGGGATTTTGAGGAGCTTTTTGATGAGGATTTGGGCGTAATCGAAGCCATTTCTGAGGGAAAATGCGTGGATTTGCTTCACTTGATTCATAACAAAGCTGTGATTTCTGGCATCTTCTTAACTTATACGGAGTGCCATCATTGCCAGCCAAGTGCAGGGAAGCTTACTTGAGGCCTTGAGGGTACGGTGCTTTGTTTAGTTGTCTCTATAATTAGTAATGTAGTTTATGCCAATCATAAATTCGACTTTTTTTTTTTTTTTTTTTTTTTTTGGGTTTTTCTCATTGGTAGCAATAAAAGTTTGTAAATTCTTTATGGTAGCAAAATTTTTGTCAAATTCTCTTAAATAGCATTAGTTTTACAATTATTCCCTTGTATAGCTTTATTTTATTAAATGTGATATATTAGCCTAAAATACACTAACCATGGTTATGTAATAATAATTTACTAAATTACCCTCACTTAATTTATTGAATGATACAAGTATACTACCTTTTGTAAGTCCAATACGATCAGGGAGCTTTATCAAATACATATAATTAGGCTGCAACTTGCAAGCAATAGCCAAAAGGTTGGCACAATTAAATATCAAATTTCCATTGATCATGGGCAACCTTATTAATACAAATTACATGGACAAGTAGTGGGATTGCAGCTACATTGTTAGATGACTTCAGAGCAAATTATAAGAAAATATATAATGCGATATTCAGTACATAATTCATACGGTATTGTATATGTTTACAAGGTAAAGACACATATGCACTGAACAATTATGCCTCACGAATTTCAGAGTGATGTGGTTTTTTAACTGAGATGTTTTCATGTCTGAAGTATCTCCTTACTTTGATTTTAATGGACTCTGGATCAGATTGAGAAGCCATAGGCCTGTCAATCTCCAAGAGCTGACAGATCACATAAACAGATTAATTAAAGCAACAACATTAAAAAAGCTCCAACAACAAAATAATAACTAAATCAAAAGAATCCATCAGCCTGCAACAAAATTACAGTAAAATAACAGCAAACTACTTAAATACAGTAAATTAACAACAAAATAACAGCATTCAAATTTCATTCAACAAAATTTTATTCAAGACAAATGCAAAATTTCTTAAAAATGGTCTGCCACTTAACTAATTGGTTCATAATAGTGCATGTTCTACCAAACAAAATACAAATTATTCATAAGACACTTGTTTATAATTGTCTTGGTTGAGATGCAAACATAAAGAGAGATCCCGATCTAGTTACTCCAATAGGTTGAGGTTGAGATGTAGCTAGCCTTGAAGTGTGTCCTCTAGTTGTTTTAGGTTGGGAACTTACTGCTACATTAGGAACATCAATGCCTTGAGAAGATGCATCTGATTTTGCCATGTTCTTTTTACTCGAACCCAACTTTTGCTTTGCAGTAGCTCCTCCTTTACAAGTCTTTGCATTATGCCCAAAATCTTGACACTTGCTACACCTAACAGTTTTGGCTCTCTTCCCCTTCCTATCTTCTGTTTCATCTCTCTTCCTGTTCCTGCTTGGTCTTCCTATTCCTCTTTTTAGCTCAGGTGGCAATATTTTTGGTAAATTAAACTTAGGTCATTGCTCATGATCTGGTATTGATTTAATGCCATTCGAATATGTTGCATTGCCTTGTATCTTTTAACAGAGTACCACTCATCAACAAAAGCATGAGGGTCAAGCTTAGAATCTAATATGGCCCTCATTCCATGTCTACATGGAATCCCAGATAATTGACATTGTCCACAAACACAAGTTTGGTTATTCAAGCTTACAGGTAGGTATGACTTACCCTCAAACACCTCAAATTCACCGAAGGAAGACAAATATGAATGGCAGGTCCTTGAGTCATGACATAACTTTTGAACTCTTTGCACAATGTTTGGACAAATGTCAGTTCTAATCCACTCCTCACACTTCTGTCTTCTAGAAGCCAACCTTACCATAGTCTTTCTTCGAATACCTACAACAAATAATGACGCAATGTAGCATTGTTAACACAAGCCATGAAATCTTGCATAATGCATTTCAAGATGACATATATACGATAATTTACCTTCTAAAAGTGTAAGTACAAGTCTACATCTGTCAATACCAAGAGTCGCATTAAAACTCTCAACAAAGTTGGACTTATTTGCATCACACTTTGTTGCAACGTTAAACTTATGCTTTGTCCACCAAGCTTGATTGCCTAGTTTTGCAAGCCATAACCTTCCTCCTTTTCCAACCTTATCCATTTATTCCATAGCTTTTTTAAAGGTGAACTCAGAACACGCACCACACGCTTTCCAAAATAAAGAGAGCATTAATGGACCAGGAAATGCTTTCTTCCAATTGGAAGCTAAATGTTTGGTGCAGTATCTCCTACCTAATTCTGGCCACAACTTGTCAAGTGCAATTTCAATTCCCTATTTATTTAACATTATGATTTAGTTAAATTAAAATGAAATACAAATTAAAAGTGAAAACTTAATGAGACTAACCTTTTTCCGATCTGAAATGATACACCATTTATCTCCTCTTCCAGTTGACCTAAGTAAATCCCTCAAATGATGCACAAAGAAGCACCAAGTGTCTGAATCTTCATTAGAAACAATCCCCCAAGCAAATGGGAACAACTCATTGTTCCCATCTAGTGCTACTGCAGAAAGAAGAACACCCCCATAATTTCCTTTCAAGTGTGTCCCATCAACTCCAACAAACCCTCTAATTCCATTCTTCAACCCATCCAAACATTGCTTAAATGAAATGAATATTGTGACAAAAGCCAAAGGCCTATCAACATGAGTGTTTGGATTCCACACACAACTAGCATTAGAACCAGTGTTAGTTTTCTTGATCATTTCACAATAACTAGGCAAAAAAGAATATGAGTCATCATAGCCACCATGTATCTCAATTAAGGCCCGAGCTCTGACTCTATACAATGTACTAGTGGCCATTTGAACATTAAACCTGTTCCATAGTAATGCATTCAATGCCTTACCAGAAATATCATTGTTGGCTCTAATGTCTTCTAATAGCACTCTACTAGCCCATTTTGAAGTCACCATTGGATTTCTAGTTTCCAAACCCAAGCATGTGTGCCCTCCATTTTTTATTGACTTTATAGCCCAAGTGAAACCATCCGCTAATCTAGAAGCATGTAGCCTCCACTCACATCCCTCTGCAGAACAATACACAGTGTAAATTGAATTGTTTGCCCTATCAACAATCACTGAAAAGCCTCATTGTATACAATAGTCCCTGACTACATCTCTCAAATGTTGCTTGTCGTAGAAAAGTTGCCATGGTCTTATCTTACCATCTTCCTGTTTATCAAACATCTCCCCATTTTTATATAGCTTTGCAAAGTAATTTCCATCCCCATCATCTTCTACACCATCATCTTCTACACCATCATCTTCCCAAACATCATCAGCATATGGGTCATAGTTATCCACAACAACAATCCCATCAGCTTCATTATTCGTTTGCCCGTCATCTTCATCACCATCTACAATTTCATCACCATCAGTTGAAGATTCATTGTCTGTTCCAGAGAAGGAGAATTTTGGATCATATTCATCATCAAGATCTTGATTTTCAAGTGAAAGCATGTTAGATGTTCCAGCAACCGAAGGTGAAACTTAAGTTGAAGTTATCAAACCCTTCCTCCTAGCTATTGTCTTTGTCATTTTCTTCTTCATAACTAGGGCTTTAGATGAAAGGGATGACACAACTAACAGTTGTTGTTGTTTAGGTTGTTGTTCAGGTCGATCAGGTTCAACAATAGCTTGTCTATGCTCAGTTTGAGATGTTACATTACCAATTCTAGCTCCTGCCTCATTTTCAAGCCCCAACCAATACTCAAAACCTCTAGATTGTCCACTTCCTCTTCCCCTAGAACCTCCCCTTCTCCCTCCTCTCCCTTCACCTCTTCCGCCTCTTCTCCCCCCTCTAGCCCTTACAGGACTTATTGTTTGACTCAAATCATCCAACGCATCCAAATCAACCTGATTTGATTCAATACCTTCATTATTTTGGCCAATGGTAGGGTTTGGAATTGGATTGATGGTACCCTCAGACACTAACATTTTTCCTCTCTTGGGTGTTAATTTTAAAGGCTTACCTATTTCAGATATTTTTGGAACTATAACGACATCATTATGCCTCCCAATCCCACTATGACTAGCATTTGAAAACCCGACAAGTTCTGCATCTTTTTTCTCCTTAATCTCTTGTTCTTTCCTTGTCGTCCTTACACTCTTAGCATCTTTAAAAACCTGAGTTGGACTATCTTCATCATAGACCCATATGTAAATCTCACTTTTTCCAGCAAACTCACTGAACATCCTCATTAAATCCTTATCAGTGTTCAGATAGTGGTATTTCATCTCATGCACATATCTAAAGCTAGAAAATTTAGGCATCACTATACCATGTTTAACAGCATTGTCCCAGTATTCAATAGCCACATCAATAAGGTTTATTGTATCAATGTCATCAACGACAACAGTAACATCACCACTATTATACTGAAATTTCAACACAATTTCGTCACCCATTCTGCAATTTTCAAACAAATAAAAATGACTTTCAATTGCAACTTGCATAGTTCAAGAGAAAAAAAAATCAAATACCCTAATTGTATTACATTCAATGAAAAATAGAGCAAAGAAAAAAATTATAGATGAATTCAATATAATTCTAAATACCCAAATAAATTGGTAATTTCAAATATACAATCTTTAAAATAGAATTATTTTTTTTAAAAAAAAAAAGAAAAAAAAAGGAGAGAAATTGAATTGATAAACGCACAGATACATATATTCAATTCAATAACCATGCATTCATACTTACTAATACAATCAAAACACAATAGCAAAACAAAAAAACAAAATTTGATTAATCCTTAATACATAATAAACAAACCATACTTCATCAACATTAGTTCATATGTAAAACAGGGCATCCATGGCAATCTAATGCAGAAAGTTTGTTTTTTGCATTGTTTGAAATTTAGGAAGAAGGAATTACCTTGTAACTGTAGAAATTAGGCCTTTTTTTGCAGATTGAGATGATTGAGGTGATGAATTTTTGATAATTGCACTTGAGTTTGAGCGATCGAACAAGTAAAAACTTAAACGTTTTCATCAGTGAAGTGATGAGGGTTTTGGTTATTGTAGGTATCATTCAATAAATTAAGTGAGGGTAATTTAGTAAATTATTATTACATAACCATGGTTAGTGTATTTTAGGCTAATATATCACATTTAATAAAATAAAGCTATACAAAGGAATAATTGTAAAACTAATGCTATTTAAGATAATTTGACAAAAAAATTTCTACCATAGAGAATTTACGAACTTTTATTGCTACCAATGAGAAAAACCCTTTTTTTTACAATAAAAATTCGCTTTCGTAGTCGCCTAATTGGTATATATTGCATGATTTTTAAAGTTTATAAAGCATTTGATAATTATTTTAAAGTTTAAAGAATACTCATGTTTTTTATTTTTTTTTTTGGGACAGAACAATAATATGTTCACGGAATGTACTTTGTACTCTATATATCTTATATTTTATACATAATCTTTGTTGACATTGTAATTAGTAAAGATAATTCAAATCAAAAAAAAAATTAAAGAGGGATTGATAAAGTAAATTGTTTCCCTTACAATTAATAGTAGTAACATTCAGTCAAAATTGCTAGATAAATTTCAATTCATTACTCCGTAATAGAGTTGCATAGCAGCATAGCTTGACTAATGCCTAAACCTAAACTCTTTAAATTAAGTACTTATATTGTCGCTTATCAACAAAGTAATTCTACCCCAAACAATAAAAAGTTCACTTGCCATGTGTTTTTATCTCCTATGTTTGTGTACAAGTCCAATAAATACATTAAGACTTGAACCCTAAATGGAATCCTAAGAGTGGTTGATGGTTGATTAATTAGAGAATGACATAAACATTGGAATTTGGAACACCACTAACACTAGCACTAATGTATGCTTTATTTCAATTATAAGTTTCATGATTTTCACCTAAATCACCTCATGTACTTAAACCACTTGATGGGGAAATAAGAAAAATTACATAAGCAAGATTGATCCTTAGTGACCATAAACCACAAGAATATGAGATGAATCCATTAACCATAAGAATATGAGATGAGAAATAATGTCATTACTCTACCTCAACTTCTCAAATCATACTCCATAGACACTCTTGCGTGCTATAATACTTGTAAATGTGTCAAATATCTGTGTATCGTACATGGGTTAGATGTATGTCACACTAACACACACCATATATGAGTTTATAACATTGAGTGTTAACACAAATATATGTAAACCATTGCTAGATATATAATTACCAATAACGCTTACATATAAATCAAGACTCACAAGGGTCAAAACAAACTTAAAACTTTGTATATCACTCAGGAGAGTCAGGACTGAGGACTCTCACAGGCACCACATCAGTCATCAGGTGAGACAACCAGAAATGCTGTCCATTATTCAATATTACACAACACAAAAGTCCCAACATCTTCAAAATAAACATCAATGAATACAAATACCAAGCTAAGTACTCTCTTGTAAACATCATATGATAATCAAACTCAAACCTTATTAATCAAACCAAAGCATGACCAAATAAACAAGAAGTTTAATTACCATTCTTTAATAATAACTATTAGTATTACATGAAAAATCTAAGACAAAGCCAACCTAGAAGTTGGAGCATGAGAAATAACACCAGAAGTAGTGGTTAATTGATGAAAAACCCTCAAAAACTCTTCAAGAACTTGTTTAACCAACTCAACTCTTTGTCCTTTTTTAACCAACATCTTAACTAACCCAAACAAATGCCCTTCAAACTTAGCCTTCTCCATAAACTCCATAACAACTTCACCCTTTTCCTTCTCCTCCACCCACTCATCCTTCATAAACATACTCACTTTCATATCGCTGTTTCGAAACACGAGTCTTAACAGCCTCCTCACGTCCTTCTCAACCTTCAAAACGGTGCCGTTTCTTTGGGATATCTCCAAAAGCGCTGCGGCGTATCCACTTAATGCTCGGCGGTGGATTGACGCGCGTGGGGGTGATAGTCTTGCGGATGATAAAGGAGAGGGGGTCCTTTTTTGGGAATAGGAGGAGAAGAGAGGGGTAAAGTTGTCTTTTTGTGGGAGGGAGGAGATTGATGACGTGGCGGTGGTTTTTGCGGTGGAGGAAGGGTGGTGGTTGTGGTGGTGGTGGTGGGGTGAAAGATGAGTGGGTTTACGGTGGTGGGGATTGAATGGTTTAGGGACTTGCAAGTTTGTTGAAATGGAGCTTGAAAAGGTATCCATTTTTGTTAGCTTTGGTGGTTCAAAGATTTTCTATTTTCCTTTTGTATATTTGTTCAATTGTTTAAGATAAGATTCTAGAAAATGGAGTTTTTTTTTTTTTTGGACAATTTCCAAAAGGAATAATATTCTTTATATTTTTGTATACACAAAAGACAAAAATAAGAAAGGGTCACTTTCTTTAAGCTAAGTTGTCAATCTTCAAGCTTCAAATAAATCATTTTCGTGAAGTGTTTGGCTACGTGTGTGCAATGTTTGTGGTTAAGATGTCAATATTGCTATTAATTAGTTAATTATTTAATTAATTAGTTTTGTCTATACACCATTGATGTTTCTACCTAGAAGAAAAAAAGTGGTGGATATATTTGAAGCAATAATTATATGGAATACTCTAGAAATATTTGCTTTTATTATCACGGTATAATTTTGTATAATATAATCCTTGAGTGAAAATTAAAAATTTTAGAAATTAATATTATAAAAATATATTTCGTATTGAATTATTTAAATAAATTCTATTGTACGAAGTACATTCTCTCAAAAAAAAAAAAAAAAAAATATATATATATATATATATATATATATATATATATATATATATATATATATATTTATATTGTACGAAGTACATATTATTCTGTACTAGTACAAAACAATTTTATTGTGCATTATAAATAAATGCTTATATAACTATTAATTAATACTCGATTACACTGTTTGTCTCAATTTACCTAATTATATATCAATTATTAGAAATATAAAGAAAGAAATTTAGAATACCTAGATAGAAAAATTAGGGTAAGTAATTTGAAATGGAAATAGAATTTTCTCCCAAGAAAAACATTATAAAAACAACACCAATTACTAATTAGGGCTTGTTTGTCATCGTTTTTTGTTTTTAATTTTATGTTTTTTAAAAAAAAATAAAATTATAAAAACAGAAAACAAGAAAAAAGTCTTTTCACTTTTATGTTGTCAATTTTCAAAATTATCATGAGTTTTAATAAATTTGACAAATTTTTTATTCATTATATGACATATATCAGGTTTTTTTTTTAAAAAAAATGACATATATCATATGACTTCGAAAAACAAAAAACTAAAAAACAGAAAAGAACAGTAATGTCAAACTAACCCAAAAAGATCAATGTGTTATTTTGTTGATCAAACAATTAAGAGTACTCTGCCTTAAAAAATAAAAAAAATAAAAAAAATTAAGAGTGTTCTGACGTAGCATACAAAGGATCATAGGCCCAAGGATAAAATATCAGTGTTTAGTGCAAGCTATGTTAATCAAATTATATGGGCTTCATAGTGTGGCCTCATATGCATATTTATTATCCATACGATGAGGCCTAAGTGGTTTACTTTTGTCCTATTGGTCTTTTAGGAGTCAGGCCAATTAAGTCTATTAAGACCAAGATATAAATGACCTTTTAATGAGCCTAGATTAGAAGTTACTTTTGTCCTATTGGTCTTTTAGGAATAGGTTATAATGATATATGCCATATGTAAATGAGTGTTTTTATTGATTGAATTAACTTTTGTACTTTGAATACAATTGGTCTTGTATGGACCCGGTCTACAATAAATTATTATAGATCTAAAATTTAACACTTTTAAATAATATAATCACATTCTGGATAATATAATCACTTTTTTAGATGATATAATTATCTTTTTGTGAGTCATATTTTGAATTATATAATCTCATATTAAACTAGTTAATGAGATTATATAATTATCTTTAGGATGATAAAATTTAAAAATCATGTTTTAAAATGATGTAATTTACTATTTGATACTTTTTATAACGATAAATTCACTTTTTGAGTTATACATTTATATAACAGCTTCAAAATGATATAATCACTTTTGTAGTAATATAATCACATCTTGTATGATATAATCACATTCGTATGGTATACAAGAAGGTTGGGTCTACAATAAGTTATTGTAGACCGGGTCTATTCTAGTCTTTGTACTTTGAATATCTTTCTCAATTTATAGCATATCTTTGTTAAGAATAATATACTACTACATGCGAGTTGTACCACATTGAAACAAGTAGAGAATGACTTGAATATTCAAAGCATAGTTTAGAAGTTACTTTTCCCCAATGTTTTTAGACAAAAATATTATCCATTGATTTGTGTACGCTGACTAGCTTACAGATTTAATATCTCCTCTTAGAGGAAATAAAAATACATCCACTTTCACCAATTTTAAACGCATCACCTACTAGGAGAGAGACTACTCATAAGAAAAAACAAACATCTAAAATCTTAGCAAGAGAGCAAGGCAATTTCATGCGCATGCTAAAATCAAAATAATCTAGATGCCAATTTTGGTTGGTCTATTGACTCTAGAGAGTGTTCATAATTATTTGTGAGACTGTGAGATTGGGCAAGTTAGACTGAACACATCTACTCCGCAATTCCGCTTGCTATGGGTAAATTTCACCTAACATAATTTGACAACTAACACCTTTCGTTTAACACCTCATCCCAGGTGTACCTAATCTTTTTGCTTCATTATGATTTGTACTTATAATTCATTCTAAGCTTCTTTCAAATAAAGTAACATGATCAATACACATGGTAATGATCAATTACAACTACCACATACATCTCCTATTTACAATTACAGCAAAGTCTTTTCTTTCAATTATTTCTATCATCAAAAGCCTGTACTTGAACTCACAAACCTTTCTAATTTTGTACTCCGTATGTTTACATGGGCGCCCGGGCATTCTAGTTATTCCAAATGGTGTTAGCCACGTAATTTGTTTCTCGCATAGACTGAATTAATGCTCGTGATATTTGACCAGTAGAATTCAAATAGAACTCCGTATTTTATGTGGTCACTTAAATTGGACAATGATAAAGAAAGAAAGGGGGTGAAAAATAAATCATGTACACAAACCTAGCTTTTATCATGGAATTTTATGACAAATAAATTGTCATTAGATTGGATTGAGTAGTACTGTAGATTGGATTAAGAATCAACTTAGTGTACAGAAAACATTCACATAATTGTACACCTATGATTATCAAATGTGATTATTTGTGACCACATTAGAAAATTCTCTTGTAAAATAGGAGATCAAATCATCAACTACCCCAAAATGGAACTTCAAAGTGAAGCACACCAAATTATCCCAAAACGTAACAATTGTCACAACCACATTTTACAGCTTCCTTTGATTCACCATGCCCATGTAAACAAACTTTGCATAAAAATCCACAAACTGTTGAATCACAAGCATTAGCATGAACAAGAGGACAACTTCTTCATCTCACTGATCTCGAGATCAGACCCCGCTATGACATTGATTTTCGAGCCTTGTAATGTAACTGATCCATTGCCATTCATTTGGTTACCTCTAGGAGAATCACAGTCTAAGGCCTTCTTTGAGGCCATATTGCTATATATCTCCTCAAGTACTCTAAAGAATGCACTCTCCACATTGTCACCACTTAATGCTGATGCCTCTGAGAAAAATAAGCCCTGATCTTGTGCAAATTCCACTGCATCTTCTGTAGGGACCGCCCGTTTATCTTCTAGATCCGCCTTGTTTCCGATTAGCATGATCACGATCGAGCTATCCGCGTGGGCCCTGAGCTCGTCTACCCACCTTACTACATGATCAAATGTTTGCCTCTTTGTTATGTCGTACACTACTACTGCCCCTAGTGCTCCTCTGTAGTATGCACTTGTTACTGCTCTGTACCTTCAAGTTTTTAACAAATACTGTAAATATCAGCTTCATATGCATCATAAATTTGTAATTTTTTTCCCTTTCCAATGGAGTTAATCTTCTACGTGTACAAACTATTTGATGGTCCCGAACCATCTAAGAATTTCTTATAGTACAAAACATACATGAAACATACATTGGGCATGTAATAATGAACTTGCAAATAAATCTAATACAGAGTACAGTATAAAATTGAATTTTAGGAATGTGGCTTAAACGAGGTCCATCCATATATGAATGGTGTGAGATTACATGTAAACAACTGTCTAATATACAAATTGTCTCATTAAAGAATGACATCGGATCAGGAAGCTGATCTGCTAGTCTAGTTTGCTACTGTAATTAATCACATATTCGACAAAATTATGGCCGTTAAAAACATCTTATTAAAATTTGTATTTGCAATTAATACATTATCAAATATGGATCAATGTTTCACCTTATTTAAACAAGCTTAAACAGTCTTTACTGACTACTGTATTACAGTGTACAGTATCATGCTATACAGTTTGATGTGTGGCATACTGGCATTGGATGCTTTTTTTTTTAAAATAAAAAAACAAAACAAAACATGAGTACAGTTTAGCTAAATATCTAGAAGATCAGAATCATGTTTGAAGCATATTGTTAAAAAAAATACTCATCAACAATCAACACGCATTTCACATTGTCAGGTTTAAAAGTCAAAATGTTGCAATTAAAAGAACCCGAAAGTAATTTATTCAATTGATAACTAGTTTTAGGCGTAAATATGGTCTAGTTTTTCTTCCATGTCGACCATGTGTGTGAAAATTCCGGTTTTTGGAGGCAAGGGTTTAGATAAAGAAGAAATACTACGTAACTACAAGATGTGACTCAAACACTTGTCTAGTATGCTACTGCCAAGTGCCAAAATGCAGGGATAAGATTTATTTCATTGGCTTATTAAATCAGTTATTTATACATTTATTGCATACGTCTATTTATGTAACAAGTTAGACAACTAACAGTAGGCGACTTAGCCTAACTAACTCATATTTTAATCCTAAAACCATAAATAGATAAAACTAAGTAGAACCACGCACTTAATTAAACATCAACTACCTCTAGAGCACGCCTATAATAATTTCATTGTTGACCATAGGAACTTATCCACTAAATTAGAAAGTCGGTTTAATTTGTTATCCCGTGTTTTTGTCAATCAAACAACTATGTGGTTTTCTTCATTGAAAACGCGTAAATCAAACAACTACTTGGAAACATAAGCAAATATAGCAGCAAGATTGAATTGAAGAGAAAGAATTGAAGGTTACCTTTCTTGGCCAGCAGTATCCCAGATCTGGGCTTTGATGACTTTGGATTTAATAGTAGTAGTTCTGGTTTGAAATTCAACACCAATAGTAGACTTTGAATCAAAAGAAAATTCATTCTTTGAAAATCTAGCAAGTAACTGAGATTTTCCAACTGCTGAATCTCCAATCACAACTACTTTATACACATAATCTATTCTCATCTCCTTCACCCCATCTTCATACCCATTCATCTCTCTATTCATCTTTCTTTAACCAAAAAAAAATAAAATTAAGAATCACCTTCTTATATACTTTATCTTATGCAATAATAAGAAGATGAACATGTGTGTTTTTTATGCAAGTATGTAAGTAACAAGAATATACTATATAGTTGAAAAATGAATATATAAGTACATATTTAGTGGGAGCAAGTATAAAGATTAAGAGGACCCATCAAAATATATTTGTTGAGAGCAGAAAAACAACAAAATTTAAAGAAGATTGAGAAAAAGCTTGAAAAAAAGGAAGAGAAGAGGAAAAGCAAGTGTTGAGTCATGTCCCACTATTGTAGTAGTATCAATTATGGTATTTAATGTTGAACCATAATAGTAAATGTTGTTTTTGGTTTGTCAACTATCTGTCATTAGCCTATTACCCCGTATTATTGTTACCTGCATCAGCTTATTCAACTTTAATAATAATAATAATTCTGTTTTTAATTTAATTATAGTAGTATATGCTTTTGGGACATGTATTTTTGGATTTGGGCCCACTAGAGTTGTTTGTACTATACAGAGTATGTATTTACCAAAGTTTATTTTGTGGCTTGATTTGTGCCTATATATCTGGAGTTTTGTACTTAAGCCCTAGAGGAACTTGCCCTTTTGGTTTTCACTTTTGAAGTAGGTTTATATAATTGTGAGTTTGTGACCATTAGAATACAAATATGTGATGTTTCCGGAAATGTCATATGAATTGAAAGAGCATGTGCTTTATATGGAATGAATTTGATCTATTTGTATAATTTTTTATTTAGTACAGAGTAAAATAAATTTATAAATTAGAATCTTTAAAGTATGGTTAAACTTTTGGGATCTAAGGCAAGAATCGTTTTATTGAGTGAGTTAAGTTTTTCTCATAATATAAGTATTTTTCACCTATGTTCAAGATGAATCGACAAGGCCATGTATGTATGTTCATCACAATTTCAAGTTGAATATGAATTGTCAAAATGTCATGACATTAACGACACACATAATATCCAAAAGACCAAAACAAAATTATCCGAAAAGATATTAACATTGAAAATTTGGTTGTGGATGATTGGGCATGATCCATGATTTCAATTATTAAGGAGGAATGTACAACAGCTATATACAGGTATAACTCTGATAATTACAATACACAAACTAGGGGAAAAAGCTAGGACAGATACTCGTAGTATTTATACAAATGAAGTTAAATTATCATTGCTCTAACATAAGTAACACAAAATAAAATGTGGGGCCTTATAAGATAATCATAAGATGCTAATTATAAAACTTGGATATAAACTAGCCTGGTATTAATTAAGATCTGAGACATTCCATGTTGAGGCATTTACTAATTTTCATGGCTGGCTTTGTTTTCCTGAAAATTCTTAGAACTTTTAGCATGCTGCAGTACATGTGTACATCTTCAATTGCTATACTCTTGAGCACAATTTCCAGCGCCTATACATACATTAAATGGTTAATTCAGTGGATGAGATTTTGATTCTTCCTAAAGTATTCCGTATAGATAATTGTTGTTTTGTATGGAATAGGAGATATTAAGCCTTACAAGTATTTGTTTAATAATTAATATGAGTAGGTCGAGTACTACTCCGTAGTTTGACTCGTGTGAGTAACTTGCTAATTAATTATAAGAATATGATATGAAGTACTGTATCGTACTAAATATCATTTTTTGACATACTAAAACGTCTAAACTTTAAACTTGTTCTAAATGATAAACAAGTCACTTCCTTACTTGCGAAGATTTCAACTTGAAGTGGGAAAACTTTTATAATTTCTTTAGTTCATGTCCTACCGTTGAATTGGCTAGTTCCATACGGCTAAAATAAGTACTATTGAAGATTTATGTCTTGTCTTAATCCTCTAATAAGTACGTAATGCCCTTTTATTATATGGAGTCTCACATCTTATTTATGTTTGTGTTTAAGAAGCAGAGTTTAAAAAATTTATATGCATCTTTGTTTATGTCTTCTGGCATAATGTCGTCTAATCTTAAAAGTGTAATATGGCCAAGTTATAAGTTTTTAGGTTGCATCTTTTTCACTTGAACATATCTGATTAGGTCTTATTATCTTTCACTATCACCATATATATCAAACTTGATTAGATTTGATCAATTCTAATCACCTAATTAAACCTCTTCGCATTATGTTGTATCGTGCATGCAAAGTTATTAAAGGATAATCCAAATTACAAAATCCTCTATTTTCAAATATATGTAGTTGATGGCTTAAAATTATGACTTTAAGATCATAACAAAATGAGTTTTCCACCATCTTGACAATGATACGGAGTAATTCAAATGGTTTATTTATGGGGTGCGAGTTCTTTCGGACCATCTACAAAGATGTCCCATATAGAACTAGCCCACAAGGCCAGAATGGATCTTCGTTATAATAAAGTGGACTTACGATCTGCAATTAGCTGGGACTGGGATCGCTGGAAAAAAACAAAATAATGTTGGACATTTGAGTTTTAAGGAGGCCCAAAAACAAGCCGTATTTGAGATTGAGAGAGCCCAATAATCAAAGGTAGAAAGGCCTGTTTGCGTAATTGAGTTTGAAAAGATGATCAACCACTTTCCAGCTTCACCTATATAATAGGTAGTACGTATTATATATTACCCCCGATTTTTTTTAGTTGTAATTTTGGGTAGATTTCATAGTACTCGTAAATTTTTTATTTATTTATTTTTTATTATAGTTTCCCCTATATATGGCCTTTATGTCCATTAATATATATATATATATATATATATATATATATATATATATATATATGTGGGCTTTATTTTTATTTTTTAAAAAATATACTGAATGTTATGAAATATTTGTGGATATCCATTATTCCGGAACAATCTAGGGTTTATATTCTTATCCAATTAAACCCTAATATATTGTATGTATATATACAACTTATCATATAGAATAATATACACAGATTAATTCTCTCTCAATCTCTCATCTTTCCCCATTATTTCACAACACGTTATCAGCACCATAGATCTCTCTCAAAGTGACAAATTGAATGGAATATAAATCCAAATTTTGCGATTTGCATCTTGCGTGCAATTATGTTACTTGAATTATAGTTTTGTTTAATTTCAAAATTCACAACAAGATTAATGGTTGGACCATATTCTTGTTGGAATTACATGATCTGTGTTGGACCATATTCCTTTAATGGAATTAAGTGGGTTGCGGTCTCCTCGTGGCGTATGTGAGATGTGACTAATCTAGAAAGTGAACATATTAAGAATAGAGAATCCTCAATTGCTACAACGAGATCCGTATCAGGAAAGTTTTTCATCTACTTATTATTTTCGTAACCATATTGTATATACTGTATATGTTAATTATGTTACGAAAGTTTAGTATTTTATTCGTTGTTTTGTTTTGCAATGTCGAAATTAAATTAGTACTCCTAAATGCTTGCCACATAAACTGTCGAATAATATACCCATATCAGTGAAACAAGTTTGGCATGACACTAATTGGTTTAATATTGTTTGACTTGTTATATATATGTAGTATGTTGTAGAGTATTATCTATAGTGCTTATAAGACAAATTCTCATCACTCTATTATCCCCTAATAATGGTGGTTTTGGTTAAGACTTCATTCTTAATTTATGATGGGAATATTATATATATTTTTTGATGGAGTAAAGTACTTGTTTGATTTTCCTCGTTAATTGCACCACGACAAATTATTTCCGATTAGAATAAAATTATTCTTGAACGTATAATCTAAGTGATTTGATAAATTTCTTTTATGTACCCGATTGAATTGTGTTAATCTATTATGAGAATCAGGTCCGTTTTAAATGCATGAGTATTATACTATTATCACATGTTTAGCATCATGGATACAATTATGTGAAGTTATATATCGTTTGATTTGATTTGCAAAATATTTCAATAGCATGAATCTTTTTACGTATTATATGATTTTGTAATGAATTGTTTATTAATTATGGATCACCAAAGCTCTAAGCACCAATCAAATTACTGTTAAAATTAAGCTAAGAAAAGCCCATTAAAATCTAGTATGCGATTAGTGTATTAGCGGTGTTGGTTGAGTTTTGACAGGAGGTATCATGAAGTCATTATGTTTAACAGGGAAGTTCCTTATTTCATTTATTATATTGAATTTTATTTTCACAAAATATACAAGTACTTATTATGGCCTTTTAATACATGTTACTTCGTATATATTTATGACGTACTCCGTATTGTATTGTTTTGTTATGTTATGTGGGGTTTGATAATTTGATTATGGGTTTGACCGTATGATTATAATTAAAAGTTAGTAACTCACCTTGGTGAGTGTGTTCTATGATAGCTTATTTGTTTGTAGTACTTGTTGATTTACAGTTCCTTTGATTCTTCTAATACTTATTTAACTGCATCAACTATATGTCTCCCCATTGATGTTGAGTTATTGATCTCCTGAAGAGAACAAATTATGAAAAATAGATCTAATAATAACTACATATATATGGGTTAGAAACCTTCTGGAACAATCTAGATATGTCTAATGGTTTTGAAAGTATGTTGACTGGATTATTCTCCGTTCACAAAACTAATGTGTTCCTATATATGTCATGAAATCTCTTGATTATTGAAGAATTAACAAGTATATATTTTATATATATATATATAATTCATGGTAAAGTTCATAATTATTTGAGCAAAGAATAGTGTTATGAGTTCAAGAAATTAATTAAACATGCTATTTTGAGCAAATTACTTGAAGAATGTTTTATGCCCATAATTTACCGAATTTTCAACATAAAGATGAATATAATTGGGCAGGAGAAACAAGTAAGAGTTTTATAAGAATATTTTTCTTTGCTTGATACATGACATTACCAAAAGGATTTATGGTTTGAGTGCAAGGGATTTCAAGGTTGTTGGATAATTAAGATTTATTTCATATCCCCATATGCAAGGATTAGGGGGAGATATTATTCATTTCGTTATTATATATAATACTTGCACATGAATTGTATGATATATTGATGGTCAGTATTGCATACATTTGCTTTAATATCAATGTCAATAATTTATTTAATAAAAGCGACCACACCATCCTGAAGATGGATGTAAATAAATGAATGTCATTGATCATTACTGGTTGTAAATGCTCCAATTAAAATTATTGTCCCATAAGGACAACATCGGTTAATAATGAAACCTAAAGCACGTCTGAAGCATTGTAGTCCAATAGATTAAAAATAAATAAATAAATAAATAAATAAGAACCTTCAGAAAAGGAATGGAGCAACTATTGACAATGACAAATTTGAGGAAAAGATAAATCCCTTTACATTTCTAGAATAAAATTATTTTTAGTAAAATCAATATGTGAGATTAGTTGATTGTCTTGCTAATTGTATAAAGAAACACATGTTGGTGTTCTAATATTACATCACATTCATAGTCATGCATGAAGTAAATTTTATAAAATGATCACTAGTGTTGGAAAACTGACCAGAGTTCAAATTTAGAGAAGTGATTGGATGTGATAATTAAATTAGGCCATCAAGGTTTAAAAATTATCCGTTATGGAAACCTGAAGTTTTGTTTGATAATGTGCCGACGCTCTCTCAATGACAAATATATGAAATGAATTGAATGGCAAGACATAACATTGAGATTGAGCTATATTTGGATTCTGATTCATATTAATTTGTATATATGAAAATTTCAAGGGTTAATAAGTTTTGATTTTTTTTTTATAAAAGAGTAATAGGTGACCAGAAGTTCACCAAAATATCGTATATATTATTGTAAACTATCAGAGAACTAGAAGCTCACCAAATACATTATTTAAGGCTTTAAAGATCCAGAAGATCACCAAATACATTATTTAAGGCTTTAAAGATCCAGAAGATCTCCACCTAGTAGAATTACAAGCAAGTGATCTATGATTGTATAACAATTCTTTTGATTGGGGCTATTATATGTCAGCACATAAGAAATTGGAAAATAATGGAAAACGTACAACTGCACAACACATGTCTCCCCATTGACATTGTTTTCCAGAAGATATTATGAAAAAGGTAATATATAATAAATACACCTGCAATGTAAAATTAACGAAGAAATGATTCTTCATTGAAGTTGTTCTCCAGAAGAGATGAAACTTGTTAAATACAAATCTTCTGAGAAATAAATTTTTATTGTGATCCTCCTAATGAAATGAATTTTATTGGAACTTTGTATACTAAGTTGGTGAAGAACTGTGATGCCCCTACATATGAGATATTTTACCAACTTAGGGGGAGAATTGGAGTAAGTTGGCAAAAAAAAAAATTAAAAAAAATAAAATTGATGATCCCTATATAAATAATGGTAATTTGAAATGTTTTCTAGCCAACTTTCATCCATATGCTATCAAGATATTTTGCACATTTATGATTTGATTTGTATTCAGTTATGACTCATGTTGCATAGCGTTGAAGATACATTTTGGTCATATTAATTATGTGTATACATTGAGATAAAATCTTGCCAATTGTACTTGAATCACTACACCTAAAGTATAGGTTGTATACGATCGGTTCCAACAAAATAAAGATATGTTTAATAGATATGATATTTGGCAAGATAGTGCAGTTGACACTAATAGTGTAATAGTATATACCATAGTGTATGAAATACCCTAAAAGTGGTATAAATATCTGAATTATTATAATAGATGGCCTATTATGTAAGAAAAGTTGTGATGGTACCAAATGAGAAATGTATTCAGATATCATAGTAAAATAGCATGCGTAATGTAAATTAAAGGAATTTTATAATACCGGTACATAATGGAACCGATGAATAATATGCATACGCATAATAGAATGGACTAATGAGTAATGGATCTGAAATATATGTACATTTTGATGTCGACATAATGATAATGATCATAAGTTTATCATGGACCCGAAGTCCAATGAAATATGGATTTTTAAATCCACACTGTACAGTGTCTTACATTATTTCGAGTCCTATGTATGTTCATATGCATGTGTGAGTCACAGGTTACTAGATTATTCATTGCATATGTTCGAAGTTGTTATATGCATTACTCATTGTATAATTTGTTTAATAGTTATCATGTTTTATATATCTCATATTGCATGGATTAATTTCTTACAATGGTTGTGGTGTATATGAATGTTCATTCAAAGTATAGTAAGACATATTTACAACTTTGATGAAAAATTAGAAAGAGATATTTATATTCCAATGGGCTTATAATTGTAATGAAATTATTGATGACACTTATTTAATTGCACGTTATGAATCATGTAAAAAGAGTTCCTGAAGAACTTATATACGACGAATTTAAATATCCAGCCCTTGAAAAGTCTATGTGACTAAATCATTGACATCTCAACCTGAAGCTTGAGCATATAAGTGTTAGTAATGAGAGTTACTATTTGTATATGAAAGAGAACTATCGTGTTAATTATAAATATTCTAAAGAATCAATAAGGTACTTATGCGTGATACTGTTTTATCATGGTCCAGAAGAACCATGATCAATGTATATAATTACATGTGCTATATTATTATTTCATACAAGATTGGAAAATCAACATTAATAATATCATGGGTTACCATATTATTATTAAGGAATGTTTAATCAAATTATAATGATCATCAATTTCGATTATTCACAACCTCCGGAAGAAGGCATAAGTATAATAGTTAAGGCAACTTTGAACAGAGATTTTGAATGAAATGTGGACAAACACATGTATTATGGTTATAGGTTTGGTGATATGAAGACTCACTTGTTTGAGTAAAATTTTTTTGAAGATTTGGAAGACTCGAAATTAAAATCAAGGAATGATACTATTCTGCGTCATGTGTGAGGACACTCAACTATATTGGATTCATTGCATTACAAGACCTCAAGCTATGTATCATCAGGGGGAGAAATTACGCGTTGCACTCTTTTTCCCTTAACCATGGTTTTTGTCTCATATTGGGTTTTTCCTGGTAAGGTTTTTAACGAGGCAGCATTTCAAGCGTATTACGAAGAATGTTGTATTCTTTTTCCTTCATTAGGTTTTTATCCCACAGGGTTTTCCTAATAAGGTTTTAATGAGGCACAGTCTTCGATAATGGACATCCAAGGGGGAGTGTTATGAAATATTTGTGGATATCCATTATTCCGGAACAATCTAGGGTTTATATTCTTATCCAATTAAACCCTAATATATTGTATGTATATATACACCTTATCATATGGAATAATATACACAGATTAATTCTCTCTCAATCTCTCATCTTTCCCCATTATTTCACAACACTGAACGAATAATTTGAAGTTCTTACATCAACAAGCTAATAATTGGAAATTGGAATGAGATTCCAAGGCATCACCTTTTTTGTAAAGTTTTTGGGAAGTACATGTAAATTTGATGAAAATTGTAAACAATGTTTTAGAGAAAAGTTTGACTAAAAATGAATGACCACAATTTCATGCTCAGTCGCCCAAATTATTGAATAAAAGAACGAATATCCCAAAATTCAGTTTAACATATGCTTTAATATTGTAAACAGAAAACAATATGATGCTTAATTTAATAATTATAAAATAGACTAACATCTTAAACTGAAAGTCAAATGATTGACCTAACTACTACAACCCCATCAAACGTATGAGTTCATATAGTATGACATCGTGACATAGTTGATCCACAACTTCATCTAGTGTATGAATTTATCTCAAATTCTAATGTATCGCTTTCAATTGGTCTATGCTTACTTAATCAATTCACACGTAATCACCAACCTCGGAATTTTATACTATTGTGTGTTTGATAAAAAAAAAAAAAAAAAATAGCTATGCTTCGAAATATTGAATGACCTCAATTTTGTCCTCCAAAGTTCACTCGTATTCATGTATAATTAATACTTGTATCATACGGAGTAAAAACTACGAGCAAGGTCAAGTGCAAGTGATGATCAGATACGACTATACGAGTGAACAAAAGCTGATGATGTCGCACAAAGATGTTTTTCTCTTTAATCTTTAAAGAGGAGGGAGGAATCCTGAATCCTGAATCCTGATGTCCTAAAATGTAAAGAGAAGATGTGAAAGAGGAGTTATGTCGTGGTTGTGGTTGTGGTTGTAATTGACTATAGTGCTTCAAGTTTGGAAGGACAAAGAACATAAAAAAGCAGCCAAATAACGTACTCGCGTAATGATGAGACCCATTGAAAGGTTGTGGGCACTCATCTACTTTGGTAGGGGTCAGGAAAAGGCTTAGCTTTTCATTTTACTCCGTATTTTCTTGGGCTATTTCAATTTTCAGCTTTGAGTCTCAGCCATCCCATTATTGTTCAAGGACTACGGACCACATCATTTTATAAAGTTTTATGCAATTTTTAAACCACTCTACTTTTTATTATTTATATTGATGGTTAGTTGGAGACTGGTTAGATTTTTTAATACGGAGTAAAATTTATAAAATTCGTCGGTGTTTTAAATTACATGTAAGAAATTATATATAGACAAACAAAGGTGTCAAAATTCCTTTAATTAAATCGTTTTTCGGATCGGTTTTTGTCAATTTTACTTAAAGACAGGTGTATTTGATAAGTGTTGCTAATTTAAACATGTGAATATAGTAAGGAGAATTTTATCTTGACGTTATTAAAAATGATTCTAAGGCACTCTGCACAAGTAACTAAATAAAGATTTCTAATGACATAGTATAAAGACTATTAACTGCTTGAAAATCTTACCCTTTTACTATTTGATTATATTTTATAGTACTACAGTACTATATATTTTCACTAATAAAATTGGATGATTACCACTAATAGATAAATTTTCTGGTCATATTAAGTGATAATTGAATACTCCAGGACTATAGGAGTAAATCTGGCAGTCTAGCACAATGTTTTAGAAAAAATAGTCTATTTCCCAAAACCTGTTGAAATCCCCTCAAAATAATCTTGATTAAACTAGTACTAACAGTCTTGCACCACAATATGATACTACAAGACAACATGATCAATATTTGCAACTTTGTTTAACACAACTATAATGCCACATAATTTCCCAGGAATTACCAGGGTTTAGGCCCAACCAATTATCTTAGATTAAGGGTCAAAACTTGTGTTTATTGGATCAACAAATCTAAACTGTGACTATTGTCAAGTTATACCCAGATTTCCAGAAGGAAAAAAAGGCATTGAGATTTTCTAAACCAACATAAATGTATCATTTGGTAAGTAACTAGACTTTTTTAGGTAAAATTTGATACTTCTATTTACAGCATTCTCATATCTTGACTTGCACTCATTCATCAATACCATACTTAAAAAAAAGTATATGGTGGGAAGTAGATGTTTACATGCATAAAATTATGCTGATACTCTCTGATGGTGTTGGCATAAAAAGCATTAGGCATACCATATTACACACATTGGACTAATAATATCTTTAAAACATATGCAAAATATATGATTTTTTGTAATAATATCTTTAAAATGTATATGATATTCAGGGATTGATTTTTCTTCAATATAGGTGAGAAGTTATATGGAAGAAAATTTGAGTAGAAGGGAGTAGTACATTACATTGATGTAAATCTGATTCCAAATAGAGAAACAATTAGATATTTCAATCAAAGTTGGTCATGACATTGAAAGAAGGTGTTTAAACTTTGATGAGCTAATTTAATCATCATGTGCATTTTTCATTTATGATTCAGAAAGTAGCTCATCAACTTTTTAAAAAATTGCCCCTTTTACATTTAAGATGTCAAACTTGAAAGCACTTTTCAACGCAAAATTAAATACTCACTATACGTACATAGTGAGTAAATTGCACTTATTTTTGCAAAAATAATCACCAATACATTTGTTTAAGTATAGATGATCAAATTTCAATCTCCTTTAACAATAATCATATTTAAAAACAGAGGTAGTAATTCAATTTTGAGCTTCATATTAATCCTATACATTGAATTATCAAATGCAAATGCACAATTTGAGAATGCTACTAATTCTTATAATTAGCCAATAATAGAAAACTTAAAAGGGAAGCACAAAACTACTCTAAAATCTACAACATCTGAAATTCTTTTCTATACTTGTTTAAAGTAAAAAAATAATCATTTACAATCCCCAATCTATCATAGGGTTCAACTTTAACCCCCAATTAACAAAAAGGAAAAAGAAAAAAAAAAAAAAAAAAAAGAAGTATGCTAAACATAAACTTCTAAAACTAATTTGAATAATAATAATAGTACTATGAACAATTTGAATAATTGAAAATCATGGAGTTTTTTCCCATGTTCTTCCACCTTCCAGTGTTCTCCCTCCAATTTTTTTTTTCTAACTTTTGTAGCCCAAAAAATTTCCAATATTATTAAATATATTCCTGTAAAATCATTTTTTACAACACAACCCAAAAAAAAAAAAAAAAAAATCAACCTGAGGCGTTGATGATCACGTACCCAAATCGAACGAATCAGATTTTCTGCCACTTTTTCTTGTCAAAAACCCATACAATTTCCTGATCTCTTTCACTCCATCTCTACACCCAATTCCTGCAACTGAGTCAAACGGCTCATCCACCGATTCCCTTGCTGACCGGAACCCGTTTTTCGGCGTACCCTTGCAACTCTCTACAACTCCGTTACTATACGACGTCGTTTGCAGTGCATTGATTACCGATTTTATCGCCCGACTCGGCGAGTTCCTATTTACCATCATTAACTCACCGATTTCAGCCGGACTCATTGTAACACCATTGTTGAACATTTCCTCCACTTGAGAAAACAATTTATGTTCTCTCACTCCTAAATAATTACTCGCCAAATTCTTGAAATTGTTAAAATCACATAAAGGGAAATAAATATGAACATCAACCCGACCCGGCCGTAGTATTGCCGGGTCAATATCTTCTTTCGTTGTCATGGTGAACACCATCACCCTTTCTTCGCAGCAGGAGTTAACCACTCCGTCCATGAAATTGAGTACGCCGGAGATTGTAACCGCCGCCGAAGACGACGGCGATGAGGTGTTTTTTTCCGGCGACGTATTTGTCGAAATCTTCCACAAGAATTAATGATCTAGGGCTTGTTTGAAGGAGGAGGAATTTAAGGTCGGAATCACCTGAAACTTTGGAGATATCAAGGTCGTAAACGTCGTATGATAAACTCTTGGCCATCGCAGCGACGAAACTTGATTTCCCTGTTCCTGAAGGTCCGTAAAGAAGGTAACTCCGCCGCCAAACGCGGCCAAGTCGGTGGTAATACTGCTTCGATTTCTGAAACGTTTCAAGATCGGATTTGACTTTGTTCTTCAACTCGGGATCCATTGCAACTGTCTCGAACGTTGCCGGGTGAGACAACGGCGTCGTTTTCCACCCAGAAGAGGAGTTTGTGTACAACCGAATGTCCCTCACACGGTGGTCGATGTCGTCGGAGACAGTGTGAATGTGTTGGAGATAAGGTCGCAAAACGCGGCGTTTGTCGCGTTTTCTGATCTTCAGGAGGAAGGATTTTTCTGCGGCGGTGTCGGATGAAACGACGTCGTATGTCCAAACAAGACGAGCGCCGAGGAATTCGTCAACAATGGTTTGATTAGGGTTAAGAGAGAGAAGGATGTCGGTGGGTTTAGAGCCGGAAATTAGGTTGGTATAATCAGAGTGTTCCAACGATTCAAGGGAATTAAGGTAGAGAGAAACTCGCCGGAAAAGTTGGTTTTCCTGGGAATTATCGTTAAACTCCGGGACTTTAAGAAATTGATGGTCGTGAAATTTATCAGAGATTAATCGCCACCATTTTTTGAATTTAGATGTTCGAATTTTTCGTTTTAGGAATAATCTAAGGATTACGAGGAAGATTATGGTTGTAATTACGGCGAGAATAATCCGCCGGAAATCGGTGATCATTGTAATTGGAAGGGTGGATTGAGGGGATTAATGGTAGGTGGGCATTTTAAAGGGTGAGATTGTTGATGAGTTTAAGGGATTGAGAAGAGAGTTGGGAGAAGGAAGAAGAAGAAGAAGTCAAGAGTGAAGGGAATGGAGAATAGGGGAGGGTGGAGAGAGAGAGAGAATAAGAGAGGAATAATAGATTCGCTGGACTACTCCCTCGTCATTTCCCAGCTACTTGACAGCAAGGACATATATATGGTAGGACTATTTATTGTTTTCTTTTCTTTTCTTTTTTTAAAAAAAACTTATATTTGGGGTCATTTTATACCCATACACTTTTTTACAAAAATAATTAGTAAATTCAAAAAGAAAAGACATTGGGATGGGATGGGATGGGATTTTTACAAAAATAATTAGTAAATTCAAAAAGAAAAGACATTGGGATGGGATGGGATGGGATGTCTATTTTTTAAGGAATGCTACAAAATTAATTTGGTACATTGATGAGTATATTGGGCTATTTCTTTCTATGATTGTGTTTTTAACTTTTGATGTTACTCTTCTTAGCTGTGATATGTGGTGAATTGTGTTAAGCTTTTAATAATGGAAGGGTGTGTGTCTCCTAATTTCGAGTAGAGAGTAGGCATAACCACATAAGTGTTGCTGAGATCTCAATATCTTTGTAACAGTCCGTATTGATATAATGGAATTTATTGCTGCTGAATCAGATCAACACGTTGAAATTGAGGATAAAGATGTGATTTAATGGATATTGCCAATAGATAAAGATGGGCTTGAATGACTCAATTGTCGAAAATAATTCTATGGGGGTGTTGGTCACTAGTTTTTGCCAAGAATTATACATTTATGCTATATACAAATAAGGCTTGGATACTGAGTTGTATGTACTTATTTATTGGAGGTACACCACATGTGCAAACTAAAGACATAGAATATGCATGTGGCTAAATGGCTAATGGTAGTATATCACAACTTGTAAAGCTAGATAAAGATAGGTAGTAGAAGTTTATCTTTATCTAACTTTACATGGTATCAGAGCCAACATGACATAGAGATCACAGATTTAAATCTCATTCACCCCTCTTTCAAAGTGAAATAAATTCGCACTAGGTATGAGTAGACCTGTGTTGCATCCACATTTTAAGCCTAAAGGGTCTTTCATGTGCGGGGGAGTGATAGATTATTAAACATATTATTGGGCCTCAACCATCAGTTTAAGCTTTTGATAAACACTACCTAAGAGTGAAGTTCATCAAATTTAAGTTTATGAGTAATGAGTTCATACCAAATAAATGTAGGGCTAAAAGTTCTTGATTTTAAGTGAGCAAGTAAACGCTACCTAAGAGTGAAGTTCATCCCCAACACACTGTAATTAAGAATCAATAAAACATTCAAATGTATTTTCTTTTTTTATAATGAACACTTCTTAAGTACCTAACGAATTTTTAACAGTACCTGAGGAGATTAAAAAATGAAAGATAGTGGAAGACTGGTAGAAATAGAATTTAAACATCTGGTGGGAATTTAAAGACGGTCGATCTCACGTGAGAAACAGCCTTTAGTGTAATCTTCTACAGCTAATTAAGTTAAGCATGGCAGACTCTCCCCACGTTTCAGATTTGAGTAGTAATTATTTACGAGGAATCTCATCAATTGCCTAATTATTCATTATTCACTACATTAACACACAATACCGTGTGTCAGGATATATTAGAATGGCTTTTATGTTAATCTAATCAATCTTTGTGAGCTTAAATCCATATCAACTTGTAATTTGTTATTATTACTGTGGCTATTTATTGTCACTATGCGAGATATATATGATGTATAGCTCCTCTTTTTGAGATACTTACAGCTTATAGTGAGGACATTCATTAGCGTAGTAATACGGAAATTGATAGAGTATAAAACATATTCTTGAACCTCAATCATCAGTTTAAACTTTTGGTTGATTTGGTCCACTAACATGGTATCAGAGTCAGTGTGACATAAAGGTCATGGGTTCGAATTTCATCCACCCCCCACTTTCAAGTGGAATATTAAACGTTGGGTATGAGGAGGACCCATACTGCATCCACACTTCTAGTCTAAACGGATTCTCGTGTGAGGGGACGTGATTATGAGTATAAAACATATATTTCAATATATAATCGTAAAAAGCGTGTAATGTCAAAACCTGTATCAATTGCTTTAAATGATGTTTTATGTGAACTATCGAAATTTATTATTGTATTATATTAATTGTTCAAAATTGTATTTCAAAATCCAATGTCTTTAGAGCAAGTACACAAAGATGGCTCTAAAAAAAATGTCAATCAATATCAAATTTTTGGAGGTGACACAACACACAACTACACAAGAATCATTAATGGTCTTTGTTTGTTACAAATATAGTACTCCATAGAGATTAAGATATTGGACAACTTTACTGTACCATTTATTTACTTGTTCCGGGGCAATGAATTTAACGAACTACTGTGTATTTAGAGTGATTAGCCCCTAAAGTCCATACTAAAATTTTAAATTAGACTAAAGATGTCTCAGTAATCATTATTCATTGACATTACCATAATTCAAAGTTGGGCCATGTGATGATAAGATATTTTGGCCTTGTATTTTTGTTGGCAACGAGGAACAAATGCTTGCTGCTTGGTTTAAAAATTGGACTCTATATTCTTGTCCTTCATGTCATTCATGTTGAATTTTGTATCCACATTATAAACTTTGCTACATGATGGAAAAAACAGTATAAATATGGAGTACAAATAAAGTCAGCTTAATGATTTTCACCTTTCAATCTTTAATCAAATCAGTGCCTCTATCCCATTATCAATTAAATTATTGAGACTGACTAGAAGCTAAGCGCCCCTTTCCCATTACCAATAATCACCATTGACATTTTACTAAATATAGTAAGTTGTACCATGCTCGACTGTTGTATGTTGACTCATAGATTTTAATTTGTACTTCGTATTAGTTAAGTGTGAATACAAATATATTCACTAAACTAATACGAAGTATTAACATACGAGTAACTTTTGTGGAGTTATGTAACTTTAAACCAAAACTACATCTACTATACATAGCTCTACTTTGATAAGTTAGTAGCTACAACTATTAGATAATTGCGAGGTCGGACTTACCTTGAGCCCTTGTTGATGCTCTAGGTGAGTCGCGCTGTCTACCCTACGGCGGCTTACCCTATTAAAGTACTTAAAAGTTACAAATTGCATGGTGTAAAACTGTAAATGCATCTTCGAAATGGGGGTTCCCATTAAAGAAATAGGGAGGGGATCGGAGAGAAGCTTGGTCTGAGCTAGCTAGGAATTGCAGGGCTCCTTTTCTGTCTTAAAGAAGGGGCTAGCTGGATTTTGCAGGCAACCCCATGCAACATTTATGGCCACCACCATTTTTCTACGTACAATGCACTCCTTTATTATTGTACAAGTATATACGTAAGATAATCACCCATAGCTTTTCAAGTTTTTGCCTCATATTATAAATAAGTTAATCGAGTGACATTTTTTTTTTGT
Source organism: Chenopodium quinoa (assembly GCF_001683475.1). Taxonomy (NCBI): domain Eukaryota; kingdom Viridiplantae; phylum Streptophyta; class Magnoliopsida; order Caryophyllales; family Amaranthaceae; genus Chenopodium; species Chenopodium quinoa. The sequence goes on from NW_018745454.1 coordinate 4,289,732, forward strand.
TGTTGTTTAAAGAGCCACAAAAACGGATGATAAGAATCGATCCTAGGATTATCTGGAATCGGGAGGGGAGCTCTAACCACTTGAGATATCCCTCACTCTCACGAATGACATTTAGGCCCTGTTTGATTCACCTTAATTTTGCTGAACTGAAATTATTTTTACTGAACTGAATTTATTTTTACTGAACTGAACTTAATTTTACTGAACTGAAATTATTTTTACTGAACTGAATTTTTTTTTTTTTACTTATTTTCTATTATAATTCTTATTTAAGAAAACTGAATTTTACTAAACTGAACTTATTTTTACTGAACTGAAATTTTTTTTACTGAACTGAAATTAATTTTACTGAACTAAAATTAATTTTACTTAATATAATTTTTTTAAGGTGAAGAGAACAGGCCTTAGTGAATAATAAAACTTCATTTATAATAACAAGATATACGTAATATATTTATAAACGGTTTTTTTGATAATAGAATCCACTTTGATCATACAGAGTATAATAATACAGAGTAAAAACTAATGGGACATGATTTGGTATAAGGCATAAAGCCATCCGGATTCTTGAATATAGAATTATCGTGACTTTCCAAGATTAGCATATATATGGCTCTGATTTGATTACATAAATTCCAAGATTAGCAAATATATGACTCTGATTTGATTACATATAGCTTTCAAGTTTAATTCATAATTTCCGTGTTAAAACCGTAGCCAAAAACTTGCAATTTTTATCATCAAAGTAATCCTAAATAAGATATCAGTATAAGATAGGGATAATCAGATAATCTTGTTGGAAAGGCATGTTCTTGTCTTTTTCAACTAAAAACTTTTCAAAGAAAGCTAACTAACCTACCATTTACAATTTGCTAAATAAGCAAGGCTTTGTTATCCACGGTTTATTAATAAACCACCCCTTCATGCCGCGGGGTGTTCATAAATCGAAATAGTTAATCAGACATAACTAGATATAACGCACGCATCGCGCGTGTTATCTTAAGTATTGATCTTATCATAATGTATGGTTGGTGCACCCGGGTGCACCATGCGCATGGTGCACCCGAAAAGAACATAAGGTATATTTAAAAGAACATGGGCAAAAAAAGAACATTATATATATTTATAAAGAACATGAGCATAATATGTTCTTTAAGTTTGATGATTATGTTCTTTGAGTTTGAACTATATGTTCTTTATATTATACAATATATTCTTTAATGTATGTACATTAAAAAAAAAAAAAATCAATCACTCGAGTAACCAGAAAAAAGAACATGTTATTTAATGTATTATCATGTTCTTTTCGTAAAGACTTTATGTTCTTTGGCTAGAGGTGATCAAAGTTAGAACGGTCCGACCCGATTTTGGACGGGTTTTGGGCGAAATTTTTTTTGCCCCCAAAATCGGGTCGGACCCGGCCCTTTAATTTAATTTTTTGGGCGGGTTTGGGAATGCGTTTTATGCATTTTAGTTGATTTTTTTACTCGACCCAAAAGGCCCGCACGGCCGGACATTTTGGGCCAAAAACTTCGGCCCAAAATTTGGCCCGACCCGAGAAGTGAGCTGATTTTTTTAACCTTGGCCCGGTCCACCCAATGATCACCTACATCTTTGTCAAACACGAACATGTTCTTTTTTGTCAAATATAATGTTCTTTTTCAAACACGTTCAACACCTAAATAACCATGAAAAATAATATGTTCTTTTTGTAAAGACTTTATGTTCTTTGTAATGTCATGTTCTTGTCAAACACAAACATGTTCTTCTGTCAAACATAGGTATGTTCTTTTTCTAACACTAGCATGTTCTTTTTTCTTTTTCCCATGTTCTTTTTTCTTTTTCCCATGTTCTTTAAAATATGTCTAATGTTCTTTTCGGGTGCACCATGCGCATGGCGCATCCGGATGCACTATACTATTTTCAATCTTTTCACTGCACCTTCAAGTTACCTAAGATAATTTACTCTACAAAAGTTATATAATCATAAAAGATTGAATGTTCCTAATTATTCTAGTAAAGATTCTGATATACCTTTATTTAGAAATCAGTATAGTCACTTTCGATTGTTAATCACAATCATACTTGTATTAAAATATTATATTTACATCACCTTCAATTACTCTATTATTGTGATCTCTTATTCTAGCTCTTAATTCAGATAATCAACTCGTCAAAAAAATAAAATAAAAAAATTAAGATAATCAAAACTGTTTGCGTGCTCTAACTCGTAGCTACTGACACAAGACAAATGAGCCAAATTTTATGAAATTATTAATGATGCGTGACGCACCCGTAAAGAATTAAATCGTAATATACTTATAAAAAGTTATTTACTTTTTGGACCTCTCTAGTTAACCTAACTACGTACAGTATTATTTAGACCTGGTCGTATTATTTGAAAAACGACGTTCTATTTTGGAAGATTAAGGCTCGTCATTTTCGCCGTTTGCTGCCAAATATTAAAATTTTAAAAGGGAAATTGCAAGCACATGAAAGAAAAGTTTCTAGTAAAAGTAAACACAATATAATGCTACTACATACTAGCTACTAACAAGGACTACAAGGTGGAAATATGTTAGGAAAGATATTATCATATCTTTAGGATATATTATTTGATTATGCAAGATATATTTCTAGTTTATCTTAGGAAAGGTTTGTTAGTTTCCTAAGCTTGATAGGTTTTGATATGATCTCTTGCTTGGAGCCCAAGGGGCAAAACTTGTATAAATATCCATGTTGGTCGAATGTTTTGATCAAGAAATACAATTCTAAATTCTTCTAATTCTCTTAATATTATCATGGTATCGGAGCTAAGGTAATAACAAAATTAAATTTTTTTTTTAGACCACCATGGCCGACACACCACCATCACCACCTCCTAAAATCGAGTCTAACTCGCCCTATTACCTTGGACCTCAAGATCGTCCGGGTGATTTTATAACTTCTCAAAGACTTAAACTTGACAATTACAATGAATGGTCTCACGCAATCTATATTGCATTATCTTCCAGACGCAAATTTGGTTTTCTTGATGGCACAATCACGAGCTATGCTCCTCCTTGCACAAAGGATGATAGGGGTTACGATACATTGTATGCTCGTATCGTGGCTTATGAACACCATTGACTCTGAAGTTCGTTTTATGCTTTCGAACTATGACAATGCTAAAAAGCTATGGGATGATTTGCAAGAACGCTTTGGACTTGTGAATGGCCCTCGTATACAACAAATAAAATCAGAAATCAGTCGGTGTGAGCAGCCGAAATCCATGCCTGTTGCGGTTTATTTTAGCAAATTATCGGTCTTATGGGATGAGCTTGATAAACATGAACCTTTAATCAATTGCAAGTGCGGCAATTGTACATGTGATATAGGAAAGCAGCATATTGCACGGCGCGACGGTGACTGACTCCAGCAATTCTTGCTCGGGTTGTATTCGGATTTCTATTCCACCTTGCGCTCCACTCTTCTTTCTCAAGATCCCCTGCCTTCATTAAACAGAGCGTTTCAAACGATCGCTCAAGAAGAACGTGTTAGAGGGATTGCCAACCATAAAGAAGAACCCCCTGAGGTGGTCGGCTTTGCAGTCCGGATGGAGAATAAACCGACGCCACCCTTTCGCGTGCGGAGAAGGCAGCCCTCGTATGCACCTATTGCCAGCAGAAGGGTCACGATGCAAGCACTTGTTTTGCGAAACATGGTGTGCCCGAGTGGTATACCGAGAGATATGGGTCAAAGGAGCCCAACAAACGACCTGTGGGACGCAGCAATAATACCTCTGATCGAGGACAGAACACACAAATTAAAGCCAATGCCACGCCTCCTACGACTGCCCCTGTTTATCCACCAGCCGCTGCACAAATCCCACCACTCTCGGCCGAACAGTGGCAGGCAGTCATGGCTGTCATGGGGAACACCCAACCCCCACCCCATCGTGTGAATGGTAAGTGGATTATCGACACCGGATGTTCTCATCATGTCACCGGAAATCTTTCATGCTTGACCGATGTGCGTGAAGTGTCTCCTTGTAATGTGGGCCTTCCGGATGGACAGAATGTTATTGCCATGAAGGAGGGAGTTGTCAAACTCACTGACAAAATCACTCTTTCTAATGTTCTTTTTGTGCCTAAATTAAATTGTAACCTAATTTCGGTTTCACAATTGTGCTTTACTAGCTCTTGTGAAGTCATAACTAACTCTCTCACATGTACTATACAAGACCAACGCACGAGGGAGGTGATTGGCACGGGTGATCTAAGGGATGGACTATACTATTTTCGGGAGGAGGCATCCATAGCGGTCGTTTCTATCGAAGACTCGTCCAATTTGAAGCTTTGGCATAGACGATTGGGACACCCTTCCGAGAAAGTTGTAAAGCTCCTTCCTTTTCTTAGCAACTCTAGGGGTCATTTAAATAAAGATTGTGAAGTGTGTCATAGATCTAAACACACTAGGGACAAATTTCCTTTAAGTGAAAATAAAGCTTCTCGTATTTTTGAAATTGTTCATTGTGATTTATGGGGGCCGTACAACGAACCCTTTTCTTGTGGTGCACACTATTTTTTGACCTTGGTTGATGATTATTCTCGTGCCGTATGGATATATTTATTGAATGATAAAACGGAGGTGTTTAAGATGTTTATGTCCTTTATAGCCATGATTGATAGACAATTTTCTCAGAAAATTAAAATAGTCCGTAGTGATAATGGCACTGAATTCTTTTGCTTGAAAAAATATTTTTTGGCTCAAGGCATTATTTTTCAAACATCTTGTGTGGGAACCCCTCAACAAAACGGGAGAGTAGAGAGAAAACACCAACACATTCTCAATGTTGCTCGTGCCCTTAGATTTCAGGGGGGTTACCAATTTATTTTTGGGGAGAATGTGCTCTTGCGGCGGCTCATCTAATTAATAGAACACCATCTGTCATTCTAAACAATAAAACTCCATATGAAATCTTATTTGGCACCCCACCATTGTTTAGTGAGTTGCGGGTTTTTGGGTCCTTGTATTTTGCTCATAATCAAAGGGCAAAAAGTGACAAATTTGCGAGTTGTAGTTGAAAGTGTGTATTTGTTGGGTATCCTTTTGGTAAAAAGGGATGGTATTTATATGACTTGGATAAAAAGAAGTTCTTTGTCTCAAGGGATGTTCGTTTCTTTGAGGATGTGCATCCATACTTGGATGCCGACGGTACAAATATTGATGTTTCAACACCTAACATGGATGCTAGTGTTGACTCGGGAGGGGACTTGGATGCTACATACATACTCGATGAAGACCAAGCCACCCTCGACGACCAAAGGCGGCAGCAGCCGCCTGTGGTTACGGTGCCGCCACAGCCGGCTGTGGCTGTTCCAACCCCCAAAGCTACGGTCCAAGAGGATCCGATAGCAACAACCACGACCCTTGATGACATGGGGCGTGGTCATCGACAAAAATTTGTGTCGACTAAACTCAAAGGATTTGTGACTCATGCTCAGGTTACCCGAAATAGTCCATCTTCTTCACCTGCTCCAGTTGCTCCACCTCCCTCAGGTATGCCGTATCCTATAGCACATTATGTTAGTTGTGATAAGTTTTCTGCGAAACATCAAAATTTTGTTGCAGCTATAACAGCAGGTAAAGAGCCTCGTTCCTTCAAAGAGGCAATGTGTGATGAAGATTGGAAGCAAGCAATGAGGGAAGAAATGAATGTTCTTGAAAGCAATGGCACGTGGACTTTGGAAAATTTGCCTCCCGGGAAGAAGGCCCTTGGTAGTCAATGGTTGTACAAAATTAGCATTGAGCGTTTAAAAGCTCGATTGGTTGTCTTTGGTAATCATCAAAACGAAGGTATTGATTATGATGAAACATTTGCTCTCGTGGTCAAGATGACGACTGTTCGTGCTTTCCTAGCTATAGCTGCTTCGAAAAATTGGGAACTACATCAAATGGATGTGCATAATGCTTTCCTTCATGGTGATTTGACTGAGGAATTTTATATGAAACTCCCACCAGGTTTTACTACAGATGAACCGGGTCTTGTTTGTCGCCTTCGCAAGTCTCTATATGGTCTCAAACAAGCTCCGCGGTGTTGGTTTGCCAAGCTCACTACCGCTTTGAAAAAATATGGTTTTGTACAATCATACCCGGATTACTCTCTCTTTACATATACCAAAGGGTTTATTCAACTCAACGTTCTTGTTTATGTTGATGATTTAATTGTGTCCGGCAATAATTCAAATGCTATAAAATTGTTCAAGCATTATTTGAGCACTTGTTTTCACATGAAGGATTTGGGTGTACTAAAATATTTTCTTGGCATTGAAGTGGCTAGGAGTAGTAAAGGGCTATTTTTATGTCAACGCAAGTATGCCCTTGACATCATATCAGAGACGGGTCTTCTTGGGGCCAAGCCTGCTCACACGCCAATGGAGCAAAATCATAGATTGGCGCATGCTAAAGGGCCTCTACTGACAGATCTGGGTGCCTATCGACGCCTTGTTGGGCGCTTGGTTTATTTGGGTGTCACTCGACCCGACTTGACTTATTCGGTCCATGTATTATCTCAATTCATGAAGGCTCCTCAACAAGAGCATTGGGATGCCGCTTTAAGGGTGGTTCGATATCTTAAGTGTACTCCAAGTCAAGGTATTTTGCTTAGCTCGGATAGTGAGCTCTTGTTACAAGGTTGGTGCGACTCCGACTGGGCAGCGTGCCCTCTCACTCGCCGCTCTCTGTCGGGGTGGTTGGTGTTCCTAGGCAAGTCACCGATTGCGTGGAAACAAAGAAGCAGGCCACGGTTGCCACTTCTTCTGCCGAGGCCGAGTACCGTTCTATGTATGGCATTACTTGTGAAATTAAATGGTTGATAGGCTTACTTCTAAGCTTGGGGATCCAACATTCCCGAGCAGTCCCTATTTATTGTGACAGTCAAGCAACAATACACATTGCTCAAAATCCCGTGTTCCACGAACGCACAAAACATATTGAAGTGGATTGCCACTTTGTTAGAGATGCCGTGCAAGAAGGACTTATTGCTACTACTCATGTTCGCACCAATGAACAATTGGCTGACATATTTACGAAAGCCTTGGCTCGTCCTCAATTTGACTACCTTCTTAGCAAGTTGGGCACATTCGATCCTAGTGCTCCAACTTGAGGGGGGGTGTTAGGAAAGATATTATCATATCTTTAGGATATATTATTTGATTATGCAAGATATATTTCTAGTTTATCTTAGGAAAGGTTTGTTAGTTTCCTAAGCTTGATAGGTTTTGATATGATCTCTTGCTTGGAGCCCAAGGGGCAAGACTTGTATAAATATCCATGTTGGTCGAATGTTTTGATCAAGAAATACAATTCTAAATTGTTCTAATTCTCTTAATATTATCAAAATATAATAATATCTAATTATGTAAAAATCAACTTGGAAATTATATAGCAATTGGAAAAGGATGAACTTAATTATGTCAAATAATGAATAATAATATAGAAAACCCTTTGACAAATAGGTTAGATTCAATTCAAAGCCAATAAACAGGCGATGAATGATGATTCTTGTAGATATAACTCCGTGGATCAAACTTGCAATTAAGAAAAAAAAATATCGACGTATTACTTGTAAATCAAATTACATGTTAAAATCATTTTAAGATGGAGATTCATACTAACTATCTTTTATTACACGAAGTAGATATTATTCACTTAATTTATATTTTTTGTAAATACTGATAATTGGAAACAATTTAATATACTCGGAAAAAAAAAATTTAACATATGTTATTGGTTGAATGGTTGTTCTGGTCTATTTTAATTTCTGTGTGTTCTAAACAAATCCATGCTTACTAAAGTGATTACACAAACATTTGACGAGGAGGGCAAAGTAGGAGAGACGATTGAGCTTACATTCATCGAACCCTGAGCATTGGTAAAGGAATATGATCACTAATTTGTAGTTACACGATTACAACATAAATAATGTGAAATGAGATATTGAGATTGCATTGTATAATTGTTTATTTATGCTCTAAACTTTTACAGTACAAGTTTTATTCTCCAATCAAGTTTTACCAACACACACATTGTCACACTCATACACACAGCACAAAATAAAGTTAAAAAAGAAAAGAAAGTTTGACTTTTTGGTAAACAGAGATTAGGGAAGTGAACATACTAAAATTGGAAAGGTCCAATGCTTTGTACGTTGGAAGAAATGGAAATATTGTCAATTATAGGCAGCTAATACATGTCAAAAGCAGCAAGGCTTAACGTGGAATTGCAAAAGCAAAAATGTCAAAAATAACAAACATCAGGGCCCAGAGGACGGTCCAATCTAATTTAAGTGCAAGAAAAAAAAACTTATTTGACTTAATTTGTTTCAAGATTACTCCATAATTAAACAACTCGTGAGTATATTACCACATGAAAAACATTTCTCCCGAGTTTTAATTTCACAAGAAAATTTCATCTCACAAGTGTAATTTCTTGATTTTATTATTTTGTTTAGTAGGTAATGAAATTGTTTTCACGAGAGTTTTATTGATACTATTTGCAAAGTTAAAGACCAATTTATGCTATAAGTCTATAACTTACACTTTTATGCATAATCCTATACTTTTTAATATATCAACCTTAACCATTAAAACGGACTCACTGAGGCTTGTCACTCAAAGTAGCTTGTTTAAGTGGATGCATAGTTTTGATGATAGGATGTACAATATATTACCTCCGTTACATATTATTTGCAACGATTTGACATAAAGTAGAGAGAGAAAATATTTAATCGTCGCAAATAATATGTAACGGAAGTAGTATTACGTATTTAAATTTGTCCTATTTTGGACTTTGATAATAGTAGTAGAATTTCAAATAATTCAATAATCTATGTATTAAAGTTAAAAGTCTTTAATAATTTAGCATAGAAGGGATTATAAATAACTATTTTTCCCATATAAATATATAATACTTCGTACATCATTAAGAATTTATCCATATCAAATAAAATAGACTTAGATACCTTTAAATTTTTTTTCTATATTTTTTCCCAAAAAGAATAGTAACACTCCTAGAAAAATATTTCCATACCAACTCAATAAGGTTCAATAATATGTTTATGGCTTCATTGTCTAGCTTAGCATCTTCATTATAAGCTGATGAAGTTACTCCGTAATATAGTTTGTAGTATTACAATAGTAATTAGAAGGCAGAGCACGTGCACGTGCACATGCATGCATCAAGTAGAATAGAAATGGAAGAGAGCAACCAGGGAAATCCACTCGTGCACTGTGACCCGGGAGGTTCGGGTATTCTTGCGTTAGTTGTCAAATGCTTTTGTCTCGTTTAATTTCCATCTATTCTTTCATCTATCTTTGCCTTCCTGTCACATAATTAATCATGCAACTTGTGGGTTGCACTTGTCCATGCTAATCCTACACCTTTATTATTTGTAACACCCACCTGGATTTTCTCGACACCCTATAGAATCGTTTTTTTTATAGTTATTTATGTCGAAAGAGAATCTGACCATATATAAGGTTAACTTCTTTGCAATCAATTATTGTTTATAATTTATAAGTTATTCTGCATTATTATTTAATTAATACGGCCTTGTGGGGCAATAATCTCAACTTTTACAACTATATTCCATAAAAAATTAATTAACTGATGTAAATACTACCCCCGTTACAGGTTATGTGCAACGATTAGACATTTTTCCTCTCTACTTTATGTCAAATCGTTGCACATAACCTGTAATGGAGGTAGTAATGTAATACTTTTGTCTCCATAGTATATTAGTACTTGTAAATTGTTATTGTGTTACGTTCCTTGTCACCTGATAGCTAGTGACGCTGGTACAGTGTTATAGATTTACACTATAAAGAAGGATAACATATCTTGATGCCATTATATTGGCCGTGGAAATAGCATCCTTTGATTTGTGCCAAAACTGAAAAAGAAAGCTCAATCATAGGTTGATTGCAGCCATAAGTGGGATATCAAGTACGTTTAGACAACAGAGGTTGGCCCAACTACATTATCATATATTCTCAATTTTTTTATTTATTATTTTTAAAACACAAACATATAATCTTACTTGTATTATTTATGCAATAATAATAATCATACGTAGTATTTTATATGATAATATTAGGAATCAGTGAATCACACAGAAGATAGATGAAGACAATCATTACTTCATTAGGTGTATGTGCGTTAATGCGTATGCCAAATTTGTTGTTATGTACCAATTATTTGCAAGATTAATACTGTATTTTACAAATGATGGTGATTGCTCGCCGATAATGTGTGGATTCTAGTCAAACTAAAACCCTTGGGGACTTTAATTATGTGCATGTCCTTCATATCACCCAATAGCAAACTAGCTAGAATTTTAATTCAAGCCAAGAAAAAAAAAACTTAATTGAGTGTAGGGTGGTAATGAGATTAAATCTTAAAATATATCATGTGTGTCATAGTACGTAAAAATTTAAGCCTTTAAATCGCATTTTCTTAATAGCTTGGGTGACAATTGTCATGCCGTGTTGGTTCATTAGCACTTTTAAGTGTTTTTTTTAGCCTTTTATTAATAGTTTGTCCAGCCCATCCTAATCCGTAATTACTAAACACGTTCATGTTAGCCTTTCCATAACTCTACTACGTACCATCAGCATCAATTGTGTCTAGCAAAGAAAATTGGATCAGATCCGATCCCTATAAAGTTAGTTAGCACAATTCAGTTTTATGGCTAGTTTCAATGCAAATCTTTAAAGCAAAGTAGCTGTTCTATACAGAATATGATCTGCTTGGCTATTGCCAAATTGAAGCAACAAAAATAACAGTGAGTGTGGCTAACACTACGGCAAGATAAAATGCTCCTGACCCAGGGCAACTTATATTACGCCACATTATTATAATGTTATATTATAATGTTATATAAGTTATATTATAATGTAATGAAAGTGTAATTTGATGAATTAATACGGCCACTGCAATCATCCAACTGTTTCCATCTTGGGGGGAGCAAATGAATGATGATGAGAGGCGGAGGATAAACCATATATCTTGACGGCTTTTTGTCGGCAATTATACAAATTTAATTTATGCATCTATGCGTGTATTTGTTTTAGCCCATAACTATATTATAATGGGGTTGCTAACTTTTTAATCAATCAAACACTCTGCTCTTGCTTTTAATCTCTACCAAAAGACCCTGGCCCTGCATTCCCAACAAATACTTCAGTTTTATTTGATGGTGGACTACTGGAATGGAGAACACAAGTTTTGAATCACACGAGTCCATAAGGTTAAGAGGATTTAAAGCTCTGTACACAATTACGTTTAATTCAACCTCATTACGAAGTATTATTTTTCATTATAACTCTACGATAAGCCCATAAATATAGCCTTAATTTCAAAACCTTTATTTGTTTCACATTAATGCATTTACACTCGACATATATTTTACAAATTGATAATCTTTTCAAATAATTTATACTATGTATTTGTAACTTTATTTTTTTTCGATATTTTCCGAATCTATGTGGGTATCATGGTAGTATCCAATCATCTATGAATATCAATACCAAATGCAAATTGCCAAGTATGCATCATATTGCATTTGCATCAACATGAACTATCCACTCTCCGGTCTCTCACATTTCTTTTTCATGAAAGGTGGAGCTTAACATCAAACAAACTACTAGGACCAACTGCTTTTATTTATGTACACGCTGTAAACACGCTTATTCAGAATGAAACCCGAATCTAGTCCACCCGATTCTATTCGGCCCACTAATTATTAAGCCTGACCCATTGCCCCATTGGGGATTTAACAGTTCTACCTGGGCCAATAGATAAGTCATATCCAACATGTCATTCCTTAGCCCAGTTTTTGTTGGATTTGATGTTGATTCCTTCATTTCAATGTTACTTACCGGTTTGAGCTGCATATTTATCAATGCATAACTTCGTGGATAATCAAATATTCTAACCATCAATTATAAATTTTTGATATAAAATGAAGTATTAATTTAGACGAATCCACATCTAACAAGCCTGCCAGACTAACATGACATTACTTTTAATACCATTATGACAATTACAATTTACGAACGGCAACATTTTACAAGGGAAGTTACTAGAAGCAGTGGAGATCTAGCCCTCGCGACCCTTATCTTTTTTAGCAACCGTCACCTTAAATAATTTTTTTGTAATATCACATGGTAATACTCACATATGTTATACGAAGTAATGGTCAACATATTACCTTTGTATTCGTCACTATTTCACCATCATTGTACATATTTGTTGTATTATAGGCTTTATAGCATTGGCTAGTCGATTACCACCATGTTGGACACCAAAACTTTAAATGTATGGTTTCACCCAAGATAATTCAATTTACTTAATCACGTCATGTCAGGTCATGCCATGTCGAATCATCTTTCATTAAGTAAAAATCAATATAATCCCATGCACAACAATGTATATATCATGAAATAGCATGCTTTTTTCCTATTGAACTATGTCGTGTGATAGTATCTCAAAACGTCAAGGAGTATCTAGAGTAACGAACGTTTTAGGGGCCAAGAAATATCGCCAAATGTCAAAAAAGGATTGCCCTCTCATTTCCTTATCTCCTCGTCTCTCTCATCCTCCCTGCCAAACTGCCACAAATTGTTAGTGTGCAAAAAATACAGGGGAGGAAGAAACCCAGAGGTTTAGGAGAAGCATGTCTGCCACACTCTCTGCTTTGAATCTCCCCTCATTACCTCTCCGAATTCAATCAAAACTCCACACTCCTTCCTCCACTCAAACCCCATCTAAATTAAACCCTAATCCAAACAAATTAACCCTAATCAAACAAGATCAAGATCATTTTTTTCATCCTTTAAAATCTTGTGCTCTTCCTCTTTCTACTCTCGCATTGCCCTTCCTTCTAAATGCCCAGGTATTTTTTTTCATTTTCTTTTCAATTTTTGATGAAAACTTTCATCTTTTTTTGTTGATTTAATTTTACTTGTAATTGAAAAATAGGATGCATTGGCGGTTGAGGGTCAATTGGGGATATTGGAGGGAAGAACAGCAGCATTGATACACCCAGCAGTGATGAGTGGGCTATTTGTTTATACATTGTGGGCCGGTTATTTGGGCTGGCAATGGCGTAGAATTAGGACTATCCAAAATGAGATTAATGAGCTTAAGAAGCAGGTTAAGCCTGTTGCTGTTACTCCTGATGGTTCTCCTACTTCTGATAATCCTGCCCCTCCCTCTCCTATTGAATCCAAAATCAAGCAACTTACTGAGGTTTTTTTTTTAATCTTTCTTTAATTGTACTGTCTTTTCGATTTAAATTTATTTATTTACTTGATATCTTGTTATGTGTATATTTAATTGATTTTAATGATGAAAGTTAGTTAAGTGGTCTGATAATTCGGGTTGGAGAGACTAGAAAGTTACATTTTCTGATGTTATAGACTTATAGTTAGTTGATCATGATTGGATTTCTTAATATAATTGTGTCCTGAACAATGGTGATAACTCTGGTACCAAGTTAATTCGGTACATACTTGTATTATTACACTCTTAATTATCGTTGGAGAAAGTAGAAATCTTTTCTCGAGTTTTCTATATATGTGAAATATTGTCACGGTACCAATACTCAGTAACGAGTGATGGAGAGAGGATGGGAATGACAATTAATTTTTAACAAGGATGGTCTAGACGATTAGTGAGCAATTCTAGCCTTGGCTGTTCAAACAGAAGTTTTAGGTGAAAGATGACTTTTTTCTTGGCTCCCCACGACGAGACCATTTAGAAGTCACTTTGAATATCAAGCTTAAACAGATATATGTGTTTGTTAAATTTCGAGAAAACTCCTCAAATTGGAGTGTGTACCATTGATTACTTTATCAATAAGTATACAAAATATATACATATATATGTGACAAATATTACCTATATATAATATCTATCCGTGTTATTAATTATAACCCTTTGCCGTATTTTTTTTTCTTCCACCTTGCACTAGTCCTTGCATCTTTGATGTGAACCTCTTTAGTTCAATTGACTCATCCATTATAACTTAGCCTTATCATTCACTGCATTGTTGAGCCTATGTATGGTACAGGACAACAGGAAGAACCTTTCTAGCCTTAAATCACCAGGATAGTTGCATCGATTTTTATGCTTCCATGAGTAAAAATGAAAGTTATTAGTGGTTTTGGTTTTCTATCTCGACCATTCTATTAAGGCTGTGATGTGGTTTCAAGTGAGATCAAATCATTTCAGTGTTGGTTAATGATAATTTACTAAGAAAATTGATTTTCTATGTCATACCAATTGTGTGTGGCAAGATATAACCTTGGAATCTTGGATTGTTTATTGCCAGCTTCCATGGAGAATTAAACAACAATCTTGATCTTATATTACGAATATTACTTGATCTTAAGATCACTCTTAACTTTTGTGCATTCATATTTATGCCTTTGCGGTGATTTATCCCTGAAACCTTCTCTCTTTGTATGTATCCAGGAGAGAAAAGAATTGTTAAAAGGGAATTTTAGGGACCGACACTTCAACGCTGGCTCAATTTTGCTGGGGTTTGGTGTTTTTGAGGCAGTTGGTGGAGGACTTAACACATATATTAGAGTAGGAAAGCTATTTCCTGGGCCTCATTTATATGCTGGAGCAGGTATAGACTACTGCAATTTATGCAAGTAAATGCAAAAAAATAACTATCCAATGTGTTTTAATTGCAATGTTCTATGGTGTTGGAGAAGCTTTTATGGAAATCATTTCCTTGCTAGATTGCTTCTAATATTGTTTATTTTGCTTGCAAAACAGCAATTACAGTGCTGTGGGCAGCAGCTGCAGCACTTGTACCTGCAATGCAGAAAGGGAATGAAACCGCTAGAAGTCTTCACATTGCTCTGAATGCTTTAAATGTTATCTTGTTCATATGGCAGATCCCCACTGGAATTGATATAGTCTTCAAAGTTTTTCAATTCACTAACTGGCCTTGAATCGCATCAATTCAGGTCTGGCATTCCTTGCACATTCCCTGTGCTAAATTGTTTACTCGTATAAACACATAAGTTGTTTTTTCCTCCCTGTTCCCATTTCCTTGTCCCTGTACTGTGAATAGCTTTATACTTGCAAGGTGAAAATATGTATTGTCTAGCTGTAAAAATTGTAATGAAACATGAGATTCTGGTATCTACGGAGCTGTAGTGTTACATTCTTTTGAAGACTATTACAATGGGCTATGGAATTAGAGGGATGATTATAGACAACAAGTTTTTGTTTGTTTGTTTGTTGAACGAGCCTCAATAACCTTCTCCTGTGAGCTATTTATTCTGTATTGGCAATGGTGATGTTGTTATCAATGGTGATGTTATATAATTTATTTTATATATTATGAACTACTATTCTTATTACTGTCTATAATAGGGTTTTCGACTGTTCGGATGAGGTACGTTGGAATATAATGCTTGGATGAGAGACTTATGAAAATATTACTTTACAAGGGTGAATAAGGATCCATGTTCTGTTATTTGAAAATAGAATGAGGATTTGAAAATATAGTGCTAACTACTCCTACTCCCCCCCCCCCCCCCCCCCCCCCAATCTCTTTTTTTTTTTTTTTGGTTGAATTCTACTCCTCTTTTTTTCCTTTGGTTGAAAAGTTTTTAAAAAAAATGCATACTTTTCATAAGAAATTAGATTAAGACACTAGCTAGATACCAGTGACAACAATTCAGTGGAATTCTAGCATAAGCAGAGTATGGAAGCATAATATAGTACAACCTTATGGAACTTGTAAACAAAATATTTTCTGAACTTTTCATTTATTCGCGTTTTTGCATCCAGCTGTAAACCAAATTCCCCAGTGTAATCTCTTGCTTCTTCTACCACAGTAATTTATGTATGACATCAGTCATCTTCAACTTTATTCTTTTCTGTTTCGCTGCTATAGTATTAATCCCTTCCCCCCTTCCATTTGGAATCACATTCTGTTCCCTGTATGAGTTACCTTGCTTCTTCGTAGTGAAAATAGCATGGGCCTATGGGGTGTTGTGATTCATGTTTTGAGTACATTGTAGAAATTGTCGTTCAAGATTGTCTTTACATAGGGTATCAGAATTACATGAGGACCGCCTTTACGTTTTACAGTTTTCATTGAGCCCTACAATTGTTACTGCACGCTTCAGGAATAAATAATGTATCTGACTTTAGTAACCTTGATGGAGTAAAGTCAAGAAGTCTAGTGCAAGGAGATAGCATAACATCTGTAAAGTGATAAAAGATTTTGATAGCAGAGGCAGCAGAGCTTCTTATAACCGAGCTTTTAGATTCTTCAAGAAGTTGTATGTTTTTGCTAAGCTTACTATTGAGGTTTTAAAGATGCCCTGCATGATCACATGTCAAATGCTTTATAATGCAGTCCAATCTGTGGACGGTTGATGAGCTCTTCCGTTAATTTCCGAGAAGGGCCACAGCCGCAATAATGCAGTACAATCTGTGGACAGTTGTTGAATATCTTCCACAAAAGTAAGTTTTTGGCCGCTGAGGTTAAGAGACTGTAGATTGTGGAGAATAATATTATTAGCTTATTTTAGTTTCTTTCCTATGTTTCATGTTAAGCTTGACTTAAGAACCTTGTAATATAATAAAGGAAAAAGCAAGACACTTGCGAATGACTCAATTTGATCCCAATCGTGGTTAGTGAGCTTTTGTTAGCTGCTGGTGGGAGTTGAATCTGATGCCTTTCCCTTTTCTCTGATGTTATTTTGTACGGTTGTAATTTTCAGATTTTGTGTTATGTTTTGCTTTGTACATCTCCTAAGACTATATATATATGAACTCGTACCGATCCTTTTTCTCCACCCTCAATCGGCCTATTGTTCTTTAGAAGTCTATTTTAGGTTTCGATAATTTAAACATTTGACTTCCAACATGTCAAACCAGCAGTCTCGCCCATGGTTCCGTTTAGCCACTCTCCGACCCTCTCAGCAGCAGGCTCCTGCTCCTGCTCCTGCTCGAGCTCCAGCACCAGCACCTGCACGAGCACCAGCTCCAGCACCTGCACCACAGCCTCAAGCCCAACCTTCTCCTATGCCTCGACCTGCCCTCATGCGACCAACATTTAGGCCTTCTGCTACTCAGCCTCCTCCAGCTCAAGATGCTGCTCCTCGAGCTCCTGCTCCAACCCCTTCTGCCTCTGCTCCTCCTCAATTAGCTGTCACCTCTGCTGCTCCTGCTCCCTCTCCTGCCCCTGCCCCTGCCCCTGCTCCCACCCCCACCATCACCACCGGTTCAGCACCAAAGGCTCCTGCTTCTGCCCCCCCTGCTGCTGCTACACAGCAGCCTCCTCTCCCTGCTATTCGATCTCCTCCTGCAATCACTAGAACTCCCACATCAATAACTTCTGCATCCCCAGTCCCTCAAAAGTCGCCTCCTTCCAGTTCAATGCCCTCACCTCCTGGAACATCTTCATTGCCGTCACCTCCTAAACCAAAAACCCAACCTTCTCCACCTTCTTTGCCGTCTTCCCAAGCTATCTCTCGCTCCAGTCCACCTTCTCCTCCCAAACCACCTTCTCCTACCTCGCCTCCCAAACCTTCATTTCCCTCTTTGAAACAATTATCACCTCCCACGGCACCAACTGTTTCTCCGCCAAAACCACCCTCACCTCCCAAACCTTCATTTCCCTCTTTGAAACAAGTAACACCTCCCATGTCGCCAGATGTTTCTTCTCCAACTAAGCTCTCTTCGCAAGATGTTTCTCCTCCAAAACCTGCCACTACTACTTTTCGTCCAATGCCAAGATCTTATATGTCACTTCAAGAAACCCCTCCTCCTCAGTCACAAAAAACTCAACCCTCTGTTACTCCTCCTCCATTTACCCTGCCCCCTTCACAACTCCATTCCGAGAGAGACCGAGGGCTTAAAATGCCTCCTGTTGCTGAATACAAAACAGCCCTGCCCCCTTCACAACTCAATTCCGAGGGAGAACGTGGAAATAAAATTCCACCTGAAGCTGTAAACAAACCAGTGGTCGTACAGCATACTGTCGGAAAACCCAAGCCATTTCTCGATTCATATGGCAGTGATTCTCAGAAGCCTCGGATTGGAAAGAATGTTAAACCAAAAGAAAGAGACATTTACAGGAAGTCCTCAGATTCTGAAGATAGTGGCGTGAGAATTATAACTATTACTGGTGAAAACAAAGGCGCTATTATGGAACTTGGACGTGGTTCTGCTTTGAATAACCCTCACAAAGCCAGAAGTGATGGAGTCATATCAGAAGTTAATTACAATGGCAAAGAAGACATGTCTAAGCTGAAAGGTAAGGGTCATAATAATGCAACGACGAAACCTGGTGTGCCGATGCATGCATACATGAACAGCAATGTGCAAGGTATCAACAGCTCCATTGTGTTCAACAGCACCTGCACTCACAATGATCCTGGGGTTCATCTCTCTGTAACCCGAAAGCCGTTGAATGGTCATAGTCATGGGCTCCAGTTCAAGGACAATGCAGGAGAAAAGAAGAAAGGACAATGGCTCTCAGAGTAGAATTATATACTAATAATGTTTTAGGGAATAAAGGTGAAGTTAGTCGTCAAAATCAGGTCATAAGAAGATTTAAATTCTGATTCCATTAACTCTACTTCATACAAAATTTGAAGAGGCAGGACATAACCTGATATATGGCTGTCTGAACCATTTCCTGAGCTAAAGACGCCCCCAAATATCCTAAGGTTTTTTTTTTTCTTATTTTAATTTTTTTTAATAAGAAAAAGTACCGAAAGGCGAAAATGTTGTACTAATTATATTGTTATAAGTTGATATATGTACCTTGTTCTGTTATTTAGAGCACGTTGGGAATAAATTACATAAGTTAATGCTTTATGTTTGTTTTGCTTCTGTTATAATTGTTCTTTGTACTGTGTTGAATGACATACACATACCCACCTAGGAAGAGACTTGATCAAGGCTTGACTAATCCTTTATTAATTGCAAAATTATTGGGAGAGAAGAAACGTAGAGATTAAAATTGGTATGTTTGTGAGCAAAAGTTTCAAGCTTATATAATCTTCAATAAAAGATTCACTTGCTTTTGTACAATGTTGCAGTATGCCTTTTACATTTTTGTGCAGCTGAAGCTTCATGGTGCGGAGTATATCGTGATATGAGGTGCATGGGATGATGATGAGTATCCATTACATCTAGCATGTGTACAAAGTGGCGAATTGAAGATAGGTTATGTCATACGAGTAGTATTTTAGTTTATTGGGAAACATGTAAGGTGTACGAGTTAAAATTGGATGATTCGTTTAAACTTTACCAAGTTTAAAATCAACCCTCGAAAATATCCTAAACTTAGAGTTCAAACTAGTTTTGTATTTCAAGACTTTTCAAAACTTTTCGACACCAGGCCCCGAATCCTCCAAAATTTAGCGTGGATGCCTTCAATTTTGGAATTTTTTTTTACTATTTTTCGCCCGGAAATGAAAAATGCCAAAATGTATACCATGGTCCTGAATACCCTCTAGGAGTCCAATTAGGTGTGTGGAACCAGGCCCCGAATCCTCCAAAATTTCTCAAAAAGCGTGGATGCCTTCAATTTTGGAATTTTTTTTACTATTTTTCGCCCGGAAATGAAAAATGCCAAAATGTATACCATGGTACCGAATACCCGCTAGGAGTCCAATTAGGTGTGTGGAACCATCCAATTTGCTTTTAAACGGCCAATTTACCGATTTACAACTTGCACCGATTTCATTAAATAAAGCCTACCAGAAACATTTATGAAATCAAATAATGATCATAAATATTTTCAAACAGCATTATATGACCCCAAGATATATCCCCTAAAATTTCAAGACTTTTCTACATCAGGCCCCGAATCTTACAAAATTTCTCAAAAAACGTGGATATTAGCCTTTAATTTTGAAAAATATGACTTTTTCGCTCGTAAATAAAAATTGCCAAAATGTTTCCATGATCCCTAATACCGTCCCGGAGTCTCATTGGGTGGGTGGAACCATCCAATTTGCCTTTAAACGACCAATTTACCAGTTTAAAACTTACACCGATTTCATTAACTCAAGCCTACCACGAAAATTTATTACAACAAGTAATGATCATATATGGTTTCAAACGCCATTATATGACCCCGAGATGTATCCCCTAGAATTCCATGACTTTTCGACACCAGGCCCCAAATTCTCCAAAATTTCTCAAAAAGCGTGGATTTTAGCCTTCAATTTTGGAATTTTTTAACTATTTTTCGCCCGGATTTCCGGAATGTTTACCATGGTCCCTAATACCCTCTAGGAGTCCAATTAGGTGTGTGGAACCACCCAATTTGCTATTAAACGGCCAATTTACCGATTTACAATTTGAACCGATTTCATTAAATCAAGCCTACCAGGAACATTTATGACACCACATAATGATCATAAATGGTTCCAAACGGCATTATATGACCCCGAGATGTATCCCCTAGAATTTCAAGGTTTTTCGACACCAAGCCCCGAATCCTCAAAAATTTCTCAAAAAGCGTGGATACTACCTTTCAATTTTGGAATTTTTTTACTATATTTCGCCCGGAAATAAAAATTGCCGAAATTTTTACCATCGTCCCTAATACCCTCTAGGAGTCTAATTGGGTGTGTGGAAACCATCCAATTTGCTTTTAAACGGCCAATTAACCGATTTACAACTTGTACCAATTTCATTAATTCAAGCCTACCACGAACATTTATGACAACAAATAATGACAAAAAATGGTTCCAAACAGCATTATATGACCCCGAGATATATCCCCTATAATTTCAAATACTTTTCTACATCAGGCCCAGAATCTTATAAAATTTCTCAAAAAACGTGTATATTAACCTTCAATTTTGAAATTTTTGACTTTTTTTCGCCATAAATAAAAATTGCCGAAATGTTTCCAATGATCCCTAATACTCTCCAGGAGTCCCATTGGTGGGTGGAACCATCCAATTTGCCTTTAAACGAACAATTTACCGGTTTACAACTTGCACCGATTTTATTAACTCAAGCCTACCACGACCATTTATAACAACAAATAATGATCATATATGGTACCAAACGACATTATATGACCCCGAGTTGTATCCCCTAGAATTTCAAGACTTTTCGACACCAAGCCCTGAATCCTCAAAAATTTCTCAAAAAGCATTGATATTAGCCTTCAATTTTGGAATTTTTTTACTATTTTCCGCTCGGAAATAAAAATTGCCGAAATGTTTACCATTGTCCCTAATACCCTCTAGGAGTCCAATTAGGTGTGTGGAACCACCCAATTTGCTATTAAAAGACCAATTTATCGATTTACAACTTGAACCGATTTCATTAAATCAAGCCTACCAGGAACATTTATGACACCATATAATGATCATAAATAGTTACAAACGGCATTATATGACCTCGAGATATATCCTCTAGAATTTCATGACTTTTCGACACCAGGCCCCGAATCCTCCAAAATTTCTCAAAAAGCGTGGATATTAGCCTTAAATTTTGGAATTTTTTTTACTATTTTTCGCCCGAAAATAAAAATTGCCCAAATGTTTACCATCGTCCCTAATACCCTATAGGAGTCTAATTGGGTGTGTGGAACCATCCAATTTGTTTTTAAACGTCCAATTTACCGATTTACAACTTGCACAGATTTCATTAAATCAAGACTACAAAACACATTTATGACACCATATAATGATCATTAATGGTTCCAAACGCCATTATATGACCACGAGATGTATCCCCTTGAATTTCAAGTCTTTTCGACACCATGCCCCGAATCCTCCAAAATTTCTCAAAAAGCGTGGATATTTGCCTTCAATTTTGAAATTTTTTAACTACTTTTCGCTCGGAAATAAAAATTTTCGAAATGTTTACCGTAGTCCCTAATACCCTCTAGGAGTCTAATTGGGTGTGAGGAACCATCCAATTTGCTTTTAAACGGCCAATCAACCGATTTACAACTTGCACGGATTTCATTAAATCAAGACTACAAAGAGCATTTATGACACCATATACAGATCATAAATGGTTCCAAACGGCATTATATGACCCCGAGATGTATCCCCTTGAATTTCAAGACTTTTCGACACCAAGCCCTGAATCCTCCAAAATTTCTCAAAAAGCGTGGATATTAGCCTTCAATTTTTGAATTTTTATACTATTTTTCGCCCGAAAATAAAAATTGCCGAAATATTTACCATCGTCCATAATACCCTTTAGAAGTCCAATTGGGTGTGTGGAACCATCCAATTTGCTTTTAAAAGGCCAATTTACCGATTTACAACTTGCACAGATTTAATTAAATCAAGACTACAAAGAACATTTATGCATGACACCATATACTGTTCATAAATGGTTCCAAACGGCATTATATGACCCCGAGATGTATCCCCTAGAATTCCAATACTTTTCGACACCAAGCCCTGAATCCTTCAAAATTTCTCAAAAAGCGTGGATATTATCCTTCAATTTTGGAATTTTTTACTATTTTTCGCCCGGAAATAAAAATTGCCGAAATGTTTACTATCGTCCATAATACCCTCTAGGAGTCCAATTGGGTGTGTGGAACCATCCAATTTGCTTTTAAAGGGCCAATTTACCGATTTAAAATTTGCACCGATTTCATTAAATCAAGCTTACCACAAACATTTATGACAACAAATAATGATCATAAATGGTTCCACACGTCATTATAGGTCCACAAAATGTATCACCTATAATTTAAAGACTTTTCGACACCAGGCCCTGAATCCTCCAAAATTTCTCACAAAGCATGGATATTAGATTCAATTTTGGAATTTTTTTTTTTACTATTTTTCGCCTGAAAATAAAAATTGCCGAAATGTTTACCATAACCCCTAATACCATCTAGGAGTCCAATCGGGTGTGTGGAACCATCCAATTTGCTTTTAAACAACCAATTAACCGATTTACAACTTGTACCGATCTCATTAATTCAAGCCTACCACGAACAATAATGACATCAAATAACGATAAAAAATGGTTCCAAACAGCATTATATGACCCCGAGATATATCCCCTATTATTTCAATAATTTTTTACATCGGGCCCAGAATGTTACAAAATTTCTCAAAAAGTGTGTATATTAGCCATCAATTTTGAAAATTTTGACTTTTTTCCGCCATAAATAAAAATTTCTGAAATGTTTTCCAAGAAACCTAATACCGTCCAGGAGTCCCATTAGGTGGGTGAAACCATCCAATTTGCCTTTAAACGACTAATTTATCGGTTTAAAACTTGCACCGATTTCATTAACTCAAGCCTACCACGAAAATTTATTACAACAAACAATGATCATATATGGTTCCAAACAGCATTATATGACCCCGAGATGTATCCCCTAGAATTTCAAGAGTTTTCGACACCAAGCCCCGATTCCTCCAAAATTTCTCAAAAAGCGTGGATATAGCCTTCAATTTTGGAATTTTTCTACTATTTTTCGACCGGAAATAAAAATTGTCGAAATGTTTACCATCGTCCCTAATACTCTCAAGGAGTCTGATTGGGTGTGTGGAACCATCCAATTTGCTTTTAAACGGCCAATTTTTACCGATTTACAACTTCCACGGACTTCATTAAATCAAGCCTACAAAGAACATTTATGACACCATATAATAATCATAAATGGTTCCAAAAGGCATTATATGACCCCGAGATGTATCCGCTAGAATTTCAAGACTTTTCGACACCAGACCCCGAATCTTCCAAAATTTCTCAAAAAGCGTGGATATTAGCCTTCAATTTTGGAATTTTTTTAATATTTTTCGCCCGAAAGTAAAAATTGCCGAAAAATTTACCATTGTCCCTAATACCCTCTAAGAGTCTAATTGGGTGTGTGGAACCATCCAATTTTCTTTTAAACGGCCAATTTACCGATTTACAACTTGCACAGATTTCATTAAATCAAGACTACAAAGAACATTTATGACACCATATAATGATCATAAATGGTTCCAAACGACATTATATTACCCCGTGATATATCCGCTAGAATTTCAAGATGTTTCGACACCAGGCCCCTAATCCTCCAAAATTTCTCAAAAAACGTGGATATTAGCCTTCAATTTTGGAATTTCTTTACTATTTTTCGCCCGGAAATAAAAATTGCCGAAATGTTTACCATCGTCCATAATACCCTCTAGGAGTCCAATTGGGTGTGTGGAACAATCCAATTTGCTTTTAAACGGCCAATTTACCGATTTACAACTTGCACAGATTTCATTAAATCAAGACTACAAAGAACATTTATGCATGACACCATATACTGATCATAAATGGTTCCAAACGGCATTATATGACCCCGAGATGTATCCCCTAGAATTCCAATACTTTTCGACACCAAGCCCTGAATCCTCCAAAATTTCTCAAAAAACGTGGATATTAGCCTTCAATTTTGGAATTTTTTTTTACTATTTTTTGCCAGGAAATAAAAATTGCCGAAATATTTACCATCGTCCATAATACCCTCTAGGAGTCCAATTGGGTGTGTGGAACCATCCAATTTGCTTTTTAACGGCCAATTTACCGATTTAAAACTTGCACATATTTCATTAATTCATGCGTACCATGAACACTTTTGACATCAAATAATGATCATAAATGGTTCCAAACGGCATTATATGACCACGAAATGTATCACCTATAATTTCAAGACTTTCGATACCAAGCTCTGAATCCTCCAAAATTTCTCACAAAGCATGGATATTAGCCTTCAATTTTGGAATTTTTTTACTATTTTTTGCCCGGAAATAAAAATTGCCAAAATGTTTACCATAATCCCTAATAACCTCTAGGAGTCCAATTGGGTGCGTGGAACCATCCAATTTGCTTTTAAACAGCCAATTAACCGATTAACAACTTGTACCGATTTCATTAATTTAATCTTACCACGAACATTTATGACAACAAATAACGATAAAAAATGGTTCCAAACAGCATTATATGACCCAATGATAAATCCTTTATAATTTCAATACTTTTCTACATCAAGCCCAAAATCTTACAAAATTTCTCAAAAAGCATGTATCCCTAATGAAATCTTACAAAATCTTACAATTTTGAAAATTTTTACTATTTTTCGCCATGAATAAAAATTGACAAAATGTTTCCCATGATCCCTAATACCGTCCGGGAGTCCCATTGGGTGGGCCGAATTATCCAATTTGCCTTTAAACGAACAATTTACCGGTTAACAACTTGCACCGATTTCATTAATTAACTCAAGCCCACCAAGATTATTTATTACAACAAATAATGATCATATATGGTTCCAAACAACATTATATGACCCCGACATGTATCCCCTAGAATTTCAAGAAATTTCGACACCTAGCCCTGAATTCTCCAAAATTTCTCAAAAAGCGTAGATATTAGTCTTCAATTTTGGAATTTTTTAACTATTTTTCGCTCGGAAATAAAAATTTCCGAAATATTTATCATCGTCCCTAATACCCTCTAGGAGTCTAATTGGGTGTGTGGAACCGTCCAATTTGCTTTTAAACGGCCAATTTACCGATTTAAAACTTGCACGGATTTCATTAAATCAAGCCTACAAAGAACATTTATGACACCATATAATGATCATAAATGGTTCCAAACGACATTATATGACCCCGAGATTTATCCCCTTGAACTTTAAGACTTTTCGACACCAAGCCCCGAATCCTCCAAAATTTCTCAAAAAGCGTGGATATATTAGCCTTCAATTTTAGAATTTTTTTACAACTTTTCGCTTAGAAATAAAAATTGCCGAAATGTTTACCATCGTCCCTAATACCCTCTAGGAGTCTAATTGGGTGTGTGGAACCATCCAATTTGCTTTTAAACGGCCAATTTACCGATTTACAACTTGCACAGATTTCATTAAATCAAGACTACAAAGAACATTTATGACACCATATAATGATCATAAATGGTTCCAAACGGCATTATTATATCACAACGAGATGTATCCCCTTAAATTTCAAGACTTTTCGACACCAAGCCCCGAATCCTCCAAAATTTCTCAAAAAGCGTGGATATTAGCCTTCATTTTTGGAATTTTTTTTACTACTTTTCGCTCGGAAATAAAAATTGCCGAAATATTTATCATCGTCCCTAATATCCTCTAGGAGTCTAATTGGGTGTGTGGAACCATCCAATTTCCTTTTAAACAGCAAATTTACCGATTTACAACTTGCACGGATTTCATTAAATCAAGCCTACAACGAACATTTATGACACCATATAATGATCATAAATGGTTCCAAACGGCATTATATGACCCCGAGATGTATCTTCTAGAATTTCAAGACTTTTCGACACCAGGCCCCGAATCCTCCAAAATTTCTCAAAAAGCGTGGATATTACTATATTAGCCTTCAATTTTGGAATTTTTTTACTATTTTTCGCTCGAAAATAAAAATTGTCGAAATGTTTACTATCGTCCATAATACCCTCTAGGAGTCTAATTGGGTGTGTGGAACCATCCAATTCGCTTTTAAACGACCAATTTACCGATTTATAACTTGCACATATTTAATTAAATGAAGACTACAAAGAACATTTATGACACAATATAATGATCATAAATGTTTCCAAACGGAATTTTATCACTCCGAGATGTATCGCCTTGAATTTCAAGACTTTTCGACACCAGGCCCCGAATCCTCCAAAATTTCTCAAAAGCGTGGACATTATCCTTCAATTTTGGAATTTTTTTACTATTTTTCACCCGGAAATAAAAATTGCCGAAATGTTTATCATCGTCCATAATACCCTCTAGGATTCCAATTGTGTGTGTGCAACCATCCAATTTGCTTTTAAACAGCCAATTTACCGATTTAAAACTTGCACCGATTTCATTCATTCAAGCCTACCACGAACATTTATGACAAAAAATAATGATCATAAATGGTTCCATACGGCATTATATGACCACGAAATTTATCACCTATAATTTAAAAACTTTTCGACACCGGGCCCTGAATCCTCCAAAATTTCTCACAAAGCATGGATATAGCCTTCAATTTTGTAATTTTTTTTTACTATTTTTCGCCCGTAAATTAAAATTGTCGAAAATTTTACCATAATCCCTAATACCCTCTAGGTGTCCAATTGCGTGTATGGAACCATCCAATTTGCTTTTAAACGGCCAATTAATCGGTTTACAACTTGTACCGATTTCATTAATTCAAGCCTACCACGAACATTTATGACAACAAATAATGATAAAAAAATGGTTCCAAACAGCATTATATGTCCCCGAGATATATCACCTATAATTTCTAATACTTTTCTACATTAGGCCTAGAATCTTATAAAATTTCTCAAAAAGCGTGGATATTAACCTTCAATTTTTAAAATTTTGACTTTTTTTTCGCCATTAATAAAAATTTCCGAAATGTTTCCCATGATCCTTAATACCCTCCAGGAGCCCCATTGGGTGGGTGGAACCATCCAATTTTCCTTTAAACGACCAATTTATCGGTTTACAACTTGCACCGATTTTATAAATTCAAGCCTACCACGACCATTTATTACAACAAATAATGATCATATATGGTTCCAAATGACATTATATGACCCCGAGATGCATCCCCTAGAATTTCATGACTTTTCGACACTAGAACCCGAATGTTCCAAAATTTCTAAAAAAAACGTAGATATTAGCCTTCAATTTTGGAATTTTTTTACTATTTTTCAGCCGGAAATAAAAATTTCCGAAATGTTTACCATCGTCCCTAATACCCTCTAGGAGTCCAATTGGGTGTGTGGATCCATCCAATTTGCTTTTAAACAACCAATTTACCGATTTAAAACTTGCACTGATTTCATTAATTCAAGTCTACCACGAACATTTATGACAACAAATAATGATCATAAATGGTTCCAAACGACATTATATGACCCCAAATGTATCCCCTATAATTTCAAGACTTTTCAAAATCAGGCCCTAAATCCTCCAAAATTTCTCAAAAAGCATGGGTATTAGCCTTCAATTTTAGAATTTTTTTACTATTTTTCGCCCGAAAATAAAAATTTTCGAAACGTTTACCATCGTCCCTAATACCATCTAGGAGTCTAATTGGGTGTGTGGAACCATCCAATTTGTTTTTAAACGGCTAATTTACCGATTTACAACTTGCACGGATTTCATTAAATCAAGCCTACAAAGAATATATTTATGACACCATATAATGATCATAAATGGTTCCAAACGACATTATATGACCCCGAGATGTATCCCCTTGAATTTCAAGACTTTTCGACACCAAGCCCCGAATCCTCAAAAATTTCTTAAAAGGCGTAGATTAGCCTTCAGTTTTGGAATTTTTTTACTATTTTTCGCTCAGAAATAAAAATTGTTGAAATTTTTACCATCGTCCATAACACCCTCTAGGAATCCAATTGGGTGTGTGGAATCATCCAATTTGCTTTTAAACGGCCAATTTACCGATTTAAAACTTGCACCGATTTCATTAATTTAAGCCTACCACGAACATTTATGACTACAAATAAAGATCATAAGATGGTTCCAAACGGCATTATATGACCCAGAAATGTATCCCCTAGAATTTCAAGACTTTTCGACTCCAAGCCCTGAATCCTCCAAAATTTCTCACAAAACGTGGATATTAGCCTTCAATTTTGGAATTTTTTTACTATTTTTCGCCCAGAAATAAAAATTGTCGAAATGTTTACCATAATCCCTAATACCATCTAGGAGTCCAATTGGGTGTGTGAAACCATCCAATTTGCTTTTAAACAACCAATTAACCGATTTACAACTTGTACCGATTTCATTAAATCAAGACTACCACAAAAAATAATGACAACAAATAACGATAAAAAATGGTTCCAAACAGCATTATATGACCCCGATATATATCCCCTATTATTTCACTACTTTTCTACATCGGGCCCAGAATCTTACAAAATTTCTCAAAAAGCGTGTATATTAGCCTTCAATTTTGAAAATTTTGACTTTTTTTCGCCATAAATAAAAATTTCCGAAATGTTTCCCATGTTCCCTAATACCGTCCAGGAGTCCCATTGGGTGGGTGAAACCATCCAATTTACCTTTAAACGACCAATTTATCGGTTTAAAACTTACACCGATTTCATTAACTCAAGCCTACCACGAAAATTTATTACAACAAATAATGATCTTATATGGTTTAAAATGGCATTATATAACCCCGAGATGTATCCCCTAGAATTTCAAGAGCTTTCGACACCAAGCCCCGAATCCTCCAAAATTTCTCAAAAAGCGTAGATATTAGTCTTCAATTTTGGAATTTTGTAACTATTTTTCGCCCGGATATAAAAATTGTCGAAATGTTTACCATCATCCCTAATACCCTCTGGGAGTCTAATTGGGTGTGTGGAATCATCTAGTTTGCTTTTAAACGGCCAATTTACCGATTTAAAACTTGCACGGATTTCATTAAATCAAGCCTACAAAGAACATTTATGACACCATATAATGATCATAAATGGTTTCAAACGGCATTATATGACCCCGAGATGTATCCTCTAGAATTTCAAGACTTTTCGACACCAAGCCCCGAATCCAAAATTTCTCAAAAAGCGTGGATAAATTAGTCTTCAATTTTGGAATTTTTTTACTATTTTTCGCCTGGAAATAAAAACTTCCAAAATGTTTACCATCTTCCCTAATACCCGTTAGGAGTCTAATTGGGTGTGTGGAACCATCCAATTTGCTTTAAAATGGCCAATTTACCGATTTACAACTTGCACGGATTTCATTAAATCAAGCCTACAAAGAACATTTCTGACACCATATAATGATCATAAATGGTTCCAAACGGCATTATATGACCCCGAGATGTACCCGATAGAATTTCAAGACTTTTCGACACCAGACCCCTAATCCTCCAAAATTTCTCAAAAAGCGTGGATATTAGCCTTCAATTTTGGAATTTTTTTACTATTTTTTCGCCCGAAAATAAAAATTGCCGAAATTTTTACCATCATCCCTAATACCCTCTAGGAGTCTAATTGGGTGTGTGGAACCATCCAATTTGCTTTTAAACGGCCAATTTACCGATTTACAACTTGCACGGATTTCATTAAATCAAGCATACAAAGAACATTTATGACACCATATAATGATCATAAAAGGTTCCAAACGGCATTATATGACCCCGAGATGTATCCCCTTGAATTTCAAGAATTTTCCACACCAAGCCCCGTATCTTTCAAAATTTCTCAAAAAGCGTGGATATTAGTCTTCAATTTTGGAATTTTTTTAATATTTTTCGCCTGGAAATAAAAATTGCCGAAATGTTTACCAGCGTCCCTATTACCCTCTAGGAGTCTAATCGGGTGTGTGGAACCATTCAATTTGCTTTTAAACGGCCAATTAACCGATTTACAACTTGCACGGATTTCATTAAATCAAGCCTACAAAGAAGATTTATGACACCATATAATGATCATAAATGGTTATAAACGGCATTATATGACCCCGAGATATATCCCCTTGAATTTCAAGACTTTTCGACACCAAGCCCCGAATCCTCTAAAATTTCTCAAAAAGCGTGGATATTAGCCTTCAATTTTGGAATTTTTTTTTACTATTTTTCGCCCGGAAATAAAAATTGGTGAAATGTTTAACATGGTCCTTAATATCCTACGGAATTCCAATTGGGTGTGTGGAACCATCCAATTTGATGTTAAACGGCCAATTTACTAGTTTACAACTTGCATCGATTTATTGGTTTACAACGACCAATTTAATTAACTTGCACCGAACCCGACTTGAAACTAAATTGACCCTAACCGGTTTTAACCTTTCAAAACTCGAATTTAACCAGACTTATTACTAACCTGACATGAATTCAACCCGACCCGTTCCTAACCCGTCCCGAATTTAACCCAACTTGTTACAAACCCGACCCGAAATCAACCCGATTTGTTATTGACCTGACCCAAATTCAACCCGACTTGTTATTGACTCGAACCGAATTTTACCAAACCTAATACTTACCCGACCCAAAAATTCAACCTGATCTATTACTAACGCAACTCGAAATTAGCACGACTTGTTATTGACACAACCTAAATTTAGCCCAAATTTTTCCTGACCCGATTTCAAATCACCTTAAATGCAATTTAGACAACCTTATTATTGTTGATTAAATTATTTTGTCTAGGGAGACCAAGTCGATCTAGGCCATCAAAAGAAAGGTGCATCATCCTCAAATTTAAGAGTTAAATATAGTATATATTTGTTGTATGGTCAAAGGAGATAATTATATTCCTAAATTATAGACTATAGTTCCCTAGTATGTTGTCATATATATTATAGTCAAAGGAAATAATTAGCTTCATAAAAATGATAATTATCTATTTATAGTTAGTTGAACCCGAATATGATCTGACTTGGAAATGACCCGACCTGATTGTAACCAGCAAATTATTGACTTGAACATAACCCGACTTGAATCCGAGAATGACCCGACTTGGAAATGACCCAACCTGATTATAACCCGCAAATTATTGACTTGAACCGAACTTGACTCAAACCTGAGAATGACCCGACCTTATTATAATCCGCAAATTATTGACTTGAATCGAACTCGACTCAAACTCGAGAATGACCCAACTTGATTCTAACCCGCACATTATTGACTTAAACCGAACCTGACTCGAACCCGAGAATTACCCTAATCCGTTTTAACCCGAATTAAACCCGACCTATTGTTCACCTGACACGAATGTAACCCGACCTAAACCCGACAAGAAGTATGACCCGACGTGACCCGATTCAAGCATGATCCAACCCAAACTCGACCCGCATAGGTTATGGAATTAATTCGAATTGACCCGACTCGAGTTGACCCGACCCACTCTTACCCGACCCAAAGCTGACCAGTTTATCCGAATTGACAGCTGTAGTTACTAGGACCTATGACAAGCCATTTTAGCTTTGAATCTTGTTCTTCGGTTCTTGTTAATTGTTACCCTCCTTTTATTTTCAACAGTTCAACACAATAATCTTTCTTTAACTGCATTTTTTTTTTTTTTTTTTTTTTTGAAGAATCTCTTACATATTAATTGATTCAATTATTTTCTATCTATGTAATTGCCCTGAGCTTATTGTTGATAGTCTGAATTTTGATTTCAAAAATACTTTGCTTGACTGGGTGAAAATCGGAGTAAAGAAGAGTCTTGTTGGGGTTGCTCTCTTGTGGCATATATGGTATCGAAGGAACCAGAAGGTTTTTAATACTAATGATGTGCCACACCTAGTTGTGAAAGATAGAGTAGCACGCTTGGTGGATGATTGTGGGAGTTATGCTGCCAGAATTTATGGGGCTGTGAAGAGCAAAAAATGTAAGAGCTCGAAGAAATGGCTTCCTCCTCCTCCCAATTTTATTAAAGTCAATTGTGATGCATCTTTAAAGGATGATGGGTGGATTGGCCTTGGAGCCGTGGCTAGAGATGCAGCAGGTGAAGTCTTGTTTGCTGGAGTGCGTCGATCTCGTGGCTATTGGCCCCCCGAGGTAGCTGAATGTAAGGCTCTGCATTTTGGGGTGAAACTTGCGCAGCGTTATGGATACAAAATGGTGATTATGGAGTCCGATTGTCAGCGTGCTGTAATCCGGCTTTCAAAGGCTGCTACATTCTTCTCTGATCTCGACTCAGTGCTTGATGATATCATTTCTATTAGTTCTAATTTTGATTTTGTTTCGTGGTCGCATGTACGAAGGGATGGGAACTACGTTGCTCATCACCTTGCTAGTTTAGTATCTTTTGGTGTCGAACAAGTTTGGGAGAATTTCTGCCCACCTGTAATTTCTCCTTACGTTCTAATAGACAAATTGTCCATTGATTAATAAAATTGGTACTAAACTTGGTTTCGAAAAAAAAAAAATTAATTTGTCATTAATGCATGAAACTTTGATTTTTCTTGATTCTTCTTTTTTGGCTGATATATTCAATTTAAATTGTTTATATAAGCTGAAAAAAAAATTAAAAAAAAATAAAAAAATAAAAACTAATTTAGTATACTACAATAGTAGTAAGGAAAATGCAGTATTTGGTGTTGTGATTTATTGAGACTATAAGTATTACTACCGTAACACTTGAACAATAAAATAGAGGTTTTATTAAAGACGTGTATGAATTAATCAAACTATTGTGTGCTATGGAGTATCCTATTTGAAATAAGTCAATAAATCATGTCTCAATTTGTAGGAATTTACATTATCATAGTTAATTTTCTTGATGACTCTATACGTTGTATATCTTGCATCAGTTGCATGGCATGTACATGCTATGATTTCTGCAACACAGTAGTATTATTTGGTGACTGGTTTTGCATTGCTGGTGACTTGGTGAGTAGGTTACACTTTTACGAAGTTTTAAGATAAAATAGAGTCGAAAGCAAATACTTGTATTTTTTTTTTTTCAAAAAAATCATAGGAAAAGCGGATTATTCTCATCTTCTTATTACAGATTAATTAAAATATATTATGTACATCATCCTTGCTTTTCTCATGGTCAATAATAAACAGTTTGATAAGCTCTAGCTTTTCTTGAGTGGTTGTGCGCTCTGGTTGACTAAACAAAAAGGCAAATAATAAAAAGAATTCATGGTATCATCATATCCCATATAATACTAGTAGTGATGACCAATAGTTGGTTGAATTCCATATTATGATATATGCGGAACAATTTGTTTATTATGGAACAATTTTATCATCTATTAGATACTACTCGTAATTTGTAGATCCTTTACAGAGATTATTTAAATATATCAGTTTGTCAAGTGCGGAGATTAATAGAAGACTAATAATGTAGATGTGAATTATCTCATGTTTAATTTTAGATATCACTTTCAAAAACTTTAATCAATCAAATTAATTGACACTAGTGTATATCAAATTAATTTTAGATATACTAACATAACAATAAACCCTAAAGATATATTCTCAAAATAATATCTTAACATAAATATTCTAAATATATTATTCTCTGAATGATATCCACGGAAAATATATCATACATATATTTTCCGATATCTCATATCTCTAACATATTGTTATAGCTATTACAAAGTTTCATATGTGGCTAGCCACACCGTGTGGCCAGCCACAAATTTTTTTTGTTTTTTAAAAATTCTCTCTCTCCTCTCTATTCTCTTTCTCTCTCCTCTTTTTTCTTCTTCTTCAAGCTAGAACTTTCATCTCATTTTCTCAGAGAACGTAGCACTAATTTCGCAATCGTCATCAATAGTCGTCTTCATGGTTTGTTCGTCAATGGTTCGTTCGTCGGAAATAGTGGTTTCACTGGGAGGGGTAGTGGTGGTTTGGTGACTCCGTTGTCGGAAAACAAGTTCAAAGTTTTTTAGGCCAAATTCAGCCATGAAAACTCTAGATCTAGAATTTTCATGGTCGAATTTGGCCTTTTTAGCCATATTTGAAGTGATATTCGAAACCATTGTTAACATTTTAAGGTATTTGTTTGATTTGATTTTTTTTTTTAATGGTTTGATTGGATCGGAGTTTGTTTGTGGGTTAGGGGCTAGTGGCAAGGCGTTTAGGTTGGTATTGGTTTGTTGGTGGTGGTTGTTGGTGGTAGTTTTTGTTGGTGGTGGGTAAGGGGTTACTAGATCCGTTTAGGGGTTACTAGGTGGTTTGGTTAGGGGTTACTAGGTCGGGGGTTACTAGGTCGGTTAGGGGTTACTTCGGGTTACTAGGTCGGCGGCCAGGGGTTACTTGGGGTTAATAGGTCGGGGGTTACTAGGTCGGTTAGGGGTTACTCGGGGTTACTACGGGTTACTAGGTCGGTTAGGGGTTACTTGGGGTTACTAGGTCGGGGGTTACTAGGTCGGTTAGGGGTTACTTGGGGTTACTAGGTCGGGGTTAACAAGTCGGTTAGGGGTTACTTGGGGTTACTAGGTTGGGGGTTACCAGGTCGGTTAGAGGTTACTTGGGGTTACTAGGGGTTATTAGGTCAGGGGTTACTTGGTCAAGGGTTACTAAGTCAGTTAGGGATTACTTTCGTCTTGGGGTTACTTTGTCATTTGCTAATTTGACAACCTGCCGCATGGTGCGGCTAGCCGCACCAGAAACCCACTGTATAGCTATAGGTCTATAGTATCTAACATACTAGTCAATGGCAACATTCCTTCGAATTAATTGGCACTTGCATTGTTGCATAACAAAGTTAGTAAGTTACTTAGGACCTATTCACATTTAATGAACTAAGTTGAACTGAAATGAACTACACTGAATTAAAATAAATATTTTATAAGAGAAGGAAATTATAAGATGAATTAAATTGAAATAAACTGAAATTAAGTTGAACTGAACCTTAGTAACAACTTAAATCTCCTACAAGGCACTAGTATAATGTATGAGCGCATTGTTTCTCATTTATGTACGAGATCACCCATTATCTTTAATCACATGTCCGTTTTCTTTTTCTATACAGAGTACAGTATTCATTTGAGCCTATTTATCACACCATTCACACCTACCTTTTCACACTACGTCATTATTAAATAGCCTAATAAACTAACATATTAATTTCAAGAAACAAGTGTCAATAAAATACATATTTAATTGTGTTAAAAAAAATAAGAATACATATTTTGATATATATAAATATAATTTTCTATATTTGGGTTGGGAAGGGGTTGGTGGGTGGTGTAATAAATTAAAAATGGGCTCAAAGTTGGAAACAGGTCCAAAAGACCTAAAACTAGGGCTTTTTTTTAGCTTTCAAGTGTAGCGGAGTAGATTTCAGCAAAGTTAGACAGAACAGATTTCACTAGAGCGGAGTTTAGCTAGAATACATGGACACTTCACCTACCTATCGTGTCCGTATCTAATATCGTGCTAGACACTAACACTCGTTGGACACACGAAGAAACATCTCGGACCGTGTCCTACTATAATAGGGTATGTTGTGCTTTGTGACACGCCACCCTATATACGGTCAAATTCTTTTTAAAAATTTATTATATGATTTTTAATATGTCATACCTGTGCCCCTATTTTGAGATAGATGTTTTCTCATATTGATTTCTTACCTTTATTTGTGTCACTACCCGTTCTTGTGCAACCTAAGAGCTCAATAAAACAGAATTCAACATCATAGAGCAGATTTTAACATATCAGATCACATCAGTTCAAAATACTTAGTACTCCGTAATAGACCCAAACACCTACTGATATATTTGGAGAAGCACGCGGCCCAATAACTCCCACGTGTCCCACGCGCTAATCACACGAGACGTTGTTTTAAGTCAGCGATTAACAAGTTAACGACAACTCAATTGAAAAACCAACTCAACTTTGACCCATCAATCTCTGCACTTCTCTCTCTCTCTCTCTCTCGTATGTTCTAAATCTCCTGTCTTTTTTATTTTCAGGTAATTTATGGTTTAAATTTCATTGATTCTTAATTTTATTTTCGTATTTTTTTGGGGTGTAATTTGATTAGGTTGTGGAAAGATGAGTTCAGATCCCAAACTTCATGGATTTGAGGAAGTCGCAAAGCATAACACCAAAGATGATTGCTGGTTGATTATTTCTGGCAAGGTCTGTCTTTTTCTTACATTTTACTACGAATTTAGATTTATATTTATGAATTTGAGCTTTATGATTCTGATTATTGTAATTTTTTTTAATTGGGAATTGAAATTAATATATAGAGGTTGAAAGATGGAATTTTTAATTGGAAATTGTGTTTTTGATAAAATTGAAATTTGCATTGCATAAATTCTGTTGATAGCCTAAAATTTTGCTCAACATATATTTTTAATTGGTAAGTTATTGGGTTAGATTTGTGATTTTGTTGAACAAAATAGAATGAGAATTTCGAAGATTTGAAGTGGAGGTGCTTGATTAGAGTATTAGAACAGATCTAAAGGGCAGTAAATGCTATGAAATACAGCACAAGTTAGTTGGGAATGTTTATACTTTAATTTGTTTAATTAACGCACCCTATAATTGGTTGGGGAATACCTTAATCTCGGCCGAAATTATATGACCTTGTGGGTGGAATTGACATCTGAAAGGAACGAGATGAAAGATCTAAACATGACCGCCTTTACCAAACGTTGTTAGATCAATGACTCATTTACGAAACGTTGTTAGATCAATGACTGCCTTTGATGATTATACACTCTTAATCAATCAATGTAAGGGATACTAGAATCTTACATTAATCAGGATACCAAGTAATTAGTTCTAGTCACAATTACACCATTTAACTTGCAAAAGCTGAAAGCTGACAATGCAGAACCTGCGGGTTAAGCTTCAAGTCTGTTAGTGAATTCTGATAAATTTTTGGTAAGACACGGCTGTAGTATTGGGATTAAAGTTGGGACTTGAATCACTGTCTGGTGCTATTGTCTTACCTTCTTGGTTACTTGTGCATATTGCAGCAAGCAACTCGTGTTAACGTTTCGCAATACGTCATGTGTTGTTGTATCTAGTATTACTATGATCGTTACTAGTTAATGTTATGAAACCTCAGCAATGCTGAACTTTAATAGCTTAATTCTAGCCAATCTTTGTGGAAAAAAATAAAATAAAATTGGTTTTGATCCAATTTTAGAGAAACTGACAAATGTTTTTAATTGAATTTGTTGAAATTGATGCACATGGATTTACTTGGAA
Organism: Chenopodium quinoa; assembly: GCF_001683475.1. Taxonomy (NCBI): domain Eukaryota; kingdom Viridiplantae; phylum Streptophyta; class Magnoliopsida; order Caryophyllales; family Amaranthaceae; genus Chenopodium; species Chenopodium quinoa. Next base: position 4,327,444 of record NW_018745454.1, read on the forward strand.
GTTGGTTGATTATTCAAATTGTTACTGTCTTGTAGAGTTTATGTTTTAGTGCACATAATCAATAACTTTGAAGTCAATAGCCTAAGTTATTATTGAAAATAGACCCTAAAAATGGCTGATTCTATGGCTATGATTGATTCTAGAATGATAATAGACGAGCTTAAGCCAATGTAACCCTGCACTCAGTCGTGCAGACGTGCATGAGCGCCTGTTTGCACTCTTTGCAGTTCCAATCTTGCTGCTAGCCTATTTTTTGCTTTCAATGGCCTGGCAGACTTGCAGCTCGGGAGTATGGTTGCCTGTGCAAAGTTCTGATTTCTCCCATGAACCTCATTCAAAACACTTTAATAAACCATCTCCAAAGCCATATAATACTCTTGTAATTGCCCCAAAAGATTTGTCAAAATTGACTAGAGCCCAGAATTGTGTAAGATGCTCCGACATCTTGCAACGAAATTTATGTCCTTGCTGTGATTTGAGCCCAGAATTGTGAAAGATGCTCTGACATCAAACTTGCGACGAAATTTATATCCTTGTTGTGATTTGATAATGATAATAATGCTTGAAAATCAAATTATGCTGTGTTCAAAGCCATCTATTGACTTGAATGTCATCTCAAACAACTTATGCAGGCCTATGATGTTACTTCCTTCCTGGACGACCACCCTGGTGGTGATGATGTCTTGCTCACAGCGACTGGTAAGAGGTTTAGCTTTCTTGTGTTTGTGTTTGTGTGTGTGTTCAACGGAGTGAGCATTATTTATACAATTATGGAATCATTGTAGGGAAGGATGCAACAGAAGATTTTGAAGATATAGGCCACAGTGATAACGCAAGAGACATGTTGAAGAACTACTATGTTGGTGATGTTGATGTTTCTACCATCCCATCGAAACACAAGCCTACAAAGTCTCAACCTTCTCAGGCAACCACTCAGACCAACCAATCTTCCGGATTCCTGATTAAGTTATTGCAGTTCCTGCTGCCGTTGGTCATACTAGGTTTAGCTTTTGGCCTGAAGAACTTCAAGAAAGAATCGACCAGCTAGATTATTTAACTCAAAGATGCAATTGCTGAACTTATATGTGATCGATTCAATAGGCTTCTTGATTTGATTGTAATTTTATACTGTTGCATTTAAGTTGCTTAACTTGTCCTTGATTAAATATTTAAGGGTCCATTCTATTCATGGTGATGTACTTGAATCAGAAATGAGGAATGCTATCTGCATTCTGCACCTTTGCTGTTATGTTAGAGTGCAACTCTGATCTCTCATTTTATTTTATTTTCTATTTCTTATTTGAAATGATAGATAATACATTGTTTAACACACCGTCCACCTACAATATTCACATTTACAATACGAGTTTGGAGTAATTTTTCTTCCTGCTGCTCCGGCATGGCTTGTTCCTTTCGTATTGCACATACAAGTTTACTTTCACAATCTGTAAAAAAAATTTAACTATGAAATGGTCTAATTAGGAAATCAAATCATAATCGATGTGTTATTAGGAAATGATTATTTTTCCAGAACATCAGAAAAATTTACTTCTGCGTACTGTATTAATTGACTATCAATTCTGTATAGAGTTGATTACTGCCCAATATTTCATACAAAATTTAGCAGCACATCAAAATTAAACTATGAATAACTAAGCTTGTATGCATGACATTCAATTCAAAATTGTCAAAATGAAACAAAAGAAGATCACACAACCCATACAGAGTACCTTTCAGCCACTTTAAAAGATTCTAAAATTGTGTATGGGCAGATGGGCTGATTCGTTCTGCAATTAATGGACCCTTATATGCTTGTATAGTTGCGTGATATGTTTATGTTATGGACCATATTGCATTAACTCGTACTCTATAATAGTTGGACTTTATAATATATACTTGTATATATGATGTGTGCATAATTATAATAATGGACCATCATGCATGTATGCATAATATATGATGCCTATGCCCTTTTTTTTTTTTTGGACTATTATAGTGTGGGATGATGCATTAAAGATTATATGTTCACGGGTTTTTAATGTTCAATGTTTTGCTAGGAGATGTGCTGATTTGATAGACAAAGATTGAAAATAAATGAATCATCATTGCATGTGAATACCTTTTTTTTATGTAAAAATATCATATCTACTTTAAAGCCTATTAGATTCAAATTATAAAACTCTCCCAATAAGCATATAAAGTCTCGAAGTTATGACCATGGTTTATTAGCTGATCTAAACACTTGTTGATTATTCATTATCGTACATACTTACAAGTAAGTTGAGCTCTTTAACTTTATTGTTAAAGTTGGATTACACCTATCTTAGGGTTAAAGAGATAGTGGATCATAAATTTTGAGAATAAAAGTTGGATCTTCAATTCCATTTACATATCTTTAAAGGACCTTTTGTCCTCCTTATGCAATGCATCTTTAAGTAAAGCATTGATGTTATTGATAATATGTAATGTCGTTTATGTACATCTACTTTGCAAAGAATGAATTACGGAGTATGGATTTTATTTTATAAATCTTTTTTACCTGCATCTTTTATTACCTTTAGAATTTTGTCCATGCATGTACCACAATTTTGTAGCACATGATCTGATCTGAGTAACATTAATGCAAATGTTGAGACTTGTTTATGAAACTTGGAAGTAGTCTTCGAGATCTATTCCCTCTTAAACCTAAAAAGTCCGATCCATTGCATGTTGATCAACATACAAGTCCAACAATGTTAAAACTTATGGTAATGGGAAAAGGCGTGAAGTAGTACTTCACTAATCTCATATATTAATCATTCTTCTTTTATTTCTTCAATGTAAGACATCTTGTCTTAACTCACATGCTATTTAATATCCTAATAGCTAGATTAGAAGAAATCAAAATCGACTCAAGTTTGAGTTTGTGATGACCTTTTACGTGTGTTAAAGCTTTGATATCTTTCATGATCTTCCGTAGTAAGGATTGGTCCGTTACATATTATCGGATCACTTTTAAATCCTTTCATATTTTATGTGGGGCTTAAACATAGACATTGTATTATAACTCTTGCAAATCAAACTAAGGACATAGTTTATAGTTAACATCATACCATGAAATCATAGACAAGACAGGCACCAAAGCTTATCAACAAATGCAAATATCCAATATATATAGTCCAAATCAATGTAAATTATTGGTTCTCGAAAAGAAGAAGGCCTTTCGATCAAAAGCATTATTATTCATGCAACTTCTCCCTAAACATTTGGTTATTTAAAGCAATTAATAAGGATACTTCAGGCCAAAGGTAGCAAAGGAGACAAAGTGGGTTATGTATGTACATCTTTTATTTTGTTCTTATTTTCTGGCATGTTAGTGATGTTACTATGTTAGTAGCAAAAAGCCCACTAAGAAAACTCACAATAAATGTGTGATACTTCTATTTTTTATATGGAATCGCAAAAATAATAATATAGAAGAGATTTGATTGTAAAATTTGGACACCATAATTTACCTTTAATGATATGAAACAATTTGATGCTGATAAAGTACATCCTCTTTTCGCAAAATTATTTAATTATAATCTTTTGTACTAAAGAGTAATAGTAATGTAGTTGGAGTGGTCTAATTAGTTTTTCTACTATGTTTTGTCCTTTGATGATGACCGATTACAAAAAAATCACTTGCTAACTTTATGTCTTTAACATATAGAGTAGGGCAATTTAAACCACAAATCGACAGAGGTTATTAAAGACTTGCTTGCTGGAAAGCGGCCACTAAGTGCAATATCATCACTTTGGTCTCATCCATATTATGCAAATATTCATTTTTACTATACAAATGGAGTCTTTTTGTGTAACTAACAGATACATTAGATTTTTTAAAAATATTTAAAGTTCTTTTCTTATTGTTTAAGCTATTAATAATATCTGAAATATAGAAAGGTAATCTTGAAGAATGACCCTTAAAGACAATTAGGACTGAATTAAGATGTCATCACTCATTATGTATAGCACCTAATAGCCTTATTACCACTGAGCCAAAGAGACGTATTTGCAATAATAATCTCATATTTAATTAGAAAGAAATTTAGAGCACCTAATAGGTATAGAATCATCTAATGTATATCGTAGTAACGACTAACAATTTTGTAACATAGTGATAGTTACATACACAAAGCATGGGCAGATGAGTTCAATCCTAGCTAGTTATATACACAAACCATATACTAGTACAATCTTTCTTTCCTAGTCACATAGAACACCTTTGATTTACTTTCTCTCTTTTGATAAAAGAATCTATTAGCTTTAAAAGGAGTTAAAGTATTAATATATGTATTGTTTTTGGTTTATCAGTTAATAAAAGTGGAAATAAGACAATGATTGAATGATGTTAATTACGGAGTAAAATTTAATCTTATAAGAACTATCTTCAATATATGTACGAACTTACGGAGTTCTAATAAAAAATTTAATGTTATACGAGCTATCTTAAAGAGGAGGACACGAAGAAGCTACGAAGTACTTTTGTGCAACACGAGTCCGTACAACCCAACAACCTGAAGATTGCAAAGTGTTTGGGCTTTCTTAATTTTAATAGGTATAGTTGCCAGCTATCATGTCAATTTTCTATTACGAGTAATAATTGACGTGATAACAAGCTTACAACAAAGGTTTCAGGGCCCCAAATTTTACTTTAAGTGGCACCCCAATTTATGTGGCACCTATGAACGTACCATTAGTGCTTCTAAGACCATTATCAGCAATGAGGAGAAAACAAACCCCTCAATCTCTCTCTACCCACTTTCTCTCTCTTCCCATCCAATTCCTCTCATGAGAGGTTTTTTTTTCTACACCAATGCTCTAAAAAAAAACTCCTCATCACTTTATCCTCCACTATTTACTATACCCCACCATAAATACACATCACCTTTTTTTTATCCTTTTTTTTTTAATAATGTTTATACTACATATTTAACTTTCCAATACAATTAAAAATATGTAATTTTTTTTTTCATTACATTTTAGTTGTAATGTAATATTTTTTAATAATTTTTTAATTATTTTGGTAAATTTTTATTTTTTTTGTTTTATATTTGTATTTATTTAATGACGGGTAAAATTAATAAAAAAAACATTTTCAATATAATTTTGAATTTTACGCTCTTATTAGAATATAATAATTAATAAAAATTACAGCAATTATAGATTGTACGAAAGATGTTTTCTTAAACTTAAACGATTACATAATAAGAAGCACATTTTTGAAATGAACACATAAACGGCAATACAAATACATCGGATATTAAATAACAGTACGTTTACGAACTTAATAAAAGCGGTTTGAGCTAAAATAATACACGAGGACGAGTATTAAAACTTAAACACGATACGATTACATTCTACAACTTTGCTTATTCGGTCGTATTATGACGAAAGTTCTGCCATATGTGTTCTACTAAATCTTGTTTGAGAGACGAATGAATTTCTCTATCACGAAGGGCAATCCTCCTCTGAAAATACGCGTTGAAATCTATGTTGGGCGGCCGCCCGACGTTGAATTCAAATGGCTCGTTGTTATTCACCGTGGCACTTGTGCTCGGTCCCGCCCGCGCTGCTGGACGTTGTGGTCGATCTTCTTCGTAGTATCGTCTCAAAACATCTGCCCGTGTGTAGTTGTGTCGTTCATCCTCGACGATCATGTTGTGCATTATTATACAGGCTTTCATAATGTCACAAAGAATATCTTCGTCGAAGGCCAGTGCAGGTTGTCGTAGTATAGCAAACCTAGCTTGTAAAACTCCGAAAGCCCGTTCAACGTCTTTCCGAACTGCTGCTTGTTGATCAGCAAACAACTTATCTTTTTGAACTTGAGGATGTGTAATACCTTGTATAAAAGTTGGCCATTTCGGATAAATCCCATCTGCCAAGTAGTAGGCCAACTCATATTGATGTCCGTTTACCCAAAAATTTATTGGTGGTGCACGACCTTGTAAAACATCATCAAACACCGGTGAACGGTAAAGGACATTAAGATCATTACATGAGCCAGGCATTCCAAAGAATGCATGCCAAATCCATAAATCCTGATCAGCAACGGCTTCAAGAATGAGGGTTGCAGTCTTGCTACGACCAGCATATTGTGCTTTCCAAGCCGTAGGACAATTCTTCCACTCCCAATGCATGCAGTCTATACTACCAATCATGCCTGGAAACCCACGCAATTCATTTTGATGAAGGATTCTCCTTAAATCTTCATCTGTAGGTTTACGTAGATATTCACTTTCAAATTGTGAAATAACCCCCTGACAAAAATGTTGCAATGCATTCCTTGAGGTTGTTTGGCCGATACGTAGATATTCATCCACGACATCGGGGGCTACGCCATACGCTAACATTCTTATTGCAGCGGTGCATTTCTGCAACGGTGATAAACCAAGCTTTCCAGCTGCATTCGGACGTTGTTGGAAGAATTGATCCCCTTCAACCACCTTATTCATAATGCGACAGAACAAAGATCTTCGCATACGAAATCTACGGCGGAATTGGTTGTCGTTATACACTGCATTACTCGCAAAATAATCGTTATATAGTTGTACATGCCCTTTTTCTCTTTCCCTATCCCTTTTAGGCTCCGGAACATTTGCTATATCATTATTAAGCTGGGATTCTTGTGATGAGTGTTGGGGAATTAAAATATGAGGTAGGTGGTTAGCAGCATAATCATCAACTAACCGATCAAATTCAACGTTATTTGAGACGTCAGAAGAACTAGAGCTTGAGGTGGAGGAAATGAAAGACATGTTTTGGTTATGGTTTGATAGTTGGTTTGTTTGGGATTCTTTCCGTTTTGAATAACACTTGCATGTATATATAGTCCAAGTGACTATCAATGCATGTGAGTTGCTCTGATTTTGCATGTGAGTAACTCTGAATTGAAATTCATGTATCATTGCAATCTCTGCAATGAAATTGATGTGTCATGCATGTATATATAGTCCATATGACACTTCAATGCAATCTCTGCAATGAAATTGATGTGTCGTTGCACTCTAAATTGCAATTGAATTATAGATGCATGTGATGTATGACACTTGAACAGTTGATTTGACTAATCAACATAAAGCTGTGGAGATTTTATTGGGAGATGTTTATTTGTCATTAACCATTACATGTGATTTTTATTAAAAACAAATTTCATAAAGTAAATAATTTACTGCATAATTAATGTTATAAAAAACATAATTCATTTCACATTAATGTAAATAAAAAGGAGTACATCTTAACATTAATTAAAATAAAAAGGACTACATTAAACATTAATTAAATAAAAACAGTAGCAAACACATTAAGCTGATCTAAATTACATGTTCCTTCTACCATAGAGTAGTGCACGTAATTCTTCCTTGTAAGCCTCTTCATCAGGAGTTAGGTCCGGTCCCTTTGCCATTAGATCTTGCAGCATTTCGTAGTTAAGCCTTCTCTCTTGAATTTCGACTTGTTTTTGGTGAAGCTCTACTTGTTTTTGCTTCCTTCTTTCCCTTTCCATGTCGAAATCCATCTTCTTCAACCGCATTTGTGCCTCGATTTCCCTCGTAGCATTATTCTGCTTTAATTGCTCGGTAATGTTTGAGACGTCAACAACCACTCCTTTTCCCTTATTACGCCTGGACTTTGCCTTTTTAACGCCATCAGGTCGAGCAAGACCCCCAGAAGTGAAACCGGTAACGTGAACAACATCTTCATCATCAGTTCTACACCGCTTTTCACTTCCACTACTGTCATCCTCGACAGCATCACCGCAAGCTAATCTTTCCTCTCTTGACAACGCCCATCTCAGTTTTGTCCTCCACTTCGGGTCATTTTTAACCATTTCCCAACCATGGTGACAATTAAAATTATGTGGAGTAGGCTTGGAGGAAATATAGAATAACTTACTTGCATTATTAATTCGGTCTGCTTCGTTGTAACCACTTCCATTTGCCCTACCAGCTTCGTCATAGCAACTACTCCATTGTATTAAATCAGTTGCCATCCTTCTCCAACGGCTTTCCAAACTCCTCAAAGGTCTTGGCGGCAGGATGTGGGGTCTCTCAGCCTGTGCTTGATCATATGCTGCAGATATTTTTCGCCATAGCGCAGCTGCTTTTTGGCTTGTACCAACAATTGCATCCTCACTGAATTGAAGATACAAACCAATTAGAGCTTCATCCTCCGCAACAGACCACATTCGACTTCCTTTTGTTAGTGGTTGGTTTTGATTCACAGACACTCTTGAAGGAGGTGGAGAGTATTGAGGAGTGTCTGGAACATTTTCTTCCATTTCATCATCTAATTGAGAATCGGTGCCTTGATAAACAAGAGGTGAATGTGGTTCATAGGTAGTGTTTTGGAAAGGAGTTTGATGAGGTGTTTGTTGTGTTGAATTTTGCAAAGAATTGTTTCCAAGCCTTTGTAGGAAAAGCTGAAATCGAGGATTAGTGACAAAATCATCACCCAAATCAGAGAAATGATTAGAAAAATTAGGGTTATTAGGATCCATAAGTTAATAGAGTAGAAAAGTAATAAAGCTTTTTATTTTTGGAAAAAATAAATAAAGCTTTAAACAATAATTAGTAAAAAAATCAACAATTACTAAAAGAACAAAAACTAAATTATATTTTCAAAAAATAAAAACAGCTACAACAACAATAATATTAATGATAATTATAATAATAATAATGATAATAACAATAATAATAATAATAATAACACTAATAATAATAATAATAATAATAATAATATTTTTTTTTTCAGAAAAACGTAAATAATAATTATAATAATAAGAAGTGAGGATTAGGAAATTAGTGAATATAGGAGATTTTTGGTGTTTTTGAAAGTATATCAAAATATATCAAAATGCATGTCTATTTATAGAGAAAAAAATTTTATGGCCGTTGGTGAATTTTTTTTTTTTTTTTTATATTTTTAACGGCAATATTACCGTTTTTTTAATATAACCGTTGGGAAAAAGAGAAAAAATCTGATTGGCTCAATTACATGGGACTGACGCGTGTCGCCTCCTCATTCGTTGCTCTGACGCGCGCCAGTACCCATGAATTTTAAATTTTTTTTGCTGGCAACGAAACCAAACGGCGTCGTTTTTGATGCATGCAGCACCAAAACACGTCGTTTTGGTTCTTTTCTCAGCAAATTGAAGCAAGTGGCGTCAGCAGCTCGTGGGCCCCACACAATCACTATTCATTCTTAAATCCCCTCAAGTTATGAGCGTTTTTCATTCTCCTCAAGGATGAGAGGAATTATCCTCATTGTTGTAGAGTACGGTTTTTTTTTTAACACCTCAAGTTTCTCTCGTGAGGGTTTTTTCACTCACTGCTGGGAGTGCTCTAAGGGTGTGAATTCTGAATCTTATGGAGATGTATGTTAGCCTTGTAATTTAATTACTACACATAATGTACCTAACTTACTTTGAATAATTTTGGTGGATTATAAGTTAGATACAAAACATATTTGACTCTGATCAAATAATCTCCTCATTATATGAGCTACTAGTTGTCTTATGTATATAAATTAATATAAAGTCGTGTTATATTTAGTGGTTCCTTATGCTTATTATTATTACAAGGAATTTTATAATTGTGTAATCTATATTATTTGGTTTGGTTGAGAACTGAGAAGTCATTCAGTTTTTGTAAAAGAAAATTTTGAATTGCTTATTAAATGCGATATAATTTTATCGAGTTGTCAGGTCTTTTTTACCCATACTGTCCCTAATTTACACACCAGACTTTTTAGGAATAGAAAAAAAGTTCTTCCCTTGAAGTTGTAATTTTGTTTTTTCCTAGTGTTTTTATTTTTGATGTAAACACTTGCTAATGCTATAATTGACTCCTATTATTCAAAACTTCTTGTAAGGATTTCATAAAAATGTGATTTAGAGATGACTTGTAGGTGATTATTATATTATCAAGTGAAACTCATATATGTATATGTTCCAATAAGATTTTTGCATAATTGAGATTTCCAATATTGCTAATTTGGTTAATTACCATTACTTGTAGGATGAATATATAACTTAATTGCAAATATGTAGAAACATTCTTAAATACTTGTATTAGTATGTACCTTACACTCCATATTTGTAGTTTATGTACAAACACTCAACCAACACCAAAGTCAAAAGACGAATTTAGATAGAGCTTTCTACCGTCATTTTATAATATCTTTCATCACTAACTCACTCTAGATGGGAAGAAAGGGTAAACGAGATTAAACATAAACAAAACTAAAATCAACCAAAAAAAAAAACAAGGCATTATGATTGATCATCTAGTAATAACGGGTCAAGAACAAGTTTTGGAATTCACTTCACATAACTTATGCCCTTCTAGGTCGCACTTCCACCGTAAGAGGGTGAGCCATCTCACATGAGAGTTTTAACACTTCTGACAAGTCCACCGTGGCATCCGCCACAGATGACACCCACTCATACTCGTGTAGCAACGATGCAACCCAATAGGTCACGGTGGCTAGCCCGAGTGCCTTCCCAGGACAGGCCCGTCGGCCCGACCCGAATGGTGCGAGCCTCAAATCCGACCCGAGCACCGAGATTTCACTGTCGGGGCTCGAACCTAAAAACCGGTCCGGGTTGAACCTATCAGGCTCGGGCCAGACCTCCGGGTCCCGGGTAATGCCCCACATGTCGACCATGGCAGTGGTCCCGGCAGGCACGTGATGTCCATCAACTGTAGTGTCTTCAATAGCCAAGCGGGCCCATGAGAGGAGTGGGCCCGGAGGATGGACCCTGAGAACTTCTTTGATCACAGCCGTCAAATAAACCAATGATGTAATATCAGACTCAGAAACCGCACGTGACCTTCCGACGATAATGTCCAGCTCATCATGAACCCTTGATTGGACATCAGGATGAAGGACTACTCTTGCTAAAATCCACTCGATTAAAACCGCAACAGTATCCGTGCCTCTAAATATCATTTCCTGATAAATAAATAATTTAAACACAATTAATTAATTAATTAATTAATTAATATAATGAAGATATTAAAGGATGGAAGTTTATGCAAAGGTAGAAAACATCAAAGATCTTAGAGAATCTGGAAATGATTTGATAGACTTGGAAGTACCTATCTGGCCCTCTTGAAAGTGATACCATTTTTAGCTTTACTCTCTTTTTTTAAACATGTGGAAGTGGAACCTAGAATTTTGCTTTGTTTTAAATTGCTAATCCTTTTCCTAACTTTTTTTTTTAGCTTATTAAGCTTTTTATTTTGTTATAATTTCACCTCACCCATAACATTTCTTACAAATTTGTTAACTATAACAAAAAACCGGTATTCTATAAACTTTTAGCTGATATAAAGTATTATGTTAATGTACATAGTTAAACTAGCTAATTTGTCAATCGTTAGTGCACATACCTAACACTTTTATCAACCAAAAAGAATATTAACGTCATTTTTGTTCTGTACGAGGTATTAAGAAAAATTATGTGGATAAAAAACAGTTCAATTGATACGTATTACGAGAAAAAGAAACTTGAAAACCAACTAAATATCTCCACTTTTTAAATTTTAAACTATAATTAAACATTATTTAGACCATTACGTCATCTCACTTAAGGAAATCAACCATTGTCACTTCACCAACACTATATCTACTTAAACAACAATCCTTATATACGTAGTATTAAGACTTATCGAATATGGTTTAAATTTGTCCTTGGTACTTTTTTTACCGCCAAAAGATTTGTCACGATTCCTAAAAATGTTGTTGTAGCATTTTTGTCTCGACCTTTAAAAATTGGATAACATCCTCAAATAATTAAGTACGTAATTGACGTAATAATATAATCATGCATGTAGTTCTGAAACTAAAAGTAGAAATAAGTTGGTTATACTATATTTCTAATAGAAAAACTTACCCAAAGCACGGCGATCATGTCCGAATCGGAAAGTTTATCCGAGCTCGGTAAGGATAACAAAACATCGACAAAATCCCGGTTGTTCGAAACCGGGTTAGCTCGATGTTCAGCAATAATACGACCAACGAACCGGTTCACTTTAGGGACAAGTCGGGAGCATCTAAACCGGATTTTTTGAAAGTCAAAATCAGCTAACCAAGATAAATGGTCACCCCAATTTAAAACCCCTAGTAAATCATACCCTTCCCCCACCATCTCCTTCAACTCCTCACTCTCTTTGTTTAATGGGCCTTCAATTATACTACACTTCCGCCCAAACACTGAGCCCATCATGTTACTCAACGAGGCCCGTCTAAGCACATCACGTGGTTGGAACGGGCCGCTCTGAGTCCCAAAATAGGATGTCATCGCTTCTGCGATGGCATTCCTCTGGGACTCAGAGGCCTTAATTTGTTTAGGACTAAACATATGGGTTGAAGCAACCCTACGTAAGGTCCGCCAATACACACCATACGGGGCGAACCCGATGGCTCGGTTAAACATTAAACTATAGGCAGACTCTTTAATAGGTCGGTCAGCAAAGTTAGATGAATGAAGTATATCCTTAGCCACTTCATGGTGGCACGTAACGATCACACGCGTTTCGCCGAGGCTAAAAGCCATAAGGCGTTTCGCGTAACAAGTTTGAGCCATGGCGGATATCTTACGGTGAGCCAAACCCGTCATGAGGCCCATACTGCCTAGAATAGGCCAGCCTCTTGGGCCAGGGATTGGGTTTTTGGCCCAATGAAACAAACGGGCTAGCCTGTATTTCCCCCAAGCTGGGCCACCTGGGTAAGACCAGTGGATTAAGGCCATAGTTAACCAAACTATGGCAATGATAAACAGGGACAAAACAACATTAAAGGTTGAAAAATGGTTGCATTTAGAAAAAAGGGCAAATACCCAAATTGAGTCAATATTTATATTTGTGCTCATTTTTTCTTTGATCTTAGAGAGAGAAAAGAAGAGGATTATATAGCTAAAGAGGTTTGAGTTATGTTTTTGGTGCTAAAGAATGAGATGTTGGGGTCCTTTATATAGGGTGGCAATAGGACAAAAGAGCCTTCGCAATTAATAAATTATAAAAGGGAATCAGAAGAGAATGTAATTTTAATAATTTTTATGAGATGCTAATTGGGTAGACCGTTATGTATTGTACTTAAATAGTTTTTTACATGTATTAATTTTATATAATCAATTATAGTACTCTACTTGTGACGTAAGTAATACTTAATTAACATTAAGTACAATTACTAATTACTAATGAATTTCTTGATTCTTTCATCAATGAAACGTAACTTCTGTTAACACAATTACACAAACCACCTCTTAATAATTTTTTAATAAATATTTTTTTTTTAAAGGGTAAACTTACAAGAATTGTTTGTGATATTTTCATGACATTTCCCTTATATTGCTCCCAAGTTTTTTTTTTTTTTTTTTTTTTAATAGTACTCCGTATTATTTTTATTTTAAAGACAAACAATAAATGACTTTAGTAGAACCTTTTCTACCAATGACTTAAAAAGTGATTGAATCCATTTATTAAAGAGTATATAATTAATTGTCTAAGAAGCTTTCCATCTAATCTCATGTAATGGTATAAACTAATAGTCTCCTTACTAAATCTAAGTTGGGTTGGATATGGTGGGGTATATTACTTGTATGATACGGAGTGAGTAATTTTTTCAACTTTTAATCACCACAAACTCTTAATCCTCAATTAATTAAAAAATATATATAGCTATCAATTTCCTACTTCGTATAACATCCTCATATTTTGTAATTTTCACAAAACTAATTCAATAACTTCCATAATCATATTTGCAAAAATAAATTAATAATACCATAGTAATAATAAAAAATAAATAAATAATCATTGATATATACGGTTATTATATATTGTGCTTTAGCATAGATATTCTCTAGTTATACTTTAAAATAAAAAATAAAAAAAGAGTTAGGCAACAATACCGCCCCAATTGTTGGGGCTTTAGAAAAGACAAAGAAATTTGGGATCAAAGCTTACTTAGGACCTGTTTATTTCAGCTTAATTTCAGTTCAGTTCGATCAATTCCTAATTTTCTTCTCTTATAAAACATTCATTTTAGCTCAGTTCAGCTTCAATCAGTTCAGTTCAGTAAATATGAACAAAAAGCTCTAATATGGTTGCTAAAAGAAAAATCTTAACAATATATAACGAACTATAACTAAAATAATTATCACTGACATTCCATCCATGGACTTCTCATAAAAAAATTCCTACCAAAATTATAAGCTAAGTGACATCATTATCATTTTTTCCCTTCAAGTTAAAGATTTGGAAAGGGTAGACTTTCCTAAAAGCTTTTATGACTATCTAAATGGATTAGTTACACAATTTTCAATGGAGTCAAAAAATACTCCGTATATTGGCTAATTTAATTATATATATTACGAACAAATAACCAAAAATGATATTGTTAAAATCATACATTGCATAGAATTAAACTACGAAGGAGTATACAGTATATATCCATCCCCCGTTTACTCCATTTCAAGGAATTAGTGTTTTTTTTTTTCCAAGGATCTTTTACTCCATCTACGTATGAATAAAAAAAATTATTAAAAAAAGGTATCAAAATAAGTTTGACTTTTCTCTAAAATAATTCTCCCTCCTCAATCCTCGTAGATTCTAGCCACCTATGCACTTTTATTTATTTATTTTTTAATTTTACATAACTAAATTTAATTTGAATGAAATCTAATACATCACCTAAGCTCTAGCTATACAATATTTGAGATAATTTTATTGAGGATTTATTTTTAAAGATTACGTATAGCACAGTACATTATTTCATTCTATTAAAAGGAAACAAGTCTATTCAAACTAAAATACAGTACATGATTTTATGGATGTATAAATGTTCCCTCTTTTTCATAATGTCAAGATTATTACCATCTTAATCACATACTGTGTGATAGTACGTAATGAATTAATTAAATGGTTTAATATGTCCATCTAAAATCCTTGTTTCTTTTTAATGACCTAGACTAAATAGCGTGATAGGATTCAAGTCAAATTGCTCTATTAAGTCCAGTTAAACCAAGTGCGTACTTCAAGAGTGCGAGTGAGTAAAAGCATCGTCCCTAACTAAGCTCCATAGAGATAGAGGACATATATAAATCATAATCCTGAAAGTCAACAATCAACTTTAACTGTTAATTGAGATAGTCCTTTAACACGATATATACTACCTCCGTTACAGGTTATGTGTAACGATTTGACATAAAGCAGAGAGGAAAAATGTCTAATCATTGCACATAACCTGTAACGGAGGTAGTATTTAATTCATTTTTTTGACTCCATCTTTCATATATGCTATTTTTTCCCACCAGTTTCCTAACGCTCTTCATACTATACCTCATCATCATAATACCCACTCTCCCCCCCCCCCCCAACCGCCCTCCACCTCCATTCAGATCATCCTATAATCCCGTTAACTGCTCCTCGATGCAATATTATAAATTAAGAGAACCTTAGATTGAAAACTTATTAGGTTTTTTAGATATATCATACAAAGTGTAACGTAGACATGATAAATAGCCTGATCAATGAAGTTTTCGGTGGTGTCGCAACATTAATTGAGTGTATGACGCTCATACATACATAACAAGAAATAATTAAGTATATGAAATATATTATCTTGTTAAATACTTACAATAATTAACTAATTCTGATATTTTGTTTTCAAAGTCGTTGCTCAAACTTCTCTTAATATATAGACGTTGAAGGAGTTAATATTATATTTATGACTTTATGTACTTTAAAAAATATAAGAAAGTACTAATCAGGGATCACATCCGATCCTAAAAGTGACCTAAATTAATACACGATCCTACGTACTTCTTGGTCAACAAATAGGGGTCCTAAAAATTCTCCTCATCGAGTACCTTAGTAAAAGGTAGAGTCTTTAATTTCATCGGATTGGACGACTAATTTTGAATTTATTTGCTTCCAATTTGGTTTAATTAATTAAGATGTTTCGAGATACTTTTTTTTATATATATGTATATAATAAACAAATCCGAGAGTGAGGGATAACTCAAGTGTTTAGACCTGGCCTTTCCTCCTGATTCTAGGAGATCCTGATATTGATTCTCACCCCGTCGTTGTACTTTTCTAAACAACAAAAAATATACTCCATAATAAACAAATCCAAAGATCAATAAATTGGAAAATTTTAACAATTTTTTTAAAGTACGGGTATTAATTTCAATAATATTTTGAGATAAGGTGGAAAATCTACACTCAAAAAGTAATAATTGGAAAAGAATAGGAAATGTTATTTCTAAACAATAGTTGTTGCTTATGGTTTTTACATTTGTCTAATTGTAGACATCATACTCCCCAACACTTATTAAATATATTGATATAAGAGTATTATTTTCCAAGCCAGCAAAAATAAGAGTAAGAAAATGGATGGAAAATATATGGTAATGCTGTAAAATAAAAACAATTGCAAAAAATAGTACAGTATACTAATGACTAATCTACAAAATCTAGAGGAAATCTTGAAAGCCTGCATTACAAGTATCATACGGAATATTGTTTGCATAATTTGCGTTAAAATGTTGGCAACTAAACTAATTTGCGTTTACTAATTGTGGTGTTTACCACCTCTAATTAATTACGATCAGCATGATGAAACGTTTCCAATTTAATTTGTTGACAAAATTTCAATCATATATTAAGAAATGATAAGTGAGTAATTAAATATTTAATCCTATACCTCCCTCTAATTGTGAGGAGCCATGTCCCTAGTTTGTGGCAACTCGTATCAATTATTAACATCATCAATTGCTTTTTTAAGCTTTTCCAAAATTATAGATTCATGACGACTTTCTAATATTAGTAAGGTGATAATTAGAAACTATTTTCTTTAATATTCATGAAACTATATTTTAATATAATTAGATGTTTTAAAATTTATATGATCATTTTCAGTAGTACGAGTGTATATTGATTAGACGGTTAATAATAAGATTCCTCCTTGATTTTTCTAATTGTTAATTATATATATCAAGTACTCCTAAATCTTTAGTACAGAAATCTATAAAACTAAATGAATCAGCTTGAAGAGTAATTTAAGAAAACTCATGACGTTGTATGTGCCTCAAAGATTCCTACATGGATTGATAAGACTATTTATGAATATCATGGACAAATTTGTAAAATATTCCGTGACATGCGTATACAAGTGCAATCTACGGAGTAATATAATTACAATAAAGATCTTGCTAACGAACGTCTCCGGGACATTGGATAAACATTTAAAAGATTATATTACTCCGTATTAAAAGTGGTATAAATTTGGGAAGTATGACAAAATTATGCTTCAATCGGTGTAATTGATGTTCATTTTAATTTAATCTTTCTACTTTTAGCTAGCTTATCCAACGGCGCGGGACGTTCGTTAACTTTTGTCTTACAATAATACAATATAGTTACATCCTTAAAATATTTTACGAGTACTTCCTAATTTCCTATCATGAAATTAATTGCTATTTAACTTTTTAAGGTCTTTAAACAATTTTGACCATTTTTTCATACTGTAGTATATATTGCATATGAGTAAAAAAAAATGGTAATGCTTTCTAATATACTTAAGTTAAAATTATAAATAGTTGTTATTTAAAAAATAGATATTGCAAATATATCACTTTAATCATTACTCATATTTTTAATTAGGTCATGTTTTTTTAATTGTTATACTCTGTTAAAATCTACACTCTGAGTATTAATAATTTGTTATGCTCTAAAGTTCAAAAGAACACGGTTTTATAGAAAATGTTGATATTTGATGAAAAAAAAAAAGAAAAAAAAAAAGAAAAAAAAAAAGAAGAAGAAGAGAGAGATAGAGATTAGGACTCGTTTATAAATGGAATATGTGGGGATTGAGGTATGTTAATGGTGTCGGGGCAGAGAGGGGAGTGTTCACATGAATGATCTGCCTTTTCATGCGCTAACTCCCTCGCGGATCGCAAACAGCCTAGTAGTTTGGGGACTTTGAAGGCCCCCAAATTGTACGGACTACTATTACCTGCTTTAGTGTTATAAAGCTTTTATCTTATTGGATTCATTTTCATTTTCACTTGGAGTATGTACTTGTAGGCTGGATTTCTGTATCCTCTCTCTCACTCCGTCAACAACCTTATTCAATTTGACTTGTGTAATTTAAGATGTCTTTTACTTTAGGGCTTGTTCACATTTATTTAATTCTAGTTCAGTTTAGTTTCAATTAGTTTGGTTCACTTCAGCTTCAATTAGTTTAGTTCAGTTCACTTTAGCACCTAATTTCTCTCTCTTATAAAATATTCATTTCAACTCAGTTCAGTAAATGTGAACAGACCCTTACTTTGAATGATTTTCTTAAATAATGTTGAGATTAATTTTAAATAAACGAAGTATAAAGTGAAGATATATACTATAATACTCTCTTTGTCTCCTTAAGATAAACCTGCTTTGTCTCTTCAACTTATTTTTGCTGAACTGAAATTATTTTTATTGAAACAAAATTATATTTGTTGAACTTAAATTATCTTTACTGAACTTAAATTAATTTTACTGAACTTATATTATTTTTGCTGAACTGAAATTTTTTTTTACTGATTTTCTATTATAATTCTTTTTTAAGAAAACTGAATTTTACTGAACTGAACTTATTTTTGCTGAACTGAAATTATTTTTATTTAATATTATTTTTTTTAAAGGTGAATAGAACATGACCTAAGTGTAAAGTATTTTTAAATCAATTTTAATACTTCATACTTATTTAGTTTGACAATTTAATAATATTTTTTTATAATAAATTACATAAAAAAAATATTTAAAATATATTTATTGGTCAAACTTAACTCATACTCCGTATATTGACATGATGTTAAATTTAACAGTACTCTATACAGAGTATTAATTTGTGGTTCCTTCACCCTGTTGTGTCATGAGTAGATATTTTAATTATTTATTACAAAGTACAATTCTATTCATTTGAGTTTTTAAACGGTACAAAGTAGATTTCAACATAACAAAATAGAATAGGTGAATTTTTTTTTTTTTTTATTGAGGGATACTCCGTATGAAATTAAAAGAGTACTGTATTTTTTTTTACCAAAAAAAAAAAAAAGTGTAGTGAGAAAATGAGGTGAATCCGGCTTAGATGGAAGAGACACACGTAGGAATGGAGCAGAAATAGTGGGCTACGATATGACAAGTCAATTCTACTCCGTATTATTTCCCGCAGCTCGAAGCTCCTGAGCAGAATCATGAGTCATGCCCGCTTCCCTAACTCCTATCCACACACGTGGCATGGTCGGCCTTCACTTCCTTCCAAATTTTATTACGGACTCACTCACTACTCAGTGGATTAATAAAACGACACACATAGTATTATAGTAATGTGCTTGCTATATATGCCACGAGCTATATACGCGACATAATACTATCTCTGTCGCTTATTGTTTACTCCACTTTCCTTTTTAAGGTGTCTCCAAAATATTGTTTTATAATACTTTTGGTATGTTTTTCCACTTGCACTCTCTCTATCTCTCTCCTCATTGATATTGGTGTCAACCCATGTATACCACTTTTACCCAAAGTCTTAATAAAGTAGATTTATGATTAGGGACAAACAATTGAGGACAGAGAGAGTATATCTTTATATATAGTAATAATTTGGTATTGAGGGCCATGGCTCCGTATATTAGCTATGCTCCAATATATAGTAACCTCGAATGTGAAACTCTTACCAGTTACCACCTACAAGTAGTTAGAACCAGCAATGCATTGACATATACTAACTTCCAAACTCACGCAAACACCGACACCTAAATTATCAATTTTGCATCACCCTCATTGACCATACATGTTTGTATTTCTACTTGTTTATCTATCTATTTGTAACTTACCAAATATACTAACCCAACCCAATAATTTTAGGAAAAATAGAATCTAAAAATCCAACCTTTGGCCAGTCTGACAATAAAAATCCAACCTTTCAGTAATCTCTGAAAAATCCAACCTTTTCCCCTCACCTTCTCCAACAGATCCATTACCTGTTGATGACCGTTTTTTGTAAGTTATATGCCACGCGTCAATCGTTAATTGGTCAATAATTTTTTTAATCATTAAAAAACAAAAAAAAAACAAAAACAAACAAACCACCAGCCACCTCCCCCAGCCCCCGCCCCACCCCAGCCACCTTCCCCACTCCCCTGTTATTTCCCCCCACCCCAACCAGCCCCACCATCGGGGTCGCCGGATTCCGGCGATCTCCCCCCACCCCCCACCCCTTGCCGCAACCTCCCCAACCACCAAATCCACCTACGATCTAAACCCTAACCACCCTAAGCCCGACCCGTTTCCACCACTCCCCTCCCCACCCTAAACCTGACCCCGGTTTTCTAATACCCCTAACCCGTTTTTGGGGTAGTGGGTTCGATTTCGGGGTTGTGGGTTCTGGGTTTGAGTTCGGGGTTGTGGGTTTGAGTTTCGGTTGTGGGTTTAATTTGAGTTGGGGTTGTGGGTTGTAGTGGTGGGTGGTGTAGTGGTACTAGGTGGTGGTGTTGGGTGGTTTTGTGGTGCTAGATGGTGGTGTTGGGTGGTTTTGTGGTGATAGGAGTTGGTGGTGATAGGTGGTGGTGGTGTTGGGTGGTTTCGTGGTGCTAAGGTGGTGGCAGAAGTGGTGGTGGTGTAGAGAGGAGAGAGAAAGAAGAGGAGTGAACGAAATTAAAAATAAAAAAAAATTTAACCGGTTTAACAAGTTAAAGGTCAAATGGACCTGTCAAAGAAGGTGGGGTGCAAAGGTTGGATTTTTTTGAGATTAATGGAAGGTTGGATTTTTATTGTCAGACCGGCCAAAAGTTGAAATTTTAGATTCCATTTTTCCATAATTTTAACTAATTTAAAGCATATGATGTATTGATGTGACAAGTCAATCTAACAGTAGTTTTTTTTGGTTGTCAATTATAAACATTTTAACAATTAAAATTTCTTACCTTAAATTATTTACAAATTACTCACATTATATTTTTTCACCTATGTAAAGGCTTGTTCTCATACGTTTATTTTCAGTTCAATTTAAGTCAGCTCAACTCAGTTCAGTTCAGTTCAGCTCCTAATTTCTTTCTTTTGTAAAATATTCATTTTAGTTCAGTTTAGCTCAATGAGAACATGTCCTAAGACGAGTAGACCACAAATAAAAGTAATTAAAGGAGTAGTATAATACATAAACATAGTGGTAAGACATAAAGATTGCGTAAGGACGAAGGCGAATCTTGTAGTTAAGTATAGAAAGGTGACGTCGAAATCAAAAGGAGACAAGTTGGGGGTACTAGATTCAGTTTGACGGCTTAAATAAGTTCAAGTGTCATGGAGTGAACAACCCTGTCCGTTTGATCTTTAAATTTATGTTTATGATTTTGCAAATGGGCCGACAATAATATTTAATCTTCCTCCTTATTACTACGTATTTTTCTTATCACCTTCTGTCCTTATTATTTCGATCTGTGCATTGTTTAGGGTTCCTGTTCTTTGCTCTTGTCTCTTCACTTCACTGTTCTCCTTCATTATTATTACTTCCTACATACTCGTAATATGTTATAATTAATTTCAATTATTGGCTCGTCACTGGTATAAAATTTTATGTTATGAATGCATAAATAACTAAACGAGTAGAAAATTACAGAAAATAATACTAATATTTCATAACAATATAATTAAAGTTTAAAACATGATGCGGAGTATTGAGGAAATAATATCAAGTGATATTCTTAATATTCAAGTATACAATCTAGCTTAAGAAAAAATTAAGTTTTTTTTTTTCCTTAAAGGCTAGTACTGGTAATTAAATACGGAGTAATATTTAATCATTATTTATGTGAAATTTGGTATAAATTAATGGAAACAGATTTAAAACTGTATAAGAAGTTAAAAATAAAAGGAATTGATAATAAATAAATATTTATTACACTGATTTAATCGTAAATTATCGATAAATTTCCAACTTAATATCAAAAATGGAAGTATATTACGGAGTAAATGGTTAGGACTACGTATAGTACTACCCTAAATTATGGAGTAATGAACATTTAAATTTCCAAAATGGAAATGAATACAGTAACAGGTTTTGCCCTCATGCATGCACGTTTCTATCATAAAATTCACTTTAATGGCGGTTGCGGCTCACCGCATTTACGTGTTTGTAGTTGGTGTGCGCCGTATTGTATTATATGCTTGGACAAAACAATGGCTACATCACATGAATATTTCATTAACTTTGAAGGTCGTGCAACAAAAAATCTGTATGTTATCTATCTAAATATTTCAATATTGATTGAATTTATCTCATTTGCTATACAAAAAACATGATGGCAATTTATTAAAAGAGGTTGGGGTTGTTTGGCAATATGCGGTTGACTTGTTTGACTAGCTGGAAGTATTAGCTGTATGAGTTGGCTTTTTAAGTTATTGTGTTAAGCTGACTGTTTTCAAAAGTGTTTGGTAAAATTATTAATGATTGTTAGCTGTTTATTAGTGATAAAGTGGCCAACAAGCCAAAAGCCAATAAAAAAGCTACTCTTATTAGTTTTTGGCTTTTGGTGGAAAAGCTAGCTTGAAAGCCAACAAAAAAACTAGCTTAAAAGCCAACAAAAAAGCCAACTACCAAATATATTTTTTGGCTGTTTGACCAAACTTAAAAGCCAAAAAATAAGCAAAACGCCAATTGCCAAACATCCCCATTGTCTACCATAAAATAGAGACATAATATAGGACATTGTTTTCACTTCACTTGTGAGTTGTGACTTGGGAGTGAAAAAAGTTTATTAAAAATGTGATTTGATGTGACAAAATATTATTAAAAATAATATGCCTTTTACAAGTGTCTTAATTACTCCATATAACGTACAGAGTACCGTTTGGAATTTTATGGTGTGTGCAATTTGATGTCAGCTGGAATGGATTAAAATTTGTTTCACTGCCTAGCTAAAAATTAAGTTATTAACTCCGTACTAGTTATAAATCTTCAAGCTCATAAATATGTTAAACAACTTTATTTTAAGGTATAAGGTATTTAGGTGTTTTGGAGAGAATTTTTAAGTGTTGATTTGATTGGTTTATTGTCGATCTGAAATTTATGGTTTGATTCTATATAAAAAGAAATAATTTCAATTAAATAAAAATTAGGTGGAAAATTTTTTATTGCAACCTAAATGGACACTAGTGTTGGAATAGTTCAGAAAATTCAAAAGACAATACGTACTTATTTTTCAACCAAAGTTTTGACCTTATTTGAGTTATGAAAAGATCATCAGGTCATCTAATTCTATTGGTTGAAAAAGGAAAAAGTAATCACTCTATTTTTTTGATCAAGTATTTACTCTGTCAATGCGCATAATTAAGGGTTATTAGAACTTGGGAATTATTCCAATTAATTGACTGCTACTTACATAAACTCATTCTAGGAATATCTATTGAATAAATAGGCCGGTTAACACTTGTTACACAAGGACGAAGAGTATATGTTAATATGTATGATAAACATCTCGCATCAATCAAAGTATACGATTATATTCAATGTAGGACAAGTATAATTTAGTTGTGTAGCGTTAATTATTGACTAGGTTGTTATTGTTCAAATACAAATTAAATTAACCAATAAGTATGTATATATATATATTTTTTTTTAAAAGGTCACTTTCTAAATATTTTGCATGATTGTTAGTTTGTGACCTAAATTTTATTTAAACATCTAAATTATAATATACATCCCCATTTTAATGTAGTCTATACAAGTGTCTTCATTTTGGACTATCATTGCTGAAGAAATTTTCATTGCACAAGATAATATTATCCGAAGCTTCCTTTCTCAAATCATCCCATAAATCAATAGTGTACGTCTACCATTATTTTTTTTTGTAAAAAAAAACTTTAGAAAATTAGCTAATTAAATTATGAAATGAAACACAATTTGAACAATAAATCTAGTATTTTCTGTACATACATATGTTAAGAAAATAATGCAAATTTTCTATTTAATCAAATTTGAGGGAGAAATAAATTACATAAACAAAATGTCTATTTATACCAAAGTGCAAAAAACACAACCCCTCTTTTTCTCTGAGTTATTTTTCTTCTGTCAGATTTTCTCTTGAAAAATTACATACAAATGAAGGAAATGCTCAATTTATAGTTTTCATAAAACAACCTAAGCCATTTAAAATTTAGCCTGCAATATTTATTATCATTAGTTATTTTTCCCTATATTTGGAAACACCTTTAATTTTCAATGGTAATGCATGGTTATTTAATAACCATTTATTTTTTTTCTTTATGTTTCTTAATTATCTGCCAACAATCTCCCACTTGAAGACTGATTTCAATCTGTCTTCACACCAAGGAGTAGAACCTCAACTAGTCTTCTGTCATTTTAAGACCAATTGATGTTGAGCACAATTTCAACTTGTCAATCGTCACTGTTTTCGTTAACATGTCTGCTGGATTCTTACTGCCAAGAATCTTTTTAAGAGTTAACACTTCATCTTCTAGAAGAGACCTGATAAAGTGATAACGAATACCGATGTGCTTTGTTCTTGAGTGAAACGCCGAATTCTTTGCTAAATGTATTGCACTCTGACTATCGCTATACAAAATATTATTCACTTGTTTGAACCCCAGCTCATCTAACAAACCTTGAAACCATATCATCTCTTTACTAGCTTCGATCACTGCCACATACTCAGCTTCTGTAGTGGATAAAGCAACAATCTTTTGTAGTTGGGACATCCAACTTACGGCTGTATTTCCAACTGTAAATACATAACCCGTTGTGCTCTTTCTATTATCGACTTCACCGCCAAAGTCTGCATCAACGTAACCTTGTATTTTCAATTCACCTTTACCAAAGTACAAACACTTATTAATTGTACCTCGTAAATACCTCAAAATCCATTTAACAGCTTCCCAATGGACTTTTCCTGGATTGGACATAAACCTGCTTACAACTCCCACTGCATGTCCAATATCTGGTCTTGTACAAACCATTGCATACATCAAACTTCCAATAGCCGAGGCGTAAGGAACCTTGGCCATATATTCTTTATCTTCATCTGTCTGAGGGGACTGATCCTTTGATAGACGAAAATGACTCGCCAACGGTGTACTAACAGGCTTAGCATCACCCATATTAAATCTCTGAAGAACACGTTTGATGTACTCTGATTGTGATAACTGCAAAGTGCCTCTCTGCTTATCTCTTGTGATTTGCATTCCTAAAATCTTCTTTGCTGGACCCAAGTCCTTCATGTCAAATTCCTTTGACAATTGATGCTTCAACTTTATAATATCATTCATATCAGAATCTGCTATTAACATATCATCAACATAAAGTAATAGGATGATATAACTAGATTGATATCTCTTGAAGTAGCAACAGTGGTCAGTGTTGCACTTCTGGAAATCTTCCTTGTGCATGAAGTTATCAAACTTTTTGTACCATTGTCTTGGGGCTTGTTTTAGCCCGTATAAACTTTTCTTAAGTTTGCATACCATCTGCTCTTTCCCACTTTTTATAAAACCTTCTGGCTGGTGCATGTATATTTCTTCATCAAGATCTCCAGGAAGAAATGCAGTCTTCACATCTAACTGCTCGAGATAAAGATCTTCAATTGCAACAATACTCAACACTGTTCTAATGGTATTGAGTTTCACAACAGGAGCGAATATCTCATTATAATCAACTCCCTCTTTCTGTTGAAAACCTTTGACAACTAGTCGAGCCTTATACCTCTTGGAATCATCGTGCTCCTTTTT
This sequence comes from Chenopodium quinoa, assembly GCF_001683475.1. NCBI lineage: Eukaryota > Viridiplantae > Streptophyta > Magnoliopsida > Caryophyllales > Amaranthaceae > Chenopodium > Chenopodium quinoa. Next base: position 4,353,255 of record NW_018745454.1, read on the forward strand.
TGCTCGATATATCCATTTGTTATGAAGGGCCTTCTTACCTATGGGTAACTCAGTTAGTTCCCATGTCTGGTTTGAAATCAGGGATTGCATTTCATCTTTCATTGCAAGCCCCCACTTGCTAGCATCTCTGGTCTGGGATGCTTCATAATAATTTTCTGGTTCCCCATCATCAGTTAATAACAAATAATTCATATATTTTCTATTAGGCACATGTGGTCGAGTACTCCTTCTTAGTGTAGGAGTTGGACAAGAAGGTTGTTGTATGTCATTTGATTGCGATGTACTGCCCTGTACAGTCTGTTCTTCTTGTTGCGGAGTACTTATGATAGTGTACTCTTGCATCGTACTGTCTGGGACATAATCTTCATCAATGAATGTAGATTCTTTTTGATTTGTTTCATAACTCTCAATTTTATGCCTATCTTTGTACATGACTCTCTCATTGAAAATTACATCTCTTGAACGAATAATCTTTTTGCTTTCATCATCCCAAATGCGGTATCCGAACTCATCTTCGCCATAACCGATAAAAGTGCAAACTTTTGATTTAGGATCAAGCTTATGTCTTCCTTGATCACTAATGTGCACATAAGCTACACAACCAAATACCTTTAAGTGCGACAATTTGATCTCTTTGCCGCTCCATACCTCCTCTGGTAATTTGTACTCCAATGGGGTTGATGGTCCTCGATTGATCAAGTAAGCTGCTGTATTGACTGCTTCTGCCCATAATTGTTATGGTAGACCTGACTGTATACGAATGCTTCTGGATCTTTCTGTCAATGTTCGGTTCATCCGCTCAGCTATGCCATTATGCTGAGGTGTACCTGGCACAGTTCTTTCCATCTTAATACCATGCTCGTAGCAAAACTTCTTGAATTTGGTGTCCTCATATTCTCCGCCATTGTCGGACCTGAATCTTTTGATCTTCAGACCTGTTTCATTTTCAACCCTAGCTTTCCATATCCTGAAAACTTCAAACACTTCGGACTTGTATTTTAGAAAGTAAACCCATACTTTCCTAGAGTGATCATCAATAAAAGTCACAAAGTACTGTTTTCCACCTATAGACTGGGTGGTTGTTGGTCCCCACACATCAGAATGAACAAGCTCCAATTTTTCTTTCATTGGAGTTCTTCCATATGTCTGAAAGCTTACCCTCTTCTGCTTTCCAAGTATGCATTCTTCACACATGTCTAAATTCACAGATTTTAGACTAGGGAGTTTTCCAATTGAATGCATGATCTTCATTCCTTTCTCACTCATGTGACCAAGTCTTTGGTGCCATAACTTGGAATTTTCATTCTCTGTTGCAACTGCAATCGAATAACACGCTCCAGCTGTCAAATAGAGAGTACCATTCTTTTTACCATGAGAAACTATCATTGCTCCCTTTGAAATCTTCCAATTATCACCTTGAAAGATTATAGTGTAACCTTCACGAGCCAACTGCCCAACTGAGATCAAGTTCTTTCTTAGGTCAGGAACATGTTTGACATCCTTCAGCTCCCAAGCTGACCCATTTAACTTAATTTTGACATTACCTTGACCAACAATATCACAAGGTTGGTCATCACCAAGGTATACCTGTCCAAGGTTTCTATGGACATACTTCTCAAAAAAGTTTTTATTAGAAGTAGCATGGAACGATGCTCCAGAGTCTAATACCCAAGACTCTTCTTTGCTCTTCAATGAGCATATCAACGCATCATCACCTTCTCCGGTAGAAGTGACATTTGCCTCTGCCTTCACTTCTTTGCCTTTTGGTGTTCCCTTGCACTGATTTTTATAGTGCCCAATCTTTCCACAATTCCAACACTCCACAGTCTTTGAGTTTTGGAAATTATTTGGATTCCTGGATTTTGACCTCCTATCTCTAGATTGTCCTCGATAGTTTGATCTTCCGCGTTCATTCCTTCTGATTAAATTTCCTCCTCTTGACTCTGTATGCAATACTGAAGTGGATGAAGATTCACCTGATTCTCTTCGTCGAATCTCCTCACAAAGAACCAGATCACGAACGTCATCAAACTTCAACTTGTTATTTCCCGATGAGCTACTCACAGCTGTGACTGTAGCATTCCAACTATCTGGCAAGGAAGATAAAAGTATTAACGCTAATACTTCATCATCAAATTTGATTTCAACAGAACTCAATTGGGTTGTGACAGAATTGAGTTCATTAAGGTGTTGAGCTACCGATCCACCTTCCGACATCCTCAAACTAAACAACCGCCTCATCAAAAGAACTTTATTAGAGGCTGATGGCTTCTCATACATATTAGAGAGAGCTTTCATGAGACCTGCCGTTGTGGTTTCCTTTGCAATGTTAAACGCCACATTGCGTGATAACGTCAATCGAATAACTCCGAGTGCTTGTCTATCTAAAAGCTTCCATTCTGCTTCTTGCATGCCATCTGGCTTTTTCTCTTCCAGAGGTTGATAGAGTTTTTTCTTGTATAAATAATCTTCAATCTGCATTTTCCAAAATCCAAAATCTTTACCATCGAATTTTTCAAGTTTAACTTCTCCTTTGTCTGCAGCTATTTCTCCCACTCAAATTTGACTTTTTCTTTTAGGATCGTTTTTTTTTATCGTAATGTGGACTAATTGTCAACCAAGCTCTTGATACCAATTGTTAAGAAAATAATGCAAATTTTCTATTTAATCAAATTTGAGGGAGAAATAAATTACATAAACAAAATGTCTATTTATACCAAAGTGCAAAAAACACAACCCCTCTTTTTCTCTGAGTTATTTTTCTTCTCTCAGATTTTCTCTTGAAAAAATTACATACAAATGAAGGAAATGCTCAATTTATAGTTTTCCTAAAACAACCTAAGCCATTTAAAATTTAGCCTGCAATATTTATTACCATTAGTTATTTTTCCCTATATTTGGAAACACCTTTAATTTTCAATGGTAATGCATGGTTATTTAATAACCATTTATTTTTTTTCTTTATGTTTCTTAATTATCTGCCAACAACATAGATACACCTATAGGTTGAATAATTATAAATAATATCAATGCAATATTTTATTGTACTCTTGAAGAAGTTTATAATGATTTTTGAAACCCTATTGATTTTCCTTTGCTAAGTTACCTCAAGACTTCTTCAATCAATCTCAGTCTTAATTAAGGTAGGATCGAGTTCATTTGGAATATATTGGTTGTTACAATCTCTCTTTTATAGGATCCCATACTAAATTGTTTTTTTCTTATTAATAATTGTAGGTTGTCCAAAGATAAACTATTGTAGGGGAACACCACATTTGGGACTTACAAGTTTCTTTCTTAAATCAAAATCTATGACCAAGTCAATTGAGTCAAACTCACCCCTACGTACTACGAGTATATGTCTTTCCTTGTCAAATAGTAAATGACAAAATTATGTCTCTCACCTTCTCATACATATCCCAACAAAATCAAGCAAGATGGGACCTTGCTTCTTTCCGAATCTGCGATTTTAATGTTGTTAGTGTTTATTGTAGAGACTCATATTATGAATTGATGAACGAAAAATATAATTGCTTGTTAAAAGGTATAAACTTGCACTATAGAACTTTTTCAAACTAATTACTCTAGTTGAAGGTATTATATCTTGACTTTTTGAACTATTCATCTAATTTATTTTTGGCTAATATCAGTGATTTATAAGAAAATATATAGTGTTGTAGGTAATTGTTAAAATCGTCTCAATATATAGATTATAGATTATTAATAATGAACTTTTAATATATAATTATGAGAATGAGAATAGCTAAGGTGGTTAGAGCTCCCCTCTCAATTTCAGGTGATCGTAAGATCGTTTCTCATCACGTGTCCTTGCAACTCTCTAAAAAGTGAGGGATTACTATGTATATATTCTCATAAATTGACCCAACAAACTTCAAATCAAACAAAAAATTCATTAATTAAAGGAGTACCTACACAATTACATATTGCTACAATAAACTCGAACCAAACTCGATCTTAAACTAATGACACCTAACTTTCAAAATTAGGAGACTAAAGAATTGCATTTCCACTCCATTGAAGGTTGAAATTCTCAATTCCCCCCCCCCCTCCTCTTGAAATTCCACATATTCCTATTGTCAATGTCAACCCTTACATGATGTGATGAATTTGGGTGAAATAGTAGAAGTCAAATTGCACCAGAAAAAATAAGTCAAATTGTTTCTAAATTTACATGAATTAGGGAAAGGACATAGACTAAATCTGAAGAGAAGATATGCAATCGGTTTTAAGAATCTTCATGAAAGCCCCATCAATTGATAACCACCAAGTCTTCTTTTTTAAATATCCTTTCTTAGCATAAATTTTTCTCACAAATTGACTTTTGTATTTTTGTCCGACAATAATATAGAATTTTTAATAATAATAAACCCAAACTCAATAGCCGGCTCACGATAAACACATAAGAAAATGTTTGACATTTTTGAAATATATCGACCAAATATGATTCCACTTATTATGAGTAAACCTTCAATCATCTTGAATATATCAATGCATCTGTCTCTAATTAAGAAATTAATCATAGCCCGTAAGACTTGTTTTTGTGACACTCCCCTTGACATGGTCTTTCTTATATCTCGACAGATACAATACACAATAAAACTCGTGTTGGGAACGAATGCCAAATACTAAGGCTTCAATTAATTGGCAAAAGACCTAAATTTAAAAGATGTCACATACGTACATATGATGAAACCATGTTCGAGTTTAAATAATTTTTTTAAAAAAGTTTTGAATGAGTTTTGTTACTTGAAGATTGAAATGAGTTCAAATCACTAAAATCTATACCTTCCCAAAACTTATAAACTAGTGTTAAAGTACTCATTAAATAATCATTTCTCCAAAGTAGATGATTTCAATATGTACAATATGACGTTCAACAATTATATTCTAGGACTTCTAAAAACAATTTGGAATATATGGTCTATGGTTGAAGATATTCCTTGTTATAGCTTTGACACGTCTTATCAAAGAACAACAGACTAATTAAGGGAATCCTTGTTAAAGCGCATTAAACTTTTAACAACTTTTATCACCTCACACGTTACAGAATACTTTTTGTTTCGGGTGAAAACAATGGGACCTTGCCGAAGGTCCGCTGAAACGGAGAAAACTGGATTCGGTCCAAGTTATGCTAGGCCGAAGGTTTCCTGCACAGTAAAAACACGTAAACTAGCCTCGGGGGTGTTGCCGAGGAAGGCCCCTCCGATGCTAAAGTCAGTACAATGTGTAGAAAGAGAACACTATGCAAGAGAATTAGTTGCTTGAGGCTTTGCTTGAATATATGAGAATATATGAATCTATGAATCATATGAATGTATGAATATTGATGGCTTTTATACCTCTTCATACATGGAGAGGTTGGGCCTTAGCCCAATTGGCTTGCTTTGAGGGCTGACCTTTGACTTTAGCACAATTGGAGAGTTGAACCTTGACCTTGGGCTTTTAATTGGATCATTTAATGCCTAGGCCCAATTGGACTAAATTGGACGCAAACAACTTGCCCCCCAGACCCGATTTGGAAGGATGACGAGTCGGGTTTGATTTAATTCAGAAAAGGAGGGAAGTAAATGATTTAATTAATCCAAAAATTTGAATTTAAACCGTAATTAATGAGATAACAACGGTTAAGGCGGATGATGGTGGAAGTTGGACGGATAATGGGCAGTTTAATCGCAAGGTCGTGTGTTTAACGGTTACTTAGTGGGGTATTTAAGAGAAATTGAAACGCGGACTCCACGTATCCCATTCCTGGAGATATAAACAGAGGCGCGTCATCTCTCCTCACTTATTCACCAACACAAACCCAGAATTCTCGAGAGAAACCAAGAACCCGCATCAAAACTTCGCAAATTCCCCGAGCATTAAGCTTAGAAACTGAGACTTGCCACTACGAACTCGTAAATCGGCAACTTTCGCTTCAGATTAAGGTAAATTCCTTTGATTTCAGTTTATTTTTCTTCGAATTCGAACTCCTTCCTTTTTTTTCGACTTTTTTCTTCGAAGTAATCAATGGCAAGAGGAGTTAGAGGTAGAGCCCGTGCTCCAACAAGAGCAAGGCCAATTCCCGATCCTAGGAACAGGATTGGGACCTGGAATGGACAAAGGCCAGAGTCTGACCCTGCTGAAGGGATTAGGGCGACTCCAATTTCCTCGGCTCCTCCTCAGAGAACGGAGGGGCCGAGCGCTTCTGGACGGGACGATGAAGTTCCCGCTGTCCTTTGGGATATCCTCCCCGGGTTTTCAGAGTGGGAGAATGTCGAAGTAGCTTTGGCCATGATAAAGAACCGCCCCTACTCATGGTGGGTGGAGAATGCCGAACAATATCGGTTTGCCGAGCAAATTGAATTGCATTACGACATTTTTGAAGCTGATGGGTATTGGTGCCGAATGCCCGCGGCATCCGATAGAATCCATCGTCCACCCCCGGGGTATGTGGGGGTGTACACAAGACAGCTTCAGTACGGGCTGAGGTTCCTTTTGGACGTATTCGTCCGAGACTTGCTGATCCATTACAATATCTCCCTATGTCAGTTAACTTCCACCAGCATCCGAAGGGTGATGACATACTTATGGGTCCGAGGCTTTTTAATTATCTCTTTTTCTTCTCTCACTTCGCTTTTTTATGCTGTGCCAACCTATCTGAACTGACCTTTCCCCTTCTCTTTTTCAGAGCGGGACGAGACCAACGTTGTCATTAACTACGCTCGTCTTGGTGTCAACCGAGAACGAGTTGTAACTGATCGGGCCCCGTCTATCCCTGAACCGAGGCATAGGGAAGTTCATCTAGACTCTTCCCACTTCCAAATTGAGGCTGTTGCTCTGTATCAGAGGCAGAAGCCTTGGTGGAAGAAGAGAGACCCCTGGTTTCAGCTGCTGGACGAAGAAGCTGAAGCTGCCCGTAGAGCCGAAGAGGTTGCACGGGTTCTCGAAGCTTGCGAAGGAGGAGAAGGGTCCTCCAGAGCTGCTGAAGAAGAAGCTGCAGCTAGGGCAGCTGAAGAAGACGAGGCTTTGCTGAAGACCTCGGTGAGCTTTCAGACTTAACTTTGTCTTTCTTCTTTTTTTTTTTTTTTTTTTTTTTTTTTTTTTTTTTTTTACTCACATTCTTCCTCCCCCCTGTCTGTTACAGTCTGAAGAGAGTAACAGACACAGAGAAGGGAAAGCCCCTGTTCGTCCCGAAGACCAAATACAAGAAGAGTCTTCAGACTCAGACATGGACGAGCAGCCTCTTCAGAAAAGGCGCCGAAGAATGGCCATCATCGGCCCTCATGACTTTCAGCGGAGGCCGATGACCATCGGCGTTGAAATAAGGGAACCCGAAGAAGGCAATGGATCGCCGAGGGTTCCCCGGCCACCACCCCAATCAACTCAAAAGACCCCTCCGCCACCTCCTGAGATGGAGGTGGATCAGAGAACTCCCGAATCTAAGGGAGGGGTCCAAGAAGCAATTCAGGAAAGTGCTGCTGAGCACAAAAATAAGGAAGCCGTGATGCCCAGTGCTGAGGGTTTCACGGCAGACATTGCAAGAGAGGTTGAGGCTTTCGTCCTCACCCCTGAAGAAGAAGAGGTCATAGTAATTGACTCTTCTTGTTTTTTGCTTCAGCTTCCCTTGTCGTACAACAGTTTATTTTTTTGCTTATGTACGTATTTCGGCAGCTGTTATTTTCCGCTTGTGGGCGGCTGCCGATACAGTTTAATTGAACTTGTAGCTCAATTTCTGAGCATGAATTATTAATTTGATGCTCTTTTCTTCAGCTGCTTTGTTTTTGAATGCTTTACTGTTTCTTTCATTCTGCCGAACATAAACTTGCACTGATACAGTATGGCTTCAGCTGAATAAACAATTTCTTTATTTCTTTAAAATGGGTATCCGAAACACAGGGCCAACTGAAGGCAGTGCTTCTGGAATACAATTCTTACTGAAGATTGACTTCAGCTGAAAAATGGATATCCGAAACACAGGGCCAACTGAAGGCAATGCTTCGGATATTAGCTTTCTGGGATACAAGGCTCAGTTAAGGCAATATCCCAGAATTGTCCATGGACTCATGACTTTGGAGAACAAATCTTACTGAAGTTGGACTTCAGCTGAAAGACCTGTGTTCTTTAAAAGACGCATATCTGAAACACAGGGCCAACTGAAGGCAATGCTTCGGATAATGGCTTTCTGGGATACAAGGCTCAGTTAAAGCAATATCCCAGAATTGTCCATGGACTCATGTCTTTGGAGAACAAGTCTTACTGAAATTTGACTTCAGCTGAAAGACCAGTGTTCTTTAAAAAGACGAGTTTTGTGAGCAATCTGAAATCCAGTTACCCGAAGGCGAAGGTTTCAGACGAGGCTGAATAAAAAACCCTTAAAGAGTAGATAGAACGAAGAAAACTTTGTGGGCTAAGGTCCTTCCCCCAATGTGGTTCCCACAGATGCCGAGGTGAATCTCCCGTAGGATATAATCTGCATCTGTTGGTCCCACGCATTTCAGCAATGGGGCTGAGAAGGACTTTTTCATAAGTTCCCCCCCGAAGACAATGAACCTAGAGCTGGTTCTCTTCATCTTGGAGGCCAAAGCTTTATCTTCGAGAGTTTCTCCCCGAAACTTGAAAGCTAGGATGGGGTCCATCCAGCTAGGCTCTGGGTCAGCGCAGCACACTTCAGGTGCTTCGTCGACACTTCTCTCTCGACGCACTTCTACATATACAGATCTGTTCAGCTCGGTAAGAGATGAACTGGCAAGTTTGGAGAGTGCATCGGCTTGAGTATTCTGACCCCTTGGGATCAGTTGAACCTCAAAAGTTTTCAGCTCTGCAATGACTGATTTGATCTTGGCAAGATAAGCTATCATGGAGGGGTCTTTGGCCTCGTAGCTGCCACTGATCTGATATGCAACTAGCTGAGAGTCTGTTTTTAGGCAGACATGATCGGCTTCCAGGGAGATGCACAATTCTAGGCCGGCGATTGCTGCCTCATACTCGGCTTCATTGTTCGAGGCCTTAAAAGAAAACTTTAGTGCATACTCAAAGGATTTGCCTTCGGGAGAAGTTATCACTACTCCTGCCCCCGAACCGTTTTCGGTGGAAGATCCATCCGTAAACACAGTCCAGACTTTCTTTTCACTGTCTAGCGCTTCTTGGTATGAGCATTCGGCCAAGAAATCTGCTAGAGCTTGAGCCTTAATGGCAGCCCTCGGACGGTAGCTGATGCTGAATTCGGTGAGCTCAAAAGCCCACTTGGCTAGCCTACCAGATTTTTCAACCTTGCCGAGAACTTTTTCCAACGGCTGATCAGTTAAGACCACTATCTGATGGCAATCAAAATAGGGCCTCAGCTTCCGAGCAGCTACTACTACCGCGAAAGCGACTTTCTCGAGTAGAGGATAGCGAGTCTCGGCATCCGTCAGTGTATGACTGACGAAGTAGATCGGTTGCTGACTTTTACTTTCTTCCTTCAGCAATACTGCGCTGATGGTGGCTGGGCTAACGACCACATATAGGTACAAAGTTTCTCCTTCAGCTTGGCTAGCCAGCGTTGGGAGTTGAGCTAGATGCTCCCGAAGCTGTTTAAAGGCGTCTTTTTGCTCTTCCTCCCAAATGAGCTCTTTTGTTTTTGGGAGTTTCAGGGCTTTGAAGAAAGGTAACCCCTTATCCAAAGCTCTGGAAATGAACCTTGAGAGGGCTGCCATTCTTCCGGTGAGCCGCTGAACATCCCGCTTCGTTTTCGGCTCATGAAGGTCGAGCGCCGCTTTGACTTTAGAGGGATTTGCATCAATCCCCCTTTTGCTGACTATGAACCCAAGGAATTTCCCTGAATTTACGCCGAAGACACACTTCTTCGGATTCAGCTTCATTTGATGCTTTCTCAAGGTGGCGAAAGTTTCAGCCAGGTCCTTTACATGGTCCTCTGGTTTTTTGCTTTTGACGATCGAATCGTCAACATAGACTTCCATGTTTCGGCCCTTTTGATCGGCAAAAACTTGATCCACCAGCCTTTGATAGGTTGCCCCCGCATTTTTCAATCCGAAGGGCATCATTTTGTAATTGTACACCCCATCGTTCGTGACGAATGCTGTCTTTGCTCGATCGTCGGGGTGCATAAAGATCTGATGATACCCCGAGAATGCGTCCATGAAACTAAGCAAGGCATGGCCACTTGTCGAATCGACTAGCTGATCGATCCTCGGCAAGGGATAGAAATCCTTTGGACAAGCCTTATTTAGGTCCGTGAAGTCAACGCACATCCTCCAGGTACCATTGGCCTTCTGAACCATCACCACATTTGCCAGCCATTCTGGATATTGGCAAGGTTCGATGAATCCTGCCTCCAGCAATTTTTTGACCTCGGCTGCGATGTCTCGGTTCTTATTGGCGGAGTAATTCCGCTTCTTTTGCTTAACTAGTCGACACGTTGGGTCAACATTAAGCTTATGGGAGATGAGGTCTGAACTTATCCCGGGCATATAAGCTGCCGAGAAAGCAAACATATCTCTGTTGTCCCGAAGGAGCTGAATAAGTTCACAACGGGTGTTCGGATCAAGGTCCATCCCGATTGTTACACATTTCTCAACATCTCCTTCGGTCAACTCAACTGTTTCAGTCTGTTGGTCCATGTCCATTGCTGATGGACTGGACTCTTCATAATCTGGCCTGCTGCCAATGTCAGCAGGTGTCCCAGTCTTTTTGTTCTTCGGCTGGCTCTCTGAGTCTTGCGGCTCAGCTGAAGAGCTAGCCTTTTCCCTTTCGGGCCCTTTACCTCTGGGTACAGATCCTTGGGCCGAAGCACTTAGGCCTTTCGGCTTTTTTGTGCTCGGCTCTCTTTCTTTTTCTTTCTCCTCCTCATCCTTGTCGTCTGGGCGACTATTGGATGGTTTGAGGTAGTTGCACCTTCGGCCGTCCTTTTGGTTGCCCTGTATCCTTTCGGGGAAGCCGGCGTCTGAGACGTAAATCATCAGCTGATGATAAGTTGAGACGACCCCTTGGATGACGTTCCGGGCTGCCTCATCGCAGCCGATGGTGACAGGAAGTGTCACCTTCCCATCTGGATAAGTTGAAGCCCCGTTGAACCCGGATACCGGGTAGGGTACCGGCGTAAGATGCTTGGGCTTCAACTTGATTTGATTGTAGGCCTTTCGGAACAGAATGTTTGCTCCGCTGCCAGCGTCAACAAGGACCTTACTGACGTCGTGGTTGGCCACCGTGGCGATGATCACCAACGGATCCTCGTGAGGGAACGTAATCCCCCGGCAGTCGGCGGCTGTGAACGTCATGTTCGGCACCGGCGACTGGGGAGATTGAATGTCAGCGTTGTTCACCTGGTGAGTCAAAGCTCTAAGGTGTCGCTTGTGCTCCCTCCGAGAGTATATTCCTCCCGAGATAACATTGATCGGAGGGAATTTCCCCTCCGGCTTTTTACTGTTTTTCCGGGGGAAGTCGAGGTCTTGCCGAGAGTCCTTTGCTGACTTCTCGGATTCTTTTTTCTCGCGATGATCCGCGATGTATTTTTTCAAGTATCCCTTCCGGACCATGTCCTCTATCTGGTCCTTCAGTTGGATACACTCCTCAGTGTTGTGTCCCGAAGACTCGTGGAACTCGCACCACTAATTTTTATTTTTTCGCTGATACCACTCTGGGAGTGGTCTCGGCTTTCGGTAACTCTGCTCCTCCTTCGTCACGCTGTAAATTTTGGCGCGTGGAAGAGAGAGCGGAGTGTAGGACTCGTATCTGCCTGTGTAGGAGGCAGATCTTTCCTTCTTTGGGTCGCTGGCCAAAGATTGCTCCGAGGCCTTTGACTTTCCCTTTGCCTTATGGCCTTGGCCTTCAGACAAGGGTATTTGCCTTTGTTTCCCTCCCCCAAATTGAGGTTGGGTTTTCGCTTTGTTCCATTCTTCGGCTCGGATGAACTTATCCGAGGCATTCAGAGCTTCCTCCAAGGTCTGCGGGGTATGCATGACCATGAAGTCTAGGAACTTTCCGGGCTGAAGGCCATTCTGCATTGCAAAAACGGCTAGCCCCTGGTCCAGCTGAGAGACGCTGGATGACTCGTTACTGAAACGGGTCAGATAGTCTCGGAGGCTTTCGGTTTCCCCCTGTTGTAGACTCATGAGCTCTGCAGTAGTCTTCTCTCGGCGGTTTGCCGTGGAAAACTTGCTCCTGAACTTGGAGGACAGATCATCCCACCCTGTTATGGAGCCTTGCCTTACTCCCTTGGAGATCCACGCTTGCGCGACCCCCTTGAGAGTGGTTGGGAAATATTTGCACCAAGTCGCCTCGGATCTGGGGCAAAGATGCATATGAGTCTCATACGAGGCCACGTGGTCCTTCGGATCCGTGGTCCCGTCATATGTGATGTGGGAAGGGATTTTAACCGTGGGTACGCGCTCTTCCAGTATCCATTGCTCGAATGGTGAACTAGCGGGTAGCATAACGGCCTTGCCCTTGTTCCTAGCCGAAGGGACCGCGCTCCGCCCTCTTAGAGAGGTAGGAGTGGTTTTCGTCCCTGGCTGGGAAGTCTGGGCCTCGGCTGCAGGGAACGAGAGGCGACTACGCACGCTCGGTTCCTGGCCGCCGAGTCGGTCAAGGACGCTTCTGCGAACAGTCTCAGGTTCTCGGTGAGTAGATTCTGGCCGAGAAGCTGAGCTGCTGCTCTTATGCGCTTCTGGTCTTGAGGATGAGGATCCTTTTAAAAATTGAGGTTTCTTTTTCCTCTCTTTTTCATTTTTCCAGGAATCCTCTTCCCACTCTTCCAGTTCCCGGAAGGAAGGAAGCTTCCCACCATCATGGTCTAACTTCCTCCGCTGATGCCGGGTATGCGGAGGAGTTCGATCACGAGGTGGTGGCATATTTTGTGCCCTCATCGCCTCCATGAGCACTGCCAGCGCTCTCGCCACCTCTTCCGAGCTGGGCCCCGTCAAAGGGGTCCTCGGCCGAGTATGGGAATGAGGGCGTGCAGCCGATGGTTGGCTTTGGGGCACTGAATGTGTCCTATGATCGGACTTACCCCTGCTAGACCGAGAGTGACTCGGCCTATAATGAGAGCCATGAATTACGGGAGAAAGGGAATCCTCCTTGTATGATCCTCCCCCCGAGCTGGCACCCTTGGGAGAGTTCCGGTCCGGCGAGGGTGATGGTGTAGGGGTTTTAGGCTTTTCGCCCGCTCCTTGACGGAGGCTTTTGCTCTTGCGGTTCTTAGCCATTGCTACTAAGATAATTGCAAGATGATCTTGGTTAGAAATTTGGCTTAAAGATTTTTGAAAGTCTTCCCCACAGACGGCGCCAAATTGTTTCGGGTGAAAACAATGGGACCTTGCCGAAGGTCCGCTGAAACGGAGAAGACTGGATTCGGTCCAAGTTATGCTGGGCCGAAGGTTTCCTGCACAGTAAACACACGTAAACTAGCCTCGGGGGTGTTGCCGAGGAAGGCCCCTCCGATGCTAAAGTCAGTACAATGTGTAGAAAGAGAACACTATGCAAGAGAATTAGTTGCTTGAGGCTTTGCTTGAATATATGAGAATATATGAATCTATGAATCATATGAATGTATGAATATTGATGGCTTTTATACCTCTTCATACATGGAGAGGTTGGGCCTTAGCCCAATTGGCTTGCTTTGAGGGCTGACCTTTGACTTTAGCACAATTGGAGAGTTGAACCTTGACCTTGGGCTTTTAATTGGATCATTTAATGCCTAGACCCAATTGGACTAAATTGGACCCAAACACTTTTCATAATTAAGTTACTTTGATCTAGTGCCAAGTACTATCATTAATCTATCATGTTTGTTTGTTTGTTATTATTATTATTATTATTATTATTATTATTATTATTATTATTATTATTATTATTATTATTATTATTATTATTATTATTATTATTATTATTATTATTATTATTATTATTATTATTATTATTATTATTATTTTATTTTTATTTATTTTTATTTTATTTTTTTTTCATTTTTTTTGTCTTGAAGATTATAGTGATCACTTTGTTGTACTTGTACTTTGCACACACTAAAAAGATCCAAGAATCATATAACAGTACTAAAGCTAAAGGATTACGCTAACACTAAATAATCAATCAACAACATTAATGAATTAACAATTCAATTACCAAAACTTTAGCCACCTATTGACTATTGATCTACTCTATCCGTCCCTATTTGATAGTCACTTATTCCATTTTTGATGTCCCAAAATGTTAGTCACATTTGTTTTTTTCAAGTACTATTAACATTTCGGAGTAATTTTTTTTTTTTTACAAAATTTCTCTACAATTTGCAAAAATATTTGTGCAAATTTAACTTTTCCATGTAAATTTTATTTTCCATATACTTTAATTACTTTCTCTTTCTACTTTTTTGCATATTCAATTTAAATTTACTTTTTTAATGTACTTTTGCTATTTCTTATTCATGTTTATTAATTCCCGTGAAAATTGCCCAAAAGTGACTATCAAATAGGGACGGATGGAGTATTATATTGTGATTTGTGAAATATGTACATAAAAGCCTCAATAGTCTGAAAAACGTCTAGATGTCTTAAAAGAAAAACGCCCACACACCTCCGTTTACATACATTCGTCTACATACGTTTGTCTATATACATTTCGAAAAAAAATGTCTACATACATTGCACTATGATTTTTGCCTCAAAATTACTCCAATAATATAATCGTGCTTTGATCATTTGACAATTGCTTTTCTATTTTGGGTGATGCTATGTATAAGCATTAAAACACTCTTGAAAATTGTATACAATTCGGAATTTATGATAAAAACACGCGTAAATCAGTGTAATTAGTGTGTTTTTGTCATGATTTTCTAAATTTAAATAATTTTTAAGAGTGTTTTTAATGCTTATATATAGCCTTAAGGGCTGTGTATAACATTTTTCTTCTATTTTGACCGGAACTATTTTCCTATATATCAACTAACAAGACACATCTCACTCTCATTTGATTCAAAAAACTTGTGTACGATTAATACAAGGCCGGATTAGTCAATTCTCCTTCTCTTGACTTAGGTCACAATTGTTACATACTCCAACAGATTTTTGTGAGTCCACACAATCATTGTTCGTGCGTGCCTCTCATATCCTTGCATGTTTAATTCCAACAAAACACCCGGCCTAAAGTCCTTGGTTTATAGGGTTATAGAAGGGAAAAAAAATATATCCCATTGATCTTAAGTAATAAATAAACAATCTAGTTCCACTTTGTAGTTGTTGAAACCCATTGTATCCCACTTGTGAGTGTCCCACATTGAAGAAAGAGGAGAGATGGTTTCACTTTATAAGGTAGAGGGGTACCTCCTACTATTGCCAATTGGTTTTAGTATGGAAGCTCCAAAGCCTTGTTTGTGGACCAAACTTTCCTCCTCCTTGTTCGGGTAGCCCAAACCCATTTTATATTGTTTCGAAATTTAACATGGTATCAGAGCCCAGGTTGTGGGTCTCTTCTAAACTGGGTATTTAATCGCTACTAGATAAGGGTTTACCTCGACAGGATGTCCAACCCCTAAGAGGATTATTGATCTGGCCTTTTCCAGTTAGCTCTGAAATTCTAAGGACACTCACAAGTTAGGGGGGGTGTTGAAACCCATTGTATCCCACTTGTGAGTGTCCCACATTGGAGAAAGAGGAGAGATGGTTTCACTTTATAAGGTAGAGGGGTACCTCCTACTATGGCCAATTGGTTTTAGTATGGAAGCTCCAAAGCCTTGTTTGTGGACCAAACTTTCCTTCTCCTTGTTCGGGTAGCCCAGACCCATTTCATATTGTTTCGAAATTTAACAGTAGTTAGTGCACATTGGAGGAACATACAAAATAGTAACTTATGGAATAGCTCAATAGCATATACAGAGTAGTACAATCTAGATGGTACCTAGGGCTAGGAGAACCACTTCAAATGTGGTTAATTACAATACGAGTAGTACTTTAAAGACTAGTAATGATTTAGATCTACTCCGTAACATAAATAGTATCGACAAAATTCTAGGTAAATAAATTTTATTTGGTATTAAATGGGAAACTTATTCTTTTGAAATGAATAAATTGTATTGACAAACTTCTAGGTAAATAAATTTTATTTGGTATTAAATGGGAAACTTATTCTTTTGAAAGGAAGTTTCTAATGGCTAATGCTGCTAGATTATTTTAAGTTAATAATCACAAAACATGTTTGTTCAAAGTAATTTAATAAAAGTTCAAAGGACAAACTAGTTGTGAGAAGGGCATATTCCAAACATATATCCCCCTACACGCCTAAGTTGTTTAATTAAAAATTAGATTTCGGATAATTAGGGAATCTATTTAAGACACCATACTAGATTATCATACAGATCATCATTGGGATGTGTTATTTATTGATAGATGCCATTGGGTTGTAATCAAATCGTATCCTTGTTTTAATGCAAATCAATACTACGGAGTATTATACTAATTTAATTTTTAATTAGGAATCAATGATGAAAGCATGCTAGGTGTACCCTTACATAGTGTTTGTCTCGCTTAATTAATGTTAGTTTTTTCTATGCTTAAGCATTATTTTGAGGTTTTGTAAGGAGCTCAATCATGTTTACCAAATACGGAGTAAGAAAAGGATGTGTCAAGCGTTGGGAGATGAACATTTGGATGAAAATGAGGGAACAAAGAAGGGATCCTCACCCTAAAATACCTATAATTGGAAGGACTCAACTTTGTTACCTCAAATTACAACAAGTCTTGATTTTTTCGTTGACTGGTAATCATATAAATGTTGAATAATAAATAAGTTATCATCATACTTTGTGTTTGCAAATTAAATATGATGGTGGATTGTGTACGTTGAGCATTAAGCCTAATTTTGAAGAACATGAAACTAACTCTAATGAACATACTCGATCTTCAATGAACATAAGAGCATAAATATATAAGATGATGTTATGTTCATTGAAATTAATCTTCCTGTTCTTTGAAATTAGGATTGATGTTCAAGGAGTGTGCATACGCCTTCACCATCCATTTATTGCTATGTATTTTATATAATAATACTTTCTCTTATCCTAATTTTTCTTTATTTTTTATTTGAATTTTGACTTTTAAAAGATCAAATTTCAATAATAATAAAAAAAATAAATAAAAATTTGACTATGCTTTATTGTAATTGAAAAATGAATAATAGGATTTGCATAATCCTACAATATCTTAACGAATTTGAAAAGTGGTTAAAAAAAGAAGTTAGGAATTTGTATTAAGAGAAAATGCCACCAAGTTGAGGAATGTTCAAAAAAAGCTTTATAGAGTAGTAGTATTGAGTATTGACTAAAGATAAGAGGACCTAAAAAAGAGACAAAAGAAAGATTTGATATAGGCGGCATATCACCTAATTGTAGTGGGCAGCACTCATTGCTCGCTACTACTTGAGCCTCCAGGTTACTAATTTTTTAATCAGGTTGATCAACCGTTGACAAATAAAGTCAATTTTATTAAATAATTATAATTTTATGTCAAACTTGGCGGGTTCTACGTCGCAGAAACTACTCGTAGTTGACACCAGAGTACTGGTCTACCCTATTTAAGGGTATTAAGTTTTTTTTTTTTAAAAATATTTAATTTGATTAAGTAAACATTATAGACGACCTGATAGTTACAAAAGACTATGTGACCAGTATGTCTTGGTGGGTGCATGTAGATGTAGCTATGTTAACGTGTGCACAATATCTGGTATTTACGTGCACTTATGCTTGGTGGTGCTCTGTAGCACAGGTGCATATTAGGAGCATATTGTCTATAGATATACGGAGTATAAGTTTTGATAAATTTCATAAGTGATGGTAAAAATAGTCTTTCATTAGTGATTTATTCATAATACCGGTATATATTTATCTCTAAGTTTGTGTTCTCATACGTATAAGTTTTACACATTTTGTTATTAAAAAAATATGTACTCTTAAAAATAATTGAATGATCAGATCATAATGTGAAATATGTATTATTGAGACAAATAAATATCGTTCACAAACATTTATATGTGGCTGGCCATAATTTTTTTTAAAAAAAAAAAAATTCAAAATCACGTTATCTTTCCTCTTTCACTTTCCTCTTTTCAGCTATTCTTCAATTCATCTTCTTCAATTAATCCCCAATTTCTAGATTTTCTCCTTTTTAGGGTTCCATCTTCTCCAATCTCAATCAAATTTCATGAAGGTCGAGGAGAGTGACATCGGAAGCATGGTGGCGGCGGAGAATGTCGGTGATTTTATCGCCGTTGAAGACAACGACATTTTCGAAAATTGAAGCTCAGAATCCATGGCTACAATTAGTACGTTGTGAAGACTAGAATTGGTAGAACCTTCTTTTTTTTTTTTTTTTTTTTTTTTTTTTTTTTTTTTTTTTTGAAAATGTAGAACCTGCTAATACAATTACTTCTCTCGCTCCCTCAGTACCAAATTAAGTGTAGTTCATCATTTGATTTGGTGCTAATAGAAAGATTTGTGATAAATGATTGTAAATTAAAGTTTGTTAAAGCTAGTTATTCACATTATATTAGTTGTTGACTCCATTGTTGAGTTGAGTGTATTTTTTAGTTTCTTTGGACATTGAAGAGTCAGAGATGGTTGATTGTTGTGGTGGTTGGAATTGGTGGTTTTGTGGCTTCTTTAGTGGTGGAATTGGTGGTTTTGTGGCTTCTTTAGTGGTGGAATTGGTGGTTAGGTCAGGAGTTATTTGGTTAGTCAAGGGTTACCAATTCGTTCAGGGGTTACTAGGTCAGAGGTTACTAATTTGGTTTGGGGTTATTTGGTCAGGGGTTACTAGTTCGGTCAGGGGTTACTACGTTGGAGGGGTTACTTGGTTAGGGGTTACTAGGTTAGTCAAGGGTTACTAGGTTGGAGGGGTTACTAGGTTGGTCAGGGGTTACTTGGTTGGTCAGGGGTTACTAGGTTGGAAGGTTACTTGGTCAGGGGTTACTAAGTTCATTAGGGGTTACTTGTGTGTTAGCTGGCCACATGGTATGGCCAACCACACACAAAACTTGCTGAATATCGTTACAGTGACTAACAGTAAAACTTGATAATTGGTTAATTTAAATTAACTATTCCATCTCAAAGGCCTGAGTACCTGACATAACCTAATCCATCCCGAACTAAATGACATGTTGCTACACATACCTCTAAATCCCAATTCAATCAATCTTCCACTCTAAATGTATTCATTGATTCATTCTACCCAATCGTATACGAAATACAACATGCTAGGATGATTTGCATATCATGGACCCATACAAATGGTCCAATGTAAGAATTCAAATTGCATATGATGAGCCATGGAGTATGAATCGGTGTATGTGGTCTGGTTAATTAGGAGTCACCGAATTTGGGTGTTCATTGAATTTGCCAACTGCCAATAATCTTAACACGTAAAAATTCGGTGTTGTATTTTTTCGGGTGAATTTATTGAGTTCCTAAGTGGGATTGTCGTTGCTAGATTTGACATTTGATCCGTTTATTTTTATATATTCGGTACAATTTGTTATTATTTGCTAGTGAGGCGATGCATAGCCTATTAAAAAAAAGCAAGAGACACGACATGGCAATTGGCAAGTGCGCCGTATATTATGAAACAGCTACCAAACGAGATAGTAACTCTTTTTTTTTTTTTACTAGTATTGAAGTATATTATTTATACCAGTAATTTTTTTTTTCAAAAAAAGAGAGTAGTAATTAAATAAAATAAGAGGAAATTTTGATAATTTTTTTGTTTTTTTTTACAAGTACTAATAAGTTAAAGAAGGCCATTTGTTCAGATTTCTATTGAACATCCTTAGATTTAGAAGCCAATAAAGAATTAAAGAGTGAGTTGCCGCTTACTCTATTAGTCTATTAATCAACGAATTAAAGATTAAGCCTTATTTCGTTATGAAATCTGACTTGCTCAGGAGTCAGGCCATAGAAATGAAGTATGAACACATGAATGTTATAGTTACCTAATCTCTCATGATTATTTGTTTGTTTAAGTTGCGCCCATTTAAGTGATTTAACTATACATATTGTTTTGATAATTCTTCGTGAAATATATGGGCCAAAAAAAGTATAATCATGAAAATTTTAGTTAATAAGAAGCATATTAGCATGTACTTTTAAGATATACGGTAAATTTTATACAAAATTTTGATCTCTGACATTAAATTATATTAATAAGTAAAAATATGCATGTTATGCATTAATATAAGAGGACGTGAAAAAAAAACGGATGAAGTATATATTATTGTAAAACTATGATTAATATATACAAAGAAAGAGAATAAATCTAGGTGATTTATAGTGTTACGCTTCTATCTTCATCTTCTAGTTGGCATTTTAAATGTTTTAGGATTCACATAATATAATATTTCCACTCTCATAATCCAATATAAGGAATAAGACATAGTAAGACAACAACACAAACAATTATTTAATTGTAAATACTTATACATATGTCTATGTGTACAACATTGTAATATCTTCTTAACGACTAGATCATTAATTGAACAAAATTACGTTATTTGATTAAGAGTGTTACACTTTTTTAAAGCACATAATTACATGACACAATTCAAAATTAGAAATACTATAGATTTACACCGATGTTTAGCAAACTCTAATCACGTAACTTAGGAGAAGTACGGAATTTTTATTGTTTAATCAAATCAAAGTAATAATGTGTTTGTTGATCTTCGAGGCCTCACTTCCACCGTAAGTGGATTCGCCATTTCACATGATATCTTTAGCTCCTCGGACAAATCGACCTCACCATCTAGTGAGGTCACCCACTCAAACTCGTGCACCAATGACGCCACCCAAAAGCTAACCGTGGTTAACCCTAACATCTTTCCAGGGCAAGACCTCCGGCCCGACCCAAAAGGCGCTAATCGGAGATCCGACCCAAGAACCGAAAAGTCGGCATTGGGCCCAGACACCAAGAACCTATTGGGCTGAAACTCAAGTGGGCTAGCCCACACATCAGAGTCCCTTGCAATGGCCCACATGTTAACAGTAGCCGTGGTCCCCGCAGGCACGTGACATCCATCAACCAAAGTATCCTCAATAGAGAGACGAGACCACGAGAGAAGTGGGCCCGGGGGGTGGAGCCTTAGGACTTCTTTGATCACAGCCGTTAAATAGACCAATGATGAAATATCAGATTCAGTAACCGCACGTGACCTCCCTACGATGTTGTCCAGCTCATCATGGATTTTTGATTGAATATCAGGATGAATCACTAATCTTGCAAGAATCCATTCTATCAATACTGCTATGGAATCGGTTCCTCTAAATATCATTTCCTACACAAACATAGATTTCATACATTATTATACAACAAAAACAACAAACCTCAGATTTAAAATGACTTAGGATCGACTAACATGAATCGATTATAAGTCTGTTCTATAACATGCTCCGTGTTGTATTATTTAGTGACATTATTAGATGAGGTATTCTATATTGTTATCATGACAATTAAGTTTAGAATCTTTCCTTATTTTTTGTATTTTCATATGGTTATACCAAATTTGTCACTGTACTTGACAACTAATGACGCTCTATTTCGTACAAGTATTATAAATTCTCTTAGTATGTTGTTACGTTATATCAACCTTTTATTTTATAATTTTACAAAATATTTAAAACACTAAAGTTATAATAAACATTACACACGTAATTCGTATTAAAATAAAATGACTCACTTATGTTACTATATTTTATTTATAAAACAGTCAAAAGAGTAATATTCCGACAAATATACTTACCCAAAGAACAGCAATCATGTCTGAATCGGAAAGTTTATCTGGATGTTGTAGTGACAACAAAACGTCAACAAAGTCCCGGTTCACATGGGCCGGATCAAGTCGATGTTCTTCGATAATCCGGCCCACGAACCGGTTAACTTTAGGAACAAGTTGTGAGCACCTGAACCGGATATTATGAAAGTCAAAGTCAGAAAGCCAAGAAAGATGATCACCCAAGTTAAAAACTCCTAGTAAATCATAGCCTTCCTCAACCATCTCCTTTAATTCCTCAGTTTTCATATTTCTTTCACCAAATACTGAGCCCATCATATTACCCAAAGAAGCCCACCTTAACATTTCTCTAACTTTAAATGAACCATTTTTGTCCCCTATATTTTGTACCATTTGGGAAACTATGTCACTTCTTTGGGCCTCATAGGCTTTAATTTGTTTTGGGCTAAACATATGGGTCCCAGAAATTCGGCGGAGAGTCCGCCAGTAGGATCCATATGGGGCAAACCCAATTGACCGGTTAAACATTAAGCCGTAAGCAGATTCTTGATCAGGCCGGTCTACAAAGACCGGACTGTTCAAGATCTCCTTGGCTACATCGGCGTTACATGTTACAATCATACGAGTGTCACCAAGGCTAAAAGCCATGACCCTCTTAGAATTGTAATGTTTTGCCATTGCGGCAATCTTATGATGGGCTAGGCCCATCTTAAGGCCTACACTACCAAAGATGGGCCAGCCACGTGGACCTGGTATGGGCTTTTTGGCCCAATGAGAGAAGTGGGTCCAAGAGTATTTTCCCCAAGCAGGACCGCCTTGATGAGCCCAATAAATCAGGCTCATGGCTAGCCATATTAAGGCTAAGAGTAATATGGAGGTAACAATGTTAATGATGGTTAGATGGTTGCACTTTGAGGCTAAGGCAAAGAGCCATAAGGAGTCTACTTGTGAGCTCATATTTTTAGAGAGAGAAAGTGTGTAGAAGTTTATGTGAGAGAATAAAACAAAAAGTGGTAGTTTGTTTGTGTTGGGGGATAGAATGAATGAAGTGAGGAGTCCTTATATAGGGGAGCTGATCACTTTGTATAGAATAGGAATCAAATGAAAGTGATTGTTTAGAAAAAGATATTTGGTCAACTTCTTTATTTGATATGAGGATGTTGCCCAAGTATTCTATGTTAATCTGTAAGTAAGTATTAGGAGATTTACCGGAAAATTCAAGCTTAGGGTTCGCCAAGAAAGAGTCAAGAAAAGCATCTTTTTTCTCTTCTACCAAACTTTTTTTCTCTAAACAATATGACCTAATAAGTATATGTTAAAGAGGGCACGTGGTATGTTAAGTTGTTAAGAAATTTCAAGTTTTCAACCAAGTGTTGGCGTAACGGTATGAAAAGGACTTTTCAATCGTAGAGTTAGTTAGGGTACAATTTTCGCTATGGGCATTTTAGATGAGAATCACCTTCCTCGTTCCCCACTCTCAAAGTGTCTATCCAGTTAACGTAAACCGAGTTAACCTGTGGAAAGTTTTAGATAGAAGGACAATCACCCTTTTATCTATAAAAAATATTTAGAAATTTAAATGTAAATTACACTATACCACTAAAAACTGTTGATGACTCAAATAAATCTGCAATAGATATGTTTTTTTTTCCTACTTATGTGGCTTACATTACATTAATATAAAACAACTAAATTTGTGTAGTTTATAGAGTGATAAATGATTTGATTATGACATTTTATTTATATTATTAACTTGCAACCAACAAACTTATAGTTTATAAAAATCGATAATGTCATTATTTAAAATTAATTACAAAAGTATATATTAATAGATTTGAAATAATAATTTGAACCGGTTATTAAAAAAAGAACATCATTAATCTTGTTGAATTAGCTTATCCGTTCATTATCATACATCGTGTCTATTATTGTTGAAAGAACAACAAATTTAATATATATGAGAACAAACTCTAGAATAATTATATTCATTTAACACCTTAATCACCATAATAAAAATGATAGGTCCCAAGAATTGTTAATGAGTAAGATAATAAATCACTATTCATTAAAATAATAAATTAATAAAATGATTGATTTATATACACTATCATGCCCCTCACAATGAGAATTCGTTATGATTGAAATGTGGATACAGTATAAACCTTTATGTAATGTGATTTGAACTCGGATCTTCTTTATCACGCCGACTTAAACGGATTGTTAAAGTCTAATACAAGTATGTTTTTTCAATCAATTATTGCTCCCAAATTTGGTTAGAGAGTTGTACGAATGCAATGTTTTGAAATTTTAGGACAGTGATTCAAGTATTAAGAAAGAAAATCAATGTCAATTTGAATATTGACCCATAGTTTTAGGTTGCTTGGGAAGACCAAGTCAATAGTACTAGATAGAACAATTTTGTTGTTAGTAACTAATTAAAAAAACAAAATAGTACGAGTACTATTCAATATTGATATTGAGTAGAAAAATTAGTGTAAGCAACCATGTAAATACATCATGGAAAGCCTCATATGATGATTCTAGTATTATGGCAAGTCTAACACTCTTTCATTTGATAAATTCAGTCAAAATTATGTTCAGACGGCTGAATAGGAATTTAACTAACCAAGACAAAGATTTAAAGTGTTTTTAATTGATAACTGTTAAACGTGGACACGGCATTACCCAAATAAACCTCTCTTTCTTAGATTTACTTACCTTCATAAACCAGACAATCTTTCATAACCTATTCATTTATCTGACGTCAATTCTTTGCCAATGAAACAAAAACCCAAGATTTTTGTTAAATATCTGACGTAAAAGCCGCACCAAACTTTCCGAACGCATTCCGGCGTTTAAAATGGATTTATAGTAACGGATACAAAAAAATCAACGAAAATTAATAAAGTAAGGATTTTTATTGTGAAATGCAATGTACTCGTAACTACAGTCACAAAATAACAAAAATGTGTGAGATAAATTTCTATTGATCTTGAAGAAATATATATTACTTGTATGTCTTTATTGATCATACAAGGTAGAACAAAATAACAACTTTGATCTCGTAAAAAAAATAACAACTTTGATATACATTAGTAAAAGATTTATGGTCTGTTTTCTTCAGCTTAATTTCAGTTCAGTTCAGTTCAGCTTTCATCAGTTCAGTTCAGTTCTGTTCAGTTCAACTCCTTATTTTCTTCTCTCATAATTTCACAAACAATTAATTTCAGCTTTATTAAGTTCAATTTAGTTCAGCTCCAATCAGTTTAGTTCAATTCATTAAATCAGAACATGCCCTTATATCAAATAAATACATGACAATTGAATAAAATAAAAACATTCTTTCAACAAAGCTATGATTGTTATTGCAAATTGTACATTCTTTATATTCTCTTTCACATCGACCGCTGCGATTTACGACATACTTCGATAAGGGAGTCTATCGATCTATTGTAGCCGTGAAGAAATTTTTGCCTAATTCGTTTGGTTGTAATCGTAAGATTAACTTTTTTTTCAATATCGCACAAACCTTTCTATGAAATAATTCTATAGCAATCCATCAAACAAAAAAAAAAATTAATTCCTAAAGCAATTTCAACTAAAATCCGAAGCCCAGTGGAATGACATATTATTATTTCAATACATCTTCTAAATAACAAGATAAACCGCCACCATTTAATCTTTCTCGTGAAATAAATAATGGCATGTCGTTGTACATTGTGCTGTGATTAATTATGAACAATGAAAGAATTGAACTGATTTTAAAATGTTGAAGTTTTGAATCGTCAAAATCAATTCAAGCCAGACTTTAAAAGTTCATTTAACTACAACAATTATATTTGGCATCCTTTTCAAAAAAAAAAAAAAAAAACACATATTAGAGCATCACCAATGGTTCAATTATAAGGACTTGCGGCGGACCTGCCTTTGTACCTGGTGGGTCAAATGACTCACCAGGGCCCAAAAAAAAAAAATCCTAGGTGCTAGATCATCATCTACCTCCAAATTGTTACTACTACAACGAATTGTACCCTGAAATTATGCTAAAATTAATTTAATCATATAATTTGGAGTAAAATTGAATGAAAATGTGAGAAATTGGGAATCATACAGGAAGTAGTAGAAATGGCGGGAGAAGAGAGAGAAGGGAGTGTTGAAAGGAGTTAAGGAGGGAGAGTGACACCATTATTGAGGAGGAGAGAGAAAGTGAAAGAGATGGAATTTTGGAGCCAAAAAAAATGGTGAAAAACCAAAGAATGAAGGAGTATTATGAGGTGGGATGTGTTTTGCTGATATCTGTGGAGACTGGAAAGCGGAAGTGGGGTTTTTTAATTGGATATCAATATATCATCTCTTATCCTAATCAGTCTATTCATCTGATTTCAGAAACTCTGTAGTTAGAGTTCGGCATGGTCCTATTGTGCCAAAAAAAAATCTAAGTTTTTTGTTCATTTTCCATTGCACTGAAACTGGTTGATGATTTGCTTTAGAGAAAGAGGGTACAAGAACAGAGGATATATGATTTTCTGGGTTTTTGGATGTATTTTTTAGTACTATTATTTGGTTGTTTGATAAAATTTTTTTTTTACATATTTGGTTATCAATTGTGACTCACCAGTCGAAAATTCCTGGGTCCGCCACTGCTTGCTTGCAATTTAAATAAAGTTTCTAGCTACATGCTTACCATTGGAGAACAAAAAATTGAGCAACATGCAAGCAACTGTAGCCCAACCAAGCTACATGCTTGATTGAAAAAAAAGACAAATAATCTCCACTCATATTGTTACGTGTGTATAATTATCCATTATTTTTTAAAATTTTGTTTTTTTTGCAAACTACAATATGTTGTGGTTTACCATTGGAACAATTTGTATCTTAAAAAGTGTTGTAACTTAGAAATTGATGTGGAAAAGCAAGCTACAAAGCATTGTATCTTACCATTGGAGATGCTCTTATACTATCATTCATGTAAAATCACCTAACTTTACTTTCCTCGTAGTCCCCTTAATTCTTCCCAATAGTTCTTCCTTTCAATCAAATAAATTACAATATGGAGTAATATATACTTTCAAAATCGATCAAAAAATTTGGTTAAACCTTGATTAATATGTACTCCGTACTAGTAGTTTTGATACTTTTTCTATAACTTGCAATCCAGTTAATTTAATGAACGTCGGTACAATCAATAACTACTACATACGTACATACCGGATCTTTAATTGAGTTGTAGAATTCAATTCTAATCATCAAACAACTTTCCAACTAATCATATAATAGTACAACTTAATTTTCCTTCATACAAAAAATAAATCGATGAGACTGACTTGTTGGTTGTGATAATACAACTTATTATAATCTAGCATTGTCATTATGATGACACATTATATTGCCATAATTAAGAAACAATATTTATCATTTAAGCTCTGTTTGGATTTTACAAGTCCAACATCATATCCATACATACCCTGTGGCAAATACTTAGCTAGAAAAAGACAAGGTTAAATCTTGTATAAGACGAGATTATCCATACTCTGCAATAATTTATTGTCGAATAAATGAAGTTTTGATTTCTTCTCCTTCTAAACGTTTTATAATAATTAAACTAATATAAAGCTGTCTCATCTAAAATTGATAATAAATATAATTTTCCAATAATTGATTTACATAGCATATATAGCATAAAGACAACAAATTTTCTCCAATTAGGTGGAAGTTTAAATTAATTTTCCTACTCCATTCCTTTTTAATTTTACTTCTATCTTCAACTTCTTAGTTTCCTTGTCATATTTGAAGTTCCCTGAAAGATACTCACCAAGAGTTAAATAATGTATAGTGTTTTTATTGAATTCTAAGTTTCCAAAACCTCTTATAATCAATAAAGTCATCTTTCTCAATTATGCAATACTTCTATATGTACAAGAGAAATAATGCAAGGTTTGATTGATACAAGTATAAAATATTTTCGCCAAAAAAATAATGATGGGATAATCTTTAATGGTCAATTGTAACTTCTGTTAAGTGATGATGTGGAGGACATTTTAAATAAAGCAATTGCTTGCATACTTTATATAATCATACTATATTTTTACCAATTACTTGCATACTTTATATAATCATACTATATTTTTAGACATGAATGCAATCCAAAACCTCCAAAATTTCTCAAAAAGAGTGAATATTAATCTTCAATTTTGAAATTTTTTGACTTTTTTTTTTTACCTAGAAATAAAAACTGCCGAAATGTTTAACATGGTCTCTAATACCCTCCGTGAGTCCAATTGGGTGTGTGGAACCATCCAATTTGCCTTTAAACAACCAATTTACCGGTTTACAACTTGCGCCGCTTTCATTAACTCAAGTCTACCACAAACATTTATGACAAATTGACAACATATAATGATCATATATGGTTCCAAACGGCATTATATGACCCCGAGATGTATCCCCTTAAATCTCAATGCTTTTCGACACCGGGCCCCGAAACATTCGAAATTTCTCAAAAAGCGTGGATATTAGTCTTCAATTTTGGAATTTTTTGACTTTTTTTCGCCCGGAAATAATAATTGCCGAAATATTTACCATGGTCCCTAATACCCTCCGGGAGTCCAATTGGATGGGTGGAACCATCCAATTTGTCTTTAAATGACCAATTTACCGATTTCAAATTTGCACAGATTTCATTAACTCAAGCCTACCACGAATATTTATGACAACAAATAATGATCATATATGGTTCAAACGACTTTATATGACCCCGAGATATATCCCCTAGAATTTCAAGACTTTTCGACACCGAACTCCGAAACCTCCAAAATTTCTCAAAAAGTGTGGATATTAGCCTTTAATTTTGGATTTTTTTGACTTTTTTTCGTCCAAAAATAAAAATTGCCGAAATGTTTACCATGGTCCCTTATATCCTCTAGGAGTCCAATTGGGTAGGTGGAACCATCCAATTTCTCTTTAAACGACCAATTTACCTAATTACAACTTGCACCGATTCCATAAATTCAAGCCTAACACAAACATTTATGACAACATACAATGATCATATATAGTTCCAAACGACATTATATGACTCCAAGATGTATCCTAAAAAATCTCAAGCCTTTTCAACACCGGGCCCCAAAACTTCAAAAATTTGTCAAAAAGCGTGGATATTAGCATTTAATTTTGGAATTTTTTAACTTTTTTTTCGTCCGGAAATAAAAATTGTCGGAATGTTTACTATGGTCCCTTATATCCTCTGGGAGTCCAATTGGGTGGGTGGAACCATCCAATTTGCCTTTAAACGACCAATTTTCCGAATTACAACTTGCACCGATTTCATAAATTCAAGCCTACCACGAACATTTATAACAATATATAATGATCATATATGGTTCCAAACGACATTATATGACTCCAAGATGTATCTTTTAAAATATCAAGTCTTTTCAACATTGGGCTACGAAACATTAAAAATTTGTCAAAAAGCGTGTATAATGTCTTTATCTTTGGGATTTTTGGACTTTTATTCGCCCGGAAATAAAAATTCCCGAAATGTTAACCATAGTCCCTAATACCCTCCGAGAGTCTAATTAGGTGGGTGGAACCATCCAATTTGCCTTTAAACAACCAATTTACCGGTTTACAACTTACACCGATTTCATTAACTCAAGCCTACCACAAACATTCATGACAACAAATAATGATCATATATGGTTCCAAACGACATTATATGACCCCGAGATATATTCCCTAGAATTTCAAGACTTTTCGACACCGGGCCCCGAAACCTCCAAAATTTCTCAAAATTGTAGATATTAGCCTTCAATTTTGAAATTTTTTGAGTTTTTTTCGCCCGAAAATAAAAATTTCCGAATTTTTTACCATGGTCCCTAATACCCTCCGGGAGTCCAATTGAGTGGATGGAACCATCCAATTTGCCTTTAAACGACCAATTTACCGGGATACAACTTGCATCGATTTCATTAACTAAAGCCTACAACGAACATTAATGACAACATATAATGATTATATATGATTCCAAATGACATTATATGACCCCGAGATGTATCCCTTAAATTTTTGAGGCTTTTCGACATCGGGCCTCGAAACCTCTAAAATTTCTCAAAAAACGTGGATATTAGCCTTCAATTTTGAATTTTTTCGATTTTTTTTCGCACGCAAATAAAAATTGCCGAAATTTTTACCATGGTCACTAATAAACCCCGTGAGTTCAATTGGGTGGGTGAAACCATCCAATTTTCCTTTAAACGACCAATTTACCGATTTGCAACTTGCACTGATTTCATTAACAAAAGCATACCACGAACATTTATGACGACATATAATGATCATATATGATTCCAAACATCTTTATATAACCCCGAGATGTATCCCTAAAATCTCAAGGATTTTCGACGCTGTGACCCGAAACCTCCAAAATTTATCAAAAAAAAGTGGATATAAGCCTTCTTTTTTTTTTTTTTTTTTTTTTAACTTTTTTTCGCCTGCGAATAAAAATTGCCGAAATTTTTACCATGGTTCCAAATACCCTCCGAGAGTCCAATTGGGTGGGTTGAACTATCCTATTTGCCTTAAAACGACCAGTTTATCAGTTTACAACTTGTATCGATTTCATTAAATCAAGCCTACCACAAAAATTTATGACAACATATAATGATCATAAATGGTTCCATACGACATTATATTACCCCGAGATGTATCCCCTAAAATTTAAAGGCTTTTCGACACCGGGTCTCGAAACCTGCAAAATTTCTCGAAAATGTGGATCTTAGCCTTTAATTTTGGAATCTTTTTGACTTTATTCGCCCAAAATTAAAAATTGCCGAAATATTTACCATGGTCCCTAATACCCTCCAGTAGTCCAATTGGGTGGCCGGGTGGAACCATCAATTTGCCTTTAAACGACCAATTTACTGGTTTACAACTTGCACCGATTTCATTAACTCAAGCTTTCCACGAACATCTATGACAACATATAATGATCATATATGGTTTCAAACGGCATTATATGACCCTGAGATGTATTCCCTAAAATCTCATGGCTTTTCGATACCGGGCCCTGAAATCTCCAAAATTTCTCAAAAAGCGTGGATATTAGCCTTTATTTTTGGAATTTTTAGACTATTTTCGCCCGGAAATAATAATTGCCGAAATTTTTACCATGGTCCCTAATACCCTTCATGAGTCCAATTGGGTGGGTGGAACAATCCAATTTGCCTTAAACGACCTATTTACCAGTTTATAACTTGGAATTTTTTAAGGCTTTGATTTGGAATTTCTTGACTTTTTTTCGCCCGGAAATAAAAATTGTCGAAATTTTTACCTTGGTCCCTAATACCTTCCGAGATTCCAATTGGGTGGGTTGAACAATCTAATTTGCCTTTGAACGACCAATTTACCGGTTTACAAGTTGCACTGATTTCATTAAATCAAGCCTACCATGAACATTTACGACAACATGTAATGATCATAAATTGCTCCAAACGGCACAATATGATCCTGAGATGTATCCCATAGAATTTCAAGATTTCGACACCGGGCCCCGAAACCTCCATAATTTCTCAAAAAGGGTGTATATGCCTTCAATTTTGGAATTTTTAATTTTTTTTTTATCAAAAATAAAAATTGCCAAAATGTTTACCATGGTTCTTAATACCATATGGGACTCCAATTGGGTGTGTGGAACCATCCAAATTGTTGTTAAACGGCCAATATATCGGTTTACAACTTGCATCGATTTACCGGTTTACAACGGCCAATTTAATTAACTTGAACCGAACCTGACTTGAACTGAAATTGACCCCAACCCGTTTTAACCTGTCAAAACCTGAATTTAACCAGACTTGTTACTAGCCTGACTTGAATTCAGCCCGACCCGTTCATAACCCAACCTGTTACAAACCCAACCCGAAATCAACCCGACTTGTTATTGACCTGCCCCAAATTCAACCCAACTAGTTTTTGATCGGACACGAATTTTACCAGACTTATTACTTACTCGACCCAAAAATTCAACCCGATCTGTTACTAACCCGACTCGAAATGAACACGAATTTTTATAGACCCGACCAAAATTCAACCCAAATTGTTTCTGACCCGATTTCAAATCACCTTAAATGCAATTTAGACCACCTTATTATTGTTGATCAAAGCATTTTTTTCTAGGGAGACCAAGTCGGTCCAGGCCAGCGAAAGAAAGGAGCATCATCCTCAAATTTTAGAGTTAAATATAGTATATATTATTGTATGGTCAAAGGAGATAATTATCTTCCTAAATCATAGACTATAGTTCCCTAGTATATTGTCATATATATTATAGTCAAAGGAAATAATTAGTTTGATAAAAGTGATATATAATTATCTATTTATAGTTAGTTGAACCCGAATATGACCTGGCTTGGAAATGACCCGACCTGATTGTAACCTGTAAATTATTGACTTGAACATAACCCCACTTGAATCCAAGAATGACCCGACTTGAAAATGACCCAACCTGATTATAACCCGCAAATTATTTACTTGAACCCGAGAATGACCAGACTTGGAAATGACCCAGCCTGATTATAACCCGTAAATTATTTACTTGAACCCGAGAATGACCTGACCTGATTATAATCGCAAATTATTGACTTGAACCGAACCCGACTTAAACCCGAGAATGACCCGACCTGATTATAATCCGCAAATTATTGACTTGAACCGAACCCGACTTAAACCCGAGAATGACCCGACCTGATTATAACCCGCAAATTATTGACTTGAACCAAACCCGTTTCGAATCCGAGAATTACCCTAACCCGTTTTCACCCGTGAAAACCCGAATTAAACCCGACCCGAATGTATGTAACTCGACCTGTTATTAAACTGACCTAAACTCGACCCATACCCGATAAGAAGTATGACCCGATGTGACCCGACTCAAGCATGACCCGACCCAAACCCAACCTGCATAGGATATGGAATTAATAAGAATTGACCTGATCCGAGTTGACCCGACCTGCTCTTACTCGACCCAAACCCGACCTGTTTACCCGAATTGACAGCTCTAGTTAGCATTGCATTGTCATTTCATATTTTAAATCATTAATATTTCTAAATACTTGTTAGTAAAAGCTTATTAAAATATTTAAAACGAATCAAACAAGACCTTTATTGATTACTTCATATAAGTTTTTTCTTATACATTAAAAAGAATTTAGAAAAATATCTTAGTTGGTAGATGTGTCTAGATTCTAATATAATGGAACTAAAGAAACAAGAAGTACCACATAACTTTTTAAAATGTTTCAAGGGCATGTTCATTTCAGCTCCAATCAATTCACTTCAATTCAGTTCAGCTCATAATTTCCTTCTCTCATAAAATAATCATTTCAGCTCTATTCAGTTCACAGTTTAATTCTAATCAATTCAGTTTAGTTCAATTCAGCTCAGCTCAGTTCAGTAAATGTAAACATGCCCTAATTTGAAAAGAGATGAGAAAACTAACAATGTTTTTTTTTTTTTTTTTATAATTATTATTATTATTTTTAAAAAAAAAATTTAGTGCATGCACACTTTACAACCTAAAAAGAGGAGGAAATAACATCTATTTCATCAATTAGTTTTAATATGGACAAATAACCTTATTTTAGGCTTATATAAATGGAATAAACTCTTTTCATATATACTTTTAATTTCAAAATATCATATTCTTTCAAGATATTTATTTCAATGTCAGAAAGCTTAATATGTGTGGTGTAAGCCATCTGAAGTGCCAATATGGACTTGAGAATTCAAGTTTCATGTTTACTTATTTTATCAAAATGTATGCCTAAAATAAATTTGACCTTTTTTCCTTATCACTTCTTTCCAATTTCAAACAGAATCAAACATGCCAACCAGATCCACTCATAGAGTAAAACTACCCAATAGGCCAATATTATGCTTATCAATTTATAACATTGGTGAAAAGATTGATCGTCTTTGCTCCACTTTAATTTGATCGAATTTGAGCTATATATCCATCTTACGATCATTTTTGTACATCCAGCTTGCTCAAACAGCTTAGCCTTAGACTTAGACTACAAGTGATGGTGTGATGCACGGTTGTGAAAAATACACACCAATACCATATAGATATATGGTTGTAGTGACGCATAATACTATATTATTCTAATTCAATCAAAAGTTTAAACTGGTAGTTAAAGCCTATAATTAATTTATACAAATTGAAATATACTATATTATACTCATAATTCAATATGAAAATTGTACGTAGTATAATATTAGTAGATTAAGCTATATGCACTTTAATTTCTTGGTCATTCGTTTATCTTTTGATCTCCTCATCCAATTCAAAGTATGGCCTGGTCATTCTAAATTAAACTCTAAAGCATCAATTTACATACACATATATTTAATTTGTTCCTATAATCATTTGCAAGTTTTTTTATTTGTCAATGGAAATTAAAGTGCACCGGAATTTATAGTAGGTAGACGATTGAAATGACACATAAAAAGTATATTACTACCTCCGTTTCATATTTTTTGTAACTTTGGAATATTTTATGTCTCAAAAATAATACCCCAAAGTTATAAAAAACATGAAATGGAGGTAGTAAAAAAAAAAAAAAGGAGGTTAGATTCTTTGGAAAAATGTCTAACCCACTCGTTACTTTCAAGTATAATAATGAACCCGTACATGGTGATCCATGAATCTTGAGAATCTAAAGAGTTTGGAAGCCAAACCCACTTGCTCTAATAGCAGGATTCGGATGCCTGCAAATGGAAGTTTTTTTAGACAACTTCTCCAATGAACAAGATTCAATATCTTCTTATTAGGCTCTACAGTACGCTGTAAGACTTGACAATATAAAGCTCTCTTACTTTCTTTCAACAATTTTCTCTTTTCTTGTAAAGTATATAGATTACTAGGTTAGATCCCGTGCCATATATATATATATATATATATATATATATATAATATATATATATATATATATATATATATTATATATTTTGATTGATTGATTGAGAAGTATTATAATTATAAATTAGTCGAGAAATAATAAAAGTGTGTGATATGTTAATTTGGTATTTGCAATTTTAATTGTAGCTTCCAATACACAACTAAATAAAAGTAGGCAAAAAAAATCTGAGCAATATTTTTTCTTATTGTAAAATAGGTCACCAATTATTTAAAAATATTGATTTTTGGTATGTATTGCCCAATTTTTTTTTTAGAAAGCTTTGTGAATGAATCTTTTATTTTAAATATAATAATTATTACGTGTTAGTATGGAATATGTACAAAAAAAATAATATGATTTTTGTAAATGATTTGCTTCCTAAATTAAATTTTGTTTTTAAAAAAGGAAAAAAAAATAACTAAGGACACACCAGGATGGTGTGTCTTTTAGTATATAGTATTGATCACACTTTGTACTCCCTCTATCCCTTAGACTACTACTCCGTATGTATTATTTTGATACGGTTTCTGACTTGCTCTCTTTTTCTCCTAATGTACAAAAATATTTTACTCATGCACAATATTTTTGTCCAAACATTTGAAAAATAAATATGAGAGCTAGGTGAACTAAAAAGGGACGGAGTAGCTAAAGGTGTCAAATTAAAAACACATCCAACCCCACCCGAAATCGATCCGAAAAATATTTTTAATTTAGTATGACTCAATTTATTTACCCGATCCGACCCGACATCCTCAAACTCGATCTGATTATCCGAATTGACACCTCTAGATGGAGGAAGTAGGTCGATAGGTTAGGAATTATACTATTTTAGATTTATATACTAATAAAGTAAAATATGAATGGGAATATATTCAGTTGTAAAGTTGGGAGGTCATGGTCATGGGTGTGGGTTTCACGTTTGCATGGGACTACCAATTTTATTTGTGGGCTTCTTTTAAAGTACAACGTACAAGTGTTATAGGTCCATATTGAATCTTTGCTTGAAAATGCTCTATTTTATGTTCTTTCTATATTGATTGTAAAAGATGATGGCGCAATGCTATACGTTTCATATCATATCTAAAATAGCCTAGATTCTCTGTTTATGAAATCATATTTAGTTTGATACAATTGGCTATAATAGTACTGAGTCTACTGACTACTAGTTAATAAACATGATTAAGTTGTTATTAGTAACTAAGGTATCGGATTCATAATCATCTCTATAGCACAAAAGAGTTTAATTAATGGAACACATCACTTCATTCATAAAATTATAAATGTAATGCGTTTTTAAGTGCTTTTTTTGTTTTAGGTTGGATAAGAAACAACTCACATAAGACCTCCAAAGGTTTGATTCTTACCCAAATAAACCAGTCTATCATACAAACGAGTCGTGATTTAATCTCAAAATTAAATTATAAACTCGGATAACTAATAAGAGCTTCTTCGCTAAATTAAGCCCTTTAGTAAATAAAAATGATGAAAATTGGCCCATCTAAAATACCGCACTCTAGCCACTGTGGTTGGTTCATCAGCTCATGGCCTCACAGGCGGCTTCGATTCATAAATGCCAAGCTAGCCTTGGGGCATGGCGCATAGGAGGGTTAAGTAGATAAATTTGCATTTTGACAAGCAATTCTCAGCATCTGTTTCAAGCTTGCTGGTATAAATTATCGATCATTTATCCATCAAAAGATATTCAAAATTTTCGTTATCTAGAGCCAATACTTGCTATGCATGTATCAGAGGGCAAATCAAGCAGTTGATTTTATTCCTCACTTTATGGTGAGCTAATCTAGACCATCTTTTTCATTCTTGATCAAACAACTGAATAATTTAGCAATAGTAAAGTCATGATAGACCAATAATATTGAGATTAACTTATTA
The DNA here is from genome assembly GCF_001683475.1 of Chenopodium quinoa. Taxonomy (NCBI): domain Eukaryota; kingdom Viridiplantae; phylum Streptophyta; class Magnoliopsida; order Caryophyllales; family Amaranthaceae; genus Chenopodium; species Chenopodium quinoa. The sequence goes on from NW_018745454.1 coordinate 4,389,866, forward strand.
AAGACAAAAAAGTATAGCCAAAAGATTTTAAAGGCAATTTTCCTTTTCAATAGATTAGTTCTTACCAAATAAAATCATTGGGAGATCATGTCTTACCAACTATTCCCTTCGTCCAGATTAATTTATCATGTTATAATACAAATTATACCAAAAAAGTTTGGACGAACGAACCAAATATGAGAGTATTGATAGGAGATGGATAATAAGAGAGGGTGGAGAAGGGCATCAATGAGCTCATTCATACTTTCAAAATATTCATCCTTGCACTACACTTAATGTACAATTTGCATCACCCATTATCAAAGAATATACGTACTTTGCAACTACAAATATTATACTCGTACTTGTTTAAGGCGATTTCAATAGATACATAGGTATTGTATAATTGGCTTTCTCTTTTGTTTTCAAAGCTTATGCTGTCATCAAGTATGTTATGTTTTCAAACATGAAACTAACAAAAAATGACATGGCCTTAATTGGATATATCTATCACGTGCATTGAACAATGTGTAAAAAGGCAATTGGTATAAACGAAAAATCAAATTATTCAAAGGTGTATTAGTTTCAAAGGGAGAACTGTACTTGCATTTTCAAGTAATCAAGTATTCCTCCAAAAGAACTCTTAATCCCTCTGTTTATCAGTAATAGATGCAGTAAACATCAGCTTAAGTTCATGCTATTCAGTTCATATATAATCACATTCCAAAAAAGGCGGTGCAAATCTTGATGTAACCCCCATTAATTCTATCTATAGATTATGCTACATTGGCAAGTTTTATGACAGTCAAGAGTCTGTCCATCGGTTGACTTCTTCAATGGCAGCGCTATGGACTATGGTTACAGAATGAAGTCCGAATCCCTGCAATTTTACTACATTTGGGTTAAGTACTTCATCAGGATGCGGTATATAACTTGTATCAGCAAGGTCGGTGACATTAGGGGAGGCCGAGTAGTAAGCCATCAAAATTAACAGGAAATAATAGTCTTTGCCACAGACAGCCTGTGGAAATGAGCTCTGGTGGCTGAACAACCATTGCAATATCATCACCCTCTCTATGCAGAATGCCTATGATAGTGGCACAGTCACCTTCTTTTATATAGCTGATAAGAAGCAGGTAGAGTTCCTTAAGCACCCGAGTTAAATCATACATTCATACTCAGTTCTCAAAAGGGGAAAGAGGAGGAGCTGAGAGGAGTTACCCTTCTTCAAGGCGTATCACCCGAGAGTTGGTTGCAAGATTTCTGTGTGTCAGCCATTTTGTCAAGTTGGGGGATAGAATTCTGTGCTTCCTTGTAGACACAAGCCTGCTCTCAACGATTAGGGGAACAATTTTACATCCGCATCCAGCTTTTACCAAAATTCGAATGCCTGAGTTTTTGTCAGAAATGTAAAAGTCTGTAGAAAGCCTCTGCAATAAAAGTATCCGTTTCAAACGTTCATCATGAAAGACAATATTTGAAGTCAGAAAGATATAGATGTCATTTGGTATGTTACTCAGACTAGGGTACTTGGGGTCATACATGGTTATGTGTAAGCACTCGAGTGTCTTTCTATGAAAACTTCCAAGAATTTAGTCCACAATAGAGTGTCAAGGTTTTATACCCATGTCGTAGGATCAAAGATTTGACATTAACGCTGGATGTGAATTGAAGAGTCTGAGTATTAAATCAGCCTCTGCAATAGTATATTCCAATCATAAGAAGGCCAGGCATATTCTAGTGTTAGCGTAGATACTATAGGGTGAAAGCTTGAATAGATTGTTACAAACTAGGTAAGGTTGTTACAACTTGATAAACGGGCAAGTAATTAACTCTGAAGACGAAATAGGTGAAATATTTATGAGAGAAGGTAGTATATGGGACCAAAAAAGGCAACATTCTTGTAACTAACAGCAGGACAAGTGATTCATGAACTTTAATGATAAAATAATAAATGGTCAAAACATGACATTTTACTTACCACTGAAACAAGATTGGTACGGAAACACAATTTGCTAACAAGATTGTTTCCATGAGTAATGCTGTAATGTGTAAAGGCAAATCCCTTACATTGCAGTATGAGAATGGGTACGGAAACACAATTTGCTAACTAGTGTTGTCAAATAAGCCCAAGTGTGTACCATTTCGCATTTCTCAAATAATAGTTAGAAAATCTAGACACAAAACCATTAACCAATATGATCTACCTCAAGTAACCTTGTTGAATCCTCATAATTCAAGTAAATTCATCATACAATGATGTGGATTAAAAGAATGAAAAATCATAAATTTGCCAAGTGTGAGTGTGTGACAAAGACATGAGTACTCAGAATCCAAGTAACACAACACAATCAGATAATCAGACTTCTGTAACTCTAAAAGTCTCAAATTACATTATTGTCCCACAAACAAATGTAATAATAGTATTATAACAGAACATTATGAATTAAAAGTTAAAACCCTGCTCAATGAAAAAAATATAAAAACAGTAACATACCTCAGAAAAAGCTAATCTCCAAAGAAAGCATGGTTGTTTAAGATTGAAAGCCTTGAATCCAAATCCTTGATATTCATACAAAAGAGTAGACGTATAAACGCATCCACCAACATTTTCATACGATGATTCTAATGATACTTCACCGCACGAAACTGGCTGACATCAACACAACACTACTGTTAAACATTTAGATTCAAAATCACTAAACCCAGAAATTTCAAACAATCGAATTAAACCCAACAAAAATACAATAAAATAAGTGAAATAAATTACCCCAGTAATCTTGACAAGTTGCCCATGTCGGGCGAGGCGGAGGTCGGAGACAGGAAAGGAGCGCAGGAAAAACAGAAGCGAGGTGTTACGGCGGAAGGAGACCGCATTCCAGATTATAAAGGCGGCAACAATGGCGGAAAGAGATAGCGAAGCAAGGAAGAATAGAGCATTTTTAACTTCAATGAGGATAAAAAGGGAAACACTAAAACCAATTATAAACAGAAAGATTAGAATAAGAATAGAAGTTCTTGGGATTGAAATGTAATAATGTGGAGTTGCATCTGAAGAGGAAGAACAGGAGATAACATTCATCACTTTTACAAGTTTTATTAATTTCTCTCTCTTTAAGTTTCCTGGTTTTTGGCTTTTTTGGGTGCTGTTTTTGTTTCTGGGTACTGTGTTTTCTGGAAAAACTGCTGCTGGTTTTCAGTAGTGCGGTTTAATGGGCTGTGTTGTCAGAATTCGGACCCCCCGATTATGACGTAACATTCTTCTTCTTATTTAATGGGTCGGCCCGAATGGTTGTTACATTAGTGGATTGGCCTAATAGTTGACGAGGTCGGCCCACCAAGCAATATGAATTTGGGAGTACAAATATGGGTCATAAATTCATCATTAGAGACGAAATTACTTACTACCTTCGTTACATGTTATGTGCAGCGATTTGACATAAAGCAAAGAGGAAAAATGTTTAATCGTTGCACATAACCTATAACGGAGGTAGTATTTCACATAAATCTCAAGTTGTAGCTATATGACATTGAGATTGAAGATGAAATATGCAAAAGGATCTCAAAATATCATGTTAATCCAGATGAACATACTCACTTCCTTCAAAATAAATGTACTGTTTAATCTTCCATGTGAAATAATGTTCATTTTGTCCCCAAATAAAAGTTTAATTTCATCCAAAATTCTGGTCCTAAATAAACTTTCATTTCACTTACTGTATTATCTTTTATTTATCTAGCAATAATCAATCAAACATTATTATCTTACTTATTCATACACTTCTAAAACCTAATTTCACCTATAATCAACTAAATCCCACTATTTATTTACACACCTTCCTAAGAATTGGTGCAAAAGCCAAATGAAGCTCTTATTTGGAACCATATATATATATATATATATATATATATATATATATATATCAAAGAGGACACAATTTATTTAATAAACTAGTAATCTAACTGTACAATGATTTAAAAGGAAAAAAAAAAAAATCACTTGTCAACAAAAGAAAATTGTGGAGCCTATGTAGAGTATGTACAGTATTTTCAAAGTTTATTGTCAAAGTAGGGGTACTATTACTTATCTTAGGTTAGCGAGGATACTTTGGACTTTTATAGGATCGGATCTTGTGAATGATAGTATTATCATTGCTTCGTACAGTATGTGCCATTTTTTTCTTTCTTGATTTAACATCAACATGACACTTTTTTTTTAATGTCATTAAAGCATGATTTGATTATCAACTCATCCTAAAGAAAGAGCACTACTTCACCACTACAGTTTTTATTAGTGAGGTGATATTAAAACGTGAAGTTAATCCCTGCAACGTAAAAATGAGACGATTTTAATTAGAACACGAAAATGAAAGAACGGCACAATATGACTAGTAGGGCGATGGAAACATGATTTGTGACAACTAAAATTAAATCACTTATTCTTGGAGAAATGAGCGAGGTGTGAATTTAATTTGTGAATGTTGAAATCACTTCTACTTTCATTAGAGTACATATGTTATAATTTTACGGAGTATGGCAATATAAACATGAAAAGTCCATACGGAGTAAGGACTCGCTGAATGAATGACGATGGTTTATTTAATATGATGTGAACAAAACTTATCTAAGAATTGATACTTGATCTTATAATAAGGAGTGCAAAAAAAATGACAGCTGTGGGATTTGAACCCACGCCCTTTCGGACCAGAGCCTAAATCTGGCGCCTTAGACCACTCGGCCAAACTGTCTTGTGTGTCATATTAAAGCATATTTATTAATAGTTGATACAATTATCACAATTTACGACAATTTTTAAAAGGGAATGTTATGATAGTGGATCTATGTTTATAGTCCTCGATACTTCCATTGTTTTGGATAGTAGTGGGCCTAATTTTCTTTGGCAATGTCAATTCATCTTTGTCCTTCCCTACTTTCTAGTACTTGTACTACCAACTATATTTACTTACTCACCTACCCTCCTTCCTATGAAATACAAAGGAGTGATTGTTTAATGTTTAGGGTGATAATATAATGAGGATGTGTGAAGAATAAGAGATTAGATATGAATGATACATCTAATGGTTTGATTATTAGTGAGATGAATATGTAGACTTACTTTAGGAGTAAGAGTTATTATTGACAAAACACCTTCTTATCCCACTAACGGTTGTATACTAGGTAATTGGGCATGGTTTAAGACTGAGGGATACGATAAATTTACCTTTAATTAGATAAAAGAGGAGGGAAAAAAAAAACGAAATTTGTATAGGTAATTCAATTCAAAAAACTTAGCACTAATAATTCCAATTATATTCGCAATTCTTGCATAATATGGATGAACACTTAATTTATTCTTATCTCTTCCCAACCATTTTCTATCATTATTCATTTCTATTCCTCTTATTCTTGTTCTTCATAACGAGTACCAAACGTCCCATTAGAGCATCAATTGTGAAAGAGAGAGGGAAAGAAAACTAATGGTGTTGGCATGATCATCATTAATTAGGGAATTTAAGTTATAAAATTAATTCGTAATTAATTAGGGTATTTAAGTCATAGAACAAATTTGCGGATACCTTGAGGATTTCTGAATAATGGAGAAAACTAGTCTTTTTTTGTGAAGCCTAAGGGGTATCACAAGTACTCCATAGCAATATTTCTAAACTAAAATAGTAGTAATGTTTATTTTGTATTACTAGTTAGGGCTTGTTTTCATACGTTTATTTTTAGTTCAGTTCAATTTAGTTCAGCTTAGTTCAGTTCAGTTTATCTCCTAATTTCCTTCTCTTATAAAATAGGAAAATTGTAATCTAATAATCCCACCTTTAGTCGGTCTTCCATAAACAATCCCACCTTTTGAAATTCTAGAAACAATCCCACTTTTGAGCCTCATCTTCTACTAACGATCCCATTGACCTACAACTTGTTAAGCAGGTTATTTTACTTATTTATTTATTTTAACTATACTCCTTCTCAAGCCACTAGTCAAACCACCACCCAACACTCACTCCTTACCGCCACCCCCACAACCAAGCCACCACGAAACGCACCAACCACGCCGGAAAATCCAATAACCACCCCCGAAACCCAACCCCCACCACGAAAACTCCACCCACTGCCACAAAATCCCCACACCAGCCCCCTAAAAGGCTGAAACTCAATCCTCAGCCACGAAATACTCCACCCCAGCCACGAAATAGTCTACTCCGGCCCTGAAAAACGTCACCCATCGTCTCCAATTCAATTTTTGGTTTGAAATTAAATGCAAATTATTATTTCAATCATCTGAAAAATCGAATTGAAAGGGAATGAATTGATGAATTCAGAGGAGAGTGAAACATACCAAAGAGAAGAGAGAAAGAGAAGGAGAAGGAGAAAGAGGGGTTCTGGGCTGCGGATTGGGTTGGGTTTTTGGGGAAGCTAGGCGGCTGCAAGTGCTGATTTCGGGCTTCAGGGGTTGGGTTCCGGCGCCTTGAAGGGGTAGGTTGGGTTGCCGGGAAAAGCAAGGGCGGGGATGGGGAGGGGATGCGGTGGCAGGATGGGGAAGGGATACGGTGGCTAGGTTGGGGGTTTTGGTTTTGTTTTTTTTTTATTATTATTTTTTTATTAGTTTGTTTTTTTTTTTAAAAAAAAATTTAAACCTATTAAAACCTGACACGTGTCTTATAACCTATGAAAACCGGTTATCAAAACAATACAACCGGTAAAGGATTGTTAATGGAAGATGGGGGTTTAAGGTGGGTTTGTTTCTGGAATTTCAAAAGGTGGGATTGTTTATGGAAGACCGACTAAAGGTGGGATTATTAGTTTACATTTTTCCTATAAAATATTCAGCTCAGTTCAGTTTAATTCAGTTCAGTCTATGAGAACAAACCCTTAGTATTTTTCCATCCATCAAAACTAATACTCCATTTATATTATTGATTAAAATTGATTTTTTTTAAAGAGCCACAAGGGCGGGGATGATTAAGGGTTTGTTCACTTCAACTTAATTTCAGCCCTGTTCAGTTCAGCTCAGCTCTAATCAATTTAGTTCACTTCAGCTCCTAATTTCCTTCTCTCATAACATATTCATTTAAGTTCTATTCATTAGTGCAGTTCAGCTCCCATCGGTTCAGTTCAGCTCAGTTGAGTAAATGTGAACATGTCCTAATATTGAATTTTATTAACTGAAATTGTTTTTGTAGTCATCGTTATAACATTTTCTTATATTCACCTGAGTTTTACCATTTAGAATTATTTTACTAATAAAAGGTTCTTTCAACTTTTAACTAACCCTTTTATAACATGATCTATGCATGAGAAATTCATTTTACTTTGTATTAAGATGAAGAGGAAATGCTATTCAAAAAAAGATGAAGAGGAAAAAGTCTTAAATAATTGCCTTAATTTAAAAATGGCATGCATATAGCATTGCATGCATTGAGGTTTATTAGCAAAATAAATTTAGCCAGCTGGTTTATGTTCCTAGACTGATCAGTTAAATTATGATATATAGCACTATCAAAGTAACATTAATATTGAAAGAAGGGTCAACAATTCGATTTGCTTACATAACATGATGTTCATCCAACAACAAAATGTGTCCTATCTTAGGGAACGGCAAAGAGCGTTAGTGAGTCAAAAATATGTGATGTTATATGCTGTTTTCAAAAATATGTGATGTTAGAAACATTGGTACTTTGCTATCTAGATTGTAATATTTCCTCTGTTTATTTTTTAATCTATTTTTCATTTTGCAAGGTGGTTTTATTCAAGATACCTAATTTTATCCTCAACTAATATTGTACGTTTTAGCGACTTACCCCTTACCTTATAGTATTTATTAATTTTTACTTAATCTCTTTACTTTATTCACTTTTATTTTTTATTTACTACTTTTCTAAGATCAAAGCTTGCGATAATTGAACCAATTCTAGAAAATGAAAATTTTCGCGAAAGTTGTAGAGATTTTGTATTTTTGTGTGTATGAATAATGTGATTGATGTAGATAAACTAGATTGAAAGCATGGGTCTTGTTCATCCTTGCTTTATCTTTTTGAAAAAAAACTGTCCTTTTTATTTCATGATAAAAGAGTTGTGCTTCTCATTCATCATCTTTGTTTTTAAAGGTCGGTATGTTGGTGGATTGGTTAGTTGATGATTTGTGGTGATTTGAGGGACGGTAGTTGTCCTTTTTATGGGCTCATTTTCTCTCTAGTGTTTTGCCTTAAAAGGTGTACTTTCCCTCTTCTCCCACACTACATCGACTTTTTTTTTCATGTTAATGAGAACTCAAAACGCTGAAACTATAAGATTAATTTGACTTAGCTACTTGTAATAAATGAACAAGTAAAGATCAAGTTTATTTGTTGTTTCCCGTAAAAAAAAATAGTTTGTTGTTGCGTGTGATCTGAATACGTTTATATTTAAGTGAAGTTACATGACTAATCTGCTATCATCCTCTGGTGCTTATACCCTCCTCAACTCCCCCAACGTTTTATTCATATGACTCGTACCTCTACCATGTATGAATATGTACATAACGCGCATGTGCTTAGAGTGAGCCTAATTCTAGCTAGCGCACAGCCTAATAAGCTATCACGGTTGCATAATTTTACTCTTTTCCCTAGCTAATGCTTACAATGTACAATAACACTCACAACAAGCACAAGCACAAGCACAAGCACAACCTAATATGAATCTTGCCGCTAGAAGGATATAAAGAGGTTCAGATGTACACAACTTCATCCTGAGCAAATTGATTATTTCCCTAGTAATAGACGTACTTATTAATGATTCAAGACCAAAAATCCCACCATTGACAACTATCAACAGCTTGATCAAACAGGCCATCAGGGCGAAGGTCATCCCAGCCTTCGCCCGAGGTTAATGAACCATCAACTGGCTGTACCATTGTTAATATATCAGCTTCTTCTTCCATCCCGAAATAATTCGTGTTTTCACTCGATCCTTCATCTGATAAGATGCTGCAAGCTCCATATTCTGATCCTTCTAACGATAACGCTGGTTTTGCTTCACATTCATTGCTCTTTTTTGTATTATGATTATTTTTAATATTATTCTCACTCTCTGATTTCTCATCTTCTGGTTGACTTTTAATAATGCCGTTTGTCACATCATTTGTATTGTTACACTTTCTCTCTACTTGATTCTTCTCTGCTTCTTCTTTCAACTTTTGCAACTGCAAAATTAAATTTGCAATACAAATTGTTAATTTCAATCTAATTTAAATTTCTACTTGATAGAAAATATGTAAATATTCTTCGTATACTTTGTAACAATATATTGATGAGTATTAGCTAGTGTGCATTAGTGCAAAATCGATCACGATTTCACATCTCAAAAAAATTATAATTTGAATTACTTCCGTTACTCTAAAATTAATTGTCACGTTGATAGTGAGAAAATAAAAAATACCTGAAGAACAAGAGATTGTTTCTCCTTCTTAAGGTCCTCGAATCGTTTAGCGAGAGAGTTGTAATTGGACTTCAAGGTGCTATATTCTTTCTCAAGTTGCTTAGACTTGTATCGAGCTCGTTTGTTTTGGAACCAAATAGCAACCTGGCGAGGTTGCAACCCGAGCTCTCTAGCCACTTGGACCTTCTTCTTAGGCTCTAGTTTAGTCTCATTTTCAAATATCGATTCGAGTGACTTGACTTGTTCATCAGTAAACCTTCTCTTGTTCATCATCTTGGATTTCTTCGAATTAGGGAGTGAATTTATGCAACTAAATACATCTGAGGGTGAGTAGTAATCCCCATCATCAAACATCATTTTTACAAAAGAAATAAAAATTATAAGAGTATATTTGTATAATTGAATTTGGGAGATATAAATATATATAGATCGAGTGGTATATATTTGAGAGATAGGCTAGTATGTATTATTAGTTGTGTTTATGATGGTACAAACAAAGTTTTTATATTATTACACGACCTTCGTTTGAGGGAGGTCCTTCATTTTTAGGTCCATGAAATATCATTTTTATAAATATAGAAAAGCCAATAAGGTATGGTAACGTGTGGTACTTTTCTTCCAGTGCCTTGTAAAAGTTGTCCATATTCTTCCATCTCTAACTCTTTTTTTCTTCCCTCTTTTTTATTTTTCTTATTTTACTTTATAATTTATTTTCGGCTTTCTCTTATTTAATTTACTTATTATTCACCTTACTCACGTTTTAAAGGCTTTGCTTGATGAATTTCAAGAAAATAAAAAGTTTATCTACTTTTAATGAGCTAAGTAACTCCATGTCTTCCATGCAAAGTTTGTTTACACCTTAAGGAACTTAAGAGGGGATAAAATGTGGTACAATCTGTTGGCAGATAATTAAGAAACATAAAGAAAAAAAATAAATGGTTATTAAATAATCATGCATTACCATTGAAAATTAAAGGTGTTTCCAAATATAGGGAAAAATAACTAATGGTAATAAATATTGCAGGCTAAATTTTAAATGGCTTAGGTTGTTTTAGGAAAACTATAAATTGAGCATTTCCTTCATTTGTATGTAATAATTTCAATAGAAAATCTGAGAGAAGAAAAATAACTCAGAGAAAAGAGGGGTTGTGTTTTTTGCACTTTGGTATAAATAGACATTTTGTTTATGTAATTTATTTCTCCCTCAAATTTGATTAAATAGAAAATTTGCATTATTTTCTTAACAATTGGTATCAAGAGCTTGGTTGACAATTAGTCCACATTACGATAAAAATAAAAACGATCCTAAAAGAAAAAGTCAAATTTGAGTGGGAGAAATGGCTGCAGACAAAGGAGAAGTTAAACTTGAAAAATTCGATGGTAAAGATTTCGGATTTTGGAAAATGCAGATTGAAGATTATTTATACCAGAAAAAACTCTATCAACCTCTGGAAGAGAAAAAGCCAGATGGCATGCAAGAAGCAGAATGGAAGCTTTTAGATAGACAAGCACTCGGAGTTATTCGATTGACGTTATCACGCAATGTGGCGTTTAACATTGCAAAGGAAACCACAACGGCAGGTCTCATGAAAGCTCTCTCTAATATGTATGAGAAGCCATCAGCCTCCAATAAAGTTCATTTGATGAGGCGGTTGTTTAGTTTGAGGATGTCGGAAGGTGGATCGGTAGCTCAACACCTTAATGAACTCAATTCTGTCACAACCCAATTGAGTTCTGTTGAAATCAAATTTGATGATGAAGTATTAGCGTTAATACTTTTATCTTCCCTGCCAGATAGTTGGAATGCTACAGTCACAGCTGTGAGTAGCTCATCGGGAAATAACAAGTTGAAGTTTGATGACGTTCGTGATCTGGTTCTTTGTGAGGAGATTCGACGAAGAGAATCAGGTGAATCTTCATCCACTTCAGTATTGCATACAGAGTCAAGAGGAGGAAATTTAATCAGAAGGAATGAACGCGGAAGATCAAACTATCGAGGACAATCTAGAGATAGGAGGTCAAAATCCAGGAATCCAAATAATTTCCAAAACTCAAAGACTGTGGAGTGTTGGAATTGTGGAAAGATTGGGCACTATAAAAATCAGTGCAAGGGAACACCAAAAGGCAAAGAAGTGAAGGCAGAGGCAAATGTCACTTCTACCGGAGAAGGTGATGATGCGTTGATATGCTCATTGAAGAGCAAAGAAGAGTCTTAGGTATTAGACTCTGGAGCATCGTTCCATGCTACTTCTAATAAAAACTTTTTTGAGAAGTATGTCCATAGAAACCTTGGACAGGTATACCTTGGTGATGACCAACCTTGTGATATTGTTGGTCAAGGTAATGTCAAAATTAAGTTAAATGGGTCAGCTTGGGAGCTGAAGGATGTCAAACATGTTCCTGACCTAAGAAAGAACTTGATCTCAGTTGGGCAGTTGGCTCGTGAAGGTTACACTATAATCTTTCAAGGTGATAATTGGAAGATTTCAAAGGGAGCAATGATAGTTTCTCATGGTAAAAAGAATGGTACTCTCTATTTGACAGCTGGAGCGTGTTATTCGATTGCAGTTGCAACAGAGAATGAAAATTCCAAGTTATGGCACCAAAGACTTGGTCACATGAGTGAGAAAGGAATGAAGATCATGCATTCAATTGGAAAACTCCCTAGTCTAAAATCTGTGAATTTAGACATGTGTGAAGAATGCATACTTGGAAAGCAGAAGAGGGTAAGCTTTCAGACATATGGAAGAACTCCAATGAAAGAAAAATTGGAGCTTGTTCATTCTGATGTGTGGGGACCAACAACCACCCAGTCTATAGGTGGAAAACAGTACTTTGTGACTTTTATTGATGATCACTCTAGGAAAGTATGGGTTTACTTTCTAACATACAAGTCCGAAGTGTTTGAAGTTTTCAGGATATGGAAAGCTAGGGTTGAAAATGAAACAGGTCTGAAGATCAAAAGATTCAGGTCCGACAATGGCGGAGAATATGAGGACACCAAATTCAAGAAGTTTTGCTACGAGCATGGTATTAAGATGGAAAGAACTGTGCCAGGTACGCCTCAGCATAATGGCATAGCTGAGCGGATGAACCGAACATTGACAGAAAGATCCAGAAGCATTCGTATACAGTCAGGTCTACCAAAACAATTATGGGCAGAAGCAGTCAATACAACAGCTTACTTGATCAATCAAGGACCATCAACCCCATTGGAGTACAAATTACCAGAGGAGGTATGGAGCGGCAAAGAGATCAAATTGTCGCACTTAAAGGTATTTGGTTGTGTAGCTTATGTGCACATCAGTGATCAAGGCAGAAATAAGCTTGATCCTAAATCAAAAGTTTGCACTTTTATCGGTTATGGCGAAGATGAGTTCGGATACCGCATTTGGGATGATGAAAGCAAAAAGATTATTCGTTCAAGAGATGTAATTTTCAATGAGAGAGTCATGTACAAAGATAGGCATAAAATTGAGAGTTATGAAACAAATCAAAAAGAATCTACATTCATTGATGAAGATTATGTCCCAGACAGTACGATGCAAGAGTACACTATCATAAGTACTCCGCAACAAGAAGAACAGACTGTACAGGGCAGTACATCGCAATCAAATGACATACAACAACCTTCTTGTCCAACTCCTACACTAAGAAGGAGTACTCGACCACATGTGCCTAATAGAAAATATATGAATTATTTGTTATTAACTGATGATGGGGAACCAGAAAATTATTATGAAGCATCCCAGACCAGAGATGCTAGCAAGTGGGGGCTTGCAATGAAAGATGAAATGCAATCCCTGATTTCAAACCAGACATGGGAACTAACTGAGTTACCCATAGGTAAGAAGGCCCTTCATAACAAATGGATATATCGAGCAAAAAAGGAGCACGATGATTCCAAGAGGTATAAGGCTCGACTAGTTGTCAAAGGTTTTCAACATAAAGAGGGAGTTGATTATAATGAGATATTCGCTCCTGTTGTGAAACTCAATACTATTAGAACAGTGTTGAGTATTGTTGCAATTGAAGATCTTTATCTCGAGCAGTTAAATGTGAAGACTGCATTTATTCATGGAGATCTTGATGAAGAAATATACATGCACCAGCCAGAAGGTTTTATAAAAAGTGGGAAAGAGCATATGGTATGCAAACTTAAGAAAAGTTTATACGGGCTAAAACAAGCCCCAAGACAATGGTACAAAAAGTTTGATAACTTCATGCACAAGGAAGATTTCCAGAAGTGCAACGCTGACCACTGTTGCTACTTTGAGAGATATCAATCCAGTTATATCATCCTATTACTTTATGTTGATGATATGTTAATAGCAGGTTCTGATATGAATGATATTATAAAGTTGAAGCATCAATTGTCAAAGGAATTTGACATGAAGGACTTGGGTCCATCAAAGAAGATTTTAGGAATGCAAATCACAAGAGATAAGCAGAGAGGCACTTTGCAGTTATCACAATCAGAGTACATCAAACGTGTTCTTCAGAGATTTAATATGGGTGATGCTAAGCCTGTTAGTACACCGTTGGCGAGTCATTTTCGTCTATCAAAGGATCAGTCCCCTCAGACAGATGAAGATAAAGAATATATGGCCAAGGTTCCTTATGCCTATTGGAAGTTTGATGTATGCAATGGTTTGTACAAGACCAGATATTGGACATGCAGTGGGAGTTGTAAGCAGGTTTATGTCCAATCCAGGAAAAGTCCATTGGGAAGCTGTTAAATGGATTTTGAGGTATTTACGAGGTACAATTAATAAGTGTTTGTACTTTGGTAAAGGTGAATTGAAAATACAAGGTTACGTTGATGCAAACTTTGGCGGTGAAGTCGATAATAGAAAGAGCACAACGGGTTATGTATTTACTGTTGGAAATACAGCCGTAAGTTGGATGTCCCAACTACAAAAGATTGTTGCTTTATCCACTACAGAAGCTGAGTATGTGGCAGTGACCGAAGCTAGTAAAGAGATGATATGGCTTCAAGGTTTGTTAGATGAGCTGGGGTTCAAACAAGTGAATAATATTTTGTATAGCGATAGTCAGAGTGTTATACATTTAGCAAAGAATTCGGCGTTTCACTCAAGAACAAAGCACATCGGTATTCGTTGTCACTTTATCAGGTCTCTTCTAGAAGATGAAGTGTTAACTCTTAAAAAGATTCTTGGCAGTAAGAATCCAGCAGACATGTTAACGAAAACAGTGACGATTGACAAGTTGAAATTGTGCTCAACATCAATTGGTCTTAAAGTGACAGAAGTCTAGTTGAGGTTCTACTCCTTGGTGTGAAGACAGATTGAAATCAGTGTTCAAGTGGGAGATTGTTGGCAGATAATTAAGAAACATAAAGAAAAAAAATAAATGGTTATTAAATAACCATGCATTACCATTGAAAATTAAAGGTGTTTCCAAATATAGGGAAAAATAACTAATGGTAATAAATATTGCAGGCTAAATTTTAAATGGCTTAGGTTGTTTTAGGAAAACTATAAATTGAGCATTTCCTTCATTTGTATGTAATTTTTCAAGAGAAAATCTGAGAGAAGAAAATAACTCAGAGAAAAAGAGGGGTTGTGTTTTTTGCACTTTGGTATAAATAGACATTTTGTTTATGTAATTTATTTCTCCTCAAATTTGATTAAATAGAAAATTTGCATTATTTTCTTAACACAATCAGATTAATATCAATTGTTGCACGGAGTAATTTGATGTGGTATAATAATAATATAAAAAAATGTATGTAATAAAGATGACGCGCTACAATCAAATCGATATGAATGAATCAATTAACTTTATCTTTTTTTTTTGTAACAATTATCTATAAAAATTACTTTGTATATTATAAGTAGTGAAATGTGAATGGCTGACGTCGTGTTATAAAATTCACTTGTTTAAACAGGTGGTACATTTTATATTTGAATATTATATACCTTAAAAAGATGATTAGATAAACAAGTTAGCGGCTACCGTCATGGGTTTCAATTCTTCAAAGGTATGTCTAGATCAGGTGATAAGGGCGTTGGAGACGTGAACCACGCAAAGAAATAAAATAGAGTATGCTTAAATTTGTATTCATACACTTGGACCATGTGTTACTTTACATATTTCTACTAACTTGCTGGATAACTTTGCAAGTAGGGGACGGCCTATTTTGTCCTAAATATAAGAGATTCATCTTTATGTAATTCATTAATCATTATGTAGTTTGAATTTTAAGATCTAATTTTCATATTACATGGAACTAAATTACATAACTATTCTTTATTGATGCATGTCTTTAATTAGCTTAGCTAAACACATGCAGGAATATCTCTCATGAGGTGTTTTTGTTTGTTGGAAATGCAATGAAAAGCAAAATTCTTTATCCCAATTTATGGTGTTGGCCATGTTTAATAATAAGGAATGAAAATTATTGTGTGCAAGATATTTGAATTGAGTACTTCATTTTTCATTGGTTTACGGATTAAGTTACTTGGGAGTTATTTCAGGATGAGAATCGGGAACAAGGTTAATGTCTACGTAATACTAGTATAGTGTTATTAATAAAAAGAAAGGAGTTGGTGAAGTATTTGAAAGGATAATATTGTTAACTGTTACTATTTCATATTATATATTCTCCACATCTTATTCGCAACACAGTACACCTAATAAGGGATTGGCGAACTATATATATACTTTTATGAATTTCTTATTACCAATCCATAATCCCTAAAATTTCATTCCTACGTACATCAAATACTGAATACCTTGTTAGAAGCATGTATAGTAGCTTGTCTCACACTCACTCACATCAGCAGTGTTGAAAATGAAGAATTGAAATATACAAGTAGTTGATATAATGGTAGGAGAAAATACTACAGTATACTTTCCTATTTTTCTTTAAAAACATTCTCTATAGTAATTTGAGATTGTTGGAAGTCTTAGTATGTAGCTTATCATAATCAAGGCTAAAGACATTTTGACACCTCTAAACCTTGCGCATACGACTGTCTATACATTGAGTAGTAATACTAGTTCTCCCCTACTTTTAGTAACAACTAACCACCATAATTAAATAATGCATCTATTTCAACATGATAACTTATAATAAATTCTTAGTCAAAACTTGCAGATTTGACAATTGATTCGTCAAATTATTAAGCTACATATATGTAAGAACTGACGTTACAACCATAATCTTATTTTTGTTTAAGTTAACACCATAACTACAACTTCAATTTTTCTTAGTTTATTTTAAGAACTTTTGACATCAAAGAAATGAATACCAAATTTCTCAACTCTAGAAACAATTGTATAACAATTTTTTTTTTAAAAATAATAACAATAGGCTTTACATAATTCAAGTGATATCTGAACATAAATCAAATATTGTTAATTCTGATCGACGCATAATTCTGTCATATTTTTTAAAAAATATTACGGAGTACTATCTAAGCGATCTCTCAATAAAGCAGGAAATCATCAGACTAGACGATCCACCCAAAATTTGTCCTTAATTAGCCATAGCCCCTATTAGTGCTTTGGTGCGGCAACTAGACTATGAGTTGAGTATTCTAATCATATATTTATGGTGTGTTTTAGAAACTTTATCTTTCTTGTTAAAGCTAAACATAAGAGAAGATTAATGTTTTGAATTGTTCTACATATTAATAATATTACATACTGTAACTTATGATTATGAATTATTATGATGTTATTAAAAACATTAATGACAATTAAGAGAGAAAAACCAGATCTACTATAGCAGTGAGGCCTAGGGACATGTGTCTGTCAAGCTGTCAGGCATCACCCAACAATTCTGTGACACATGTGCAACTCAATGCATTGTATCTCCGACTGTTGTCGTTTTCCTTTTTTTAATTTTTATTTAAATTATGAACCAGGGTCCCACAACGTGACGTGGCGCCAAATCCATGGATCCAATTACTAAACAGTATTGAGCTTGTAGACTCCACAGTACACGTGTCAGTTAAGAGAGTAAAGACGGTAAACATAAAAATCAGTCATGTGGGGACCACCTTCATGAATTGTACGCATGTCTCATTGTTAATAACCTAAGATCTTATGTCGGCGTGCCACGTGGTGTTCGATCTGTGAAGTTGTAATCTTGTCAATAGTCTACTGTTTTTATTTTTTTATTTTAAAACAGTTTTGTAACTGTGCGATGCCCGGGTTGTTTATGAAATCTATTTAAATCTATCCAATGTGACGCGACACTCAAATCTTATTTTATCGAAAATAAAATTCTAAACTAACAATTTTATCCTAACATTCTATTCAAATTTGATTCAAAATAGAATTTCAAACTAACTTTTTTATTTTATTTTATGGAGTCTATTTAAATTTATCCAACGTGGCGCGACACTTGATGAAAAGTTAGAATGTCAAGTGTCGCTGCCTCATGACCTGGCTAAAAGTTTAGCTTTATATATTAGTTACTCCCTCCGTTTTTTTTTTATCTGCATCACTTGGTGATGCGCGGAGTTTTAGAAGGGTAATATAATATTGTGAGTGGATGAATAATTTATTATACTATAAGTAAGATGGACCATGAAAGAGAAAGAATGTGAGGGATAGTAGATATTTTTATTATATAAGTGGGGACCATAGAGGAGAGAGAAATGATAAAATAATTTAAGTGGGGTTTAAAGTAAGAGAAATAAATGATAAAATATAGTATAAAGTTTCCAAATAAGGAAGTGATGCATTTAAAAAAAAAACACCCATAAAAGAAAAGTGATGCATATTAAAAAATCTAAAAAACGGAGTATATGATATAATAAGTAGAGTAAAAATTGGAGATTTGGATCTAATTAAACAAATAGATCTCGTATTAAAAATTGATTAAACAAATGTTAACCAATGAGAGAAGAGAGATTTGGAGCAAGACTTTATGTTTTAATAAAAAGTTTAAGGAATCTTAAGAACATGTGTCAGGTATATGTTTGATGGATTAAAAATAATAATAAATCATGTCAATATCATCTTGGGAAGGCGTCGTCACGTAGCAATTTATCTTTTTGTTATTGTACGATTATAATCGATTATTGGCAGTTGGACGGTTTAGATTAAAAGGTCAATTATTCTTAATAAATTCATGTTATATTTCATATTCAATACGACTATTTGATGATTAAAACTTTACAGTATTTCATCATTTGACGGCGCCTTGTTTTGACAATTAGAGCCAAATTACGGAGTATTAAATCGATAGTTTAATCTTAAGCCACGCAATTAACTGTGTGATTCAAATGGGTAATCATGTCATTAGTTAGAAAGAGAATCTAATAATTACTATGGCTAGGTATTATTTGACATTGAAGTTTGATTTCAGAGGATTTGAGCTAGCACCATGTCCTGGACATTAAGTATTTAATTTTAAAAAAAGAGGATATAATAATTTAGATACGTATCACTTTTGTATGAACTACTAAGATGTATATAGTACGTATATTATGGAAAGCTGGACAAGTATTTGATTCATGGTGAAAATGGACATGCATGAATAAATAAATTTAGCTTTAATTATGATTTAGGGTCTATTCTCTTCAACTTAATTTTATTTCATTTCAATTGCTAATTTCTTTCTCTTATAAAATATTCATCTCATCTCCAAACAATTCAGTTCAGTTCAGTAAGTCATAACAGAATCTTAATCTAAATAATTTAAAACTGATACTAGTCATTGAGCTGAGATAAATCAAACAAGACCTCATATATTACTTTACATTTAATCATTTTAACATGGTTCAATAAAAACATGTGTACAGTAGTGTGAATGTTTAGCTATATAAAGTTAAATGGGACAGAGGAAGTATATGGTAAGGCCTAAGGGACTTAAGCCAATTCAACTCGAAAGTTACAGCACATGCTTTCCTTTTAGACAGGACAACAATTTCTACAATTGAATCTTCATTCTTATTAACAGCGATGGTTTACCTATCTATACAAAAGTAATAATAACATGAAAATCGTGTGATATTTATTATACACTACTAGTTGTGTAGAAGTTGTAATTATTTGGGTCGTTGGATGCATAGTGTTTAAATAGATTGTGTGCTATATTTGAAAATGTAGAGTTTAATGCTCGTGTATTATTTTAGCAAGGATGAAATTATTATTCATAATTTCATATAATGACTTCTATTATTTCCTCTACATGTCTAGCTCATTGTTGGCATTGATATTTACTCTCTACTAATTAAGTATTGTAAGATTTAGTACTGTAAGATTTAGTATTGTAAGAATTAAGTATTGTAAGATTTATTAATGTCTCTTACAGTAATAAATCTTACAATACGTAATTCTGTTTTTTTTTTTTTTTTTGCTACTACATTTCTACCTTGCTCTCTACTAATTATTATTCGTATTTAGTTATGGATAACAATATTTTTTTTTTTAGATCTAAGCCTGTCTCCTTAATAGTATGATACAAGTCTCATTCTCGACTGTTTAGCTTACCTCTACACAAATATAAATCATATAATCATGTATGTCCAATTTCAAGAAGAATTTTTAAGACCAATCAATACTCCGTAGTATTGGTATTGATGTGTGATTAAAAAAAAAATGGTACAATATGAGGAGATCAATTACCATACATTGTACATACACGCAAACATTTATTGTTGATTGTTAAAAAAAAATAAAAAATAAAATAAAATAAACATTAATTGATAATATGTAAAGTATAGTACTCTGTATTATATATTGCCGCTACTTGCTTTCAATAATAAAGGAAAATGAGCAGTTATCAAGATTTTATATAGGGATAAATGAAGTAAAGATCGAAGAGCAATTTCAACTCAGCAGTACATGTACATATAAATTGTTACACTAATGATAACAATTACTAGTTAGAAAAAAGGACCAATAATGTATATAATGTCTGATTTCATATTGTACGCATGAAAAATAAGATAAGCTTATCAAGATATATAGTATAGATCGAGTAAAAATCAGCATGTTGGTACGTAACAATAGAAGATGAATTTGATGATTGTAACTTATTAACTTTAATGGACACTTGTCCAGTTAAACTATTTCACGACATATAACATCGTACTATATCATATCAAATAATTTCAGAATTTATGGGGTAAAAAATATAACAATAAAAACAAAAATAATGGTTGCCTTGTTGTTATTGTACACAATGAAGTTGACCCTCTAATCTGCTGTGTACATCAGAAAATAAAATTGTTGTTTTTTGAAGATAGGTGAGAAGTGATAACAAATATACTACGAGTACATGTTTGGACATTATTAGTAGTCATGTTAACCTGATTGCCAAATGTATATATATATATATTTTAAAAGATTATTTATTAGTGAATTTCAAGGGAACATGATAATTAATTAATTATGAGTTGTAGTTGTCATATTTAGTTGTTATTAAGGAGCTAGGATCGAGTTTCTTAAGATCATATATATAGTATATACCTGAATTTAGCTGAAGACTTGATTGTAAGTTTTATTGTTAGGTTATGATTTAGGTCAAATTCAGATGATAAATCATGCAGTTTGGTTTCGAGCAAAAACAATAAAATGATATGGAATCAAATTACATAGTCCCTACAAAATCTAACTGTTTAAAAACAACACAAAGCCATCCAATGTCCCAAGTGGACAGTGAGGAACCAGGACCATATATTAGGACTACAACGTTAGCACCCGTGCCATACAACAGTTCTTAAGCGCCTGTTGAAGGAGACCTAGTAAAAAAAATAGTCAAGTACGGAGTTTTTGCATTAATATTTGTACTCTTTCTACTAAATTCGACTGCCTTGTCTCCTCAGATCATTGGTCATCTAGGATGATTACAATTATTATTCCATAAATACTAGCCTTTCAATTGTAAGCAGAACAAAAAATTACAGCATCACTTATTTTTTATAAGTGTTTTATTTGTCCACTTATCATGGCGTTTTAAACACTATTTTGTGCTCTCTCCCCTACTACAATCCCTTTTCCTAACTCCTTTTATGGCGATTTGCATATTTTGGCTTCCCCGTGTCTTTTTATGTGTGTGCTCGTGTTTGTAGGTGCAATAAGAATATGGTTAAGTAGCATAAGTTTGAAGACTCTCTCGAGGGAGCATTTACCAAGCAGGAGCGGGTGTGCACCTTTAGAGGAGCGGCCGCTCCTCATCCCAGCATCACAATCTGCCTACCCCCTGCACTATAAGGAGCGGGCGCGCAGGATGTCTGGAGCGGGCGCTCCTTGCCCAGGAGCGGGCACTCCTATTAGATGGAGCGGGCGCTCCTCCTGTTCAGAAGCCCGGTTTTTGACGGACTTTACAATGTAATTTTGGGGCGTATAAAGATGACGCTTGACTTCAGTTTTTGGGATCTTCTTTCCCTTTAGTTTTCTTAGGCCCTTAGTTTCTCTAAACCCTCATTAATTAGCTTAGATCTTCTCAAACTCAGTCATTGTAGTAGATTAATTGAAGATTGTTCTCTAGAATTCAACAATTTCTCAACTTTGAAGCATCTTAAGTAATCTCTTTCCTCTATCTCTTACTCTTTAATTTCAGTTTTTATTTACTTTGAATTGTTAATTTCTCTCTTGATCTTGTTTAATTGTTGTTGCATGTCCAATCTACCTCATTCCTACTACTTCTCTCAACTTGTTAACTTAATGCTAGAATTAGAACTTGTTGTTATGATGTCCTTCACCATGTTTAGTGAGTAGTTAATTAGCTAGGGGTTGGGTGAAGACCCAACCATGCCATGGGTTGTTTGATGTTGTGCTTGCATGTTCATTTTGGGTTGATGATTGATTGTTAAGGGATTGGTTAATTGCATGTGTAATTGGTTGGCCACTTATTGCTCATGTATTCACTTCTATGCTAGCATTGAAAGATGGAGTCTAGTATGTGAGCCCACTCTTATATGATTATGCTAAATTCCTCTTGATTATGGTTCCTTGTTTGAATGATGTAGTAGTCTTAGTTGCGACAATTAGGTGAGAAATCCCAATTGTTTGTGCCTTAATGCTTTCTTGGACCGAACGAAAGACAAACCCGAGTTAGTAGTCTACTTCCTGTT
Source organism: Chenopodium quinoa (assembly GCF_001683475.1). Classification (NCBI taxonomy): domain Eukaryota; kingdom Viridiplantae; phylum Streptophyta; class Magnoliopsida; order Caryophyllales; family Amaranthaceae; genus Chenopodium; species Chenopodium quinoa. Next base: position 4,412,326 of record NW_018745454.1, read on the forward strand.
ATTAAGACTTGGTTGGCCTATCTTGTTAGTTGAGTTTGGTTTAGGAATGCTTAGTGTTGTGGCTTCGAAAGAAGGCAATGTTGAGTACCCTCTCTATCACCCAATTTGAGTTCACGCTTGCCTATTGATTTGATCCATTGGTTTGGTTGGAGTCAATTCCCATTTCCCCCTAGTGTTTGTCTTCATAGTAGTTGTCGAATCAAAACCCCCAATTTGTGACCGAACTAGATTGCAACCGTTTCATACTCTCGGTGTCCTTACCCATTCCCTGTGGATACGATCCTCTATTTACCCTAGACTTGTCTTAGGTTAGTTTAGGTAGAAATATTGTTTGGTTTTAGGGTGATTGTCCAACGACCGATTATTCCCTCGACCAATTTTTCAAAATATGTTTACCATGTATACATAAAGTGAGCTAGTATATAACTCTTGTTTGTAATTTCACTATAATATATACTCCGATCCATAAATATGTATTGCTTATAAAAATGGAAAGAATTATAATTGACACAACTATTTTAAAGGGTATTGTTTGCCAATCATATCCATCATGTAGCTAGGTTATTAGTTGGTACTTAACAGCTGAAATTGAGAGCGGATTGTGGAAAGTAGTAATTAATGAGGTGCCTTATCTTTACTTGTTTAGGTGTGTGGTTTTGTGGGTGCATACAGACCTCTCCCCAATTTTTTTGATTTTAGATGTTTTGTAATCTTTTCTATGTGAATTGTGAAATGGACGTGTGATACCGTAGCATACCTCGTAACAAGGTGGGATATGAGCGATAATTAAGAGTACATTTGTATAATTGTGTGGCCTTCTTAAAAATAAAAAATAAAAAAAAAAGAAGATGAATTTGGGTTGAACAACAAATAGTTTACATTGACATTTTCATTGAGTTTAGAGTTGATATTACCTCTCTATTTCCTCTAGAATAACCTCTAGCACGTTGCATATTATATGAGTCATGTTATCAGAGTTATATATAAGGAGCCAATAGTAGCTAGTATGACTGGGCTTACCAACATAATTTGTAGTTTTATAATTTAAAAGCCCAAACTGAGATCCAGAAATATGGAAATTGGACGTAGGCTGAGTACATGGACACTATGGCACATAATTACTTGCCGAAATTTCCACCACCAAATTTAGGTTAATTGTTATTGGATTGAGCCCATTGATTTAATGTGGTTAAATGGCTAACATATAGCCCAGTTCATGAGAATAGTACATGCAAGTATTAAATTTTGGTAGAGTATAAAACATATTCATGGGGCTCTATCACAAGCTTAACCTTTTGATTTTTTCAAAAAAAAAAAAAAAGACCTATTATCGACCTATGTATATATAACAAGTAAAATAAGATGTGTCTGGCCCTGGTTGTATGAATTGACCCAAAAAAATAATAATTCTAGACATCAAGTTTAGATTCATCAACTAATCAAGCTCATCACTCTAAAACCATATCCGTAATATTTTGTATTTTTTTTTAACAAATTTACTCTAGTCAATTCATATTTCAAGATAATACACCGTTGTTTGTGCTTTAAAAACAGTAACTTATATTTCATGTATCCCATGATCCCATCCCTCTACACTATGTGTCTCTTAATAAGATACTCCTTACTTTCCAAAGTTATAGAAAGGCGTATTCACATCCCCCCCCCCCCCCAAAAAAAAAAAAAAAAAAAAAAAAAAAGAAAAAAAAAAAAGCGTATTAGGAACAATTTATGAAGCTACTTTCATTACTCTTTAAGTTCGGACTCACTCAGAAGGATATCACTCAATGGCTCAAATTGAATAGGGACATAAACCTAAAAAATTCAAAAATACTCTGTAACAACAATTTTTTTCTGATTAGGGTATTTAATTAGGACATCATAACCCCCAAAAAATGTTTAACAAAATAGGCAAAAGAAACCTGTAAAATTTTTATACAAGAATGGTGAGAATTAGGGCATGGACAGAAACATAAATAGAAGAATAGTCATATCAGAAATGTCAGATTCCAGCTACACTAAGCAAGGAAAGAGAAACCAACAAAGCTCAGAATTGAAAAACCTCAACCAACCAACCTAGCTATTTTTATGGTTTGACTACTTTCACAATTTACTAAGCTTTTTTGCACGTTTTCTGGGTTTCTATAAAGTGGGATTTTCTTATCAATATCCAATCACATGATGATTTCACTTATATTTATATTAGGGGGCGACAAATAATATAAATTTGAGTGTTTGAAACTTAAACTTTCCAGAAATTAACATAAATCCAACGTAAGCTTTAAGATGGCTTTTTACATGGGCTTTTTCTAATTCAGGGTTTTTTTTTTCTTAGTCAAATAAATACATTAACTTAAAACTATATAAACTGCTAAAATTACTACTATTACCACTCAATTCGTACAAATCTTCTTCTAAATTGACTTTGCAGTTTACAGTGTCAAAAGGCTATTGAGTTGAAAAAACAGGGTTTTGTTTCTACTTTTCCCTTCATTTTCTCAATTTTCTCAAGTAGACCCCTTGCCTTGTTTACTCCTTTTCTTTTTATTTTTGAAATGTACAATTAACTGGAAAATCACAACAAAGCATGTGATCATGAACCCCATCATTGACCTATCTTTAAGTTTTTGTGAAAGTTGATTTTACAAAATGCACAAGCTTTTGAAAATTTTCTTTTTTGTAAAGTTGATGATAATAAGTCAAGCTTTAAAAAGAATAACATAAAGCCTTGGGTTTAGCTCTCACATATTTTTATGTTTTTGGTGCATAAATATTTGGGATTGAAACTCGTATCTACATACCTTAACATGTTTCGGATTCCACAATTAATGACAATTAGGATAGTTTAATAAACGAACGAATTCACACTTGTTATCCTAGGCAACTAAGATCTACATGTTGCTATGATCAAGGTTGTTATTGTATGTTCTCATCAATTTGAAAATTCAAAGATGAAACAACAGAACTAGTGTAGTTGTTAATATTAATAAAGTATATTATATTACGAAAACCGAAATGCAAAAGAGACAAGAAGAGTATTGACAACGTCGTAGTTAGTAAAGTGATGAATTAATTAAGAGGTAATGATGACAATTGGCAATCAAGGGATAATTAAAAAAAAAGTAAAAGGAGCAAATACGTATAGTTTATGAATGTGGAGCAAATAAAAGTGCAGCAGTAGCTTAGACAAGGAGTGCTAGCCTGGAGATGCAGGGGATTTGACATTTTACGTGTTGTTTCTTTCTTTCCGCCATTCTTCCTCTTTTTACTACTTTAATTCATTTCTTCCTACAATTTACACTAATCAACTCACCATTTTCGAGGTCATCCAATTCTATTTTTATTACTGTACTAAATAAATACGAGTAAATAATAGTGAATCCTCCTCTCCGTTTGTCACTTTGATGTACACTCCACATTCATTCATACATTTAGATATAAGCCTTCATTTTTTCAAAAAAAAAAAAAAAAATGTTTTTGAGATTTAATGTACGGACTTAGCCGTTGCGTAATGAGGACATTTATGCGAGAATCAAACCATAAGCAACATTATGTTGATTGAATCTAACTAATTAATCTACAATATCTCATGCATTTTTATGGGAGCCTGGTTTTGGTTCTACCATTTCTGTTTTCTTGTCTCTTTATTTACTGGTATTGTTTATATCTCTATGTCTTATTGATTGGATGCATGCATGCACATCTAGCTTAGACAATGTGACAAGAAGTCGTGTTTCTTTTTTTTGTCCTATAATATACAATCGGTCATTCTTTGAAACTACATACTCCGCAATAAGTATTGTTCAAAGTCATGCATACACTATCAGTCTATTACTTCTAATCTTTTTCTTGCTAGATAAAATGATTTACGCGTGTAATTATATTATTGTGTAAAATATTATGATCAATGGGAAAGATATGTATATGGTATCAAAACCACACCATGGTAAGTGGAGTAATATTTTGTTAGCTTGCATTGTTGTATTAGGACGGCTTGAATTACTTATATGATAAAGCAATGATGAATTATTCAAAGTCATAAAAGTCATTAAATTAGATTTAGGTAGTAATAAAAAGTCAAAAGTTTAAGCTTTGAACAAGGAAAAAATAATTTCAGGTAAGGAGGATTGGGAATACCAAGAGAATGTAAAGGTAAAAGTAAAAGGTGGACGAATTTCACAATTCACACACATTGCTGAAGCTAATGTGATGTTATACGTCCATTATTGAAAGCAAAGTTTAAGGATAAAAAGTAATAGATGATAAGCAAATTCCAATAATAAATACTCCAACAGTAATGTAAATGGACGTATCCACAAAAACATGTGGTATAAACGACCATTGGAAGAATAAAATTGACTCTAAAAGTTACTTTCACCTTAAAGCTCCTCTTTTCATCTTGACTTTTATAACTCTACCCATTTTTTAAATTGTCCTCCTCTCCAACCATTTTACAGCCCCACTCTCAAATTATTGATTTTACGTCAAATTCAATAATAATCTAAACCTTTACATAGTACTCCCTCCATTTCATAATTAAAGGCCTAATTCTAACATTTATTACTCACTTGCTAAAGAGAAATAGGCTTCTAATGGAGAGATCGAAGTATTGTTTTGTTTTTACTGATGTACGTAGCAATTTAGTTTAAATATAAAATACAATATATAATACCATATTCGTAGACACGTAGCAATAAGTAATTAAGTAGCTATAGGGCGTGTTCGGCGTTAGCTTTTGAGTAGCTTTTAGGTAGCTTTTAGTGGTTTGACTTAGTCAAACCACTACCTAAAAAAAAATGTGAGTGTTTGGCAAAGTAGCGGTTAGGGTAGCTTTTAGTGGTGAAGGTAGCTTTTATGAAAAGCTAGAAAAATTAGTTTTTGAAATTTGAGGTAGCTTTTGAGATAGCTGTTGGAAATTTAATCTATAGTTTTAAAAATAAAATATTAATTTTTATATGTAACAGCTAGTCAACCGCTACTTCACCGAACACTTATATCTAAATTATTTATCTTCACAACTAACAGCTTGTTGACAGCTAACAACCACCTACACAGCTAACAGCTACCTCCACAGCTACAGCTATCGTCACAGCTATAATTTGCTGAACACGCCCATAATCATATTAAGCACTTTAACCAACAAAAGTACAAATATAACCAATATAGGTAGCTAAAAATATATATAGCATGAAAACCCGAAATTAGTACTCGATCAGTTCTTATTAAAAAAAAAGTGGAAATGGAAATTGGTGAGGAAGCATTAAATAAAATGCCAAAAAAGAATGCAATATCATTATCAGTTGATTTATGCCATTTACATAACTAGTCCTGTATACATCTTTAGGGCAGTGGTAGGGGTGGGACTTCGGTCTGGCGGTTCGGTTTGACCTCGGTTTGAGTCGGTTTCGGTTTGGAGCGGTTCGGATTGAAACGGTTTAGTTTAGCTGTCGGATCGGTTTGGTTCGGTTTGGGTTAGTCACGGCTCGGTTTGGTTTCGGTTTATTTCTTTGCGGTTTAAATTCGGTTTGGGTCATAAGCGGATCGGTTTATAAACGATTCGGATCATGTCGGTTCGGTTTGATACGGGTCGGTTTAGGCGGCGGGTTTACCCGGGCCAATGTTAGTTCGGTTTACAAACGGTTTGGATCAAATCGGTTTGGTTTGAAATGGGTCGGTTTAGGGGCGGGTTTACCCAGGTCAATATCGGTTCGGTTTATAAACGGTGCGAATCATGTCGGTTCAGTTTGAAATGGGCCGGTTTAGTGGAGGGTTTACACAATCCAATTGGTTCGGTTTATGAACGGTTTGGATCATGCCGGTTCGGTTTATAAGCGGTCTGGGTCATGAATTCATGATTGTTTTAAAGATCGCGTCATGACCATGATTTAATGAGTTGATACTTAGAATACGATAAATTGATAATTAAGAATGTACAAGTATTCAATTAGATCGATCAACAAGTGTTTTAAACTTTTAAGTTTTAATAATCATATATGTTTATCGATTATACGGTTTATACCGTTATACGTACATACCATGATACCAACGATTCAACGAGACAATGATAGTATGATACCAATCGTACATTCGTACCATATGATATACTCATATACATAATACATATACTGATATACATTAACAATGTCGTATTGAATCAATTTCAATTTCCAAACTTTGCATTTCTTATAATTTATAAGTTAAACGAGATTAAATGGATTAGTTATTTACTTATTTAGTTTGTTACTTTATTTAGATTACTAACTCAAACAACTTGATAAGTTAAATGGCCGAAATCACAAAATCACTAAAGTGGTGATGAAATCATTATGCAATACTAATGTACAAATAGTCAAATACATAACAATTAAATTGAATGCCCATGAAAAACAATGGTTAGATTTCATTACTTTATTAGTTATTAGTTTATTACTTATTAGTTACTAGTCTTATTAATTAGTTTATTACATTTAAAGTCACAGACTCACATATATAATGATTTATGTTTACCGGTTAAACTTAAAGAGGATGTTCAGTTTAATTATGAGTTTGATCAAGTAGGTCGAACCACAATGACATACATTAGATAATTTAGATTCTATTCACAGTCAACTTGATAGTGTGCGGTATATCAAATCTACTAACAGTATTGCCAAATTAAATGTATATAATAGCAAACTAACTAGTATGGTCGGATCAATATCAAATTAAATATATTTTTCATGGCAACAGACATTCTACGTACATTGAGAATAGTTTCGGCTATTGTTTAGTTAACGGTTAAACATGAAAGATAACAGCATCTGTACAAAAAATCATTCGTTCATTGTCGAAATCTTTTGTAATGCTCTAAACTAAACTCATTCAGACATCGGACCCAAAAAAACTTACTACATTAGGATGATTTGATGCATGATGTAAAATCTAACCACCCAAAAAACTTAAAACCCTAAACCCTAAACCGATCATATATATTAATATATAGTTGATTAATTATATACATATAGAGATGATAGATATTGATGTACATTAACTATGTCGTAAACTCGTAATGAATCAATTTCAATTTTGAAACATTTGCGTTTCTTACAATTTATAAGTAATAAATTACTTACAGTAATAATAGATTAATAGTAGTAGTATTGTAATAATAATAATATTAACAAAAAATTATACTAACAATAATAATAATAATAACAATAATAATAAAAATAACAATATTAATAAAAATAACATTATTAATAACAATAATAATAATAATAATAATAATAATAATAAAACCTCAAAAGTCAAAAATTCAAAATAATAATAATAAAAATAAATAATTAACAATAATATTTAATATGTTTAAAAAAATGAACGGTAGTATCAAAAAATAAAAAAAATAAAATAATAATAAACGGTCAAAAAGACCTCGAAAAGAACATTACAAAACAAGACCGTTGGATGTATGAAGATTCTAGATCCTTAATTAATACCAAAAAAAAAAAATTTGAAATGAACGGTGAGATATTGAGATTTGAAATGGACGGTTAGATTAGGGGAAGAAGTTTTAACCTAACCTAAACCTAACAACAGCAATAGCACGCTGCATGCCTCATTTGATCATTTCATCATAATCTAAACGGCTCTCTCTCTCTCCTAACTTGCTCCTCTCCATCTCTCTCTCTCCTAACGCCTCTGAATCTCCTAACTTTCTCACACCTCTGAATCTCCTAACTTTCTCACACCTCTGAATCTCCCTCTTCATCATCTCTCTGCATCTGAATCTCCTTATTGGCGAACGGTAAGGTATTTTTTCTGTTTTCTTTTGCAATTTATGTAATTGATTAATTTGTTCTTTTTTATTTGAAGTTTTAATTTTTTTTTTTTTTGTGTAGATCTGTCTTATTCTCTCACGGTATAAAGTAGTTTTTCTTTTTTCTTTTGCAATGTATAATTAATTAATTTGTGCTTTTTTTTGTTTTGAAGATTTAATTTTTTTTCTTTTTTTTTGTTTTTGTAGACCTGTCATACTATACTCACGGAGTCACGGTATAACCGTATAAGGTATTTTTTCTTTTGCTATGTATAATTAATTAATTTGTGCTTTTTTTTTTTGAAGTTTTATCTTTTTTTTTCTTTTTTTTTTTTGTAGATCTGTCATACTATACTCAGTTACTCACGGTATAACCGTATAAGGTATTTTTTTTTTCTTTTGCTATGTATAATTAATTAATTTGTGCTTTTTTTTTTTGAAGTTTTAATTTTTTTTTTCTTTTTTTTGTAGATCTGTCATACTATACTCACGGTATAAGTGTATAACCGTATAAGGTATTTTTTCTTTTTTCTTTTGCTATGTATAATTAATTAATTTGTGCTTTTTTTTTTTGAAGTTTTAATGTTTTTTTTTCTTTTTTTTTGTAGATCTGTCATATTCTACTCACGGTATAAGGTATTTTTTTATTCTTATTCTAAGTTTCGATCTTTTGTTCATTAATTGTTCTGCAATGTATATTTCGTTATTTTGTGCTTTTTTTTTGTGAAATTTTATTTTTCTGTGTATATGATCATGATATTGAGTATATGAATTTGATGGGGGTTTTTATGGTTTATACTATATGATACTTGTATAAAAAAAAAGCATATATTATAATTCAATGTAACATGTAGTTTTAGTTAGTGTTATGTTGTGTATTTATGTCCCAAATCCCAATTTAATCCAAGAATTTTTTGTGGGAAGTATGATATGAGGATTTTTTTTTTGTTCAAATTTAGTTTTTGTGTGTGTGTGTGTGTGTGTGTGTTTTTTTTTTTTTGGAATTAAACTCCAAGTAATGGACTATAAAATAATTGTGCATTTGTGCCTAATGTCATACTTTGTACATTCTGCCCAAGTCCAACATTTATTAAATGGGCCTAGTTTGTCTGAGGCCTCTATTAGTTTGTTACCATTACCTCAGGAAGTCCAGTGAAATGTATACTTGTCTGATTGGCTTAAAGTTAGTACTTAAAGTTAGTATACTTGTATGTACTTAAAATGTATACTTGTATGATTGGCTTAAAGTTAGTACTTAAAATGTACACATATGTCAGTCACATGAGACAATGCATGCTTAATTGCTCACTATTAGTAGAATCTGTCACTTAATTTGGTACTTATAAATGCTGTTTTTTTTTTTGTTTCAGTCATGTCTCGCGAGTATGATGAATTTGACTATGAGAGGCAATCAAATTTTGATACTGTTAGCTCTCAAGCTGCCTCTGTCCCGCTTGATGATGCTAGTAATACCGGCACTATCAATCCTTCTGTTAATAAACGTCAAAGAACCGCAGGTATATGGAAGCATTACACTTTTTTTGTAAAGACGATAGGTAATGAAAAGGTAGATTATGCTCGTTGTAATTTGTGTGGCAAAGAATATAAAGCACCTGGTAAAGCGGGTACTTCAACTTGTAGAGCTCATATTAATGCATGTTTGGAAAAGCATGGTCTCCAGTCTGGTAACGAATCACAATTTGATCAAAAAACTTATTTACAAAAGTTTGCTAAAGCTATAATCTGCCATGCATATCCTTTAAATATTGTAGAGCATGAATACCTTAGGGAACTTCATGCATATTTGAATCCTAAGGTGCAACATGTTTGTAGAAAAACTATGTTAAAGTATGTTATTGCTGAGCATGATAAATATAAATCCTTGTTGCATGAGTCTTTGGCTAATGTTTCTGGTAGAGTTAGCTTTACATGTGACTTGTGGACTGCATGTACTAACCGAGGCTATCTCACTTTGACTGCTCATTATGTTGATAACAGTTGGTCTCTTAGGTCTAAAATTTTAAATTTTAGATATTGTGGCCCTCCCCATACTGGTGTTGAGGTTGGAAAGTTTGTGTTTAAACTGATTAAAGAGTGGAACCTTCAAGGTAAGGCTTTTTCAATGACCGTTGATAATGCTCGTTCTATGGATGTTATGGTTGAATATTTGAAAAAAAGAATTAATGCAATGCTCTCCTCTTCCTTGTAATGGGAAATTCTTTCATGTTCGATGTTCAGCTCATGTTTTAAATCTTATTGTTCAAAGAGGTTTAAAAGAAGTTCATGAAAGTGTTGAAAAATTGCGTGAGGTTGTTAAATATATTGATGCTTCTGATTCTAGATTAACTCAATTTGAGAATGCTTTGTCTGAGTTAGACTCTGCTTTTAATGGCAAGTTATGTCTTGATGTTGTGACTCGTTGGAATGCCACTTATACAATGCTCCGAAAAGCCTTAGAAGCTAAGGATGCCTTGATTCTATATACTAGTAGGTTTTTGGGTATTTCTTATAGACTTGATGCTGATGAATGGGATACCATTCAAAAAATTTGTGATTTCCTTCAGCCATTTAATGATATAACTGTGTTATTTTCTGGTACCGAATATCCCACTTCTAATTTGTATTTTGTTAGTGTTTTAAAAATTGAGTACGCTATTACTCAAGCCTTTAAAGACCCTAAACTTGCACCCATGGCAGCAGTTATGCTTGAGAAGTTTGAGAGTTATTGGGAGGATTATAGTTTGATACTTTCAGTTGCTATTGCTCTTGATCCTCGTTATAAGTTGTTTCGAGTGAGACATATGTTGAACTCGTTGTATAATGATGAGGCATGCGACGAAAAGATTATGATGAGTAAGGAAGATTTTTATGACCTTTATAAATTTTATTCTACTGCATCTAATACAAGCTGCAGAAATCCTGCCTCTTCAAACACAGCTCAATCTGAAAATTCTAATCGCACGTTGAGATCTCAAAATATGTTCACGGTATTTATGTTATACAATATACTCAATATTAATGGTAGTCTTCTATTTTTATTTGTAATGTCATAATTTAACTTTTATAATAAAAAATCTGTTTCAGTTGCGTGAGGTTGATGACGAATGTGATGATTCAACTAGATGCCCTCTGGCTGATCTTGAGGCATATTTGAATGGACCTCGTTCGCGATTAATTCAAGGGGAACATTTTGACGTTCTCAAGTATTGGGAATCTCAAGCTTCTTCTCTTCCTTTTTTAGCTAATATGGCAAGGGATGTTTTGGCCATTCCTATTACATCGGTGGCCTCTGAATCTTCTTTTAGTTTGGGTGGTCGTATTTTGAACAAATATAGGGGTAAACTTTTGCCAAAGAATGTTGAGGCATTGGTTACCACCCAAAATTGGTGCCGTGGTTATCAAGCGGATGTTGAGGAAGGCGTCCTCCTTATTGGTAAAGAGATTGAAGGCGAAAGTGCTTCATCTGCATAACTGGTATTTGTGTCTCATTGTGGTTTATTTTATCTTGAAAAATCGTTGCCCTTGTCATTTATTTTCAGACTTGCTGGCAGCATTTTTCAAGACTTTTAAAATCGTTGCCCTTGTCATTTATGTTGAGACTTAAATAGTTAAATGTATTTTGGTACTTGCTGGCAGCATTTCTCAAGTTTTTATTAAAACAACCATTGCTCAGTGATGTAAATCTGAGAGCAATTTTAAAAAACAAAAGCTATAATTTTGAAGTTGCTTGGACTTGTTATGAGCTGCTGCTTGCTGGTAGTGCTTTTGCCTTTTGGTTGTTGTCTCTGCTGAGTTGTTGTTGCTGCTGTTTTGTTGCTGCTGTTTCTTATGCTTGCTGCTGTTTTGTTGTTGCTGTTTCTTATGCTTGTTGTTTTAATTTTTCTTGAATCATCGTTGCCCTTGTCATTTATGTTGAGACTTCAATGTATATGTACTTGCTGGCAGCATTTTTCAAGTTTTAAGTTAAAACAGCCATTGCTCAGTGATGATACGATAAACGTAAATCTGAGAGCAATTTTGAAAAACAAAAATAAGTTCCTGCTGAGTCCCTTCTGCTTATATTATTCCTTGCTTCTGATAAGTTGTTGATCTGTTATTGCGTGTGCTGGTTCCTGCTTGTTGCTGCTATTTCCTCTGCTCTTGGGTGTTGTGCTGCTGCTTCAAGATTCTGCTTCAAGATTCTGCTCCCAAATCACTCACATTCTCACTCCTCCCTTCATCTTATCATGTATCATTTTTTGCAACCCTAAACTTGATGATATTTCAGTTGATAAATCTGAAATCTAATCTGGGTAGTAGTGATAGTAGTTTCATTATGTATTGGTATATGTATTGTGAATTTTAATCAATGAAAATGGTGACTTTTTTTTAATTGCTTGTTGATATTACTCTAATTTTAATGCTATTTATCTGCTGGATTTGTGGTAATGTTATGAAATAATTGTGGCTACAGATTTGGGATGCCTCCGTATTTATTAAAATTCATTTACTTAATATCTGGTTTAATTTAAGAAAAGCTAAAAAATGTGTTTTATAAACATTTTAGTCCTCCCCTTTACAAAATACTTGTATAAGAAAGTTTTATAAAGTGATAATATGAATAATTGTACGCCTTATTGACTAGTACAGTAATATTCTAATGCTTATGCCACTTGTGTAACACAATCTCATACATCTCCAATCTTATGTTACCTTTGAGGCTTTGAGTGTTATTGGATGATCATGAATATCAAGGAACAATGAAGATAATTTGGGTGGACTAGCATTATTACTGGAATGAAAATGATACAATTATACAAATAATATATCTTGTAATTAAAATAAATAAGTAATCTAAAACGATATTAATAATGTCGTTGGCCTAGATCTAGGTGATATAAACCTTTGTATAAACCTAAGCCGTTTGATTAGATCTACATTTATTAACATTAATTGTATTTACTATTTAGCCATTTAGGTTGTAAATAATTCAATTTGAATTAAGCAGTTTGTAATCGGATCAGTTTAAACAGGTTGCGATTCGAAAACAGTTCGATTTTAACGGTTTAACGGGTTATGGCAGTTCAGTTTAGACGGTTAGCGGATTATAACGGTTTGGTTTATACGTGTAGTTTAAACGGTTTCGGTTCATAAACGGGTCGGTTTAAACGGTTAGCGGGTTACAAATGGTTCGGTTTAAACGGTTTTTTTTTTCGGTTTAAACGGTTTCGGTTTATAAACGGTTCGGGTCATTAACGGGTTTATAAACCATTCAGTTCGGTTTCGTTTCGGTTCGGATTTGCGCAGTTTGGTTTGTTATCGGTTTACGGTCCGTAACGGGTTGACATTGAGCGGTTCAATTCGGTTTCGGTTTGATATTGAACGGTTCAGTTCGGTTTTCGGTTTGTATTTATCGGTTTATAAACGGATCGGTCCGTGATGGTTCGGTTCGGTAACGGGCGGTTTCACGGTTCGGTTTGAAAAGTCCCACCCCTAGGTAGTGGCATTGATGTATTTCGTGGTCCCTAATGTAGTACTCCGTATAAGCCTAATTTATACCATGCACAGTTTTCAGGTAAATTAAGAATACGACTACTACTTTGCCCTACATATATATATATGGGTTCCTATATATATATATATATATATATATATATATATATATATATATATATATATATATATTCATATTTCTTCTCACATTTCTTATGCTTTGTATTTCAATGGACCTTCTTCATTCCGTGCATGTTCCTTAGGTTTATAAATATTAATTTAAAGGAATAATATTGTCCCCCAATTTTTAAGCAATTTCAGGTGAATACTTTCCACTGATTCTAACCTATCATACTCCTACATTTGGCACATGGCAAGGCACACTGACCTTAGCTAACTCACACAAATGACCTGAGTTTGAAAAAATAAAATATTGAAAGAGTAAACTCTCCCAACTCAATTACAGTCAAATTAATAGTTATTGAACACAAAAATCATGAACATCACCTAATTGTGAATAGATAGATGAATTGTGTAATATACAAGAATAAAAAATAACCCTCTAATATCCTTGTCAATTAGGCTTGTACATCTTTTAATTTTAATTTCAAGCAAACTGTTATTCTGTACATTAAACAAATTCCATTAATTTTTTTGTTTAAGACTATACGCGGTAATAGTTTTGCATAATCAAATAAAGTTTTGGTAGAGTTTATTGATCACACACACCACATTCAAATCATTAATGTTATTGTGTCGGGTTAGAGATTGGAGGTGACCTATAAATGAATGAAACCATACGGCCATACCTAGTTGTAAGGGAAGAGAGAAACAAGCAAGAGCGGGGAGGGGGTGGAATGTGGACCCAAAGACGCTTAGATGTCGGTGATATGGGTGGGTCTCTCGAAAACCTCGCCGGCGTTAAAAGGTACGCGGCACCTAAAAGTGTAATCTTAAGATTTAAATAATTAATTAATTAATTAATGATTGTGATCATCCTAATTTAGGATTCAATAATCAGACTAAACATTCCAATGTTTATTGAATGCGGGTTACTATTATCGGGCCGATAAATAACCCAACCACTCCTCTGACCCTTTTGCAGCTCCTTCTTTACTTTGATTCCTTGCTGTTTTTTTAAAAAATAAAAATAAAATAAAATAAAATAAAATAGCATTAGAGTGACATTAAATTTTATCACAGTACAATGCCCAATTCTTTTATGGTTTTTGATATTAATGTCTTACACCTTTCATTTACTACAACACTTTTTGTACTATGCCATTTTTCAATTTGGTCTTTTTTATTTTTATTTTTTTTTGAGCCACATGGTCTAGTAATGAGAATCGATTCAAAATTTCTCGAAATTGGAAGGGAAGATCTAACCACTTGAGCTATCCCTCACTCTCCCTTTTAAGTTTTTTGTATGTGGTAAATTTCAAAGAGCATGCCTTAAGATTGACGGTTTATAGTGTTATTAACAGTCAAATTAAAAGATTGCTACAGAAAATGACTCGTATACCTCTTTAACAAAATAAAAAAAATAGTCTTACCATACACGTAGTACAAATTTAACAAAACATCACATGACTTACACAAATAAATTAAACTAATATATTAAGGACTAGTCACTGTCCCTCTCAATATAATCTTCTATGTGAGATAATTATTTCAAATTTTCAATGGTATATAATAAATTATTACACTCAAAATTAAAATTCCATGAATTGTTTTCAAAATGTTGGTATTCCGATCCGATCCTAATCTGATATATACGTAGCTTAATAAGCCCAAGTCAAAAGAGTGAACAAGCACTTGTAAATTATATAAGTATAAGGTCAATTAGACAAAAGTGGTGTATGGATTTGATAAAAGGTGGAATAATTAGTATTCCAAGTCTAAGAAATAAATTCAACTGGTAATAACAGTAGTAGGTCCATTGACCATGGCAGTAAAAGCATAGTATAAACTCCTTAGTCCTTAAGCAAGTAAATGAAAATTTACAGTGGTAAGTACGAAGAACAAACATAGAAGTATAATTTAGAAGTAGGCTTAAAAAAATTTCTTGGAATCATTAATTAGGGGGTCAATCACGTGGAATTGAATACAGCTTACGGCATAAATGAATGAGATAAAAAGAAAGTGACACTGAATCACAAGTTACGCCATTCTACCACCTCCCCTGTAGCTATTTCATCTCTTTACTCTCTAGCTCTTTCTTTGTTTTTTATTTTATTTTATTTATTTTTTATATACATTTTTAAAAAGTATATACATATTGTATTTATCTTAAAAATCTGTTCTTTGCAACTTAATTTCAAATCAGCTCATTTCCTAATTTCCTTCTCACTTAAACAATTTAGTTCTGATCAGTTCAGTTTAGTCTCACTTCAGTAAATCAGAACAGATCCTTAGGGCCGTTCTCATACGTTTATTTTCAATTCAGTTCAGTTCAATTCAGCTCAGCTCAGTTCAGTTCAGCTCCTAATTTTCTTCTCTTATAAAATATTCATTTCAGTTCATTTCAATTCAGTTCGGTTCAGTTCAGTTCAATTCAGTTCAGTTTAGTTCAGTTCAGTTCAGCTCCTAATTTTCTTCTCTTATAAAATATTCATTTCAGTTCATTTCAATTCAGTTCAATTCAGTTCAATTTAGTTCAGTCTATGAGAACAGTTTCTTAGTCTTTTAATCAAATTACTCATGTTAGGATTTTTATTTTGATGACACCAATCTAATCATGCATCATTTACCTAACACACAAATTAAAAACCCCTCCCAAAGCTAATGAAATACTTGGTATGGCTTATCTTATTCTATAGCATGGAGTTGTGGACAAAGTCTATAAATGGATTAGTCGATTCAATAACAAAAATTTTCTTGAAGAAAAAGTGAATCATGATGAGTTGTACTTAGTATTGAAACCCTCCTAACCAATTAAATATTTTGAATGGCTTATCCTTTTTCAACCATAGGTAAGTTGATAAGTTTTTAAAGAGTTTAATTAACCACGTATATGTCTAGTAGTAGGAGTAAGGTTTTAGCCTAAAACAGTTGGTGATAGATGAAATTGTCCACTAACCTTATATATAACACGATAGAATCAATAGATATTCTATCAAGCAGGCTAAATTATTCGCAAGTGAAATATTTTTATAGCATAACTTGACTACAAATGTACACCTTCCATTTTTTATTATTTCGTAAGTCTGTAATTCAGGAGAATTGTATATTAATATTATTTATATCTTTATATGGAGTAGTTTTAATTAATACTCGTATGAAATACAGAGTAAATACTTTTAAATAATGCATTCACAAAGTAATATGCTCCGTACTTGTTAAATTAAATGGGAAGAACAATTATGATGTGGAGGAGTAATTTGTAGATGAATGAATGGGAATGCATAAGCTCCCTATGATGGATGGAATGAAATTGAAGGTGGTGGTGATAGCCAGAGCTCAGTGGTGTGGTGGGGGGGGGACCCATAATCCTCATCTCATACTATCTGCTCAGCTTCAACTGTCCTCGTCTCTTTTGTCTTTTTCTTCAACCCTTTCTTTTTTTCTTTTTCAAAACAATATTTACTTGTATTTTAATTTTAATAAAAAAAAATTAAAGTAGAAGAGAGAAGTTTCACTCTCATGAGTCATGACCCCGGCGTTATTATAACCACCCCCCTCACAATCCGCTTGCTTACTCATTCTCATTCTCTCATCCTTTTCTTTCTTCTCTCCTTTGTTTTTTTTCTCTCTCCTTCCCCCTTCAACTAAGCCGTTTTTCTTGGGGGTGCTCTTCAGATCACTCATCACGCACCCTATAAATCCAAATTCATAAAACCAAATTCATTCAACCAATTGGCCCTGGGTTGGAAGCAATTGAGTTGAGGGGAATGTTGTCTGGCTCGAGGACGAGGACCCGCCTTTTCACCGTCGTCGGACCAGGCTTCATTCCCCCTAATTTTATCTGCTTCCCTTACACCTCTTTTTCCTCCTTCTCAGGTATTTTTCTCTCTTTTTAATTTTATTAAAAATTACTCCTATAATAAAGATAGAGTTTGTACGTGTTGCAGAGGTTTAGGTTGGTTGATTGGTGTAATGATGATAATTTTTGACCCTAACTCTAACTAGATTCTGTAAGTGTGCTCAGAATATAAAGTTTTTTTCATCATTACTTTCCTTGATTTTTTTTTTTTTAATGATTATTATTATTTGGCAGTTTATTTGTCAGTCATTTTTCATTCTTCAAATTCTTCATCATTTCCTCATCATTATACCATTGTTTCATAGGGATTTGTCTACCACCCATGTGTGTGTTTGTGAGAGAGAAAGAGATTCTCTTCAGATCTACTTTCCTTTTCACCTTTTCACTTCTTCCATCTTTCTCCCCTTTTTTTCTCTCTGCTAGTGTTTGTTTTTTCTATTTTTCTTTCTCAGTTCTTCAGATCTATTATAAAATTTCTCGTTTTCCATTTTCAATGTGTTCATGTTCACACCATCTAAACCGTCTAGTTACTAGAGAGAATCGCAATCGAATCACATCTGGTCCTATTCATACTTTAAATCTTTCTATTAAGCTAATTTCAGATCTGTTATACTAAAAGATCTCAACTTTCCATAGCCTGAAATAATATTGCACATTCTCGGGTATATTCTAGTATTCTACAGTAAAATACGGAGTAATAATTATACCCGATATCTCTGAACCATTCTTATAGGGGTAATTTAGTTTTAATGATTATGAATAGGGAGTACTTGTTTTGTTTAGTTGTGATAAGATAGCTTATTGATTTTAATGTTGGTTTTGATTGAATGCAGGATTCTAGAGAATCAGTGCACTCGATTTAATGAGGCTTTGTTTATTGCAACTTTATTATCTTTACTGACGTTCTCTGGGTTTTAATTGCCTCATGAGTCATTACTTATCTATCCTATACTTATTCAATTAATAATCAACTATCTTTTACCTCTCAACTCCGTAGTTATCACGGAGTACTGTACATTTACTTGTCTAGCTGATTGCCGAACAGCTAACAAACTCTTATGTTAAGCACATAATAATCGTCCTTTGTTAATTGCCTAACTATACTAGTACCATTAAACGAAACTATTAACCAACTTTGTTGTGCTTATTAAGACTAATGTTATTAATTAAACACATTATAATCGTCCTCTATTAGTTGCCTATCTGTATTAGTACTATTAAACCAATGAAACCCTCACCCATATAATTGCGAGATAAAAAGGATGAGAAAACAAGTCAATGAAAAGAACCCCTAGTAAAGAGAAAGATGGGTAGGTGAAGCAGCTTTCTATTGAAGAATGTAGTACTACAGAAACATGGGTAAAAACTGTTACAAAGTGGGTTAAAAATGGTGTGGGTACAGATTACCATGCTCTCTATCTTTTTGCTAAAAGCCTACAACTTAACTCTTTACAACATTACTTTCTCTCTTATTTTACCCTTTTTTTTATATAAATTTATTTAGTGAAGGGGTTAAATAAGCTACTCAACGTGTGACATGCTGTGATGAGAAAACACAGACAGAAAAAGAAAAAAAAAAAAGGTAAACAGTTGATATGAAAAGATAAGAGCGGAAGTTTTTATGCACTACACTACTCAGAATATATAGGTTGGTATTATGGTATAGTATTGTCTCTTGTTTTGTGTTACAGAATGCAGGGCAGTACGTACAATTACACTGAGGCAGGCAGCTGATTGATGAGAAACAAACAGAATTGTACAGCTTATATGTAATTATGTCCTAGGATTTCATCCTTAAATTGCTAATTTCATATGATTTGTTTTGTTATTGGTTAAATTGTGTCAAGGTATGATGATCTGAGGAGCGAAACATTAGTTTAATTAGTGATCAATCACTAGATTGACTGTGTATATGTAAATTTGAAAAGTTACATTATGTAATATGTTGGTGCAATGCCACAAATCTTTGTTTGGGATGGTACTGTTGTTTGGATTACGAAACAAGATTTGAATTATTAATTATGATGTTGAACATATGAGTGATCACAAGTTAAGTCTCTTGATACTATACTAATGTCTTTGGATACCTAAGAGAGGGCCAAGTGTTGTGTTCAAGGGTGGATAATAGGTTTGTTTTATACGCAGTGTTTCAACTTTGATTAGATTGATTGCTAATATAGTTTATAAAGAAAACATGATTAGTGACAGTCTTACTTACCACTACAAGAAAATAACCTATCAAAAGCTTTCCCAACCCAATCATTTTCTTAAAAAAAAAAAAAAAAACATGCGTGTGATCTTTACAAGATTCGAACATGCTAATATAGTTTGAGTGATCACAAGTTAAGTCTCTTGATACTATACTAATGTCTTTGGATACCTAAGAGAGGGCCAAGTGTTGTGTTCAAGGGTGGATAATAGGTTTGTTTTATACGCAGTGTTTCAACTTTGATTAGATTGATTGCTAATATAGTTTATAAAGAAAACATGATTAGTGACAGTCTTACTTACCACTACAAGAAAATAACCTATCAAAAGCTTTCCCAACCCAATCATTTTCTTAAAAAAAAAAAAAAAACATGCGTGTGATCTTTACAAGATTCGAACATGCAACCTCAAACTCTTATACTTATTGTTTCACCAATAAGTTATGACATATTTTATGTATTCTTTGTCAAACAATATTTACATATCTAGTGTTGAAAAGGCTTTTCGTATCGATTTTTAGGATTTAGTGGCGATTATAAATGATACGATTTCTCAAAATTATATAAATGTGTAAAAATAGTGTGGATATGTATTATTATGTTCTCCGTATCGATTTTATATAGGAAAACCATGGCGATTGTAAAAATGATACGACATCCTTAATTATTTCACAAACATACTTGCATATTGTAGCGAATGTACAATCGCTACGAAAATATATTTTTCTTGTAGTGTACTCCAGCTATGTTTTGTGTGGTTGATATTGTGTTTATGTCTAAATTGAGTGAATATTAGTCAAATTCTTTCATTCTACTTTCAATATGCATGTGATCTACTTGTTAATGCTCTTCAACCAAGAAAATCTTTTTTTTTTGACAAACTTTTTGGATAATTTGTTAATATACCCCATCACTTCTAAACATAGGAGTAATAAGTCTTTAATAGTGCTAAATAACAGAAAATGGTATTCATGACAGACTAGTTGATTTAAAGTCACGAGGAAGTAAACCATTTCAATTTAAAAACAAATTATAAAATTATTATGCAAATTAAGTTGATTCTTGATGTGTCTGAAGATTAGTATGTACGGAGTAAAAATAACTTATGTTTTGGATTGCAAAGTACATTAAGTGACTATTAGTTTTGCTCTCTTAATTACATTATTGTACTTTAATTCACTATTCAACCTAAATTAAAGTATTTATATAAATCATTACTATCACCTAAGTATTTGAACAATATATCTAGCCAAGTTCTGGAAACAAATTTAACAATTATTGATCATATGCAATGAATTTGTGAAGTTGTTAGTTCAAAGATTTTTAAATCAGATTAGTACATTTGGTCAGCATTGTTTTTACAACAACTTGAGAAGTAGTTGGAGTTGGTAGCACAAAACAGAAAAAAGAAGAAAGAAAAAGAGCAATTATGTTATCCAAATATGATGTAAGACGACGTGATTTATTATTGATTACAAGCTTTTAACTATTACTAACATCTCTTTCATAAAGAAGTCAAAAGATTATATCTTATCAAAACTTTTAGTTAAGGGAAATTCAAAGTATTACAAAAAATTATGTTTATGGCTGTTTTATATCTGAAAGAAGCCGTACAAAATAACGTTTACTATCATCTTTAAGCTTTTGTCCTTATACAAGTCAATACCATAAAGGACTAATAATGGAGTAGAGCATAGAAAGATTAGGACTTATAATTGACATTATAAAGTATACTTATTGTTGGAAAGATTACAATCTATATATTACGACGTATCAAATAATATGCATAAGCCATAGTGATGACCCGTGAACGGAAATACAAGTAATGAATTATAACGTTGATGATAGAGGCAGCGGTGGGGATACAAGTTAATTAATGAGGAAAGGTAACAAGAGAAATGACGATATTGGTTGCGATCAACTGTTCCCTCGCACACAGGCAATCAACATCAATGGTGTATTGAGATTTCTAAGGAGGACAAACTTAATTAAAGATAAGGACCTCCCTATCACAAAATTAAGTGCATTGTTTTCCACTGAAATTAAAGACAACCAAGAACCAATAAATCCAACAAGGATTTTTATTTTAAAACAACTATGGCCTAGTGTTCAAGCACTTACGTCGTTGATCAAAACTCTTATTTATGTTGTTTTACACAAATTAAATAATCATTAATCACTCACCATAACTTGTAATCCTAGACAAATAGGTTGTAAAACTTAATTAAGACAACAAATGCTGTCTAATAATTTTGAATTTCCTAAACAACCTATTCTAATTTAATTGTAGTTTCTAGTCCAGTGGACAAAACCTTTGGGCTAGCCCACGTTGCTTTATTTTTGCAGTCACTCAGTTGATTCCAGCAAAGTAAGCCTTTTGAGCCCGCCACTATGTCCAGAATCATGGGCCTAGTTTTAATGTTTTATAGTCCAACGATATTTATGGCCCATATTAAGATTCTATTTGGCTCTTTGAAACGCAGCTCGTCCGTAACAAAAACATGAATTACACAAGTCAAGAAATAAGGAATATTTACTTTATGATTCCAGTGGAATTATGCAAAAAATAACATCTTATTAGCATTGGAAAATAGTATCATTGGTATTAAAAAACTTGTCTCCATCCCGTCAAAAAAAAAAAAAAAAAAAAAGAAAAAAAATAATCTTGTGTCCATGGATTGAGAACCATGCTTTGCATTGTAATTTTAATCTGATTAATGTGCAGGGTAGATGATCAATTAGACTGATTGATAACTTAAGTCATATTATTGATTATTAAACACTTTTATTAAGCTGCAAATATTTCAATCAAGGTTTGATGATAGGTATTGAAAGCTTTATGTTGTATTAATAATCATTATTAATTTTTCTTTTTATTTTTGGAAACATAATCATTATTAATTAAACTAAACCATTGTAGTCTTATTTGTTAATGTAAATTATTAAATATCTAAGTTTGATGATATTGTACTCTTATTCTATGTTACATGATCATTAAACTAAACTTTAGAAACTATTAAAAAAAAAAAAAACCAATGCAATTTTGTTTTTGACCTTACATTGAAATTAAAGTTTATGTTTGCTGTCAAAAACTAATTTATTATTGTTTATACAAATTAAAAAGCTAATATTGTTATTATTCGAGAATGTATATGCATCGATTGCGGATCATGAATAATTGGACCCTAAAAATATTGGTTGAAGAAGAAAAGTAGGAAAACAAATTATGATCCTGTATTAGCAAATTTCCAGAAATTGCGGGTGCCCACAAAGTTTGGGAGTACAAATATTGTTCTTCTAATGTACCTTTCTATCCAAAGGACCCACTTGTACTCATTTTCTGTATAACTTTCGGCATTATTTTATCAATTGGCAGTTTGTTTATGATTTTTCTACGTAATACTGGTAAATTGTAATTAAAAGTGAAAAACATATGAACAATTAAAATAAAAAATTGTTTAGACTTATAAAAAGATAAATTGATTGATATTAATTATATATATATATATATTTTTGAGGCAACAACCTTAGAGCATCTCCAATGGCAAGCTACAATGCTTTGTAGCTTGCTTTTCTATATAATTTTTTAAGCTACAACACCTTTTAGCAATAAAGTGTTCCAAAGGTAAGCTACAACATTTTTTAGTTTGTAAAAAATAAATTTTAATAAATAAATAAATAATTATACACATGTTACAATATAAGTGGAGTTTATTTGTCTCTTTTTCAATCAAGCATGTAGCTTGTTTGGGCTACAATTGCTAGCATGGTGCTCAATTTTTTGTTCTCCAGTGGTAAGCATGTAGCTAGAAATTTTATTTATATTGCAACAAGTCCTTACAATTAAACCATTGGAGATGCTCTTAGGCCCTTAGGCATTTGAAAAGTATAAATCATGCTATTTTGGAAAATATTAAGAAGGTTAAACTTAAAATTAGCGGGTAATATTTATAAATGAAACTAATCTAATATGGTTTAAATAGATTGTAGAGTATTTCCATCTCAACCAATTTGTTAATGTGAATTTAATTACTCGGTAACATATAAATCTCACATCCTATGCATGTACTTTTTTTTTTTTGACGGGCCGTGCATGTACTTTATTGTACTTTTATTGACATTAAACATATTGTTTTTTATTATTTCCTTCATGTTGGATTGGCCGTCCCTAAAAAAAAATTAAAAATCATTGAATATTTTAATTATTTATATACCTCAAATCCTATAATTTTGAAAATTCTAATTATTTAGGTTTATCAATCAAGATAAAACAATATTTATTTATTTTTATTTTTTAAAAATAATATGACCATAACCATCCAATTAGTCCGCAACCTCCTAAATCTCACCCAAATTAAAGTCACTAACCCTAACATCACTCTGATTAGGAATCCTTCTCGCCACTTACATTACGCATGATAAAAAACATGAACCCCCACTTTTATCTTTTTTCCCCAGGAAAACAAGATAAAAAAAAACAAAAACAACCCTACCTTTAGAAAACTCCCAATTGGGCCCCACAATTAATGGGTTGTTAAGTATTGTACTCCTATTTAAACCCAAATTCATCCCAACCAAAATCCCTCTTTTTCCTCTTTCTATATAATTCCCCTCTTTGCTTATTCAATTCTTTCACAAATTCTAGGTTAAACATGGCAATCTCTCAAACCCTCCATCTTTTCTCCAAAACAACTCCCCCAATTTGTTTCGTCTTCCTCTAATACACCCATTAATTTTCCCCATTTTTTTAACCCTCAATTTTCGTAATTTTTTTTTTCGAATTAAATTCTCCAGTCAAAGAAAGATGGTTCACCTGCATCTACCTCACAAGAAGCAGCAACACCATATTCCGAAGGGTTGTTTGGCGATAAAAGTGGGGCTCACCGAAGAAGAACAGCAAAGATTCGTGATACCAATTTCGCATTTCAACCACCCTCTTTTTATGAAGCTTCTTAAAGAAGCCGAAGATGAGTACGGTTTTCATCACAAAGGTACCATCACTATTCCTTGCCACGTGGAGGAGTTTCGTTACGTTCAAGCTTTGATTGATCAAGAGAAATCCCTTCATCATCACCATCATCACCACCATCATAATCATAATCATCACCATCATAATCCTATTGTTGGTTGTTTTAGGGCTTGATTGATTTTAGTTTAGTTTTGATCCAACGGTTGTAATCTTTTCTTGTAAATTCCGTCAACCTGGATCCATGGATTAGTCGTTTTATTTTTCATTAGTCGTTTAATTTTGGAGGGTTAAGGGGTTAATTACTTCTTTTGTTTTAGGTTTGTTCTTGAAATCATGATTATGTTGCGACATTATTGTGATATCTATCAAATATGATGACGATATTTTTTCAATAAAGGATTTCTTTTTTGTTTTTTTTTTTTATTTTTACTGTTGATATTATTTTAATTTTGTGATATTAATTAAAGAATGACGAGATGATGATGAAAGAATTATGTGACATGCAAACAAATAGTCGTTAGTTGTAACAAATTATGTGATGAAATTAGAATATCATCCAGTGGGTGCGAAAGGAGAGAGAAAAAAAATAAATTAAAAAAAAAAAAAAAAGGCAGGAAAAAGCGCGCAACTACTAGAATTTTTTTTTGACTAATTTTGCAAAATTAACACTATTCAATTTGCGTGAATCATTATGAGTTTATTTATGTCATTGTTTTACAAGTCTTTTTCTAGATTTTTTTTCCTTTCTTTCTTTTGGATGCCCGACCTTTAAGAGGTTATTTCGTATTTTACACTAGTGTTATTCGTTGGCTATTATTATTTTTAATTCTTTGAAATTTGAAAAATAAAAAGGAAATAAAAGAGAGATTGATTAAGGGTCTGTTCAAATTTATTGAACTGATTAAAGAGTGAAAGCGTTGATTTTATGGAACCAAAAACAATTTTTTGTTATAAACACCAAATTAGTTTGATTTAGTTATAAGGGTAATTCATGTGAAAAGAACGAATGAAGCCAGTTCAGCTCAGCTCTGCTCTTAATTTATGTCTAATGATATTGCTAATGATAAAGCCAAATTTCATTCTTTTAAGATCTTATTACAACGACAACAACAACAAAAATAATAATAATAAATAGTA
The DNA here is from genome assembly GCF_001683475.1 of Chenopodium quinoa. Classification (NCBI taxonomy): domain Eukaryota; kingdom Viridiplantae; phylum Streptophyta; class Magnoliopsida; order Caryophyllales; family Amaranthaceae; genus Chenopodium; species Chenopodium quinoa. The sequence goes on from NW_018745454.1 coordinate 4,437,885, forward strand.
TATAAAAATAATAATAATAATAATAATAATAATAATAACAATAATAATAATAATAATTGAAATAATAATAATAATACTAACAATAATAATCAATAAATAATAATAATCATCAATAAATAATAATAATAATAATAATAATAACAATAATAATAATAATAATAATAATACTATAATAATACAAATAATAATAATAATCAATAAATAATAATAATTAATTAATAATAATTATCAATAATTAATAATAATAATAATAACAATAATAATATTGATACAAATCATTGTTCAAATGGTTCTATTTTTTTGAAACATATTTCTAATGTTAATCTCATTGAGAAAATAAGAGGTTTCAAGTTTTTAATATATTTTCCATACATTTTATAATATATTTTCCATACATTTTATAATTATAATTATATAGTATATTTTTCGTAAATATTTTAATATGTACATTTGTATATACACATATGTATAGTAATAAATATCAATAAATAATCAAAGATCACTAATCCGTAGTTAAAAATCACTAATTAATAAGTTCAGTTCAGTTCAGCTCGGTTCAGTTCAGTTCAGTTCAGCTCGGTTCAGTTCAGTTCAGTTCAATTCAGTTCAGCTGAGTTCAGTCAATCGGAACAGGCCCTAAGTTCGAGTTCAAGGAAGCGTGTGTGAGCCACACGTTACTATGTTTAACTCTTGGCCATGGTTGTTTATTCTCCTAGATTTTTGGCAATTTGTTGATTTTTAAGATTTGATTATGACTTTTATGAATGTTTATTGGTAACTGTGAATTATTTGAGAAGCTTATTTGGTATAATTCCTTGAAATATCCAATTATATAAATGATAAGATTTCTGTCATATTATACCACTTAAAGGATTCTTTCCAAAAAAAATAAAAAATATCCCACTGAAAGGATTGATTCTTGACCAATTTCTTATACTGTCATTATTGTTTAACATATATGATCATCAATGATTGTAGTAGTGGATACTTAAATAATTATTCATCTTACTTCTCACTAACTTCAACTCTGATTTATTCTATTTTATTTATTGTATTTTGTCAACCTTATTTTAATAAACCCACTAGCTACTTGATCTGAATCAACTGATGATATAAACATTGGAAAATACAAGGAAATGCAAGTAAATGATATTGACCATAAATTAACATTAACAATATCAAACAAGATGAGATTTTGTTAGGCATTCTTTGATTCTAATGCTAGGCATATTCTCAATTTGAGCATAACTTTAATTTCAATTCACTAACACATAATTAACAAATGTAATAATGTAATAACCTACTAGAAATCTGATGTTTTTAATAGTATTCAATATTTTATTTTTTAATTTTTTAACCTTCTTGCCTACTATTTGTATTTTAATGTATTTTCTAAATATCAAACATTATGATTTTTACTACAAATATTTATTCTTCTTCTTCTTTTTCTTTTTTTTTTTTTTTTTTTTTAGGAATCATGCTTTTTTTCTTTTAATTACTAACATTTCACTTTTGTCAATGCTTAATCTATAATACTCTATCTTCATTTACATTTTAGTAAAAACTATAAAATTAAGGAATTAAACATGAATACTTTGAAAGTATATATTGAGACGAATTTAATAAAATCCCATGTAATGAATATAATTAATTGAGATATTGCTTTAAAAAAAATTAATTGAGATATTAATAATTAAAAATGTATATTAATGATTATAAATTGGCATAAGAGAAGTACAAGTAGCAATTAAAGATATATTTAACATAAATAAATGTGTATATACGTATTACATGGCCTACATGTCATATAGCTTCAAGAAGACTTCAATATAACTGCCGTTTGCTTGTTTGCTTTTGCAAAACATAATTTATTGGCTGAAATAAATACAATTGTTGAACCGATCATTTCATCATAATTGTTAGCTCCAAGTATATATGTATATAAGAAAAGGTTGGCCGACAAGGCAACAATACGTATACAAGTGTATTATTTTCCTTAGCTAGTTTTTGACTAATTAACCAACAAATTAAGCTGATGTACTACTGTTGTATACATCAGATGGATTCCTTAAGACCTATAGAGGGGTTCTTTATGGACGAGCATTCACACTTAAATACTTAATCTACCCAGCTCTTTCATTATTAATGAGTCTGACCTACAAAATTATACGAGTATTAAATTAGCATCCAAGATTTTTTTTTAAGGTAAGGAGAAAAAGGCCCGCCCTACCTCAAAGTGTCATTAATGGGGATTGGACCCTAATCTAAAGGTTGGAAGGTGATAATCTTACCACTACACCAAGCTTAGCTTACGAGATGAAAGTGTCATATTAGTTATAAATTAATAACATTCTTTTTATACATGAAATGTATTTTGTAGTTCAAATGTAAAATAGGGACATCCAAACACTTGTAGAAATGCCACGCACCCAATAGAAATATTTGCAGAAAGTCTAAAATCAGTTTAGAATCAAGAAACTTTGGAAATTAAATGACATAATGAATGTAGTGAGTTGGTGAGTGTAAGACAATACAGGAAAATAAAGTGCATGGAGCCAAGAGTAAAGAGTTTGTGAGGTCTAAATTACAAAAGTCAGGTGTGAATGTCCTCCACGTTCACTACTCATAGTGTCCTACACTAATAAACCAATTCCACAATCTATTGGTCTTAGGGGCCCTTTATTAAACTATTCTTCTCGACAATTATATTGTTGGGAAATTATTCAACATGATTATACTAATACTGTACTAACAAGAATTCAAGACCCAGTAACCATTACATTAGACCATTATTATTATTGGAAAGACTATATATATATATATATATATATATATATATATATATATATATATATATATATATATATTTGAATAGTTGAAAGACTATATATTAAAGGATTTCTTCTCTTCACTTGCAATAAGCTAAGGTACGTATTTAAATTTGCTTTAGTTACGTAAGATGATCTTATATAATATAGACGTATCATATATTTGAATTATTTCCGTCTATTTTGATGTTCTCTTCATGCTCATGGTCATGTCTTAGAAAAGTGGTTTCACATTTATAAATTACATGGTGTTTGGGTCCAATTTAGTCCAATTGGGCTTAGGCATTAAATGATCCAATTAAAAGCCCAAGGTCAAGGTTCATCTCTCCAATTGTGCTAAAGTCAAAGATCAGCCCTCAAGGCAAGCCAATTGAGCTAAGGCCCAACTTCTCCATGTATGAAGAGGTATAAAAACCATCAATATTACATTTTTACACATATTCTCATCAATTTAAGAAAAGCCTCAAGCAACTAACTCTGTTGCATAGTCTTCTCTTTCAACACATTGTACTGACTTTAGCATCGGAGGGGCCTTCCTCGGCAACACCCCCGAGGCTAGTTTACGTGTGTTTACTGTGCAGGAAACCTTCGGCCCAACATTACTTGGACCGAATCTAGTCTTCTCCGTTTCATCGGACCTTCGGCAAGGTCCCATTGTTTTCACCCGAAACAATTTGGCGCCGTCTGTGGGGAAGACTTTCAAAAATCTTTAAGCCAAATTTCTAACCAAGATCATCTTGCAATTATCTTAGTAGCAATGGCTAAGAACCGCAAGAGCAAAGGCCTCCGTCAAGGAGCGGGCGAAAAGCCTAAAACCCCTACACCATCACCCTCGCCGGACCGGAACTCTCCCAAGGGTGCCAGCTCGGGGGGAGGATCATACAAGGAGGATTCCCTTTCTCCCGTAATTCATGACTCTCATCATAGGCCGAGTCACTCTCGGTCTAGCAGGGGAGAGTCCGATCATAGGACACATTCAGTGCCCCAAAGCCAACCATCGACTGTGCGCCCTCATTCCCATACTCGGCCGAGGACCCCTTTGACGGGGCCCAGCTCGGAGGAGGTGGCAAGAGCGCTGGCAGTGCTCATGGAGGCGATGAGGGCACAAAATATGCCACCACCTCGTGATCGAACTCCTCCGCATACCCGGCATCAGCGGAGGAAGCTAGACCATGATGGTGGGAAGCTTCCTTCCTTCCGGGAACTGGAAGAGTGGGAAGAGGATACCTAGAAAAATGAAAAAGAGAGGAAAAAGAACCCTCAATTTTTAAAAGGATCCTCATCCTCCCGACCAGAGACGCATAAGAGCAGCAGCTCAGCTTCTCGGCCAGAATCTACTCACCGAGAACCTGAGACTGTTCGCCGAAGCGTCCTCGACCGACTCGGCGGCAAGGAACCGAGTGTGCGCAGTCGCCTCTCGTTCCCTGCGGCCGAGGCCCAGACTTCCCAGCCAGGGACGAAAACCACTCTTACCTCTCTAAGAGGGCGGAGCGCGGTCCCTTCGGCCAGGAACAAGGGCAAGGCCGTTATGCTACCCGCCAGTTCGCCATTCGATCAATGGATACTGGAAGAGCACGTGCCCACGGTTAAAATACCGTCGCATATCACATATGATGGGACCTCGGATCCGAAGGATCACGTGGCCTCGTATGAGACTCATATGCATCTTTGCCCCAGATCCGAAGCGACTTGGTGCAAATATTTCCCAACCACTCTCAAGGGGGTCGCGCAAGCGTGGATCTCCAAAGGAGTAAAGCAAGGCTCCATAACAGGGTGGGATGATCTATCCTCCAAATTTAGGAGCAAGTTTTCCACGGAAAACCGCCGAGAGAAGACTACTGCAGAACTCATGAGTCTGCAACAGGGGGAAACCGAAAGCCTCCGAGATTATCTGACCCATTTCAGTAACGAGTCATCTAGCGTCTCTCAGCTGGACCAGGGGCTAGCCGTTTTTGCGGTGCAGAATGGCCTTCAGCCCGGGAAGTTCCTAGACTTCATGGTCATGCATACCCCGCAGACCTTGGAGGAAGCTCTGAATGCCTCGGATAAGTTCATCCGAGCCGAAGAATGGAACAAAGCGAAAACCTAACCTCAATTCGGGGGAGGGAAACAAAGACAAATACCCTTGTCTGAAGGCCAAGGCCATAAGGCAAAGGGAAAGTCAAAGGCCTCGGAGCAATCTTCGGCCAGCGACCCAAAGAAGGAAAAATCTGCCTCATACACAGGCAGATACGACTCCTACACTCCGCTCTCTCTTCCACGCGCCAAAATTTACAGCGTGACAAAGGAGGAGCAGAGTTACCGAAAGCCGAGACCACTCCCAGAGTGGTATCAGCGAAAAAATAAAAATCAGTGGTGCGAGTTCCACGAGTCTCCGGGACACAACACTGAGGAGTGTATCCAACTAAAGGACAAGATAGAGGACATGGTCTAGAAGGGATACTTGAAAAAATACATCGCGGATCACCGCGAGAAAAAAGAGTCCGAGAAGTCAGCAAAGGACTCTCGGCAAGACCTCGACTTCCCCCGGAAGAACAGTAAAACACCGGAGGGGAAATTCTCTCAGATCAATGTTATCTCGGGAGGAATATACTCTCGGAGGGAGCACAAGAGACACCTTAGGGCTTTGACTCACCAGGTGAACAACGCTGACATTCAATCTCCCCAGTCGCCGGTGCCGAACATGACGTTCACAGCCGCCGACTGCCGGGGGATAACGTTCCCTCACGAGGTTCCGTTGGTGATCATCGCCACGGTGGTCAACCACGACGTCAGTAAGGTCCTTGTTGACGGTGGCAGCGGAGCAAACATTCTGTTCCGAAAGGCCTACAATCAAATCAAGCTGAAGCCCAAGCACCTTACGCCGGTACCCTACCCGGTATCCTGGTTCAACGGGGCTTCAACTTATCCAGATGGGAAGGTGACACTTCCTATCACCATCGGCTGCGATGAGGCAGCCAGGAACGTCATGATTGAATTTTTGGTCATTGACGCTCCTTCAGTGTACAACGTGATTTTGGGGAGACCCATAATTCATGAGATCCAAGGGGTCGTCTCAACTTATCATCAGCTGATGATTTACGTCTCAGACGCCGGCTTCCCCGAAAGGATACAGGGAAACCAAAAGGACGCCCGAAGGTGCAACTACCTCAAGCCATCCAGTAGTCGCCCGGATGACGACAAGGATGAGGAGGAGAAAGAAAAAGAAAGAGAGCCAAGCACCAAAAAGCCGAAAGGCCTAAGTGCTTCGGCTCAAGGATCTGAACCCAGAGGTAAAGGGCCCGAAAGGGAAAAGGCTAGCTCTTCAGCTGAACAGGAAGACTCAGAGAGCCAGCCGAAGAACAAAAAGACTGGGACACCTGCTGACATAGGCAGCAGGCCAGATTATGAAGAGTCCAGTCCATCAGCAATGGACATGGACCAACAGACTGAAACAGTTGAGTTGTCCGAAGGAGACGTTGTGAAATGTGTAACAATAGGGATGGACCTTGATCCGAACACCCGTTGTGAACTTATTCAGCTCCTTCGGGACAACAGAGATGTGTTTGCTTTCTCGGCAACTGATATGCCCGGGATAAGTCCAGACCTCATCTCCCATAAGCTTAATGTTGACCCAACGTGTCGACCAATTAAGCAAAAGAAGCGGAATTACTCCGCTAATAAGAACCGAGACATCGCAGCCGAGGTCAAAAAATTGTTGGAGGCAGGCTTCATCGAGCCTTGCCAATATCCAGAATGGCTGGCAAATGTAGTGATGGTTCAGAAGGCCAATGGTACCTGGAGGATGTGCGTTGACTTCACGGACCTAAATAAGGCTTGTCCGAAGGATTTCTATCCCTTGCCGAGGATCGATCAGCTAGTCGATTCAACAAGTGGCCATGCCTTGCTTAGTTTCATGGACGCATTCTCGGGGTATCATCAGATCTTCATGCACCCCGACGATCGAGCAAAGACGGCATTCGTCACGAACGCTGGGGTGTACAATTACAAAATGATGCCCTTCGGATTGAAAAATGCGGGGGCAACCTATCAAAGGCTGGTGGATCAAGTTTTTGCCGATCAAAAGGGCCGAAGCATGGAAGTCTATGTCGACGATTCGATCGTCAAAAGCAAAAAACCTGAGGACCATGTTAAGGACCTGGCTGAAACTTTCGCCACCTTAAGAAAGCATCAAATGAAGCTGAATCCGAAGAAGTGTGTCTTCGGCGTGAAGTTAGGGAAATTCCTTGGGTTCATAGTCAGCAAAAGAGGGATTGATGCCAATCCCTCCAAAGTTAAAGCGGCGCTCGACCTTCCTGAGCCGAAAACAAAGCGGGATGTTCAGCGGCTCACCGGAAGAATGGCAGCCCTCTCGAGGTTCATTTCCAGAGCTTCGGATAAGGGGTTACCTTTCTTCAAAGCCCTGAAACTCCCGAAAACAAAAGAGCTCGTTTGGGAGGAAGAGCAAAAAGACGCCTTCAAGCAGCTTCGGGAGCATCTGGCTCAACTCCCAACGCTGGCTAGCCCAGCTGAAGGAGAAACTTTGTACTGTATGTGGCCGTTAGCCCAGCCACCATCAGCGCAGTACTGCTGAAGGAAGAAAGTAAAAGTCAGCAACCGATCTACTTTGTCAGTCATACACTGACGGATGCCGAGACTCGCTACCCTCTACTCGAGAAAGTCGCTTTCGTGGTAGTAGTAGCTGCTCGGAAGCTGAGGCCCTATTTTGATTGCCATCAGATAGTGGTCTTAACTGATCAGCCGTTGGAAAAAGTTCTCGGCAAGGTTGAAAAATCTGGTAGGCTAGCCAAGTGGGCTTTTGAGCTCACCGAATTCAGCATCAGCTACCGTCCGAGGGCTGCCATTAAGGCTCAAGCTCTAGCGGATTTCTTGGCCGAATGCTCATACCAAGAAGCGCTAGACAGTGAAAAGAAAGTCTGGACCGTGTTTACGGATGGATCTTCCACCGAAAACGGTTCGGGGGCAGGAGTAGTGATAACTTCTCCCGAAGGCAAATCCTTTGAGTATGCACTAAAATTTTCTTTTAAGGCCTCGAACAACGAAGCCGAATATGAGGCAGCAATCGCCGGCCTAGAATTGTGCATCTCCTTGGAAGCCGATCATGTCTGCCTGAAAACAGACTCTCAGCTAGTTGCATATCAGATTAGCGGCAGCTACGAGGCCAAAGAGCCCTCCATGATAGCTTATCTTGCCAAGATCAAGTCAGTCATTGCAGAGCTGAAAACTTTTGAGGTTCAGCTGATCCCAAGGGGTCAGAATACTCAAGCCGATGCACTCTCCAAACTTGCCAGTTCATCTCTTACCGAGCTGAACAGATCTGTATATGTAGAAGTGCGTCGAGAGAGAAGTGTCGACGAAGCACCTGAAGTGTGCTGCCCTGACCCAGAGCCTAGTTGGATGGACCCCATCCTAGCTTTCAAGCTTCGGGGAGAAACTCCCGAAGATAAAGCTTTGGCCTCCAAGATGAAGAGAACCAGCTCAAGGTTCATTGTCTTCAGGGGGGAACTTCTGAAAAAGTCCTTCTCAGCCCCATTGCTGAAATGCGTGGGACCAACAGATGCAGATTATATCCTACGGGAGATTCACCTCGGCATCTGTGAGAACCACATTGGGGGAAGGACCTTAGCCCACAAGGCATTGAGGGCTGGATATTACTGGCCCACCATGATCGCAGATGCTAAGGAGCTGGTTCGAAAATGCGAAAAATGTCAAAAAATACGCTCCAGTTATCCATCAGCCAGCAAGGGATCTTCAGCCGATCCTTAATCCACTCCCGTTTGCCCAATGGGGACTTGATATACTGGGACCATTTCCAGAGGCTGTGTATCAGAAAAAATGGCTGATAGTTGGTGTCGACTACTTCAGTAAATGGATCGAGGCCGAAGCAGCCTCAAACATTACAGAGCAAACTGTCAGAAAATTTATCTGGCAGAATATCATCACTCGATTTGGCATCCCGAGAGTATTTGTCTTCGATCATGGGAGGCAATTTGATAACTTACCGCTGAAGCGGTATACAGATCAGTTCGGCATCAAACTGGCATATTCAGCGGTATGCCACCCGCAAAGTAACGGACAAGCCGAAGCTGCAAATAAACAGATCCTAAATGCCCTCAAGAAGAGGGTGGAAGATCAAAAGTCCAAGTGGCTGGAGGAGCTCCCTGGAACCCTTTGGTCCCTTCGGACAACTGAAAAAGAGGCAACGGGCTATTCACCTTTTGAACTGGTGTATAGTGCTGAAGCCGTCCTTCGAGTGGAAATTGGCTCTGAGAGCCTACGAGTGCACCACTTCTCGGCTGAGAATGAGCGACTGATGAGGGAATCTCTCGATTTCCTCGACGAAGTAAGAGACTCAGCCCGAGACAGAATGGCCGCTTATAAGCAGAGAATCAGCAAATTTTATAACCGAAGGGTCCATGCAAGGCCTATTAGAATTGGGGACCTTGTCCTTCGGAATGCTGCTGCAGTTCAGAAAGGCCGAATCCATGGGAAACTCTCAGCTGTATGGGAGGGACCTTATGAAATCTGTGATGAGCTTCAGCCAGGGACATACCGACTTCGGCAGTTGGATGGAACTGATTTGAAAAATCACTGGAACGCTGATGTACTGAAAAAATATCATGTGTAAACCCTTCGGGGCAGAACAATCTTTGTAAGTACATTTTGAACTAATGAAAGGCCTTGGAGCCGCCATTTGTATAAATGTTTACAACTTTTTATCCTTTCAAAGTTTTCTCGGTTCTATCTACTCTTTAAGGGTTTTTTATTCAGCCTCGTCTGAAACCTTCGCCTTCGGGTAACTGGGTTTCAGATTGCTGACAAAACTCGTCTTTTTAAAGAACACTGGTCTTTCAGCTGAAGTCAAACTTCAGTAAGACTTGTTCTCCAAAGACATGAGTCCATGGACAATTCTGGGATATTGCCTTAACTGAGCCTTGTATCCCAGAAAGCCATTATCCGAAACATTGCCTTCAGTTGGCCCTGTGTTTCGGATATCGTCTTTTTAAAGAACACTGGTCTTTCAGCTGAAGTCCAACTTCAGTAAGACTTGTTCTCCAAAGACATGAGTCCATGGACAATTCTGGGATATTGCCTTAACTGAGCCTTGTATCCTAGAAAGCTATTATCCGAAACATTGCCTTCAGTTGGCCTTGTGTTTCAGATATCCATTTTTTAAAGAACTCTAGTCTTTCAGCTGAAGTCAAGCTTCAGTAAGATTTGTTCTCCAAAGGCGTTATCCGAAGCATTGCCTTCAGTTGGCCCTGTGTTTCGAATACCCATTTTGAAGAAATAAAGAAATTGTTTATTCAGCTGAAGCCATACTTCAATTTCTGGGGGGGCAAGAAGCACTACCAGTGCAAGTTTATGTTCAACAGAATTGAAGAAACAGTAAAGCATTCAAAAACAAAGCAGCTGAAGAAAAGAACATCAAATTAATAATTTATGCTCAGAAATTGAGCTACAAGTTCAAATAAACTGTATCGGCAGCCGCCCACAAGCGGAAAATAACAGCTACCGAAATACGTACAGAAGCAAAAAATTAAACTGTTTTGTACGACAAGGCAAGCTGAAGCAAAAAACAAGGCAAAAAATTCAGAAAGCGGCAAGTCTAAAGTTGAGCGCATGATGAACCGCAAGATTCTGAAGACGACTGCCCGAGTTCCTATGCTTCAGCCCGAGGATCAGACTGGTCAGCATTGTTGAGCCCCATGGTGGTCTCAGCCCCAGCAGCAGAAGAAGCAGGCTTTGCACTCTGCCGAGCCTCCCTTTCCCTCTGTTCAGCCTCCAACTCCATTCTCTCAGCTTCTTCTTCGGCTTCCTCAGCCTTAAGAATTTCAGCTTCGACTGGAGTTGCATACTTCATATGAGGGTCTTCGGGATTCTAGAACCATTCAGCACATTTGACCAATCCAGCTTCGGCTCAGCATGAAGGCAGACTCTTCGGCATACTCTGAACCCGTTTCTGAAACCCATTTCATATTCTTCCTGGGTATAGACACGGACTTTGAGTAGAGCCTCAACATCAGCCAACTTCTTCTGGGTCTCCTCCAAGTCTTCCTTGGATTTCTTCAGCTCATCGGCGAGCTTGGAGGAGGAACCTTTCAGCTCATTCAGCTCCTGCTGAACTTGGGAAGCCTCTGTCTGAGCCTGGGCCACTTCTTCCTTTTTGGCCATCAGCTGATCCTCAGCCTCTTGGAGCTTAGCTCTCTGAGCTTCAGCAGCAGCAGCAGCCTATGAGAGTTGGACATCCCTGGCTTGGAGCAGCTCTTCAGCAGCCATTCTGCTGGCTTCAAGAGCTTGTAGCCGTTGCTACACATCAGCTTGTGCAGCAGCTCCTTCCTGGATTCGGCTCTCAATGGAAGCCTTGAATTTGGAGACGTCCACTCCCATGTGCTCTTGGAGGAATTTTTCCCCTTCCATCAGTGGGGGAAAAACTTCCTTCTCCATAGCGTCGCAGAAGGTTTTGAAGGCTTCAACAGCCTTTTTCTCGTATTCTTCACCCTTCTGCTGCTTCTCTTCAGCTGCTGCTTGCTTCAGCTTAGCAAGCTTTAACTCCTCTTCGGCTACCTTCTTGTCGTGCTCGGCAGCGTCTACCCTATCTTGTAGGGTATCTATCAGCTCAACAATGAGAGTCTGATTGTGCACGAACTGAAAAACAGGAGCACAAGTTAAAAAAAAATAAAATAAAAATAGAGCTGAATTTTAGAGGAAATAAAGGCAAGGAAAATCACCTGCATCATCAGCAGTTGGTTAGACCTGGTTGGGTCAGGAACTGATCTGCTGGATTCGCCCATCCCAGCAGTGGCCTTCAGCAACCAGATTCTTTCCCTATCTACTTCGGACGTACCAGCAAAATCGCCGAAGTAGGCTGCAACACCTTCTCGGTTCTGACCCCATATGAGGTCCCAGATGTGATCTGGGATTGGAATTCGGGGGGCCGAGAAACCCATTTCTCCAGATTGCAGAGTCTGGAAGGAAGGAAAGGATGATGACGGAGCTTCTTTAACTTTGGATGGCTCAGCATCATCCTTCTCAAAAGAGTCAATTATTATGACCTCTTCTTCTTCAGGGGCGAGGACGAAAGCCTCAACCTCTCTTGCAATGTCTTCCGTGAAACCCTCACCACTGGGCATCACGGCATCCTTATTCTTGTGCTCAGCAGCACTCTCCTGAACTTCTTCTTGGACCCCTCCCTTAGACTCGGGAGTTTTCTGATCCACCTCCATATCAGGAGGTGGCGGAGGGGTCTTTTGAGGTGATTGAGGTGGTGGCCGGGGAACCCTCGGCGATCCATTGCCTTCCTTGGGTTCCCTTATTTCAACGCCGATGGTCATCGGCCTCCGCTGAAAGTCATGCGGGCCGATGATGGCCATTCTTCGGCGCCTTTTCTGAAGCGGCTGCTCGTCCATGTCTGAGTTTGAAGACTCTTCTTGTATCTGGTCTTCGGGACGAACAGGGGCTTTCCCTTCTCTGTGTCTGTTACTCTCTTCAGATTGTAAAAGACAGGGGGGAGGAAAAATGTGAGTACAAAAAAAAAAAAAAAAAAAACAACAAACAGACAAAGTTAAGTCTGAAAGCTCACCGAGGTCTTCAGCAAAGCCTCGTCTTCTTCAGCTGCCCTAGCTGCAGCTTCCTCTTCAGCAGCCCTGGAGGATCCTTCTCCTCCTTCACAAGCTTCGATAACCCGTGCAACCTCTTCGGCCGTACGGGCAGCTTCAGCTTCTTCGTCCACCAGCTGAAACCAGGGATCTCTCTTCTTCCACCAAGGCTTCTGCCTCTGATACAGAGCAACAACCTCAATTTGGAAGTGGGAAGAGTCTAGATGAACTTCCCTATGCCTCGGTTCAGTGATAGAGGGGGCCTGATCAGTTACAACTCGTTCTCGGTTGACGCCAAGACGAGCGTAGTTAATGCCAACGTTGGTCTCGTCCCGCTCTGAAAAAGAAAAGGGGAAAGGTCAGTTCAGTTAGGTTGGCACAGCATAAAAAAGCGAAGTGAGGAGAAAAAGAGATAATTAAAAAGCCTCGGCCCCAGCCGAAGAAGCTTACCATCCTTAAACTTTCGGCTGAGGCCAACAACTGCTAGCATGTTCTCTTGGAAAACATAATGCGTATCGGGGAGCCAAGTCTCCGGGATATGCTGCATTCGGCCGCTGCCCCCCCGATTCGGCAGCTTGCCGAAGATATTTTGTTGATTAAGGTTCGGATATGGGCCGTTATCTGCGGGGGGACCTAGACTTCCCATGTCGGGATCAGGCTCAGCAAGGTACCGGGGAGCGCTGAAGACGCAAGGGTGGCCCGGGTCCGTGGGTGCCCTAACCCAAATCCATTGACCTCTCCAGTCCTTGTCTGAAGAGTCGTTCGGCCACATGGTCAGGTACTGGGGCCGAGACTCTATCCGGTACCACCCAGAACCATGGCTTCCGTGCCCACTTTGAATATTTGGCACTAGCCGATGAAGCTTTTTGAAGCAGTGCAGGTTCGGCACATACTTGAAGAACTTGCAGGCCCATAAGTATGTCATCACCCTTCGGATGCTAGTGGGAGTTAGCTGACATAGGGAAATATTGTAATGGATCAGCAAGTCTCGGACGAATACGTCTTAAGGGAACCTCAGCCCATACTGAAGTTGTCTTGTGTACACCCCCACATACCCCGGGGGTGGACGATGGATTCTATCGGACGCCACGGGCATTCGGCACCAATACCCATCAGCTTCAAAAATGCCGTAATGCAACTCAATTTGCTCGGCAAACCGATATTGTTCGGCATTCTCCACCCACCATGAGTAGGGGCGGTTCTTTATCATGGCCGAAGCTACTTCGGCATTCTCCCACTCTGAAAACCCAGGGAGGATATCCCAAAGGACAGCGGGAACTTCATCGTCCCGCCCAGAAGCGCTCGGCCCCTCCGTTCTCTGAGGAGGAGCCGAGGAAATTGGAGTCGCCCTAATCCCTTCAGCAGGGTCAGACTCTGGTCTTTGTCCATTCCAGGTTCCAATCCTGTTCCTAGGATCGGGAATTGGCCTTGCTCTTCTTGGAGCACGGGCTCTACCCCTAACTCCTCTTACCATTGATAATTTCGAAGAAAAAAGTCGAAAAAAAGGGAAGGAGTTCGAATTCGAAGAAAAATAAATTAAAATCAAGGGAATTTACCTTAATCTGAAGCGAAAGTTGCTGATTTACGAATTCGTAGTGGCAAGTCTTAGTTTCTAAGCTTAATGCTCGGGGAATTTGCGAAGTTTTGATGCGGGTTCTTGGGTTCTCTCGAGAATTCTGGGTTTGTGTTGGTGAATAAGTGAGGAGAGATGACGCGCCTCTTATTATATCTCCAGAAATGGGAATACGGGGAGTCCGCGTTTCAATTTCTCTTAAATACCCCACTAAGTAACCGTTAAACACACGACCTTGCGATTAAACTGCCCATTATCCGTCCAACTTCCACAATCATCCGCCTTAACCGTTGTTATCTCATTAATTACGGTTTAAATTCAAATTTTTGGATTAATTAAATCATTCACTTCCCTCCTTTTCTGGTTAAATCAAACCCGACCCGTCATCCTTCCAAATCGGGTCTGGGGGGCAAGTTGTTTGGGTCCAATTTAGTCCAATTGGGCTTAGGCATTAAATGATCCAATTAAAAGCCCAAGGTCAAGGTTCATCTCTCCAATTGTGCTAAAGTCAAAGATCAGCCCTCAAGGCAAGCCAATTGGGCTAAGGCCCAACTTCTCCATGTATGAAGAGGTATAAAAACCATCAATATTACATTTTTACACATATTCTCATCAATTTAAGAAAAGCCTCAAGCAACTAACTCTCTTGCATAGTCTTCTCTTTCAACACATTGTACTGACTTTAGCATCGGAGGGGCCTTCCTCGGCAACACCCCCGAGGCTAGTTTACGGGTGTTTACTGTGCAGGAAACCTTCGGCCCAACATTACTTGGACCGAATCTAGTCTTCTCCGTTTCATCGGACCTTCGGCAAGGTCCCATTATTTTCACCCGAAACACATGGGGTTCTAAAATATTAAGTTGATCATAATAAAACTCATAACTCTTTTTTTCAAAAAAATCTGGGCCGGGTATTATTATTTTGAATTTATGATTACTTAAAAGTTCTGAAAAGACTAGCAAATTATAAATGGTCCTTGGCTAACAAATAAAGGTTTAAAACTCTAATTAAGGTCAAGGAAAACATGTTTGTTTTTTTTTTTTTTTTTTAGCTTTAAGCTGTGAAATAGCCGCATATTTGATGATTACAGTCTTGTTCCAAATTATCGTTTACTAGAAATTCGACAACATTTGACGAAGTAAATACCAAGTTGTGGATAATGGAGATTGTCAAGTCCAAGTTTATTCGATGGTTTAATTCTTTTCTTTTATACTCCGTATGGACAATATCATATCATACCAGTATACCAAAGATGATGGCGCTGAAATATTGAGCTTGACTTCTCTCTACTTTTGTGTGATAAAAAATTTCTACACACGGTATATTTTGTTTTCGAGTAACATTATTAAATATCAAGTAAGTAGGTTTAATCTTATCTATAACATTATTCCTCGTGCAATTTCATATTCTATGTACTTTTTTGTATACTTGAAAGTTGACACTAGTATTATTTATTTGATCTTAGTGTATTTATTACTCTCTTCGTTCCTAAATTATATTCCTATTTTTCTCTATTATGTGAGGAATAAATGTTAGAAGTAGGAATATAATTTAGGGACAGAGGTAGAGCTGTCAAAAGTTGACCCGACCTAAAATACCGACTCAAACCCGATTATTAACCGACCCATTTGAACCCGGAAAAATGGTGACCCAAACCTGACCTGAAACCAACCCTAGACCTAAGTTGACCCGAGTATTTGAGACCCGAATCCAAACATGAACTAACCTGGAGATGACCCGACCCAAATGTAATCCGTAAATTATTGACCTGAACCGAACCCGACTTGAACCAAAATTGACCCAAAACCCGTTTTAACCCGCCAAAACCCGAATTTAACCCGGCTTATTAATAACCTGACCTGAATTCAACCCGACCCGTTCCTAACCCGACCTGAATTTAACCCAAGCTATTACAAACCCGACCCGAAATCAACCCAACTTGTTATTGACTTGACCCAAATTCAACCCGACGTGTTATTAACCCGACCCGAATTTTACCAGACCTATTACTAACCCGACCTAAATTCAACCCGATCTGTTACTAACCCGACTCAAAATCAATACGACTTGTTATTGACCCAACCTAAATTCAACTCAAATTGTTCCTGACCCGATTTCAAATCACCTTTAATGCAATTTAGACCACCTTATTATTTTTTATCAAAGCATTTTTTCTAGGGAGACCAAGTCGGTCCAGGCCAGCAAAAGAAAGGGGCATCATCCTCAAATTTAAGAGTTAAATATTGTATATATTTGTTGTATGTTCAAAGGAGATAATTATCTTCCTAAATTATAGACTATAGTTCCCTAGTATATTTCCATATATATGATAGTCAAAGGAAATAATTAGCTTGATAAAAATAATAATTATCTATTTATATTTAGTTGAACCCGAATATGACCTAACTTGGAAATGACCCGAGCTGATTGTAACCTGCAAATTATTGACATGAACATAACCCGACTTGAATCCGAGAATGACCCGACTTGAAAATGACCCAACCTAATTATAACCCGCAAATTGTTGACTTGAAACGAACCCGACTTGAACCCGAGTATGACCCGACTTGAAAATGACCCGACATGATTATAACCCTCAAATTATTGACTTGAACCGAACTCGACTTAAATCCGAGAATGACCTGACCTGATTATAACACTCAAATCATTGACTTGAATCGAAACCGATTCGAACCCAAGAATTACCCAAATCCGTTTTAACCCGTGAAAGCCCAAATTAAACCCGACCTATTGTTCACCCGACCGAATATACGCTGACCTGTTATTAACCCGACCCAAACCCGATAAGAAGTATGATTCGACGTGACCCGACTAAAACATGACCCAACCAAAACTCGACCCGCATAGGTTATGAAATTAATCCGAATTGACCCGACCCGAGTTGACCCAACCCACTCTTACCGACCCAAACCTGACTCATTTTCTCGAATTGACAACTCTACCCGAAACCTCAAAATTTTCTCAAAAAGCGTGGATATTAGTCTTCAATTTTGGAAATTTTGACTTTTTTTCACCCGAAATTAAAATTGCCAAAATGCTCACCATGGTCCCTAATCCCTTCGGCGGTCCAATTGGCTGGGTGGAACCATCCAATTTGCCTTTAAACGACCAATTTACCGATTTACAACTTGCACCGATTTCATTAACTCAAGCCTACCACGAACATTTATAACAACATATAATGATCATATATACTTCCTCCGTTTTCTTTTACTTGC
Organism: Chenopodium quinoa; assembly: GCF_001683475.1. Classification (NCBI taxonomy): domain Eukaryota; kingdom Viridiplantae; phylum Streptophyta; class Magnoliopsida; order Caryophyllales; family Amaranthaceae; genus Chenopodium; species Chenopodium quinoa. The sequence continues at coordinate 4,455,124 of NW_018745454.1, forward strand.
AACACTTCCCTAAAAAGGAAATATCACAATACTTGCAACACACTATAAAAGGAAAGTTACTTTAGGGAAAAACTATACTATTTCCCTTATTTAAACCACATGGCCTACTAAATTACACTCCTAACAACGACTCATCCCAATTTAAAGTGTATTATATCATGTGAACCCCAAATTTCTTAAATACCGTGAAAAAGTGTGTGTTACATCTAAAAGAAAACGGAGGAAGTAATTCCAAATGGCATTATATGATCACGAAATTTATCACCTAAAATCTCAATGCTTTTCTACATTGGGCCCCGAAACATTCGAAATTTCTCAAAAGCGTTGATATTAGTTTTCAATTTTGGAACTCTTGACTTTTATTCGCCCGGAAATAAAAATTACCGAAATATTTACCATGGTCCCTAATACCCTCCGGAAGTCCAATTGGGGGGTGGAATCATCCAATTTGTCTTTAAACGGCTAATTTACCGGTTTACAACTTGCACCGATTTCATTCAATCAAGCCTACCACGAACATTTATGACAACATATAATGATCATATATGATTCTAAAAGTCATTATATGACCCTGTATTTCCTAAATTCACAAGGCTTTTCAACACCGTGACTCGAAACCTACAAAATTTCTCAAAAAGCATGACTTCAATTTTTGAATTTTTTTAACTTTTTTCGCTCTCAAATAAAAATTGCCAAAAATTTTACCATAGATAGTAATACCCTCCGGAAGTCCAATTGGGTGGGTTGAACTATCCAATTTGTCTTTAAACGACCAATTTACCAGTTTACAACTTGCACCGATTTCATTAAATCAAACCTACCACGAACATTTATGACTATAATGATCATTTATGGTTCCAAACAGCATTATATGACCCCGAGATGTATCTCTAAAATTTTATTTCTTTTCAACACCAGGATCCGAAACCTTCGAAATTTCTAAAAAAACATGGATATTGGCCTTTAATTTTGGAATTGTTTGAATTTTTTTCGCACGAAAATAAAAATTGCCGAAATGTTTACCATAGTCCCTAATACCCCCCTTGAGTCCAATTGGGTGGGTGGAACCATCCAATTTTTCTTTAAACGACCAATTTACCGGTTTACAACTTGCACCAATTTCATTAACTCAAGCCTACCACGAACATTTATGACAACAAATAATGATCATATAAGGATTCAAACGAATTATATGACCACGACATGTATTTCCTAGAATTTCAAGACTTTTAGACACCGGGCCCGAAGACTCCAAAATTTCTCCAAAAGCGTGGATATTAGCCTTCAATTTATGAATTTTTTTACTTTTTTCGCCCGAAAATGAAAATTGCCAAAATTTTTAACATGGTCAATAATAACCTCCATGAGTCAAATTGGGTAGGCCCAACCAACCAATAATTTGCCATTAAACATCCAATTTACAGAATTACAACTTGCACCGATTTCATTAATTCAAGCCTACCACAAACATTTATGACAACATATAATGATTATATATGGTTCCAAACGACATTATATGACCCCGAGAAGTATCCCCTAAAATCTCGAGTCTTTTCATCAACGGGCCCCGAAACCTCCAAAATTTCTCAAAAAAACATGGATATTAGACTTCAATTTTGGATTTTTTTGACTTTTTTTCACCCGGAAATAAAAGTTGACGAAATATTTACCATGGTCCCTAATACCCTCCGAGAGTCCAATTGGGTAGATGGAACTATCCAATTTTCCTTTAAACAACCAATTTACCCGTATACAACTTGCACCGATTTAATTAACTTAAGCCTAACACTAACATTTATGACAACATATAATGATTATACATGATTCCAAATGGCATTATATGACCCCGAGACGTATCCCTTAAATTTTCGAGCCTTTTCAACAGCGGGCCTCAAAATCTCCAAAATTTCTCAAAAAGCATAGATATTAACCTTCAATTTTGGTATTTTCCGACGTTTTTGGCCCGTAAATAAAAAATTGACGAAATGTTTACCATGGTTACTAATAACCTCCGGGAATGCAATCGGGTGGGTAGAACCATCCAATTTGTCTTTAAACAACCAATTTACCGATTTACAACTTGAACAGATTTCATTAACTCAAGCCTACCACGAATGTTTCTGACAACATATAATAATCATATATGATTCCAAACGTCATTATATGACCCCGAGATTTATTCCCTAAAATCTCAAGGGTTTTCGACATCGTGACCTGAAACCACCAAAATTTCTCAAAAAGCGTGGATATAAGCCTTTAATTTTTTTCACCCGCAAATAAAAATTGCCGAAATAGCATGGTTCCTAATATCCTCAGGAGTCCAATTGGGTGGGTTGAACTATCCAATTTGCCTTTAAACGGCTAATTTAACGATTTATATAACTTGCACCGATTTCATTAAATATAGCATACCACGAACATTTATGACAACATATAATGATCATAAATGGTTTCGAACGGCATTATATGACCCCGAGATGTATCCCCTAAAATCTCAATGCTTTTTGACACCGGGCCCCGAAACATTCGATATTTCTCACAAGGGTATTAGTCTTCAATTTTAATTTTTTTTTTTTACTTTTTTTTTGCCCGGAAAAAATAATTGCCGAAATTTTTACTATAGTCCCTAATATCCTCCTGGAGTCCAATTGAGAGGGTGGAACCATCCAATTTGCCTTCAAACAACCAATTTACCGCTTTACAACTTGCACCGATTTCATTAACTCAAGCCTACCACGAACATTTATGACAATAAATAATGATCATATATGGTTCCAAACGACATTATATGACCCCGAGATATATCCCCTAAAATTTCAAGACTTTTTGACACCGGGCCCGGAAACCTACAAAAATTCTCAAAAAGTGTGGATATTAGCCTTCAATTTTGGAATTTTTTGACTTTTTATCGCTCGAAAATAAAAATTGCCGAATTGTTTACCATGTTCCCTAGTACCTTCTCGGTGTCCATTTGGGTGGATAAAATCATCCAATTTGCCTTTAAACGACTAATTTACCATTATATAACTTGCACCGATTACATTAACTTAAGCCTAACACGAAAATTTATGACAAAATAAAATGATTATATATGATTACAAATGGCATTATATGTCCCCGAGACGTAATACTTAAATTTTCGAGGATTTTCAACACCGGGTCTCGAAATCTCAAAAATTTCTCAAAAAACGTGGATATTAGCCTTCAATTTTGGATTTTTTTGATTTTTTTTTTGTTCGTAAATAAAAATTTCCGAAATGTTTACCATGGTCACTAATAACCTCCAGAAGTCCAATTGGGTGGGTGGAACCATCCAATTTGCCTTTAAACAACCAATTTACCGATTTACAACTTGAACCGATTTCATTAACTCAAGCCTACCACGAGTATTTATGACAACATATAATGATCATATATGATTCCAAACGTATGATATGACCCCGAGATGAATACCCTAAAATCTCAAGGCTTTTCGACACCGTGACCCGAAACCTCCAAAATTTCTCAAAATACGTACATAAGCTTTCAATTTTTGAATTTTTTAACTTATTTTCGCCCGCAAATAAAAATTGGCGAAATTTTTACCATGGTTCCTAATTCCCTCTGGGAGTCCAATTGGGTAGGTTGAACTATCCAATTTGCCTTTAAACAACCAATTTACCGGTTTACAACTTGTACCGATTTCATTAAATCAATCCAACCACGAAAATTTATGACAACATATAATGATCATAAATGGTTCCAAACGGAATTATATTACCCTGAGATGTTTACCCTAAAATAGCAATGCTTTTCGACACCGGGCCTTGAAGCATTTGTAATTCCTCAAAAAGCGTGGATATTAGTCTTCAATTTTTGATTTTTTTGACTTTTTTTCGCCCGAAAATAATAATTTCTAAAATGTTTACCATGGTCCCTAATACCCTCCGGGAGTCCAATTGAGTGGGTGGAACCATCCAATTTTCCTTTCAATTTATCAGTTCACAACTTGCACCGATTTTATTAACTCAAGCCTACCACGAAAATTTAAGACCACAAATAATGATCATATATGGTTCCAAATGGCATTATATGACTCCAAGATATATCCCCTAAAATTTCAAGACTTTTCGACACCGGGCCCAAAAACCTCCAAAATTTCTTAAAAAGTGTGGATAGATGCCTTCAATTTTTGAATTTTTAAAAACTTTTTTAGCCCTCAAATAAAAATTGCCGAAATTTTTACCATGGTTCCTAATATCCTCTGGGAGTCCACCATCATATAATGGTCATATATGGTTCCAAAAGGCATTATATGATCCTAAGATGTATCGCCTAGGGTCTTAATACTTTTCGCCACCGGGTCCGTAACCTCAAAAATTCCTCAAAAAGCGTGGATAATAGCCTTCAATTTTGGAATTTTTTGATTTTTGCCCGGAAATAAAAATTGTCGAGTTGTTTACCATGGTCCCTAATACCCTCCGGGAGTCCAACTGAGTGGGTGGAACCATTCAATTTGCCTTAAAACGGTCAATTTATTAATTTGCAACTTGCACCGATATTGTGAACTCAAGCCTACCACTGACATTTATCACATCATTTAGTGGTTATATATGGTTCCAAACGGAATTATATGACCATAAGATGTATCCCCTAGGGTCTCAACACTTTTTGACACCGGGCCCCGTAACCTCAAAAATTCCTTAAAAGCGTGGATAATAGCTTTTAATTTTGGAAATTTTTGACATTTTTTCGCATGAAAATAAAAATTACCGGGATGTTTATAATGGTCCCTAATACCCTCCGGGAGTCCAATTGGGTGGGTGGAACCATCCAATTAGTTTAAAACGATCAATTTACACGTTTTCGTACACTCCTCCTATATTGGCTATAAGCTTTCACGAGGCTTGTACGTAGTCGAATAATGGTCATATATGGGTCGAAACAATATTATATGTCCCTGGGATGCATCCTGTAATGTTCCGTGAAATTCCCACACCAGGTCCCGACACATCCTAAATTGTTCCGATTTCGTGTTTTATAACCTTCATATTTGGCTTCCGTATATCATTTTTTCACCCGGCGAGATTATGCATCTAAGTACTTCCTTGGGTTCCCAAAGGCCCTTGGGAGTCATAAACAGTGTCTGTAACCATCTAATTCATCCTTAAACTTCATGTCTTAAGGGCCTTGGGAGACGTAAATAGTGTTCGGAACCCAGTATGCCTTGTCCTTGGGTGCAAATGTCTTATGCACATGCCACACGACCCTTTGCCCAATTTTACCATCCAACATCCCAACACTTAGTCTTTGTGACACCTCTTAATCCCGTACTTATACTTTTTTAGCATACGAGATGCATCGCTAACCTCGATTTCTATAATATAGGTGTTTTTAGGGAATAGGGTGGGGGGAGGGACGAATCGAAGTGACATAGGGCTGAATCTCAGTATCCACTGCGCGAGCTTAGCCTACGACACGTGCCGAAACCCCTACTGTAGGACGACATCGAGCGGTGGGTGCATGCGTTGCTTCTGGCCCGGATTTTGACTTAGAGGCGTTCAGTCATAATCCAGCACACGGTAGTTTTGCGCCACTGGCTTTTCAACCAGGCGACGCATGTGCCACACGGCCCCTTGCCCACGCCCAAAGAAGAAACCCCACGCCCTAGGAGAAACCCCACGCCGTAGCTCAAACCCCACGCCCAACGAAGAAACCCACGCCCATCATGAAACCCCACGCCCTAGGAGAAACCCCACGCCGAAACTCAAACCCCACGCCCAATGAAGAAACTCCACGCCCTAGAAAGAAACCTCACGCCGAAACTCAAACCCCACACGTTAGAAAGAAACCCCACGCCCAATGAAAAAACTCCACGCCCAAAGTCAAACCCCACGCTCAAGGAGAAACCCCACGCCGAAGCTAAAACCTCACGCCTAAGGAAGAACCCCACGCCCATCATGAAACCCCACGCCCTAGGAGAAACCCCACGCCTAACGTATCAACCCTACGCCCAAAACTCAAAACCACGCCGAAGCTCACCCCACGCCATACAAAGAAACCCCACGCTGAAGCTCAAACCCCACGCCCAAGGAAGAACCCCACGCCCATCATGAAACCCCACGCCCTAGGAGAAACCCTACGCCTACTGTATCAACCCTACGCCCAAAACTCAAACCCCACGCTTACTGTATCAACCCAACGCCCAATGAAGAACCCAATGCCCTAGAAATAAACCCCACGCCCAATGAAGAAACTCCACTCCCAAGGTCAAACCCCACGCCCCAGCTCAAATTCCACGCCAAAGATGAAACCTCACGCCCAAGATGAAACCCCACGCCCAAACTCCAACCCCACGCCTAATCTCATACCCCACGCCCTAGGAAGAAACCCCACGCTGTTACTCATACCTCAAGCCTAAAGAGAGGACCCCAGGCCCAAGGAAGAACCCCACGCCTAAGAGGGACCCCACGCCTAAACTCAAACCCCACGCCCAAGGAATAACCCCACGCCCATCCTGATACCCCACGCCTAAGCTCAAAACTCACGCTGAAGAGGGACCCCACTCCCAAGGAAGAAACCCCATGCCCATCTTGAAACCCCATGCCCAAGGAGAAACCCTAAACGAACCAAACCCACGCCCTAGGACCAACCCCACGTCCAACCAACCGACCCCACGCCCAACTAATGAGCCCCCCCCTTAGGGAGGACCCCATGCCCGAGGGACACCACGCTTATATAGGGGCGGGGCCAACGCCCAAGGAAACCCCACGCTTATAGAGGGACCCAACGCCTAAGAAAACCCCATGCTCATAGAGGGACCCTACGCAATAATTCTTTTGGGGTGCTCAAAGTTTTCGGGGATAGTAATCTTCATGCCCTAGATGAACAGAACAATATCTTTTGGTCATCAAATATATCTAATGATCAGGAAAATAATTCAGTAGCTCAGCTTTTAGATATTCTTCTTTCAAATGCTATTCGGGAGACAATCTAGCAGAGTTTGGAACATCTTTCACACATCTTTTAGATATTCTGCTTTCAAATGCTATTGGGGAGACTATCTAGCAGATTTTGGAACATCCTTCACACTCATTGTTGCCATCAATGCACGTTGATGTGCATAGTAGCTCAGCTTTTAGATATTGGAAATCTTATTCTTATTTCAAATGTTACCGGGGAGACAATATGGCAGAGTTTAGAAATTTAGCTTAGGTACTCTTCCTCGAAACCTTCTTGAACTTTTCACTTTAGATGGTGATCCCAGCTATAAGATCTAACTCAATTTTCCTCCGATGTGTCTGCAAATTCCTTACTGACTATAAAAGGTAATAACCCGGGTTATTACCTTGTCTCTAATAAAGTGATTCCTTACTGATGGGAAAATCCTAAGTGGAATATCCAATTGTGACCCAATTGATAATTTTTTTCTTCTTCAACTCTTTAATATCTTCCATTTTGCGCCGTGCGTCAGATGACGAGGACAAACACAACTTGTGGTACGATGTTGCTCGTTAGGCCTCTCAGGGGAGTGGGGAGGGGGTTCGAGCTAGCCCGATGTCCCCGTAAGGGCGTTTGAGGGCTAACATTAGACAACTGGACTTGCTAAACCCTTTAACTAAGTCATTTTGGTTGATAAATCTTTTTGGGTGTGCGGGTACTCGTTGAATGACGGAGACTTGGATTGGGCAAATGTCGAGGATAGGTGCTTGAGGATACCTTGTGATCAACTAGCCTCAGTCCCTCGGTCCCGAGAGGGTGTCTTACATGTCTAACCCTCAATCCCTTGTCATTAGCTTTGACAGTCGTTCACAGGGTCCCGAACTTGTCGGTGCGGACCTCGCACTGCCGCTCGCCTGTCCGACACACTATAATATGACTGTCGCCACCCGCTCGCAAAAGTCTTCACCCCCGTTATGGGTGTCTCACACATCTAACCCTCGCACTGCAGTCAAGTAGTAAAATGTAAATGCCACAATATATAATGTGCATAATACATTAGCTTATATTTTGGGAATTTGAGACACCATAGCTATAGCATTAATAAACACTAAATGGGCCTGATTTATTTTGAAGCACTATAATGGCAAGCTACTTGGGCCTAATAAACTTCTTTATGAATAGAAAAATATTAATTTTTAATGACATATACAAACACACATTCAAAAACAATTTTACTTAAGTGATCATTCTAAACTTACTTGGCTCCATTGGTTATGAAACTTTATCATTACATTATTAAACACTCCAATTAACATACCGTATTTTATTTCTAAAAAAAATGAAAAAGTTATGTGTTCAACACTTCAACGTGAGAAGCCCATTACTTAGTGAGAGACAAAGTTAAAGAGGCAAAATTGTAAGAAACAACTTGTTCCAATTTCCATAAAATAATTTCATCCAATTTCCCAGAAAATAATTTGATCTATTTTCCGCATAAAACATAAAAAGATATCCGCATAAAACATTTTTAAAAAAAAGAAAAAAGAAAAAAGAAAAATAAAAGTATCTGCCATAAAATCCATACATCATCATCATACATCACCATCATCATACATCATTATCATCATCATCAGCAGCAGCAGCATCCTCAGCAAGGATCATCATCTAAAAATAACCATGATCATGATTAGTTATGATAACCATGATGCCTAAGAATTCAGGCTTACAAGAATGTTAATCAAGATTAATTGATCCTCAATTTCAAACAAATAAGAACTTTAAAAACAAATTATTGTGGGCTGTGAATGAAATGAAACAAATGGATCTGCAAATGGAGTATCAAAGCCCTGTATAATCACATGAGACCTCAATCCCCTAAAGTGCCATGGAGAAAACTGGTGGAACAATAAGGCACCTGGCAATTACAGTTGGGTGCTCAAAAGAATCATGAAATGTAGAAAGTTGGGTCCATACTTTGTTTGGACCTTGCTTGCTCCTTCTGTTCAGAGGTGTACTGCTGGGGAAACAGGTAAAAGGGGGTTGGTTTCTCTATGCAGGGGCTGCTGGTCAAGTCAGCGGATTCAACTGATGCCTGTGGTTTTGGTTGTGGTCTAATGATCTGCAGCAGGTGGTTTTTTTTTGTTTTTTTTGGGGGGGGGGGGGGAGGGTCTGCAGATTGGGGTTTAAATCTGCAAATGAGGTTGTTGTTTTCTGCTGGTGGGTGGTGTAGCAGCAGCAGGGGTAGGCATCATGCTAATGGCATCAGTGGTTGAGCTGCAGTGGTTGTGTTGGCAGGTGCTACACAGGTTGTGGTCAGCTTGGTGGAGGTGAGTTAGACTATAGCAGCTTGGATTTGGCTGTTGATCCAGGTTCAATTAGCTAAGGGTTTTTGAAAAGTTAGGCTTTTCAGAGCCTTTTGGGCTTTCTTTTGAATTTCAGTTTTGTAGTTGAGCTCCGGCTTACTGTCATGCTTGATGTGGTGCTTGTTTTGATGTTGTGCTATTGTGGAAGCAATTATGCAACCTGTGGTTCTTTTCTAAACATGTGTTTGAGTGATTTTATTTCCTGAAGTCTCACTTAGTTTTCATTAATCAAACATGACCATCAACATTTTGTAATTTCTAACACATAAAACATCATATATTTCACAAAAAAATCAGACATAAGAATCATAAACAAAAATCAATATGGACCTTAACGAGGACCCTAATGATGATTTCTAACCTATAATCTAAACAAAAGTCATAGTACTCCTAATACCCTCTGGGAGTCCAATTAGGTGGGTGGAACCACCCAATTGGACTTAAAACGATCAATTTACCAATTCGCAACTTGCACCGATTTTGTGAACACAAGCATACCATGGACATTTAAGAAATCATATAATAATGGTCATATATGGTTTCAAACGAAATTATATGACCCTAAGATGTATACCCTAGGGTCTGAACACTTTTCGCCACCGGGCCCCGTAACCTCAAAAATTCCTCAAAAAGCGTGGATAATAGCTTTCAATTGTAAAATTTTTTGGACTTTTTTTTTCTCCCGTAAATAAAATTTGCCAAGATGTTTACCATGGTCCCTAATACCCACCAGGAGTCCAATTGGGTGGGTGGAACCATCCAATTTGCTTTAAAATGGTCAATTTACCAATTCGCAACCTACACCGAATTTGTGAACTCAAGCCTACCACGGACATTTATGACATCATTTAATGGTCATATATGGTTCCAAACGACATTATATGACCCTAAGATATATCTTCTAGGGTCTCAACACTTTTCGCCACCGGGCCCCGTAACCTCAAAAATTCCTCAAAAAGATTGGAAAATAGCCTTCAATTTTGGAATTTTTTGACTTTTTTCGCCCGGAAATAAAAAGTACCAAGATGTTTGTAGGAGTTTATAGGTACTACGCAGCGGAAAAACATGAATCATATTCAATCAAGTACCAATCCCAAGAATCACATGCATAACACACAAGACACATAATCATACCTTTGACGCGTGAATTCCACGTAGCTATTCGACAGGCAAATCAGGGAGAGAATAGAGCCCCAAGCGTTGCTCCTCTACTTAGTCCACAAGATTTGAACGAGTCGTCCACCAATACTAGATTGGTCGAGTGATTGAGGAGAACCGCGATCACCACCTTTACGGACAACCGACCACCGCACGAACCACCACCACCGCGACACACCACCGGCGCCTAGGAGGAAGAGAGAGCCGTGAGAGAGAGAGGACTATGAGAGGGGTTGGGTTTCATGTTTTCTAATTAGGGTTTGATCACACTGATTAATTAATTGCTTGCTTGCTGCAAACCTAGGCACCTAGTCTATTTATAATCTCATTATAATTAGACTAGGGCACGAAGCCCAAAACTCCCTTGTCCACTCCATATGGCCGGCCACCTAGAGTGATGGGGCCCATGTTGGGCCTCGTCCTCTAATGCTTGATCTAGCCCCTTTGTGTGACCTTATAGGATCCGTCCAATTGGGCTTTGGGCTATTTTACTAGTCCAAAGATCGTTAGTACCTCTAGCTATGGCAAAACGACGACCCAAATGTACGAACTTAATTATCTCCATAATTTGATCCATTTATATATCTAGTAATTGCACACGACGAAGACATAACTCCTTCAATCTCCCACTTGTCTGAGACAAGGGTGCAATATTCAAATTCCTTAAGTCAACATATGTGTCGATTTGATAATATGATTGCATCACATGTCGAGATCATATTAATCTACAAATCGTTTCTTGAAATCTGAGTTAGAATTACAAAACCAAATGATTACTGTGTAATGCATTTGAACGCGGCCACGTATTTTCTGAATTCTCCCTCTTCAAGCGGCCATGACACATTTCCTAATTTAATAGGTAGACTCTATCCAATCTTGTGGCAACATGACTCCCACTCAACTTCTGAAATAACCGGGAAACACCCTTTATAATCTCCAGTTACGGCTAGACGTTTGAGTGTACCACAGTCACAACATCCATTGAATGAAATCAATGTTCCACTCATGTCAAAGGAATCCACTAATATATATGGAAGCTCTATACTTGAACTTCAAAGTAGGTCAATAGTTCGATCATGCATCATTCATGCATATCCAAGTGATTGACCGAGCATCACTATGCCCCTATAGCCCATGAAACTGCGCTATCCAATCTATCTTACATGCTAGTTCATTTATTGAAATCATTTATGTCTACTTTAATGATCTCGAACTAGGAACTTTAAATAATATATATGAATTTTGTTCACCTGTGGGGTTTCAATTCACCAACCTGATGAGCCCATCAATTCATAATTATTTTGGACATTTTATTTAATTTCCAAAACCATAATTAAATAAGAGAAATAATAATTTCTATTTTAAACATAATTCTGCAAATTGATGCATTTCTCATGTAATATGTTTTCTCAAAACATATACAACTTAAATTACATAACTTGCTTCAATCCTAAGACTTTAATATGACTCTCATATCTTAGTCCATGGAAGGGGTTTAGTGATTTCTCACTCATAATAAAACTTTGCAGAACACGACCTTCCGCTGGTCAATGATCTCATAATTGAGGTGATATCTCATATCTTTTTGTTTGGATTTGTGATGTGACTCTGGCCTCTTTGTTCTTGGGCAAAGGTGACCTATTAGTCACATGACATTCTAATCCAAACTTCCTCTGTAACTATCTGACTATAGTTTAATACACATATTCTGACATCGAGTATGCAACAGTGCTCTGCTTTAAACTCTTCAAGCTCACTGTCCTTTTCCATCCAGACACAAATATGCATTTAGATCACCATCTAGAATCATCTTGCCTGTTTGGAAAACTTGTATTCGTGTAACCTTTTGACAACTTGCTTAAATTACAATAGCTAGAAGAATTCCTTTTAGTGCTTCTCAAGTACTCAAGGATCTGGTAATTCTCTGTATGTTTATTCTGAATTTGCTTGAAACCTGCTACATATGTACAAGTCATATGAAACATCTTGCTTTGTACATTTCATGGCATATATAATGAACCTTTTGCAAAAGCATAAGGTACACTAACCATACAACTCAATTCTATTATCGTTTGAAGGCACTGAGTCTTACTGAGTGTATTACCATGAAAAATGGGAAGATATCCTATCTTAGAGTCTTTCTCCATGAACTTGTCAAGATCCTTATCAACATAAGTCTCTCGATTCATTCCAATCTTTCATCAAGATTCACTTCATATCATGGATCTTAATTCCCAATATGTACTAAACATCTCCTAAGTCTATCATATTGAAACAATCTTTCTAACCATTGTTTGACTTATTCAAGCATTGATATATCATTTCATATGAATTGTATGTCAACTACATACTAGACTAAAAGACCAATTGCTCCCACTAAACTTCTTGTCTCTACAAGAATTCTTTTGTTCTACTAAGGAAATCAAACTGTTTGATTGCCTAATCAAAACGAATGGTCCAACTCCTTAATGATTACTTCAATCCATAAATGAATTTCTGAAGTTTGAAAAACTTTCTAGGAATTTCTGGATTTCAAACTCTTAGGATGTATCATATACATGTTCACCATCAAGAACATTTCATGAAAGTGATTTTGATATCCATAACTAGAATAATCCGAATAGGCTTATCTAACTAATAGGTTTGACCCTATTTGTAAGACTATTATGGACTAACACATCTTTACAAACATGGAGTCCATACTGGATTTTCATGGCTTTAAGCCATTTCCTGAGTTGGTATTTATCCAAAGCTTGATTGTAGGCCATGGATTCTAACTGTTCTAATAAGAAAATTTTAGAATCCACCTTTTATCAGAATTTCAACAAACTGTTTGTTTTGATCCCAAGTAACCTACGATAGGTATGAGCGGCAATAGAACTATTCTCTTCAACTCTTTAAAGTCTTTCATTCTAGTGGGACGATAGAAGCCTCGCTAGTTGAATTAGCTTGCTTCGACACATGGTTTTATCAAATTAGCTGATTTCATATGCCTTCGTCTCTGATGTAGTGTTATCCACATCCATTTGTTGCTCGTCTCGAATCTCATCGAGATCTAACTTTACTCCCACTTGGCTTTGTAGGAAGACATTCTTTCTATAAAGACACTATCGCGAGCAACAAACACTTTGTTTCTACGCGATTGTAGGAATAATACCTCTTAGTTTCCATGAGAAAACCCATGAAGAACTATTTTTCTGATTTAGGGTGTATTATGTTATATTTGTAAACATTTTACATTGATTTCATAACCCTTAATCCTATTTAGAAAAGATAACTTTTGGAACATTTCCAAATCACAACTCTTATGACATCTTTTCTACTGCTTTGGTTAGGTTTCCTGTTTAGTATATTTGCAATTGTTGTTGTTCTAATGCATATCCTCAAAACGATATTTGTAAATCATTAAATTTTCGATCGAACAATGGCAAGCAAAGATTGATTCATTCTTCATAAACATACATTTTAATTGTAATGTTTCTGGATTGTGAATTAATTCAACAATTCCCTTTAGATGATCATTCCTTTTTGAGTTAAATATTTATCACAACAATCATATTGTGGTGTTAAATTGTTTATCTCAAACTGATTTTACATTTCATTTGGAAATTTTGAACTTTTCAATTATTCCAAGCTTTACTTCATTAAGTAATTATCGATATATTTACTTAAATCGTTAGTAAAAGCAATGAAATAGTTAAATCTCTTTGCTAATTTTGAACTTATTGGTTCACATACATCATATGTACGAGTTCCAAAAGGTCACTTTAGCTTCTTTTACCCTTTCTACTAAAAAACAATTTGGTCATTATATTTTAACTTATCAAGCATGACTTCTAATTCTCAAGTGATTCATAATCATATAAGAATGAGAGTCCATCCAAAACTTTGGATGTGCAAATGGTTAGTGTGACCTAACCTTACTTGTTATAAGTAAGTGTATTTTGAATCATCTAAATCTTATTTTTTGTGATCTACTTATAACAATGTCATAAAACAAAATTAACTCATATCTAGCAAAATGAAAACAATTTATTACCTTAGTCATGGATCAACACTTGTCCAAGCCAAGTAAACCAAAATTCAGTATTCAAAACAAGAAAACCGAAATATTGTCTCATCAAAACTAGAAATTGTTCTAAAATCATGATAAACTAATCAAAATTTAAAACTATGAAGCTATCTCTGGCCACTCAAATACTTCTAGTGCACCTTCAAGCTCCATTTCCAAGCTAGTTTCACTTGTTTGCAGTTCCTGCGCAATATCACAATGTGAAGCACTGCAACTTGGTATCTCATACCTAAGTGAAAGTTAAAATGTTTATAACATTATACCTGAGGTTGATGCTCCATTCTTCTTGAGGAAGTCATGGTATTTCTGGCAATTTCGCTTCCAATGCCCTTCTTCTTGCAGTAAAAGCATTCACTTTCACTTGCAGCCTTGGGCTTTGGAGTCGTCTTAGGCTTTTCAAGAGCCTTGGCAACTTGCTTGCCCTTGCTCTTAGCACTAGCCTTTTGCCCCTTCTTCTTGAACCCCTTTCCCTTTTGAATCATAAGAACTTTCTTCTTAGGTTCCTTAGGGATTTGTTTCTCAGCACTAACCAGCATCGCATGCAATTGATTCATAGTCTTTGCAGTGGAAGTCATATTAAAATTCATGATAAACTGGTTGAAACTTTCTGGTAGTGAATGGAGAATGATGTCTGTTGCCAAATCATCACTGTATGGGTGCCCCAATTTCTCCATACTTTGAATTAGGCCGATCATTTTGAAAACATGATCATGAACTGTGGCTCCCTTCTCCATCCTACAATCCAGAATCTCACGATAAAGCTCATACCTTTCAACTCTAGCTTGTTTCTTAAACAAATCTTTGAGTTCTTTCATGATTGAGTAAGCATCCTGGTCCTCAAAACGCTTTTTAAGACTAGGCTCCATGGTAGAAATCATAAAGCAAGTGATAGGTATAGCTCTGTCATGAGCTTCCTTGTGCTTCTTGATCTCTGCCGCAGTTGGATTTTCTGGCAGAGGTCCTGGTAATGGGGTATCAATGATATCCTCTTTACCCTGAGATTTCAGAACAAGTCTTAGCATTCTTTCCCAAGTGGAAAAGTTCTCCCCTGTCAACCTATCCTTCTCAAGGAATGGTCGAAGGTTGTAAACGGTGTTGTCATTGTGGTTACGGCTACCCATCTATGTAAAAATAAGTCAAAGTTTAATAATTATGTTTAATTTAAAATTTAAAGTACCATAAACACATTCATTTGGTAACTTTAAAACACTTTATTCAATAATTAATTGATCCCAATTGAATTTAAGTGATTCCAAGATCCTTTATTTGTGCAATAATTGACCGGACTTTGGCCCTACCATCAACCATTAGTTTTTCAAGGTGAGTAAACTCTTTACTGATTACAACTCTTGTAACTCTTGGTTGAATAATTAATCATCACATGCTTAATTATTTCCCTTTGCTTCAAGGTTCTAAACTCTTTAGGTAACCTTGTTGAGCATAACCAATTAAAAGCGTAAAATTTGTTTTACCCCCACTCCCCTAAGAAATAATATGACACCCAGCTTTGGCATGACCCATCATAAATATCAAAGGTTTCATCGGGTTTTTAATTGGAAAAACAATCTCAATATTACTGGGACCTATATTTATTATGTTGTGATTATTTAGTGAACTCTAGCGCATCATCAATCAACATAAATAAAATCTAACATGCATAATCTACTAATGCAATAAATCATGACATAGTATGGCCCCTTTGTCCTAAGAAAACTAGAAATGAAAAAGCTCCCACTTGAATCGTCATGGATCTCGATCCACCTTGCTCCTTTGGGCCTTCACTTCATGGGCTTCTTTGGACTAACACTATTTAAATAACTATTCTATTTACTTTAAATAAAAGTTACAAAAATACTTAACGGTACCCAGACCGTATTTAGATTACAAAAATACATCACGATGCGTAGATCGTATTTAAGAATCTATGGGCCATACTAGTCTATATATAGCAACATAATATCATATATTATAAAAGTGCCATATAATAAATCACTCAACATGCTTGTCTAAACTACAACATCGAATGTTCATAATAAAATCAACGCATTTCCTAAAATATCTCATATTTTAATCATAATTAGATAATATCATATATTATTCATGACCATTTATAAAATATCATATATTTAATTTAGTCATGAGATAGAATCAAATCATATTTTAATCTAGAAAGATAAATCATATTTAATCTTCCATGATTATCCTAACAAATTTAGGAGATTCTATCCTAATTACTAGCCAATCAAATAATTTTAAAATCAATTATATCCTAATCTAATTATGGGATAATCACATTATTTAAATCAATTATTATCCTTTTGGAATATGCTCAGAATATCCTAGTCAATCTTATCCAAAATTAACCACTTTAATTAGGATAATTACCAATTTAACAACTTTAAATATGGATAATATAAAATATAAAAACTTTTGAATATTTGATTTTATCCTAAAATAAAAGATTTTATCCAAATAAAACCAATTTTATCTTTTAAAATAAAAGATCATATTTTCAAAATATTCTATCTTATCCAAAATAAAACTGCTTTATCCCAAAATGATTCATAATTATCTTGAAATAATTTTAAAATAGGATAATTTTTTGTTTTTGAAAATACCGCAAGCCACCACCACCGGCCACCGTGGTTGGCTAGTCGAAGCTAGCCACGGTGGCTGGCTGCCTTAACAGCAGCCACTGCCGCAAGGCAGCAGCGGACAACTACTCTGGCAGCCGTGGCAGCAGTCGTGCAACGCTTGCACGCTGCTGCCCACAGCCACCCCAAACCGCCTGCCCTCCCTCTCGGACTGCCACCTGGTCGGCAGCCGCCATGGCTGCGCCACCCAGACGTGGTTGCCGACCACCTAAAACAATTTTTTTTGTGTTTTAATTTAATTAAAATAACACTTATGATAATTAAATTAAATCAGTCCATAAGATTAAAATTAAATCACATTTAACTTTAAAATTAGGGTTCTTCATAAAATTAATCCCAATTTAATTCTAGCTTTTAAAATTAAATTGATGATCAAACACAAAACACTTTTATGCATAAATCAATCCGATTAAAATTATGAATCATAAAATAAATCAAATTAAATCAAAATCAAGCATAAAAATCATATTTTAGGGCTAGGATTTTCAAAAAACTTCGAAATTTAGGGTTAGGGGTTCGAAAATTTCGAACAATTAGGGCTAAAAATCGGTCTCTTCATGGCTATTTTGAGCATAATTAAATCACATTTAATCGATTCCAAAAGTTTAATCACATTAAATATAATAATTGAACCATAATTAAATTAATTTCTCCCTCTTAATTGATTATAAAATTAACGTGGACATCAAATAATCGTATTATTATGATCTAGCGCGTTCATGCAAGAGGCTAACTGATGTTTTGGGGTTTTTTGATGTGTCCTGCGGGAGAGTTACAATTCCAAGAATGCCCTTCGACGCCTGTGCCTGCAAAATCACGAAGACTCCTGGGGGTAGGAGCTCCGCCTCCGACGATCAAGTTAGTAAAGATACGGGAGGTAGAATGCACGTAATGTAGAAGTTACTTCTCGCGTAATGGGAGAATTCTGCAATTAATATTGCTCGGGGTAAGTGTTTTTATTTTTGAGGAGTATTCAATGTGAACAACAAATGTTCCAGCCCCCCATTAATGAGGGTCCTTCCACTATTTATAGTGGGGAAGGGATGGTTTCCCTTTTAGGGTTTAGAGGACACGTGTCAGCAGAGGATTGGAGCCCTGCTGACCAACGGCTGGATGCCACGTGTCACTAGGCCATTGGGCCACGTGTTTAGGGTATTTTTACCCCAAACAGATACCACTATAGGAGTTTATAGGTACTACGCAGCAGAAAAACATGAATCATATTCAATCAAGTACCAATCCCAAGAATCACATGCATAACACACACGACACATAATCATACCTTTGACGCGTGAATTCCACGTACCTATTCGACAGGCAAATCAGGGAGAGAATAGAGCCCCAAGCGTTGCTCCTCTACTTAGTCCACAAGATTCGAACGAGCCGTCCACCAATACTAGATTGGTCGAGTGATTGAGGAGAACCGCGATCACCACCTTTACGGACAACCGACCACTGCACGAACCACCACCACCGCGACACACCACCGGCGCCTAGGAGGAGGAGAAAGCCATGAGAGAGAGAGGACTATGAGATGGGTTGGGTTTTGTGTTTGATAATTAGGGTTTGATCACACTGATCAATTAATTGCTTTCTTGCTGCAAACTTAGGCACCTAGTCTATTTATAATCTCATTATAATTAGACTAGGGCACAAAGCCCAAAACTCCCTTTTCCACTCCATATGGGCGGCCACCTAGAGTGATGAGGCCCATGTTGGGCCTCGTCCTCTAATGCTCGATCTAGCCCCTTTGTGTGACCTTATAGGATCCGTCCAATTGGGCTTTGGGCTATTTTACTAGTCCAAAGATCGTTAGTACCTCTAGCTATGGCAAAACGACGACCCAAATGTACGAACTTAATTATCTCCATAATTTGATCCATTTATATATCTAGTAATTGCACATGACGAAGACATAACTCCTTCAATGTTTGCTATGGTCCCTATTATCCACCGGGAGTCCAATTGGTGGAACCATCCAATTTGCCTTAAAACGGTCAATTTACCAATTCGCAACTTAAACCGATTTTGTGAACTCAAGCCTACCACGTAGAGCTATCAATTCGGGTAAATGGGTTGGGTTTGAGTCGGGTTAGTGTGGGTCGGGTCATCTCGGGTCGGGTCAGTACGGGTTAATGTCGGGACCTATGCGGGTCGGGTTCGGGATGGGTCATGCTTGAGTCGGGTCACGTCGGGTCATACATCTTATCAGGTTTGGGTTGGGTTTAGGTCGGGTCAATAAAAGGTCGGGTTACATTTGGGTCGGTTGAAAAACAGATCGGGTTACATTCGGGTTTTTACGGGTTTAAATGAGTTAGGGTCCTGTTCGCGTTCGAGTCGGGTTCGGTTCAAGTCAATTATTTACAGGTTATAATCAGGTCGGGTGATTATCGGGTTCGAGTCAAGTTCGGTTCAAGTCAATAATTTGCGGGTTATAATCAAGTCGGGTCATTTTCAAGTCGGGTCATTCTCGGGTTCGAGTCGGGTTCGGTTCAAGTCAATAAAATTTAAATTTTTTTTTAAAGCTCCAAATCAAATTGCATAATTTTAAACATTTAAAAAAATAATAAAATAAACAAGTGAATACTAAAATTTGAAAAAAAAAAAATTAAGTAGTTATATGGAAGTTTATTTTGAAATTTATTTACTGCCTTACTGGTTATAATCTTATGTATTTGTTAACGTCGAATCTCTATTGTAGATGTCGTATGACTTTTAATTAATGAAATGTTTTTGCTATTAAAAAAAATTATTTATAAGATAAATTTAGAAATAAATAAATAAATAAACATTTGGCTGATTTAATTATTAGACAAAATCACTATCACCGATTCATCTCACTTACCTCATATTGCCTTAAAATATGTTTAAAAAACATTGACAGCTCAGAGAGTCACAACTCTACTCTAATACTCTATCACCTCATGTCCTCATATAACTCATTGCTCATATAGGAAGTTGAAGATAATTAGGAAAAATAAAATCAATCACAATAGAGATTTCATGGTGGAAAATTTCGTCAATCTTGCCATTAGAGTGCAACCTTCCTTAATATACTAAGATTCAGTCATTTTTTTTTTGCTGTTGTCCAGTTCAGTTTTTCTTTGACGAGGATTATGTAAGAGATAAGTCAAGTAAGATGAGAAAGGCCACTTTTGTTTTATAATTGGAATCCATGTTAATAAATTGAAAAAAAGCCTAAAACTCAATAATCAACACGGAGTACTCTTTTTATCCTAAAAACTCCTAAATCCAAAAATTCAGGTTAGTAATAGGTCGATTTTAAATTCGAGTCAGGTCAATAAGAAGTCGGGTTGAATTTAGGTCGGGTCAATAACAAGTTGGGTTGATTTCGGGTCGGGTTTGTAACAGGTCGGGTTTAAATTCGAGTCGGGTTAGGAACGGGTTGGATTGACCTCGGGTCGGGTCAGTAACAGGTCGAGTTGAATGCTGGTTTTGACGGGTTAAATCGGGTTAGGGTCATTCTCGGATTTGAGTCGGGTTCGGTTCATGTCAATAATTTACGGGTCACATTCGGGTCGGGCCCTCTCTAGGTCGGGTCATGGCCGGGTTCAGGTCTCAAATACTCGGGTCAACTCGGGTCTAGGATTGGTTTCAGGTCGGGTACGGGTCACAATTTTTTTCGGGTTCAAACGGGTTAGGGTTAGCGTCGGGTTTGGGTCGGTATTTCGGATCGGGTCAGCTTTTGACAACTCTACTACCACGGACATTTATGACTTCATTTAATGGTCATATATGGTTCCAAACGACATAATATGACTCTAAGATGTATCCCCTAAGGTCTCAACACTTTTCACCACCGGGCGCCGTAACTTCAAAAATTCCTCAACAAGCATGAATAATAGCCTTCAATTTTTGAATTTTTTTGACTTTTTTCTTTCAGAAAAAAAAATTGCCGAGATGTTTACCATGGTACCTAATACCCTCAGGGAGTCCAATTGGGTGGGTGGAATCATCCAATTTTCCTTGAAACGGTCAATTTACCAATTCGCAACTTGCACCGATTTTGATAACTCAAGCCTACTTCGGACATTTATGAGAACATTTAATGGTCATATATGGTTCCAAACAGAATTAAATGAACCTAAAATGTATCCCTTAGAGTCTCAAAACTTTTCTCCACCAGGCCTCGTAACCACAAAAATTCCTCAAAAAGGGTAGGTAGCCTTCAATTTTGGAATTTTTTAACTTTTTTTCGCCAGGAAATAAAAATTGACGAGATTTTTAACATGGTCCCTAATACCCTCCGGGAGTAAAATTGGGTGGCTGGAACCATCCAATTTGCCTTAAAACGATCAATTTACCAATTTACAACTTGCACAGATTTTGTGAACTCAAGCCTACCACGGACATTTATGACATCAATTAATGCTCATAAATGGTTCCAAACGGCATTAAATGACCCAATGATGTATCCCATAGGGTCTCAAAATATTTCGCCACCGAGCCCGGAACGTCAAAAATTCCACGAAAAACGTTGATAATAGCCTTCAATTTTGGAATTTTTTTGACTTTTTTCGCCCAGAATAAAAAATTTCCGAAATGTTTACCATGGTCCCTAATACCCTCAAGGAGTCCAATTAGGTGGGTGGAACCATCCAATTTGCCTTAAAACAGTCAATTTACCAATTCGCAACTTGCACCGATTATGTGAACTCAAGCCTACCATGGACATTTATGACATCATTTAATGGTCATATATGGTTCCAAACGGCATTATATGTCCCTAAGATGTATCCCCTAGGGTCTCAACACTTTTCTCCACCGGCCCCAATAACCTAAAAAATTCCTCAAAAAGCGTGGATTTCCTTCAATTTTGGAATTTTTCGACCTTTTTTCGCCCGGAAAAAAAAATTACCGAGATGTTTACTATGGTCCCTAATATCCTTATGAGGTCCAATTGAGTGGGTGGAACCATCCAATTTGCCTTAAAACGATCAATTTACCAATTCGCAACTCTCACCGATTTTGTGAAATCAAGCCTACCACAGACGTTTAAGACATCAATTAATGGTCATAAATGGTTCCAAAGGACTTTAAATGACCCAATGATGTATCCCATGGGGTCTCAAAGCTTTTCTCCATCGGCCCCGTAACGTCAAAAATTCCATAAAAAACGTGGATAATAGCCTTCAATTTTGGAATTTTTTGACTTTTTTCGCCCGGAATAAAAAATTGCCGAGATGTTTAATATGGTCCCTAATATCCTCTGGGAGTCTAACTGAGTGGGTGGAACCATCCAATTTGCCTTAAAACGATCAATTTACCAATTCGCAACTCTCACCGATTTTGTGAACTGAAGCCAACCACGGACATTTAAGACATAAATTAATGGTCATATATGGTTCCAAAGGACTTTAAATGACCCAATGATGTATCCCATGGGGTCTCAAAGCTTTTCGCCACCGGGCCCATAACGTCAAAAATTCCACAAAAAATGTGGATAATAGCCTTCAAATTTTTAATTTTTTGACTTTTTTCACCCGGAATAAAAAATTGCCGAGATGTTTACTATGGTCCCTAATATCCTCTGGGAATCTAACTGAGTGGGTGGAACCATCCAATTTGCCTTAAAACGATCAATTTACCAATTCGCAACTCTCACCGATTTTGTGAACTGAAGCCAACCACGGACATTTAAGACATAAATTAATGGTCATATATGGTTCTTAACGACATTAAATTACCCAATGATGTATCCCTTAGGTTCTCAAAACATTTCGCCACCGGGCCCATAACGTCAAAAATTCCACAAAAAACGTGGATAATAGCCTTCAATTTTGGAATTTTTTTACTATTTTCCCTCGGAATAAAAAAAAATTGCCAAGGTGTTTACCATGGTCCCTAATACCCTCCGGGAGTCCAATTAGGTGGGTGGAAACATCCAATTTTCCTTAAAACAGTCAATTTACCAATTCGCAACTTGCACCGATTTTGTGAACTCAAGGCTACCATGGACATTTATGACATCATTTAATGGTCATATATGGTTCCAAACGGCATGGTATGACCCTAAGATGTATCCCTAGGGTCTCAACACATTTCGCCAACGAGCCCATAACGTCAACAATTCCACAAAAAACGTGAATAATAGCCTTCAATTTTGGAATTTTTTTACTTTTTTCACCCGGAATAAAAAATTTCCGAAATGTTTACTATGGTCCCTAATATCCTCTGGGAGTCCAATTGAGTGGGTGGAACCATCCAATTTGCCTTAAAACGATCAATTTACCAATTCACAACTCTCACCGATTTTTTGAACTCAAGCCTACCACGGACGTTTAAGACATCAATTAATGGTTATAAATGGTTCCAAAGGACTTTAAATGACCCGATGATATATCCCATGGGGTCTCAAATCTTTTCGCCACCGGGCCCATAACGTCAAAAATTCCACAAAAAACGTGGATAATAGCCTTCAAATTTTTAATTTTTTGACTTTTTTCACCCGGAATAAAAAACTGCCGAGATGTTTACTATGGTCCCTAATATCCTCTGGGAATCTAATTGATTGGGTGGAACCATCCAATTTTCCTTAAAATGATCAATTTACCAATTTGCAACTCTCACCGATTTTGTGAACTGAAGCCAACCATGGACGTTTAAGACATAAATTAATGGTCATATATGGTTCTTAACAGCATTAAATGACCCAATGATGTATCCCTTAGGTTCTCAAAACATTTCGCCACCGGGCCCATAACGTCAAAAATTCCACAAAAAACGTGGATATGGCCTTCAATTTTGGATTTTTTTGACTATTTTCACCCGGAATAAAAAATTTCCAAGATGTTTACCATGGTCCCTAATACCCTCCGGGAGTCCAATTAGGTGGGTGGAACCATCCAATTTTCCTTAAAACAGTCAATTTACCAATTCGCAACTTGCACCGATTATGTAAACTCAAGGCTACCATGGACATTTATGACATCATTTAATGGTCATATATGGTTCCAAACGACATTGTATGACCCTAAGATTTATCCCCTAGGGTCTCAACACTTTTCTCCACCGGCCCCAAAAACCTCAAATGTTCCTCAAAAAGCATGGATAATAGCCTTCAATTTTGGAATTTTTTAACCTTTTTTCGTCCGGAAATAAAAATTGCCGAGATGTTTACTATGGTTCATAATATCCTCCGGGAGTCCAATTGAGTGGGTGGAATCATCGAATTTGCCTTAAAACGAACAATTTACCAATTCGCAACTCTCACCGATTTTGTGAACTCAAGCCTTCCACGGACATTTAAGACATCAATTAATGGTCATATTTGGTTCCACACTTTTTGAGGAATTTTTGCTTTCAATTTTGGAATTTTTTGACTTTTTTTCGCCCGAAAATAAAAAATATCGAGATGTTTACCATGGTCCCTAATACCCTCCGGGAGTTCAATTAGGTGGGTGGAACCATCCAATTTGCCTTAAAACGGTCAATTTACCAATTCGCAACTTACACTGATGTTGTGAACTCAAGCCTACCAAAGACATTTATGACATCATTTAATGGTCATATAAGGTTCCAAACGGCATTATATGACCCTAAGATGTATCCCCTAGGGTCTCAACACTTTTCGCCACCGGCCCCAACAACCTCAAATGTTCCTCAAAAAGCATGGATAATAGCCTTCAATTTTGGAATTTTTTAACCTTTTTTCGTCCGGAAATAAAAATTTCCGAGATGTTTAATATGGTCCCTAATATCCTCCGGGAGTCCAATTGAGTGGGTGGAACCATCGAATTTGCCTTAAAACGAACAATTTACCAATTAGCAACTCTCACCGATTTTGTGAACTCAAGCCTTCCACGGACGTTTAAGACATCAATCAATGGTCATATATGGTTCCAAACGACATTAAATGACCCAATGATGTATTTCATAGGGTATCAAAACTTTTCGCCACAGGGCCAGTAACGTAAAAAATTCCACAAAAAACGTGGATATTACCTTCAATTTTGGAATTTTTTTGAGTTTTTTCGCCCGTAATAAAAAATTGTCGAGATGTTTACCATGGTCCCTAATATCCTCCGGGATTCCAATTAGGTGGGTGGAACCATCTAATTTTCCTTAAAACAGTCAATTTACCAATTCGCAACTTGCACCGATTTTGTGTACTCAAGCCTACCATGGACATTTATGACATCATTTAATGGTCATATACGGTTCCAAACAACATTATATGACCCTAAGATGTATCCCCTATGGTCTCAACACTTTTCGCCACCGGCCCTAATAACCTCAAAAATTCCTCAAAAAGCGTGTATAACAGCCTTTTATTTTGGAATTTTTTGAGCTTTTTTCGCCAGGAAATAAAAATCGCCGAGATGTTTAAAATAGTCCCTAATATCCATTGGAAGTCCAATTGAGTGGGTGGAACAATCCAATTTTCCTTAAAATAATCAATTTACCAATTCGCAAATCTCACCGATTTTGTGAACTGAAGCCTACCACAGACGTTTAAGACATCAATTAATGGTCATATATGGTTCCAAACGGCATTAAATGACCCAATGATGTATCCCATAGAGTCTCAAAACATTTCGCCACCGAGCCCGTAACGTCAAAAATTCCACAAAAAACGTGGATAATAGCCTTCAATTTTTTGAATGTTTTGACTTTTTTCGCCCAAAATAAAAAATTGCCGAGATGTTTGCCATGGTCCCTAATACCCTCCGGGAGTCCAATTAGGTTGGTGGAACCATCCAATTTGCCTTAAAACAGTCAACTTACTAATTCGCAACTTCCACCGATTTTGTGAACTCAAGCCTACCATGGACATTTATGACATCATTTAATGGTCATATATGGTTCCAACGGCATTATATGACCCTAAGATGTATCTCCTAGGGTCTCAACACGTTTCGCCACCGGCCCTAATAACCAAAAAAATTCCTCAAAAAGCGTGGATAATAGCCTTCAATTTTGGTATTTTTTGACCTTTTTTCGACCGGAAATAAAAATTTCCGAGATGTTCACTATGGTCCCTAATATCCTTAGGAGGTCCACTTGAGTGGGTGGAAACATCCAATTTGCCATAAAACGATCAATTTACCAATTCGCAACTCTCACTTGTGAACTCAAGCCTATCACGGACATTTATGACATCATATAATGGTCATATATGGTTCTCAACGGCATTATATAACCCTAAGATGTATCCCATAGGGTCTTAACACTTTTCTCCACCGGGCACCTTAATCTCAAAAATTCCTCAAAAAGTGTAGATAATAGCTTTCAATTTTGGAAATTTTTTACTTTTTTTCGCCCGGAAATGAAAATTATCGAGATGTTTACCATGGTCCCTAATACCCTCCGGGAGTCAAATTAGGTGGGTGGAACCATCCAATTTGCCTTAAAACAATCAATTTACCAATTCGCAACTTGCACCGATTTTGTGAACTCAAGCCTACCACGAACATTTATGACATCATTCAATGGTCATATAAGGTTCCAAACGGAATTATATGACCCTAAGATGTATCCCCTAGAATCTCAACACTTTTCGCCACCGGCCCCAACAACCTCAAAAGTTCCTCAAAAAACATGGATAATAGCCTTTCAATTTTTGAATTTTTTGACCTATTTTCGCCCAGAAATAAAATTTTCCGAGATGTTTACTATGGTCCCTAATATCCTCCGGGATTCCAATTGAGTCTAAAACGATTAATTTACCAATTCGCAACTCTCACCGATTTTGTGAACTCAAGCCTACCACGGACATTTAAATAATCATATAATGGTCATATATGGTTTCAAACGACATTATATTACCCTAATATGTATCCCCTAGGGTCTTAACGCTTTTCGCCACCGGGCCACTTAACCTGAAATATTCCTCAAAAAGTTTGAATAATAGTCTTCAATTTTAAAATCTTTTGACTTTTTTTCGCTTAGAAATAAAAATTATCTAGTGTTTACCATGGTCCCTAATACCCTTAGGGAGTCCAATTAGGTGGGTGGAACCATCCAATTTGCCTTAAAACGGTCAATTTACCAATTCGCAACTTGCACCGATTTTGTGAACTCAAGCCTACTACGGACATTTATGACATCATTTAATGGTCATATTAGGTTCCAAACTGCATTATATGACACTAAGATGTATCCCCTAGGGTCTCAACACTTTTCGCCACCGGCCCCAACAACCTCAAAAGTTCCTCAAAAAGCGTGGAAAATAGCCTTCAATTTTGGAATTTTATTTTTGACCTTTTTTCGCCTAGAAATAAAAATTTCCGAGATGTTTACTATACACCCTAATATCCTCAAAAGGTCCACTTGAGTGGGTAGAACCATCCAATTAGCCTTAAAACGATCAATTTACCAATTCGCAACTCTCACCGATTCTGTGAACTCAAGCCTACCACGGACATTTAAGACATCATATAATGGTCATATATGGTTCCAAACGGCATTATATAACCCTAAGATGTATCCCCTAGGGTCTTAACACTTTTCACCACCGGTCCCCTTAACCTCCAAAATTCCTCAAAAAGTGTGGATAAGAGCTTTCAATTTTGGAATTTTTTGACTTTTTTTCGCCCGAAAATAAAAAATATTTAGATGTTTACCATGGTCCCTAATATCCTCCGGGAGTCCAATTAGGTGGGTGGAACCATCCAATTTGCCTTAAAACAATCAATTTACCAATTCGCAACTTGCACCGATTTTGTGAACTCAAGCCTACCACGAACATTTATGACATCATTCAATGGTCATATAAGGTTCCAAACGGCATTATATGACCCTAAGATGTATCCCCTAGAATCTCAACACTTTTCGCCACCGGCCCCAACAACCTCAAAAGTTCCTCAAAAAACATGGATAATAGCCTTTCAATTTTGGAATTTTTTGACCTATTTTCGCCCAGAAATAAAAATCGCCGAGATGTTTACTATGGTCCCTAATATCCTCCGGGATTCCAATTGAGTGGGTGGAACCATCCAATTTGCCTTAAAACGATCAATTTACCAATTCGCAACTCTCACCGATTTTGTGAACTGAAGCCTACCACGGACGTTTAAGACATCAATTAATGGTCATATATGGTTTCAAACGGCATTAAATGACCCAATGGTGTATCCCATAGAGTCAAACCATTTCGCCACCGAGCCCGTAACGTCAAAAATTCCACAAAAAACGTGGATAATAGCCTTCAATTTTTGAATGTTTTGACTTTTTTCGCCCAAAATAAAAAATTGCCGAGATGTTTGCCATGGTCCCTAATACCCTCCGGGAGTCCAATTAGGTTGGTGGAACCATCCAATTTGCCTTAAAACAGTCAATTTACTAATTCGCAACTTGCACCGATTTTGTGAACTAAAGCCTACCATGGACATTTATGACATCATATAATGGTCATATATGGTTCCAACGGCATTATATGACCCTAAGATGTATCTCCTAGGGTCTCAACACTTTTCGCCACCGGCCCTAATAACCTAAAAAATTCCTCAATAAGTGTGGATAATACCCTTCAATTTTGGAATTTTTTGACATTATTTCGCCCGGAAATAAAAATTTCCGAGATGTTTACTATGGTCCCTAATTTCCTCAGGAGGTCCACTTTAGTGGGTGGAAACATCCAATTTGCCATAAAACAAACAATTTACCAATTCGCAACTCTCACTGATTTTGTGAACTCAGGCCTATCACGGACATTTAAGACATCATATAATGGTCAAATATGGTTCTCAACAGAATTATATAACCCTAAGATGTATCCCTTAGGGTCTTAAAAATTTTCTCCACCGGGCCCCTTAACCTCAAAAATTCCTCAAAAAGTGTGGATAGTAGCTTTCAATTTTGGAATTTTTTGACTTTTTTCGCCCAGAAATGAAAATTATCGAGATGTTTACCATGGTACCAAATACCCTCCGGAAGTCCAATTAGGTGGGTGGAACCATCCAATTTTCCTTAAAATGGTCAATTTACCAATTTCAACTTGCACCGATTTTTTGAACTCATGCCTACCACGGACATTTATGACATCATTTAATGGTCATATAAGGTTCCAAAAAGCATTATATGACCCTAAGATGTATTCCCTAGAATCTCAATACTTTTCGCCACCGGCCCCAACAACCTCAAAAGTTCCTCAAAAAGCATGGATAATAGCCTTCAATTTTGGAATTTTTTAACCTTTTTTCGTCCGGAAATAAAAATTGCCGAGATGTTTACTATGGTCCCTAATATCCTCCGGGAGTCTAATTGAGTGGGTGGAACCATCCAATTTTCCTTAAAACGATCAATTTACCAATTTGCAACTCTCAGCGATTTTGTGAACTCAAGCCTACCACGGACGTTTAAGACATCAATTAATGGTCATATATGGTTCCGAACGATATTAAATGACCCAATGATGTATTCCATAAGGTATCAAAACTTTTCGCCACCGGGCCCGTAACGTAAAAAATTCCACAAAAAAGTGGATAATAACCTTCAATTTTGGAATTTTTTTGACTTTTTTCGTCCGTAATAAAAAATTGTCGAGATATTTACCATGGTCCCTAAAATCGTCAGGGAGTCCAATTAGGTGGGTGGAACCATCCAATTTGCCTTAAAACAGTCAATTTACCAATTCGCAACTTGCACCGATTTTCTGAACTCAAGGCTACCATGGACATTTATGACATCATTTAATGACCATATATGGTTCCAAACGGCATTATATGACCCTAAGATGTATCCCCTAGGCTCTCAACACTTTTCGCCATAGGCCCTAATAACCTCAAAAATTCCTCAAAAAGCGTGGATAATAGCCTTCAATTTTGGAATTCTTTGACCTTTTTTCGCCCGGAAATAAAAATTACCGAGATGTTTACTATGGTCCCTAATATCCTTTGGGAGTCCAATTGAGTGGGTGGAACAATCCAATTTCCCTTAAAACAATCAATTTACCAATTCGCAACTATCACCGATTTTGTGAACTCAAGCCTACCACGGACGTTTAAGACATCAATTAATGGTCATATATGGTTCCAAACGGCATTAAATGACCCAATGATGTATCCCATTGAGTCTCAAAACTTTTATCCACCGGTCCCGTAACGTCAAAAATTCCACAAAAAACGTGGATAATAGCCGCTAATTTTGGAATTTTTTGACATTTTTCGCCCGGAATATAAAATTGACGAGATATTTACCATGGTCCCTAATATCCTCCGGGAGTCCATTTAGGTGGGTGGAACCATCCAATTTGCCTTAAAACAGTCAATTTACCAATTCGCAACTTGCACCGATTTTGTGAACTCAAGCCTACCATGGACATTTATGACATCATTTAATGGTCATATATGGTTCCAAATGGCATTATATGACCCTAAGATGTATCCCCTAAGGTCTCAACACTTTTCGCCACCGACCCCCATAACCTCAAAAATTCCTCAAAAAGCGTGGATAATAGCCTTCAATTTTGGAATTTTTTACCTTATTTCGCCTGGAAATAAAAATTGCCGAGATGTTTATTATGGTCCCTAATATCCTCAGGAGGTCCAATTGATTGGGTGGAACCATACAATTTGCCTTAAAACGATCAATTTACCAATTCGCAACTCTCACCGATTTTGTGAACTCAAGCCTACCACGGACATTTAAGACATCATATAATGGTCATATATGGTTCCAAACGGCATTATATGACCCTAAGATGTATCTCCTTGGGTCTCAACACGTTTTGACACCGGGCCCCGTAACTTCAAAAATTCCTTAAAAGGCGTGGGTAATAGCTTTCAATTTTGGAAAATTTTGACATTTTTTCGCATGAAAAAAAAATTACCGAGATGTTTATAATGGTCCCTAATATCCTCTAGGAGTCCAATAGGGTGGTTGGAACCATCCAATTTGCCTTAAAACGATCAATTTACACGTTTTCGTACACTCCTCATGTATTGGCTATAAGCTTTCACGGGGCTCGTACGTAGTCGAATAATGGTCATATATGGGTCGAACAATATTATATGTCCCCAGGATGCATCCTGTAATGTTTCGTGAAATTCCTACACCAGGTCCCGACACATCCTAAATTGTTCCGATTTCGTGTTTTATAGCCTTCATATTTGGCTTCCGTGTATCATTTTTTCACCCGGCGAGATT
The DNA here is from genome assembly GCF_001683475.1 of Chenopodium quinoa. Classification (NCBI taxonomy): domain Eukaryota; kingdom Viridiplantae; phylum Streptophyta; class Magnoliopsida; order Caryophyllales; family Amaranthaceae; genus Chenopodium; species Chenopodium quinoa. The sequence continues at coordinate 4,486,401 of NW_018745454.1, forward strand.
ATGCATCTAAATACTTCTTTGGGTTCCCAAATGCCCTTGGGAGTCATAAACAGTGTCCGGAACCATCTAATTCATCCTTAAACTTCATGTCTTAAGGGCCTTGTGATTCGTAAATAGTGCTCGGAACCTGGTATGCCTTGTCCTTGGGTGCACATGTCTTATGCACATGCCACCCGGCCCCTTTCCCACTTGTACCATCCAACATCCCAACACTTAGGCTTTGTGACACCCCTTAATCCCGTACTTAGCCTTTTTTCGCATACAAGATGCATCGCTAACCTCGTTTTCTAAAATATAGTTGTTTTTAGGGAATAGGGTGGGGGGAGGGACGAATCGAAGTGACATAGGGCTGAATCTAAGTATCCACCGCGCGAGCTTAGCCTACGACACGTGCTGAAACCCCTACTATAGGACGGCATCGGGCGGTGGGCACATGCGTCGCTTCTGGCCCGGATTTTGACTTAGAGGCGTTCAATCATAATCCAGCACACGATAGTTTCGCACCACTGGCTTTTAAACCAGGCGACGAATGCGCCACACGTCCCCTTGCCCACGCCCAAGGAAGAAACCCTACGCCTTAGGAGAAACCCCACGCCGAAGCTCAAACCCCACGCTCAAGGAAGAAACCCACGCCCATCATGAAACCCCACGCCCTAGAAGAAACCCCACGCCGAAGATCAAACCCCACGCCCAAGGAAGAACCCCACGCCCATCATGAAACCCCATGCCCTAGGAGAAACCCCACGCCTACTGTATCAACCCTACGCCCAAAACTCAAACCCCACGCCTGCTGTATCAACCCCACGCCCAATGAAGAGCCCCACGCCCTAGAAAGAAACCCCACTCCCAATGAAGAAACTCCACGCCCAAGATGAAACCCCACGCCGAAGCTCAAACCCCACGCCCATCATGAAACCCCACGCCCTAGGAGAAACCCCACGCCCATCATGAAACCCCACGCCCTAGGAGAAACCCCACGCCTAATGTATCAACCCTACGCCCAAAACTCAAACCCCACGCAGAAGCTCACCCCACACCATAGGAAGAAACCCCACGACGAAGCTCATACCCCACGCCCAAGGAAGAACCCCACGCCCATCATGAAACCCCACGCCCTAGGAGAAAACCCACGCCTACTGTATCAACCCCACGCCCAATGAAGAACCCCACGCCCTAGAAAGAAACCCCACGCCCAATGAAGAAACTCCACGCCCAAGGTCAAACTCCACGCCCAAGCTCAAACCCCACGCCCAAGATGAAATCCCACGCCCAAACTCCAACCCCGCGTCTAATCTCATACCCCACGCCGTTACTCAAACCCCAAGCCTAAAGAGAGGACCCCACGCCCAAGGAAGAACCCCACGCCTAAGAGGGACCCCACGCCTAAACTCAAACCCCACGCCCAAGGAATAACCCCACGCCCATCCTAATACCCCATGCCTAATGTATCAAACCCTACGCCCATCCTGAAACCCCACGCCTAAGCTCAAAACCCACGCTTAAAGAGGGACCTCACGACCAAGGAAGAACCCCACTCCCAAGGAAGAAACCCCACGCCCATCTTGAAACCCTACGCCCAAGGAGAAACCCTAAACGAACCAAACCCACGCCCTAGGACTAACCTCACGCCCAACCAACCGACCCCACGCCCAACTAATAAGCCCCACGCCTTAAGGAAAACCCCATGCCCGAGGGACACCACGCTTATATAGGGGCGGGGCCAACGCCCAAGGAAACCCCACGCTTATAGAGGGACCCCACGCCTATGGAAACCCCACGCTCATAGAGGGACCCTACGCAATACTTCTTTTGGGGTGCTCAAAGTTTCCGAGAATAGTAATCTTCATGCCCTAGATGAACAGAACAATATCTTTTGGTCATCAATATATCTAATGATCAGGCAAATAATTCAGTAGCTCAGCTTTTAGATATTCTGCTTTCAAATGCTATTGGGGAGACAATCTAGTAGAGTTTGGAACATCCTTCACACAGCTTTTAGATATTCTGCTTTTAAATCCTATTGGGGAGACAATCTAGCAGAGTTTGGAACATCCTTCACACTCATTGATGCCATCAATGCATGTTGATGTGCATAGTAGCTCATATTTTAGATATTGGAAATCTTATTCTTCTTTCAAATGCTACTGGGGAGACAATTTGGCAGAGTTTAGAACTTCATCTTAGGTACTGTTCCTCGAAACCTTCCTGAATTTTTCACTTTAGATGGTGATCCCAGCTATAAGATCGGACTAGCCCTTCAATTTTGGAATTTTTCGACTTTTTTTTCGCCCGTAAATAAAAATTGCCGAAATGTTTACCATGGTCACTAATAATCACTGGGAGTCCAATTGGGTGGGTGGAACTATCCTATTATTATTATTATTATTATTATTATTATTATTATTATTATTATTATTATTATTATTATTATTATTATTATTATTATTATTATTATTATTATTATTATTAAGCGAGAAAGTAAGATGAACAAAACAAGACTAAGGGTCTGTTCTCTTACGTTGAAATTTAGTTTAGTTCAGTTCAGTTCCGTCCAGCTCAGTTCAGTTCAGCTCAGCTCCTAATTTTCTTCTCTTATAAAATATTCAGTTCAGTTCAGTTCAGTTCAGCTCAGTTCAGTTCAGTTCAATTCAATTCAATTCAGTTCAGCTCAGTTCAGTCAATGAGAACAGGCCCTAAGTATACTATATACATTGATTTTCCTCAAAAAAAAAAAAAAAATACTATATACATTTATACCATAATGTTGCTAGAAGAACAACTACCACCTTTGCCAAAAAAGGTTAAAATTAAAATTAAAATTTGCTTCATAAATAATAGGCAAAAAAAAAATGGTTAATTAACATATAGCAGTCTTATTCCACTTTGCTTAAAGTCCCCATTGAAGATCTCTTTTTCATTGAAGATTACGATTCTTTTTTGTATTTTTACGTTTCCTTAATTTCATTGGAGGTAAATTTGATTGATAATGAAGTGGGCTTTCTTTATGGTAGGGCCTAATGTAGTCCAAATAGTAAAAAGAATAAATTAAAGATTTGCTTTTAATCAAATCTTTTCTTTCCAAATTATGCGTAAAGGATGTCCTTGTATGTCCTAATTGTGTACTCGCCTCTGGTGTATAACATGGATTAATCTACTTTTAGGCATTCCCATGTCATCTAATTATGCAATTAAATTTCACATATCATCATCTATAGACTATAGTTTCTCTTATAAAAGTTTCTCTTTGTCCATATACAAATTGCAATGATATCACACATCATTCATCATCAATATGTTCAAGTAATCCATCCATCCACCATTTCTCGAAAAAATATAACTAAAAGTCTCAAAAAAATATATTGACTTTAAAACTATTAATATTAAGTTTCTCAGAGAAGATTTTTTATGGGTGATAACTAATTTCAGATTTGATTTCATCTACAAACAGTTACTTTAAGCTATTAATATAAATTCTAAAAGTTTCTAGGTTGTGAGTTGTGACCCAATGAAGGGACTCACAAATCCAACCAACCTTTGGAGAAGGCTTATTATGCTTTAGTATCTTGTCTTGGTATAAAAAATCAAAATGCACAACGGATTTAACTTGAAAAGTTTGCTTGTAAACTAAGAAGGTTATATTCCAATTTAATTATGACTTAATTTGATTCTCTTTTTTTTTTTTTTTTTTTTTTTTGAAGGGCAGGGTCGTGTGGCATCACTTGATTAATGTCACTATTAAAGTTATCTTAGGTTAAAGAATTTAATACATCACGAATTTATAACTCTACGAAGCCTCTTGGTCTCTTGGAGGGACTTAGCCACTTAGGAAGAGTATTTATGGCTATTTTAGCGTGCCATAAGACCCAAAGAGATCTCTCACTTTTCTACGAATACAAGATTAGCTTTATGTATTGTGAAAATAGATTATGGGCCTGTTCTCTTCCGTTGAAATTCGGTTCAATTCAGCTCAGTTCAGCTCTTAATTTATGTCTAATGATATTGCTAATGATATAAAGCCAAATTTCATTCTTTTAGGACCTGTTCACATTTACTTAATTTCAGTTCAGTTCAGCTCCAATCAGTTCAGCTCCAATCAGTTCAGTTCAGTTCAGCTCTTAATTTCCCTCTCATAAAATATTCATTTCAGCTCAACAACAACAACAACAACAATAATAATAGTAATAATAATAAAAATCAATAAGTAATAAATAATAATAATAATAATAATGATAATAATAATAATCATCAATAAATAATAATAATAATAATAATAATAACAATAATAATTGAAATAATAATACTAATAATAATAATCAATAAATAATAATAATAATCATCATCAATAAATAATAATAATAATAATAATAATAATAATATAAATAAAGTAGGCATTTTTGGAGAGCATTGGGAGCGCCACATAAGAAAAGGTATTATTTTAACCTATAAGAAATTAGATTTCTATTTTATTTTAGAATTAAAAAATTCACTCGCTACCTAGATAAAAGTGATGAATTAGATTTGATATATCTCCGATTTTAATGCCACGTATATTAAAATCAACAAATTAAATTATTTTCATGGAAAAAAAAAGGTAAAAATTCAATTATATAGATAAGTTATATGTACACCAAAAAGATAAATAAATAAAATAAAAACCCACAATTCAATTCCCAAAACCCAACCATGTCCATGCAAATTACATATGAATATCTAACTTATTAATGATAATAAACAGCCACTAAATATAAATATTAATGATAATACACTTCGAATATATGAATGTTAGTACTTGATGGTTGTATATTCAAATAATGTTCAACATTAGGATTTGATGAACGTAACTATGGTTTTTTTTTTTTTTATTGACAAGTATTTTTAATTTATTTTAATAATAACCCAATAAAATTAAATTTGTGTTTTATTTTAGAATTAATAACTTTACTTGCCAAAAAAAAACAATAATTTTCAAATTTTATCTTATCTAGCAACCCATATCATGATTAGATAATAAAAAAAAATTATAAGAGATTTATTTGCTACTCCACATATATATGTAGTATAAGATATGATGATATTAAAGATTTGTATACATCCTCTCAAAAATACAATTTTTTTTTTCTATTATAAATAGACACTATAAATATACTACACACGCACAACCAATCCACCATGAGCTTTAATTCATTAAAACTATATAATACAAAAACGCAAACATGTGAATATTATTTATGTACTCTATTTCATGGTGTGATTTTTTTTTTTTCAGGTCTAATTTGTTTATTAACAAATAATATTGGAAAAAAATGTAAGTATTTCAATGCTTTCTAATGGTAAACAAAATAAGTTGATCGTTAATTATTCATTATTTTCTAAGATGTATGTTCTGTTTATTCTACCTAATCTAATTGTGTTACTTATCATATTAAATTTGGTTAAACAACTTAATTATAATTTAATATTATTTATTCTGTATTTGAAGGGATTATGTCCATGCGCCAGTTGAAGGAAATTTTGTCAAGTACTTATAAATCCAAAAGAGGAATGTGTAGATTGGAAAAGTAAGTTTGCAACTATAGTCTTATAATAGAAGGGAAAAAATTTAAAAATTGTAAGAGATGTCTCTAATAATTTTGATTTGTGTATTATAGTTTCTGTTAGAACATATGTATTATTGTTGTAAAAATCATTATAGTAGTGTGGTAATGAAATTTCATTATAAAGATTTAATTTTATACAATTAGATTAATTTCAGTAATGCAACATTCTTGGTATGAACTTTTTATTTAACTATTTAAAAATTTATAAAGTCATATCTTTTTATTATTACTCTCACCATCTTTATTCGATCTTACATTATAGTTTTGGGTTTACTTTATTAATTTTTCATTGTATAAAGTTGATATGGAGTAAAAGAATAATGGTGGTCTAAGTTATTGTTTGTGAAAGAATATAGTGATTTTATAAATATACACGTATAGAACAACAATGTACTTTCGTTATACAAACGAATCATAGTTGAAAAAAAAAGAGGATTTATGATTTAAATTATTTAAAAAAAAAAGCAAAATAATATCTTGACAAATTAAAAATTAAATTTGTATTTTATTTTAAAATTAAATGAATAGTAATTAATTAGAATTTAAATTATTAAAAAAACTAAAAGTTTTCTTTTTATTTAATTATCTTTAGATAAATACGAACAGTGATTTATAATTTAAATTATTTTTATTTAACATTAATATCTTATTCTAATATCCGATAGATTAAATAACATATAAAAAGGTATGACAAATGATAATAAAATATTATAATTTATTTTAATTCAGAATTAAAAAATCAATCACCACTTGAGAAAAATTAATGAATGAGATTTGAGAGTCAACCAATGAAAAAAAAATTCACAATTTAATTTTTAAATATAATTAATTACCCTATAAGAAATCTTCACGAATGAGATATGAGTGTTTAATTTGATGTGTCAATGTAAGAAAAATACCATTTTTTTTTACAAGAAAAAAAAATACCAATATTGATTTTAGGATTAAAATTATTTTTAAAAAATATATCTTTTAATGTTAAAAGTTTTATCCGAAAATTTGGTAAATGAACTTTGTAGGGGAGGGTCCATCATAATTAGTGATTTAGTATTTTTTTTTTTAAAAAAAAAACTTATATTTAAACTTTTTTTTCTTCTATTATCCGACAAATAAGATATTATATTTATAATTTTTTTATTAATTATAAATTTAATTTTCACATAATTAGCACCAACAAATAAGATTTTTTTAAAATTATGTTAAATAATAAAAATTAACCTTTTCCTAATCAGCACAATAATTTAATCAACATATTGTATGGTGTAATTACAAAAAAAAAAAAAAAAAATGAAATAAAAAATCCTAACATGAGATTTAAAGATAAAAACCGTGCATCGCACGGGCTTTCATCTAATAATAATAATAATAATAACTATAATAATAATAATACTAATAATAATAATCAATAAATAATAATAATAATAATAATAATAATAATTAATATCAATAATTAATAATAATAATAATAATCCGTAGTTAAAAATCACTGATTAATAAGTTCACTTCACTTCACTTCAGTTCACTTCACTTCACTTCACTTCATCTCAATTCAGTCAATCGGAACAGGCCCTATGTTTCAACTTTCAAGTATTTTGTTTGGTTACATTACCTATTTCGCAGGTTTTGCCTAATTAAATTGATTAAATTATAACCTAGGTCGTCCTTTGGTAGTAGCTAGAATCTCTCTTTCTAGTAGACTAGTAGTATATCGATATAAATCCTTAGGGCCATAAATGTAATTTCTCATCATTTTGCCAATATTTCTTTTTTTTTTTAATTTAACACAACACAAAGCATATATTACCTAGGCTAAGCTCTAATAATTACAGCCTAACGTCCTGTAATTTGGAAGACCCCAAAATGCAAATCAAGGACTAAGTTACTAAAACCATAACAAACATAAAGATAGTTTTTACATCGAAAGGGATGGCAAAAGATAAAGCCAATATTTCTTAAGGTCTCTTAGAAGTAAGATACAACCTTCAAAGGGACTTTACTTGACTTAATCTAGGGTATTCAAGGATGGTGCCGTCTACCAATTACCTTAGAAAACCCATATAAGTCGGCCATGCTGACGATACTTGACTTCACTTATTTAAATATTTACCCCCAACAATATTGAAAATCCCTTTTTTATAAATTAAAAAAAAAATGGAAATGGTATGACACTTAAATATGCATGAGTGCATGACTGCTACTATAAAAAATGAAATTAAGCCCATATTATCCAAGTTATAAAAAATGAAATTAAGCTGACAACAATAGTTGCTGTAATTAGTGATTTCATACTTAATTACTCCTTAATTAGAAAGGCGTCGATCTATAATCATGCATTTAAGATTTAGAGTGAAGAAGAGAAAGGAGGGGCAAACGGGGTAGCACAGAGGTGTTGAGAAAGGAGAGCAAAGTAGACAATTTTGTGCTCAAACCCCCATTTATATATATTTTTTACCAAAATCAAACGTTGGGAATGAGCTACAAAAACCCATTTCTAGTACAATTTTGCCTCAACCTCAGAGCTAAACCTGACTAATGTTATTCATTTATACACATCTTCCTATGCTTCCCAAATAGGGAAAAAATAAAACTTTCCTGAATAACCTGTAATTAGGCATAAATCTAATTTAATCATTTATGACGACGGCCTTTTTATGTAATTGATTATCCTATTGATGATGTCTTGTATTTGAGCTACGAATAGTCACTCCATGCAAAAATTTTGTATATCCAAGAAAACTTAACTTCCCATCGGAGCTCCTAATCCAATCTCTTAAAATTGAATAAGCAGTAGGTCCAAGATTCAATTCCTGCATTAATCAGACATTAACAAAGAAGCTGAGAATCGCAAGAGTATGGAAACTTGACACGAAAGATAAATGTTGGGAAAGCAATACATACCCTGGCAAGCTCCTCAACGGTAATAATCCGATTGCCTTCCTGCTCAAAATGTTCGAAAGCAGTAGATGCAATCTGATCCCAACCTTCCCGACCTTCCAATTGATGTGTGCTGATCGCAGCAGCACAGAATTCATCAAAATCCATTTTTCTGTACGAAAGAGTTGTCATCTGTGCCAAATCAAATCAAAACATTAGGCATTCTCAAATGCAGTCTCAAATTTACGTAGCTCCAAAAAGGATAAAGTACCGTATTTAGGATATCAGGGACTCTAGATTCCTTCATTGCCTCAGTAGCATTATTCAAAAGTGCCTGGAATGATTTAAAAAAAAAAGATATTGTAGTAACAGGATGTTCGTGGCACGAACAAATAAAAGTAATAAAAAGGAAAAAGCAAAGCAACAAAAATAACCATTCTGAAGTTCTCAAATGTAACACGACCATCACCGGTAGGCTCTAAAAGCTCAAACTCTGCTCTTAAGTAATACAACTCATCCTCAGTAAGAGCTTTGGAGAGAGCCTGCAGTTCCAAGGAGAAAGAAAAGAGAAAAATAGTTATTCATCAGATGAAATCAGTTATAAAGAGGCTTGAAATTTTGAAGAGATCCACAGAATTACTAGTATCAAAGAATTCTCAGGCTAACTTAAACCTAAGTTAAGCATCTATTATTCATGAGTTTGACTAACAATATTCTAGGACAATTTGATGTTATAGTAACAAATCAACAACAGTACAATGAGAAAATCAAGTCAAATATCACCAAGTCAAATTGACAGAGCATGTACAAGTTCATGCATGCTGTCAAAATTAACCAGACAGAGCATCTAGATATTCATTCTTGAGAGAAGGTTCTCCTATTCTTATGGACAGCTGCCGTATGGGATGACCATAACTAGGCTAGTCCAGGGGATAAAAAGATGCTCCCCTAAAGAACAAGGTTTTACAGGCCCGACACATAACAGAACTCAAAAAAGGATCATCAAACGGCTACCTGTTTGCAAAAGTCACGCAAAAAACAATGCAACAAGTAGGATGGTTGCAAAGAAATACCTAGGTAGTTTACATCAACAGTTTTATGTTTAAAAAGTACATTGACACACTCAAAACATTGAAGAGATCCTATATCAACACAACCCTAAAACCTTTGATAATGAGCACTTGAAGACATGAAATAAGAGCTCTTCACTCCCAACAAAACCCCCCAGGCCCCAACCTTCAATAGAACTATAAAACAAAAGACATAAATGCAAAGCTGTGAAACTAAGTCAGACGAATCATCAAGCCAATGAAGTGAGTGAACTTCCTTTACAAGTAAGCTAGGCAAATTTTAGCTGGCGAACAGATCAATCAGCAAGAAGTAGTATCATGTTTGGGAAACACTTGAGCAACAATAATAGAAATGTTTGAGGTACAATTTAGGGAAGAGGATTTCTTTAAAATCAGTATGGAAGAATATCTGCAGTTAAAATTCAGAATATATATTAAGCAATCCAATTCATTCAGTAATTATACGGGGACATTGGAAAGACCACAAGCCACGGTCCACAATCTGACCTAAATTCTAAGATGCATTAGTGACAGAGCAATCTAATGAGCAGAGCAATACCTTCAATGCAGCCCGTTTAAAAGGAGTTACATGGAGATATGACTTCACCAATTTATAGATCAATATATCTAAAGGAATAGGCTGGTTTTCGTCACGCAGCCAGGGATGAGCTGCACAACACAAAAGCATTCCTTCAGAAAAAATGTTACAAAAAGCCTTTAGGATAAGCTTCATTATTACATTCAGAACATAAGTTTACCAAGATAGAAGTCATTATAAAGCAGATTGACAAAGTAAAAGACTTACTCAAAGCTTGGGCAGCAGTCATCCTCTTCCTGTAGTCCTTGTTAAGCACTCTTTTTACAAAATCCTTAGCTTCAGGAGACACAGATGGCCAAGGCAAATCATCAAAATTGGGCTCCGCTCTTAGCACAGCACGGAAGATTCCTGATTCAGTGCGTGCCCAGAAAGGCCTGCTTCCACATAATAATATATATGTGATAACACCAATGCTCCACATATCTCCTTCAAGGCTATACGATCTATGAAGGACTTCAGGTGCAACATAGTAAGCACTTCCCACGATATCATTTAGTCTTTCATCTGCATTTATAACAAACATGCACTGAGTGGAAAAAGGAAAGAAAGTAATTTCAAAGCCCTGAGAGCTCTTCAAGTGCATGAAAAGGAGAACGAGAAAAACTCAAGAGTCCTAAATTGACTTATGAGTAGCATACCCAATCTTTTATTCCATAAACATCATAAACCACAAACACATGCATATGTGTGTGACTGTGTGAATGAGTGTGTCTTCCTATAAATACAACAGTAACTCTAAACCATACAAAGCTAAATATAGCATCTAGAAATGAAAAATAAAATAAAACAGACCGAAAATTCTCCAAACCTAATAAGTAACGGAGTAACCCCAGTCAAAAAGCTCTAGTAAACACTGTTAGTATCTTTGGCAAAGAGCACAATTATCGTATAGCCAAAATCCGTAACTAAAACGATTTATGAAGATCAAGATAAAGCAATCACCACAAGTTGATAATCCACTGAGAGATTAAGAAATCCTAAGTAACCCATTTTTCATTGGCAGCTAATATTTTAAGAATCCTTAATCCCCGCATAGCATAAATAATCATGATGCCAATTTTGCATATATCAGAACAAAGATGGTAAATATCTTCGAGGACTACTACCAGATTAGTCTAATTATTATAGTACATATAGATAGCTGGTTTTAATATTTAAAAAAAGCAAGACTTGGTTTGTTTACAGAAATAGAACCCACAAAAAAACGCGGAGATCTTCAACCCTAAAAAAATTTCATAATTGTTACCTGGCCTAATAAAATCAGAGAGGCCAAAATCAATTAGCTTCATGTCAGCATCTTCACTTTTAGACGTAAATAGGAAATTCTGTATAGGAAGCAAATTGGTTAGTTGAAAAGTTATAGACAAAAAAAGCATCAAGTATCAAACAAATAACAAGTACACAAAAGCAACCTCAGGCTTCAGATCACGGTGCACAACACCCTGAAGATGACAGAATGATACAACATTCAGAATCTGTTTGATAATGACCTTCGCATCTACCTCAGGGTACCTTCCACCTCTGCAAAAAGAATATCCCTTTACTCCCAAGAAATCTCAGAATCTCCTAAATAGAATCTAGTGTTGATAAGAGTTAATGTTACCTGGACAATATTCGGTCAAGTAATTCACCACCTTCACATAATCTGACATAAAAGTAAAATCCAATACTTCAGACCCAATGTAATCATCACTATTAAAATGTTGGTGTAGCTTAATGACAGTAGTTCTCAATCACTATAGCCCAATGCATCCAGCGGACCAGCCCCAAAAAAGTTTCACAGTAACAAATATAGAAATTGAAATTTCAAAAATTCGTCAATGAAAACATTAGAATTTCCTATTATTTTTCACCCAATCAAACACTTGAAGGCCATCCACATGATTCAATAATAGATGGGTGGAGAAAATCTTGAAAACTGAAAATTAGTCTTTCATCATGTACTAATGGAAAGCATAGAAATATACAGCTCAAGAGAGAAGACATACTCCATGACAATGTATACATTGTTTGAGTCTTCGCATGCATCGTAAAATTGGACCAGATGCTTATGCCCTGAGAGGGCTTTCAGGATTTTGACTTCCCTCCGTACATCTTCTATAGATATTGCCGTAGTCATCTGCTCAATAAATAGCATTTATTAACTCATAATTATTCACCATAAAGGGGCAACCCTAGAAATATGAACAGAAGTAAAAGGCATTTTTAGAACAAAATCAGTGAGTTGTCATCTTTACATGAACTGAAGACACTAATTATACCAGAATTAGTCCAAGAAAACAAGAACCAGAGGTGACGTAGATAAAGATATTGCACATCTCAGGATTACATATGCACATGAAAAGCCATCTTAACATAAACATCTTGCAGAAAAATCGGCGTACTAAAGAAGTAGTCACAAGAATCAAGGTTGTTCAAAATGAACTTGCATAAGTATGCCCTGACAGCTAACCTCTAGACTAATAGCATAATCAGATAATCTGATATCCGACATAGTACCCATAGTCAAGAGAAGTCAAAAAAATGTGCAACGCATCCGCTTAATTTAAAAGGTGGATAAACACACACACTCACGCATGCGTGGAAAAAATAAATTTAAAAATTCCTAAAAGAGGACGAAATTTCCTAAATCTATTGCAAGACGCAACCACAAAACCACCCAAAGGTTACTAATAAAGTTACCAATTTTGTCTTGACCTTCCCACGACAAAGATTTCTTAGCTTTAGTCCTTAAATCGTAAGTCATAGTTAGAAAAAAATAAATAAATAAATTTTTTAGTTACTAACATCTGTTTTCTTGCAACAATTGTCATTAATTTCAACCGACTCAAGGAATTAGAGTTTGTTGAATTTATTATCCAGCTACTAACCCCTACCCTTACGATCATTCCGAAACTGGTTCTATTAAACCCTTGCAAGAGGAATGAGGGTAGTCCGTAGTTGACTAGTCTACTACTTCAAAACAACCGAGAACTATATCACAGTTTAGTTCAAGGCAATTGTTCTGCTCCACTGTCACCATATTTAGATGCAAAGACTCACATGAGCATATTCAACTTTGTAAATACGGATATAATTAATATAATTACTCCATGAAGTTATAGAAGAAACTACCAACCAATTCAAGTGACTAATTGCTCAAGCTTCAAAGTAGAATAACAATTATTATTCCTAACCAAGTACTACCTAAAGTTTTTCAAAGGAAACTAAATGTTACCAAAGATATAAACTTCATAATTTCAAAGAACTTCCATTTGAGCAAGATATCATAAAGATAAATTACATCTCTGTTAATTACCTTCCTAGACTCTATCTCAACGAGATTCAATTAAGGTGGTGATTAAATTTGTTATCAAATCATGGCCTCTTTTTTTTTAGGTAAAGTTCAAGCATGCTTATTACAAATTAAGCCACTAAAGCATAAATGCTTTCCGGAAATTATCAATCCAAACATGTCCATCACTATCAAGTGTATCCCACCTTGCCAATAAGCGAGCCATGATATCCCCTGCCGCCAAAATTGCAACTTTGTTACACAGCAAAAAAAAAAAAAAAAAAAAAAAAAAAAAAAAAAAAAAAAAAAAAAAACAGGGAATATTAATGCTAAGATACAAGAGCAAGTTCCCATCTTACTGCCCCACTACTAGTTACCTACCTCACTCAGTCTCCTATATTTTCTAGTAATTAACATTTTTTAACTAAAGATTTTAGACTATATATCTTGACAATAATTTTTCACTTAATATTATTTTCCTTGAAAAGTTACTACTGCTTTTACGCGGAAAAAAAAAAAAAGAAATCCATATGATTCTCTTGGAAAAGGTTCTTCAACTAATAATGACAAAAGTCAAGCGTAAATTGAAGTTATAAACGCATGCAAACCCCTTACAATTAGCATAAATTGTGAATTCGTGAGTGTTGGGAGACCTTTCATGTGAAAAGTATTACACATACAACACTTTATTCATTTAATCTAAAGTTCTCCATGCATCTCGGTACAATAACTCCTGGATGTGAGTAACTTTCAGCCAAAATATCTTATATTGCTAACCTTCACATCTTACGGACAAGAAATACACCTGTTGAGCTTCATTCAGCCCTTGTGCTTTCCATTTTATTTCAGCAGAGAGGGATTGTCTCAAGACTTTATAAATATCACATGAACCCATGTACGCATAGAAGGATTTATCACATTGAATCAAGGATCATGTCCCAGACCTGCCCTATCCTTGATGAATGGGAAAGGTGATTCAAAATGTCGTTGATCCTAGGGCTGGGCAAAGAAGCACCCTCAAAGTTCATGAAACAAACCCCTGACAATAAAGGGCAAACCTACCTAAGGGACAAGTTGTAGTCTATTAGGCTGTTGCTTTCTACAGGTTACTCAAAGTAGAGTTTCCTCTATACATAACTCTGTCTCAAGGAAAAAATGTTAAATAATCTTCTCACTTCATGGAACGTCCTAATGTTAAATAATCTTCTCACTTCATGGAACGTCCTAACGTTAAAAAATCTGACTGGCTAGAAGAAACCGGATTTTCTTTATCTGGAGTGTATCCCAAAAATAGTTAGCTGACCCTCTACTAAGCAAATGGTAAGCCTAAAAAACATCAATTGGGCTGAGATAGAGGGAATGAGATGATAAGTAATGTCAATGACTGGTAGCATCTGCAGTGAATATCCATTACCATTATAATTACTTGCCTTGTGAGTTAAGACAGCATAGAATTAACAAGAGTGTTCGGAAATAACCTAAATCACCAGTCATAACACTACAACTACTCATAATTCACACTTATAAACAGCAACTTCATGGCTGATGCTTAAGGCCAACTACACGAGTATTGCCAGCTTCACAATGTTTGCAATATCAAGTTTAGCGAATTGAGAAAACAACTTCCCACACAAGCATTCAAATTTTATTGGTTTTCTTATCAGATATCAAGTAAAAAAGAAGTTTGTGAAGCCAGTAATATTCTAAAAACAGTATACAGACCTGTTGACTTGTTGAGCATGCCTCGGTTAGGCTACTGACCTACTTAACTAGAACAGAAGACAATCAATCTCACACACCACTATTTTCTTTTCTTTTTAAGGTTAGAAACTTAACTAGTTCCGTTTAGAAAGATGAAAACCAAACATTAACATGCTCCACTAGCAAAAGACAATAATTTGAATCCGATCTTAAACAGCATCCAATTACTGGCTTAAATCACAAGATTAGCTGATCAATACCCAAAACCAATAAAAACACAACTCAAAAAAATTAAAATATGACAAAATCTAAACGTAGTCAACATCAACCATCATTATCGATCATTATATCATAGTAACAACATAATTCTAGCAATAGAATTTTGACATTGAAATAATCATCAAAGACTTATTTTTATCAAAATTGTCACAAGGGACCAGTTATTTGAACCCTCAAATTGAAAGTAGTACAAAATGAAGAAAGGAACACAATCTATAGACGAACACTAATAAGACCCAGTAAAATACATCTCTTCCCTCCCCACAAAAAAAAGATTCAATAAAATCCAGCAACATCGCCATCATAAATACAAATTTTATTTTATTTTTTGACTCATAAATATTATACTCCCCAAATTAACAAAATAAAGGACATTATAAGAAACACAAACAAAATCACAGAAATTGACGTTGTCATTAATCACATTATATCAAAATTATCCGAAATTTCAATTCTATGATCATGAAATTCATGACCCAAATAAAAACAGAATGAAAACAATAAATCACCTTGGCCTTGGAAATGATCTTAACAGCAACAACTTGATCCTTAAGCTCTCCTTTCTTCCCTTTGGCAGAACAAGTATGACCGAAATGCCCTCTCCCAATCTCCTTCCCCAATTCATACTTTGCTCCAAAATTCTTGCCATACCCAAAACTCTTATCCAACAATTGCCCTCCTTCATTCCCACCGTCCTCCGGTATCGGCCCCTCTTTCGGCTTCGCATTCCCAAGCCGCTTCGCCAACGACGCTTTTATATGCTTCGCCGGAGACGGCGGCGGGAACGGCCTCCTAAAAAACCTCCTCGGCGTCGACCTCGCCGGCGACGGAGTCGGCGGAACTCCAGCAGGATACGGACTCGGCCACGGCGATGATCTCGCCGGCGTATTCCTTACCGACGGATTATTCGCAACTTCCGACGCCGGAAGTGGCGATTGAGGATGAACACCACCATCTTCGCCGGAAGACGGAGCAACTATCGTCGTGACAACATCACCACTTTCTCCGGCGACGGCTTTACCGTAACACTGCCCCATTTACCGTAAACGATTCCAATTTCTCACTCCTAATTCCGCCGTCAAAATCAAAAATAAAAAAATAAAAAAATTCAAAAAAAAACCTAGTCAAAATGAAGTAAACATCAAACGGTTGGGGGTTAAGGTAGGGTTTTAAAAATTAACTCAATCAAAGAAATGAAACAGATCTGAAGCACAAAATCGGAAAAACTCACCGGAGAATCGATCTAAACAGCGTTGAAATCACAGTAAACGGGCGAGATTACAGAGAGACGGGATCATAGTGAATGAAGAATTGAAGTCGAATTTAAAGAAAGAAGAGAGAGAATCAGAGAAGATCTACTCCATGATCATGGAAATCTGAGAGTATCAGAAACAATTTGGATTGTGATTTTCTCTCTCTAAAAAGGTTGATGATGATGAAGGTGGTGATGCTGGCTGGAGGAGTTGGATTTGTTGTTGCTTCTTCACTAAACTCTTTAACTTTCTCTCTCTAAAAAACTAAAGTTGTTTTGGATTTTGTCTTTTTCAACCTTTTTTTTTAAATTTTAACGCCAACGAGGAAAAAAGGATGAAATTATAATTAAATAAAAAAAGGGGATAGTAGAGCCGTAGAGGTGGGTGGATTAGGTGGGGTTGGGTGTAGGAGAAGATGGTGAGACTGGGATGTAACTGGGTTAATAGGACACGTGTCGGAAGGAGAAGTGAGGGTGTAGGGGAATAGAGTGAGGGTGAAGAGTAGAGGAAAAAGGTGACGCGAGTAAGGGCAAAGCGCATGCATCGAAGGTTCGAAATGAGGGAAAAGAGTGGCTGGCTCCCCGGTTTTCAGTTATATTGGTGTCAGGAACCTTGTTTATTTTTACGTGGCTTTTTCTTTTTCTTTTCTTTTCTTTTTCAGTTTTTGTCTTTGCATTTTGTTTTTGTTTTCAAATTTTAGTATGTTGCTCTCCAATTGACTGAATCACTCAACAATTTATGACTACAAACTTGTTTTTTTGCTGAATTGGTATAATTGTTGAGCTTCTCTTTTGTACTCTCTAAATCCTCGTAATAATATTCTCACATTCTAATATTTGTAGTTTTGTAACTTGTACACGTACAAGGCTATAGTAGTACGGAGTAGTAGTTTGTTTGGACATATTTTCAATTTGTTTTAGTCCAATTCATTCACTCAATTCAATTTAGATCATTTCAGCACACAAGAATTGTGTTTTGACCCCCCCCCCCCTCTTTGTATGCATAGCATGCATTTAAATTAGTAGTTCCGAAATGATAGTTTACAACAAGCATTAAACGTTAAAATAACTAAAGCACACGTGTTTTTGTCGTTTTAGGTAACTATGATTTATTCATGCTTTTAATGTCCTGAATGGTTGTTCGATTTGACATAAATGCATTGAAATTTTCATACTAAAGCAAATACATTGACATACGTTTGGTTGAAACTATATTGAAAATTTATCAACAAAAGATAATGATATTAACATGATTCAATCACAAGTCTTGGATTCAACCTCGAAAACTTGAAACTCCCAAAACATTTCACATAGACAATGATATAACCATATTACAGTGAAACTTGTACTTCTCATGAAAAAAACAGGTAGTAACTTATCTACCCCCCCCCCCCCAAACCAAACCAAAAAAAAAAACAACTTTGCATATCCTTGAGCTCGATTAGCACGTTAAGTAAAATTGAAATAACATTGACAGTAGCCTCATAAGCACTGCGAGTCTGCAACTTTTTATTTAAAGAACTTCTTCACACATTTAACTATTTTAACACAAGCAAGTAACAAGTTTTTCAGTTATACACTAAGGCCCTGTTCCGATTTACTTAACTGAACTGAATTGAAGTTATTTGAACTGATTAGAGCTGAACTGCACTATTGGAACTGAGCTGAATTATTTATGAGAGAAGGAAATTAGGAATTGAACTTATCTGAACTGATTGGAGCTGAACTGAACTGAATTATTTACGAGAGAAGGAAATTAGGAAATGAATTGAACTGATTGGAGCTGAACTGAACTGAATAGGACCCAATACAATATGAAGTATAGTATTACTTTAGGGTGTATTATGGGCGTATTATATGGAGTAATTTTTAACAAGATATGTGTATTATACTTTAAATTGAAGATAATTTATGTTAGTCTTATTAATTGGTACTACTTGTCTTAATTATTGGTTTATTGCCAATTGCACCGCACCGCACTTTACTCAACTATATAAGAGATTAGTTGAACGCCTCTTGCCAACAAAGGCAATAAATAATCTATCAAAGAAGATCATCAAAGTGAATGAGGTTAACTATGAATTATATAAAGTAAGTGTTCAGTCCTGCAAGGCACTCATCAACACATACTATTTTGGAAGATTAGAAATTAAAATTAACGGTATTGGTGGTTATCATTGTCAAAAAGACTGGTACAACAACTTAATTATTATTTATGAAAATGAAAACTCATCGAATTGAATTAAGTTTGTGTCAAAAAAAAATAAAAAAAAATATTGAATTAAGTTTGGTTATACTACCTCCGTTACAGGTTATGTGCAACGATTTGACATAAACCAGAGAGGAAAAATGTCTAATCGTTGCACACTTGCACATAACCTGTAACGGAGGTAGTATAAGTATATACCTTTTTTTATTATTATTAAATGGTTTGACATATACCTGAAACTTCAAATAAAATTGGATTTTTTTCTGTGCATTTCAGATTTTTGAAACATAAATAAATGAGCTTCAATGCAAGTCTCAAATACGGTTGCATTTAATCTTTTACTCAAATGATTGATACTCTCTATTTTCTGAATAAAGGTTTTATACTTCGTATATTGTATTGTACTCCATTTTTTGTACGGAGTCATTATTTTGGTAAAATTATGAACCACTTTTCCCTCCCATATATCCTCACCATTTAATGCAATTTTTTTTTTTTTTTTTTTGGTTGATGATTTAATGCAATATCCATTTAAAATGGTGTATTTTTTTAACGAGCGCCCCGGGGCGTTAGATAAGGATAAATTATATTGGTTGAAATGGTATTAAGTTAGGAATTCATGACAAAATCACGCGTCGTTCGGTGTAATTAATGTTAATTTTACTCTAATATTTGCACTTTAATTCTCTTATCTAACACCCCGGGGGCGCTCATTAGCTTTTGCCTTTTTTTATCGATTTTGCTAACGAGAGCCCCGGGGCGTTAGATAAGGATAAATTATATTGGTTGAAATGGTATTAAGTTAGGAATTCATGACAAAATCACGCGTCGTTCGGTGTAATTAATGTTAATTTTACTCTAATATTTGCACTTTAATTCTCTTATCTGGCTCATTAGCTTTTGCCTTTTTTTATTTATTTAATTTTTATGTTAAGACATATACTCATATGTGTATATGTATGT
This sequence comes from Chenopodium quinoa, assembly GCF_001683475.1. Lineage (NCBI taxonomy): Eukaryota > Viridiplantae > Streptophyta > Magnoliopsida > Caryophyllales > Amaranthaceae > Chenopodium > Chenopodium quinoa. Next base: position 4,506,218 of record NW_018745454.1, read on the forward strand.
ATGTAGTACAAGATTAGACCGATAGTCTAGCTGGACTCTGGATGTTTGGGTAATTTAGTTGAGGAATTGAATTTAATATTTTCCTCCACTCTTTTATTTTTTTTCTTCCCTTGTATCAAAGTCGTTGAGCTAAACAACTCATTAAAAATATATAAAATATTACTCGTATAAAATTCAACAAGCATGCATTGTTAAAGCTAATTAAGCATGGCAGCTTGATCTTATACTTGGACATTCAATCATAATATAAAATACGGAGTATAATGTCATATTCAAGTATTTCAATAAAGTAGCAAAAATATTTAGAATTTTTACTAAACTTGTCTTTGTCTTCTCAACAAAAAGAATGAAATTTGGAGTAATAATACGGCGGATAAGCTAGGGAACAAGTCATTACATACTAAAAAAATAATTCATTATTATCCATAAATTTGGATTTGAATCTTTTATATAGTCAATTTATCTTAACCTTTATCGTAAATAAATTATTTATTGAAAATTTACAATATATACTTATAAAACAAACATTAAGCTGGTTAAAAAAAATAAAATAAAAATCCAACACGCCCCTGCACAACCAATAATAAGCCAAGCACAACATACAACTTGAATAAGTAACTTTAATTTATTTCGAATTGAAGGTGGTGTTTATTGAATAGATTGAGCGTATTAGGTATATAATGGCCGGGTTTGGGGAAAAGCTGAAAGATAAAACTGATTGTGTTAACTTATTTAAATTAGTTGATTGTGTTAACTGATTTGACTAACTTATTTTATTAGCTTATTGTAGAAAAATGTTTGGTAAATAGCTGATTGTTTAAAGTTGATTGATTATGTGTCGAGAGCGATCAAGATTGGATTATATGATTGGATGAAGTAAATCTCACAAAGTCACTATTAGAAAGAGCCATTAGTTAATATGGATTTAATAACGTAACATCAATGATAATGACATGAAGGGCGGTGTTTAACCTACCTGATAGAAATGATTGATGATATGTATGATGGCTTAAGTATATACTTATCGACTACGAAGTATTTTAATTATTGAATTAGCAGCAGCAAAGACAAGATTCTAAAAAGTGTATGTGACATTAGATTATAGCCACTCAAATTACATATTTTTATTAGTTAATTTAATTAAATAAAGTAGTGGTTGATAAGTGAACTCACTAAAGAGTTTATAAATAAATTTCTTATGATAAATAATTATTTGATGGTTAGAATCCATTAACAACAGTCCATATAGTAATACGTCCTTTGGGTTATAACTTATAAGTGATTGGTAATAAAATAATTTACCAATTAAGATTGTAAGTATATGGACGAATTTACATGTTGTTTAAGGAAATTAAATGGTTAATGTTTATACTTACACTTTTTAATCCACAACTTTTAATTTTCCAAGCAAGGGTTGGGTGTTCAATGTGTGGTTCCTACAGGCGTTGGTACCTTGCATCGTAAGCCGTTTCGCGAAAAGAACATATTACACACATGTGAAGTACATACTGTTGTAATGAAAAGAACATACTATTAAAAAGTAATGAACACATATCTAAAGTAAAAAGAACATATTTATATTAAAAAAGAGTGAAAAAAACATATGTTCATGTTCTTTAATTGTCAATGTAATGTACTTTTATTTGTTATATAATGTTAATTACTTATTGTGAAATGTTCTTTGATTTTTTAAAAAAAAAATTATGGTAAATATACATAAATTATGTTCATTACATAATATTTTCATGTTCTTTATAAATATTGGGGATGTTCTTTAGATGTATAAAAAAAACATAAAATTGAATGTTCTTTACAAAACAGTTAGATGTTCTTTACAAAACAACTTTATGTTCTTTAAAAAACCGCTACATGTTCTTTTCGCGTTTTTGCCTGTACCTTAAAATTTTCATTGGGTGTTGGTCCCATTGATTGGAAGAGTTATTATCTTTAGGAGGGTCTTTTCTCTCTTGAAAGATAGAGTTTTAATTCTTCTTTTTTGATGGAAGATTTGCCTACTCTGAATATGTTTTAATAGATTGCTATGAAAAATTACTCTATGAGAGGTTGTAAATTCTATCATTTTCGCGAATACAATCAGATAAAAACCACCCTCACACCTATATAAGCAAGATCGACAATTGTAGTTTATATATAAAAAAAGGAAATCTTTATTTAATTCAATATATTTATTAATTGGTGCAACTAATTAATTGGTACGTGCACTTTCCTTGTTTTCATTTCTTTGCGTCTTGTAATTGAGATAAATTATGATACTCGTTTACGTACCTTGGGATTAATATATGAGGAAGGAACAACACAGAGCGAAATTGATTAAGAAATGAGAATTGGAACCTGCTAATCTGGCTAATTTGTGGCCAAATTCCAAATTGGATTTGGATTTGGATTTACTCTTCTTTTTCTTAACTAAGGACTAGGAGTACTTTTTATTAGTGTAATCAGTAATGGACTTGCTGAAATTCAGTGTTGTTGTTTCGATCACGTAATAATGTCAGCATTTGACAAAACTATATAATTCCATGCACTAAGGTTCCTTGCTGGGGGGGTTAATTAATTATATTATGATAATATAGTATACAAAGATACAAAGAAGTATCCTTTTGAGGATGTTTAAAAAGCATATTTGGTGGAACAAGATGATGATATAATTTGATCTATTGAAAAAAAAATTATTGAAGAAAGAGGTGAACGAAATAACGACTTTAGCCATCTCAAATTCTTAATAATATTGTGGCAAAAAAAGTCGTCTTCAAATTAAATGAGAAAAGCCCTAATTAGGGCCTGTTCCGATTGACAGAACTTAGCTGAACTGAACTGAACTGAATCGAGCTGAACTGAACTGAACTGAACTTATTAATTAGTGATTTTTAACTACGGATTAGTGATCTTTGATTATTTATTGATTATTTATTGATATTTATTACTATACATATGTGTATATACAAATGTACATATTAAAATATTTACGAAAAATATACTATATAATTATAATTATAAAATGTATGGAAAATATATTAAAAACTTGAAACCTCTAATTTTCTCAATGAGATTAACATTAGAAATATGTTTCAAAAAAATAGAACCATTTGAACAATGAATTGTATCAATATTATTATTGTTATTATTATTATTATTAATTATTGATAATTATTATTATTATTTATTGATTATTATTATTAGTATTATTATAGTATTAGTATTATTATTATTGTTGTTGTTGTTGTTATTATTATTATTATTATTATTATTATTATTATTTATTGATGATTATTATTATTTATTGATTATTATTGTTAGTATTATTATTATTATTTCAATTATTATTGTTATTATTATTATTATTGTTAATATTATTATTATTTTTTTTTATATATACTATTTATTATTATTATTTTTGTTGTTGTTGTCGTTGTAATAAGATCTTAAAAGAATGAAATTTGGCTTTATATCATTTGCAATATCATTAGACATAAATTAAGAGTTGAGCTGAACTGAATTGAACTGAACTGAACTGAGCTGAACTGAACTGAGCTGAATTTCAACGGAACAGAACAGGCCCTTAGGAGTGCCTACATCTATCGAGTCAATTTAAGCCAACCTTGAAAAGTTGGTGCTTGACTAGAACTTGAAGGCACAAAGTCAGGCTCAAATTAAATTGCTTGGCACTTTATTCAACTTAAGCTCAAATCGATATACATAATAAAAATATTAGGGAAAAAAACATTACTATTGTAAATATAAAGTTATTTTAAAAGTATATTACATCCATTATTGTTTTAAATAATTTGAGGTCAACAAAGTTTATCAAATCCGGTTTGAACGATTAATAATTAATAATTTATGTATGTTTTATTTTGGTGTTTCGCAATGATGATTGTAGGCCCCTGTACCAAATAATGTCAGTAACTCGATTTAGTCAATCCAACCTATAACCATCCCTGAAGATGGTGAGATTAGTGATTGATAATATGAATTGAGAATAGGTAATAAAATGGTTATACAGAGTATAATGCTAAATGAATGTAGGAGTAGTATTTTGTTAGATTATACTCCAAACATAAAGACTAATTAATTAATTATAATCCAAAAAAGTCTTGGTCGGCTTAATTAAGGAAGAGGTTCGTTAGGTGTTCCTGTCAAACAGTCAATCAAACAAATTGACAAGCTGGTTTTTGGTTGGGAATTCATGAAGAGGTATTGTACACTCAGGACTCAGCTAGTGGCTAGTGTTTGAAGGTCCACGCCATCTAGAGGAACCAGCCAGTCAGCCACACGGGTGTTGTATAGTTTAAAGGCACTCCGGAGAAAATAATTTAAAAATGGATAACATGGTTCATTTATGGAATTATTTTTACTTTTTATCATTTTGTCTTCTAATAAATAGTAGTATAAAGTTATAAATCTGTAAAAGTCAATTATTTTGTTCGCTTATAGAGTGCGTTCATTGCGTTGTATGATTTTAAAGAACCGATGTGACTTAAGTTATTCTCTCCTTCACAATATTCATTTTATTAAAAATTGTATTGGCGAGTCAATAGATGATTAATGTTTGATATGTAATGTAGTATCTAAACAATGTAGTTTGTAGTATACTTGTTCTCCGTAGTAAATAAACTAGCTATAACAGAAAGGAATTGTAGGTACTAGGGACTATGCTAATTGCAATGAAATCATTCAAATGAGAAATTCTGTAGAGACCCCATTAAAAATGGGATTGGAAGAAATTCAGACACAAAAGTTGGGCTAATTATTTTAAAGTCTTTGGTCAAATTTTCAGGCTTAATGTACTTCAAGATATGTTTTTAAAAAAATTAAAAATTATATATTCTAGTTCTAGACTATAATTGCACCAAGCCCAACTCAAAGCCCAAAGTAATTGGGCCTTTTTACTTGTATTTCTTTAGGCCTGGGTCTCATCGTATATTTTAACCATAGCAGTTAATAATATTTAATTAAATAAATTAATCACTAAAGTTTAATTTACATTAAGATCCAGAACCAGAAGACAAGATAAACAAAAAATGGTGTCATGTGCAGGTCAAGAATTGGTATGACTAAAATAATGGTCCCATTTAATGATAACAGCCCAATAACCACCAATGAAATGATCTTACATATCTTATCATTCTTGTTCTTGCACACTTGCTCATCATTTTTATTTATTTTTTTTATTATATAGATTTTGGTGCCACTACTTTAAATTAAAGAAACTCAAATTCCTTCAAATAGAAACATAAATATAAAAATAGGTACAATTCATTTCTTAAGGAATCACAATAATAATAATAATAGGTACGATTTGTTGGCTTAACCCTCCAACAGATAGCTAATCCTAATCCCAAATTCCCAATATTCGGATGGATAAGGTCATCCCAAATTTGCCTGCTCACCTAACTTACAATTTAGAGTTCCTTCATACATCAACTTCTCATTTTTGGAATTTTATGTATCTTCTTTAATATTTGATTATTCATTGTCACTCAATTAATTAAGTTCGACGTAATTAATATTTTTTATTTCACGCATGCGCTTTATAAGTATAGACTTTACTAATTTAGTTCTTTCGACCAACTAATCAACTATGTATGTTCTCACCTTTTCAATATGTTATTAATACTTTACTCAAAATGAGTTGTCTTTAATTGAACATCTTACTTGATAAGCTGATAGAAAAACAAACGTATTTGATACGGTTTATTACTTTTAATTTAATGAATTAAAGAATGGAAAAGTTATCAAACATGAACCGTACATACGAATTATAGATCCCTACAATCTCTTCTAAAAAAGGAGTGGTGTTAAACTTTTTCTGTAGGTTGATTGTCTTTGATCATTTGAAAGTAGTAACTCAAAATCAAGGCACATTATTTTATATACTTGTATAAATCAGCCTTTGAGAGTTTGAGCTAGAATTGATGAACCAGGTGGCCTGGAACTGGAAGTCTCCTCCCAAATTTCCAGCCAACAACACACTATTTTTAAGGGAAAGGAAATTATTCTTAGGGTGGCTTGAAAACTATTTCTTTTGCAATTCTATTTACATGTGTCTTATAAAGGAACAAACTATGCTACTTCATTTGATTTCTGTTTATATTTTGACACATGAAACATACACGTGTTCACTATCAAATAATAAAAGCTTCACTATAATCAACTGCATATATTCACAATTTCACATATTATATATAAGCTTAATAAAATTTCGTCTTAATTAAAATCCTTAGTTAATATGTGGAGTATCCATAAATCTTACTTCGTATTTGTTAGTCATTCTTTTTATAAGACAACTAATTCTTACGTACTCACGTGTAGGTCCGATCAATCAATCATTCACTCTCATAGCCTCATAGTTGCATGAGTTATTGATACAGATTTACAATACATGCATCAGATTACACGATTGCATGGCAAAGGCGTAGCTTCCATGAGAAACAGCATAAATTGACTGTCAAGAATTTTAAATTAGGACGTATAAATAATAGGAAGATCGAGCAGTTTTACATAATTATAAAAATGCCCATGTCGTTCTTTGTCGCCTATGCATGGATCCAGTTCTTGTAACATCCTTACTTTTTTGCTAGATTCCTTATTCATAATTCATGAATCAATGGTTGGTCGGCTAACTATTACCCATTACATTGATTCATATTTATATTATAAGTTCATCTAGTATATAAATCGTGACAAAATACTAGTCAATATATGCACTAAGAAGATCAACATATAGTAAAATTAATTTGGTTTAATTAATAGACTTTCTTTCACTTATCATTAATTTAATGTGCATTTGTCTTCTTAATTAATTTGGAATTTAGTGACTAAAATGAATAAGATTAAGATAATCACATTAACAAGAGAACAAAAACGAAGCTTTTATTTACTTTAATTAATTTATTCTTTCATTATGCTCGTCTGTACATTTTATTTGTTGCTTCATACTAAAGTATTGTCTAGATTCCCAATATTACAAATTTCTTTTATCGTTTTAGCTAGAAACATATGATTCCTTCTCTTAACTTAAATATAAATAAGAAAATACATGTTAGTTATGTTTTGTACATACATTATGGCTCAAAATCAAGGTCCCTACTTATGTTTATTAGAGACAAAGGCCTAATTTGGCTGTTAATTCATTACTAGATCAAACGTCCTTATTCATCTAATGAATAATAGCTATTTTGATAGGCACGTAGTTAAACACAGGTAGTTAATATCAATAAATAATATTAAGTGATAACACATTAAGTGCACCATAAATCGGCCAACAATTAAGTGGTTGATAAAATTAGCCAAAATATAAGGTAGATAAAATAAATTGGGTTAAAGCCGAGTTCATATATATATATAAGTGAATTGTAGTAGGCCGATGTATATATTGAGGTTTGCCTCTAAACTTGTAAGCACATGATCATTTAATTCAACTTATTCAATAATATTAATATATATAGGCAATGTAAGTTGATAACGTCCTTTCACTTACAAAATCTTAAATACAACTACCCCTAATCGATCAACTATATTTTCAATTGCATTCGAATCCCTTTACAAACCAAGAGGGATATGTTTTTTTTATTATGAACTTCTCAATACCTTAAATAATAAGTTATTTTAAGAGGGGAAACATAAACCAAATGCAATTACTAGGAAATTATTCTCGAAATACTTAAACCCTATTAGTTATGAGTAGTTAAGTAGCTAGATTAAAATCTAAAAAATAATGGATTGCATCTCACAAGAAAATAGTGGGAACAATGATTACTAGTATATGGTAGATATCTTCACACTTAATATGACACTATCACAATTAAGGTAACACATAAGCAGTGGCGGACTGGGCCTTGTGCCTGGTGGGTCAAATGACTCACCAGGGCCCAAAAAAAATTTTAAGTTTTTTTTAAAAAAAATAAAAAATAAAAAAAAATCTAACTTCAGGTCCCGACACTTCCTCAAGCCCTAGCCCACTGCCTCCTCAGCTGCTCTTCCCTCTTCGCCTCTTGACTTCCTCTTCGCTTCATCTTCACCAGACTGCCTCCACCTAGCCACCCTCCAGTCGCCTGCTCTGCCTCTGCTGCTTGCCTGCTCCGTCTCCGTGGTCACTGCTCTTCGCCTCTTCGCAATCGCTTCGACGCAATTGCTAATTCACTAGTAAGTTGATTTCTAATTTTTATTTTTAATTTCTTATCTTCAACTTAATTCAGCCTAATTAGTTAATTTTATTAAACTTTGGTTTAAACTTTGGTTGATTTGTAGTTAACGCTTCCTCTTCGCTCATCGGCTCAAGCCTCGTCGCCTCCAGTGCTGGCCCTGCTGCTCCGCCTACTCGCCTCAATCAGCGTCTGCCGTCTGGCAAGGTAATCATCAATTTATTCTTTTTTTTTTTTGTGAATTTCTGATCAAATTTGCATTACTTGTTGCTTAAAATTAGTATATACGATGAATGTTCATTGAATTTGCATTATTTGTGTTTTGACTGTTAAATTGAACTTATTAGTTTATGTGATGCCGGACATTGTATAAGACAGCTATTAGTGTAAGGAGGATTATAAATTTATAATTAGATTACAGTGTGGACTGGTTAGTGGTGCTAGTCGCATATTCGGCTGGAAGTTCCGTATAGACTAGGCGGATTCAGGAATTGTAAAACATTGTGTCTGAATTGTGGTTACATAAACCTTAAATCATTCTTAAGTTTTTTCTTGTTATTGTTGCTGTAAATTGTTTAAACTGTTATTACACGGAGAACAGTAGTTAGGGTGTTTATTAGCTTGTTAGTTATTAGTTTGTTAATTTTAGTCTTGTAATTTCAGAATGAAGAGAAAACGCATTCCAAATGAAATGCAAAACATTACTAGCTTTTTTGCTAAAAAGAATCCTACTCCAACTTCTCTTCCACATCCAACACAAAATGAACAAACTATATCTCAACCTCAAGAAAGTGAACAACATTCATCTCCATCTCATTTATTCAACTTAAAATTCCCCTCAAAATGAACAAGGCCAATGTTCTCCTAATGCCCCAACCACTTGTGAAAGATTAAGTGAACATGAATTTGCTAATCTTCCACAAGATCCAGGAAAGAGGAGAAAGATGAGTGAATTTCATAAAGATGATAGAGATTTAGTGAGAAGAATTTACATTCAAAGAAAGCCTTGTCAGCCCAAAGACTTTGTATTTCCTCAAACTTCTATTTTTGGCAAAAACCGTCGCTTTTGTGCTAAGTGGTTTGGTACTTGGACTTGGCTTGAGTATAGTGTGGAAAAGGATGCTGCCTATTGGTTGTATTTTGTATTGTTTGAATATTTGGATGTATTTTTTAGTACTATTATTTGGTTTTTTGGTAAATATTTTACATATTTGATTATCGATTGTGACTCACCAGTCGGAAATTCCTGGTCCGCCACTGCTTATATCGTTAAAGTATCAATGCACTATTACTCGTCATTTCAAACTACCAATGTACGAATTATCTAACAATTCCACGATATGTATTCAAATTTGCACAACAATATCATATGTGGATAATATTATCATATTGCTCCATAAATCAGTAAATAGACATGCATATATATTTTCTACTCCATCTAAAAACAAAATTCAATTTTCAAAATGAAGTAATGTTTTCTGTGCTTTTACCTATTTGAAGTCTCCTCTTTTAGCTCTGTTTAAAAGCAGCAATGAGCTGTTTTTTAAGAGCTCCATTCTCTCTCCTCAATTTCATCATCTTCTGCTTCAGCAAATCCAACTGCTTGTCCGATGAAAAAAACTGTTTCGTCTTCGAAACGAGCAATTCCTTCTCCAAATCCCTAACTTTCTTACTCAATTCCTTCTTCTCTTCCTGCTCTGCGAAAATACAATCCCTCAAATCCTCAATCTCTCCTCGACTCTTCTCCTCCACATCCTTCATTCCACTCCGTAACGAAATCAGCTCATGATGCAGCTGATAAATCGTCGCTTCATCCGCCGATTTTTGGCGCCAAATCTCCCCAATTTGAACCCCCAAAACCCTAATTTCTTCCTCCTGATTTCGCTTCAATGATTCCACAGTTTTCCGATGATCTTTTGCAACTTTGAATGACTCGGTGGTTAATTTCTGCAATTCCTCTTTCAAATTGTGAGAATTTCCTTTGTGTTGTAAATGAAGCATTAGATTGTTTAGGGTTTCGAGATGAAGGTTCTTCAATCGTTCATTCTCTCTCTTCAGAGTGGAGCAGGTGAGCTCGAGAGATTGGCGATGGTTGATTTCAGCATTGAAGTTGGATTTTAGGGTTTGGATTTCATTGATGCCATTTTCGAAATCGTTGGAGATTTAATCAGCGAGGGAGAGTAACTTCTCCATTTCTTCATCGCTCGTTGCCGCCATTTTTAATCCAGTATGGATTTTAAAGTAGTACAATATACATTCCTATAAGCAATGGGACTTGTTATCCAAGTAATCCAACATTACTTATATGAGAAAATATAAGTTTATCACATGTTTATCAAGTTAAAATGTTAATCAAGTGGCAAAAATGTATTAATCAGGTACTGAGGTGAGCCCGATTTGGCGAATTCCTCAAGCAGTCAAGCCCTAGCCCACTTCGCCTCTTCCTCTTCGCATCTTCCTCTTCGCCTCTTCCTCTTCGCCTCTTCCTCTTCACCACTTCACCAAATCACCAGACTACCTCCACCCTCCAGTGCTGGCGTGCTGCTGCTAGCCTAGTCGCCTGCTCTGCTGCAGTGCTGCTCAGTGCGAGTGTGCCGTGTGCGACAGACCGACAGTGCTCACTGCTAGTGCTCTTCGCTAGTTCGCTTCGAGTCTTCGACGCTTCTTCTAATCTGCTATTCTCATTTTGCTAGTAAGTTGATTTCTATTTTAGTTTAAAATTCTAATCTTCAATTCAATTCAGTCTAATTAGTTAATTTTATTAAACTTGGTTTAAACTTAGGTTGATTTTTAGTTAACGCTTCCTCTTCGCTAGTTCGCTCACGCCTCCAGACTCTGACTCAGCAGGTATCAATTCTACCTTTTTGAGTGCTGAGATGGCTAAAAGTTCATTCAAATTCGAGCACCCTCTTGGTTTGTTACAATTTCTTGATTTGGGATTTTTTTTTTGCCCCCTGAAAATTTTGGTTTTGTTCCGCGTTATTTGGATGTTTGATGATCAAATTTTGTGAAATATTTATCTGGGTTTGTTTTTAAGTATGAATCTTCGAAGCATTTTTGGCTTTTCTTGGTGTAATTTGAATATTTGGTGATCAAATTATGTGAATTATGCATCTGGGTAGTTTTTATAAGGCTATATATGAATGTCGGAACAATTATGCTTGATTATGTTAATTATTGCAGTAATTTGTATCTTATAACTTGTAATTTGATAAAGGTTTTGCTTGCAAAGTTTAAAGTCTTGTGTTTTTTCTAATAATGAAATATAATTAAGGATGTTGATTTGATTGATGAATTGTTGTGGTGTCTGAGGTCAGTTGAATATTCTCTCTTTTCATCTCCTTGTTTCATATACTATTATGTTCAAATGATTTTACTTGTATTTGGAATTCTAAATTTTGATTAGTTCTCACTTCAATATATGAGTAGCTCGGAAAAGTTGATTTTTTTTGCTGCAATTTCATGTTATGTTGACAAACTAGTTAAAATTTCTAAAGGGTATTTTTAAGATTGTAAGGGTGTGTTACAATTTTATGGTGGGATGATGTTATATTTTGTTTAAATATGTGGGTTGTAGTACTATTATTTGGTTGTTTGGTAAATTTTTTTTTTTACATATTTGATTATCGATTGTGACTCATCAGTCGGAAATTCCTGGGTCCGCCACTGCACATAAGGTACTCTCAAAAAATGGTCCCATGACTACGACTTTTGCTTACAATATTAAATCAAGATTTACACTGAATGCTAGACATTATTTTACTAATACGAGTACATGTGTACAACAAGTTCATATACAGCTATTTTGAGATGTCACATTCTCCATTTCGTTGCCATTTTGCTTCACATATCCACTATCACTAATGTCTTTTATTACTCTACCATTAATAATCCTTCATTATCATAATATATCGTAATGTCTGTTTTACTTTACATGGTTTTTATTAAGAAGCATTTTTAACCGTCAATAACGAGTCTTTATTATTGAAAATTTATGAAAAATAAAAATATACAGGTATATAATTACGGAGTATATTGTACTATGTATAATGTATTATAGGACGGAGGAAGTGTAATTTATTAGTGAGTCACGGATTTGCAATAGTGCTACACTACCCAGAAACATAATATATCGTATAATGTCTGTTTTATTTTATATGGTTTTTATTAAGAAGCATTTTTAACCGTCAATAACGAGTCTTTATTATTGAAAATTTATGAAAAATAAAAATATACGGTTATATAATTACGGAGTATATTGTACTCTGTATTATAGGACGGAGGAAGGGTAATTTATTAGTGAGTCACGGATTTGCAGTAGTGCTACACTACCCAGAAATTCCCCACTTACTTTCTTTTGTTGTTTATAACTTCCAAAAACCAACTCTTTAACCTTTTTCGTCTATTGTTTTCTTCTCCAAAAACTCATCCATTCCATTACATTTCAATCTTCTTCATTCCTCTTTTTCAAGCAACCCCCTCCTTTAAATCTTTAATCAAACATTCATTTTTTTATTCATTTCTTATATTATACACTACCCTTGTCAATTCATAATATTATTATTATAAAAGAATTTCTTCGCTGTTTTTCCAGTGATGTTATGGTGTTGTTTGCAATCCACAACATAACAATCATAGCATAACATCATGACCCTTTTATTCCGATCCAAGTCTTGTCGACTCGGGTGCGACTCAGTTGACTCGCCCCCGAGTTCCTCTGTTTGGGAAGAAGAAGGAGAAGAAACAGAGGAAGAAGAAGAATGGAATTATGAAGATGAATTTGACCCAATATCAACGCCATTAATAAGCCCAGGTTTTGATAAAAATGGTAGGAGAGAGAATGGAAATGGAAATGGAAGTGGGCAGTTTCCAATTCTTACGTTTATGGCGGCGGCACTTAGAAAATCACTGTTAATGACTTGTAGTGTTGAGAGAGAAGATAATGATGTTTCTTCCTTGGAAATTAGTTGTCCAACAAATGTTAGGCATATTTCTCATGTTACTTTTGATCGTTTTAAGGGATTTCTGGGTTTGCCTGATGAATTTGAGCCTGATATTCTTCAAAGGGTTCCTAGTGCAAGGTCAGATTTACTTTCTTTAATTTTTGAGATCTGTTTTGTTGAATTTTTATTTATTTTTGGAGGGTGATATGTTTAATTTTAGTTGGTGAACTATAACTCTAGATTTGAATCAATGTTGAAGATTAATAATGTATGTTGATTGTTGCAAGAATTGAATTTTAATGTTGTTTATATAAAGATGAATATGAGTAACTCAAGCAAGGTGAATTTGAAGGGTTTTGTATCAAAATTACTTGAAAGGTATGTTTTGCACCCTTTTTAATTACGTCTAGGTTCAATTTCGTGCGAATATGATAGCTTAAAGATGATGTAAATGTGTAAATTGTAATTGGTATGACTTGCTAAGTATGCTTTAAGAAATAGCCAAGAATTGAGTATAATTAATAATGAAGGATACTTTGTATCAACGTGGGGTTTTCATGGGTTAGGAATATTGTACAAGTTAGAGATATCCTTTGTGCACTGTTTGTTCCAGGAGCTTTTGGCAATTCAGCTAGGGAGTTCCTTCCTTTCGGGTTCCTCGATTCGTTCTGTCATTCCGAATATGAATATGTGTTGGAGCTTCTATTTTAATCCGTTTGAGTCTTCTTTTACGCGAAGGTCTTCAATTTTTTCCTCTTCCCATTGCTCCATTTCCCTACCCCAATTATGATTAGGTGAACACTTGGAGTGATAACTTTAACGGCGTGTTTGGTAGGTGGTAAGTCGTGATGGTTATCCAGGTAGATAAGTTGTATTTGTCTGGGGAATGTTTAATGTTAAAGAACTCTAGATTGTCAGATAAATTGTCATATTAGATAACAGGATAAGCTTCTTGAACTGCTAGCTTGTTGTTCAGAGAATTATGAAACAATATCTACCCCATTAACTACAATTTATTGCACTTTTGCTGTCAATGCATAGGGCAGTTTCTAGTCTTGACTGATGGTTGCAGACTTGCAGTGAATGTTCTTTTTCTTGTTTAAGCTATATATTTTGTGCATTATCTTGATATTTGGATTTTCTGGTGTTATCCAGTGCGAGTGTATTTGGTGTGTCTCCTCAGTCAATGCAATGTTCTATTGATGAGCGAGGGAATAGTGTGCCGAATATACTTCTTATGATGCAAAAGCGCCTATGCGAGGAAGGAGGCCTTCAAGTATGTTTATGGAATTAAAAGTCTAAAAAGTGATGTGATCAAGTATTAGTTGATCCCAGTCTAATAGTTGATGTGTTTTTGTTTTTCTTCACCTCCTTTTTGTAGGCTGAAGGAATTTTTCGAATCACTGCTGAAAATAGCCATGAAGAGAGTGTTCGGAGTCAATTAAACAAAGGGGTAGTTCCACAAGCAATTGATGTCCATTGTTTGGCAGGATTAATAAAGGTAATTACTCAATTTAGTGATTGATTTACATTTGCAGATTAGTAGCTGCTCTGCTAATTCATCTTCACCTGCTGGCTGCTGCTATATGAGTCCTGTCAACTCCAATTCTTTCATCATTCTTATTACATAAATCTCTTTAACTTAGCTAAGGTTCAAACAAACATTGTGTTGTTTCTATTGGTTTCATCCATTTCAAAAATAATTATGGAGGACAGGAGAATCATGTGGGGATATAATGGTAGTGATCCCACATTCGAACCTTGAATTCCAATTCGGTGCCTGGTTTCCCATTGGTTGGGTTGGGTTGGGTTCACTCCTTTTCTCCTTTAGCTTCTTCGCAGGGACTAATTCTACTCAACCAACTGCTCTCCAGATCAAGAATAAACTAAATAGAGAACAAAAGTAAAGTCCTTCCACAGCTACCTAGGGATTAGGATAACTTGACTTTGTGATTATTTCATTAATGACAAAGTATAATTGGGTTAACTGGACAAAATAAATACACTTGGCTAACATACCTCATATTGTTTGCTGGTACTGCAGGCCTGGTTTAGAGAACTGCCAAAAGGAGTGCTTGATTGTCTTACACCAGAACAGGTAATGCACTGCAATACAGAAGATCAGTGCACTCAACTTGTAAAATTGCTTCCGCCAATGGAAGCTGCACTCCTTGACTGGGCCATCAATTTGATGGCAGATGTCGTGCAGTATGAACATCATAACAAGATGAATGCACGGAATATTGCCATGGTCTTTGCGCCAAACATGACTCAGGTGAACTTATTCTCCTTTTAACTCTGAATCTGAATTCCCCGTAATTTGTTGACAGCCATAGTTCCATCTTCTGCCAATAATGCTGGCTTATTGAGGCAATAAGTCTATGATCTTGGATTCTTTTCCCCAAAGCTCATCTTGATTTAGCGCATCTTTTTCGAATTGGCTTAGGAATTATAACATGAAAGGGTATATTTCAAGGTCTTCCCAATCCCCAGGCCCCAAATAGGCCTTTTTTGGCCAATGCCTGGTCCATGTTTTACCTTCAAAACATGCCTATTTTATTGTAACTTACAGCTAAATTATCTGTGCTTTGCAGATGGCTGATCCATTGACAGCATTGATCCACGCCGTACAAGTGATGAATTTCCTCAAAACATTGATTGTGAAAACCGTCCAATCAAGAGAAGACGCTGCAGAGAATGCAAGGATGTTGTCATCATGTTCCGACACCTCAAACACCCCTACCAGCAATCCCCACAAATCCGTTTCAATAGGAGAAATGATTTTTGAGAAGGACAACACAGCAAGTTCTTGTAATCAAGTGCACAGCAAAGAGTTTACGAGAAGTGTCACTTTAGACCGACTAGAGTTCAGTCCTGAAAGAAAACATCGAAAATCTCAAAATAAGAACATTGAAGATAAATCATGTGGCTCAAATGCTCGTGACAGTTCTCCTGTTATGGTTGCCGAGTCTGAAGATGAAGATAGAGAAGTGGAAGGGATATTGGAAAGATTAAACTTCAAAAAGGGGGTGAAAAAACTTTGCAGGCATCCTGTTTTCCAGTTGAGTAAACCTACCAAAAAAACAGCTGAAGTTGGGATTGTAAATAGTAGATGAGAGACAATAATCACTACTCAGTATAGTGTGTGACCATGACAATATATCTTACTGTAGGATTTGCGTACAAAATTCTTTAATTTGTGGTGCTTTCTTCTAGTTTCATTTTTTGTGAGCTTGTTTCCAGTAGGATCTAACCCAAGGGTTTTAGGTTAATAATCTTAGTTCATACTACTGTGTTGTAACCTGGTTGTTCCATCATACTTGTGATTTTTATTACATATTATAATCAATAACTGTTTATCAGAATTATATTTTCTTTTACTGATTACATGAATGAGCTGTGAACAAAGTACTATTTTTATTACATATTATAATCAATAACTGTTTATCATAATTATATTTTCTTTTACTGATTACATGAATGAGCTGTGAACAAAGTACTACATCCGTTACAGGTTATGTGCAACGATTTGACATAAAGTAGAGAGGAAAAATGTCTAATCGTTGCACATAACCTGTAATGGAGGTAGTATTTGTTTTTGGTAAGGGCAGATTGACAGTGGGTGAATAATGGTACATGTTTTGGGTGTTTTTGTCCCTCGGGAGAGTTACAATACGAAGACTGATCCGGGGTGAGCTGTACCTGCAAAACAAACGGAGACACCAGTTGGGTGGTGCTCCGCCTCCGACGCACAAGTTAGAAACTTGAAAGGAGAAAAATGTGCGGAAATTTAGGTGGGGATCTGCTTGGATTCCAAGCTCAGGATGTCTCTATCAAAAAGTAAAATGTGTAATAAATGGTAAAACGTGTCTTCAAAATGAGGGACATCTCCCTATTTATAGGGTCTTTGGGAATTGTGCCCCTGATTAGGTTACTGAACCCTAATCATTGGTGGGCTGCGCCGTTAGGCGGCATTCTCGGGATTTGGGCCTAAAGGCTGCCTTTTCCCTTAATTTCGGGAATGACACGTGTCGAGCAGGGATTGGTCCATTTTAGACCAATCTGGGGCTGACACGCGTCACCTTCTGATTGGGCCACGTGGCAGGGTAAATTACCCTAAACAGTACATTTAGTCAGATACAGAATAATTCTTCATCTATAGCAAAATTATGTTAGATTAATGCTCCGAAAGTTTCAACTCTCAACTAATAAAATTACTATGATGTTGAAATTTTTAATATGTACGTTGAGTGATCAGGAAATACTATGGATATAAACATTAACTTTTCCATATAGTAGTAAAACAATAGCCAAGTTTACAATTCAATTAAAAAATAAAATAATGTAAGTCAAATTAAAAATAGGTTGGGGCGTTGGGCAGCTTGGGCTTTATTGAGGTAAGAATAGAAGTGGGCTTGGGTACCGCTGGACCGTAGGCGCTACAAGCCTGGATGCTTGCCTATCAGTAATTCAGTATACCAGGTGTTGTAGTCACCCTTCCAAATCCTAAGGTAGAGTACTAGAGTGTCACAACTCACAAAACTATTGATTTGTACCATATTTTATTAGATTATTCTCTGGTTTCTTCAATGAGGTTTAGTATTCAAATGAATCAAATCCCATCCCCTCAAAAAAAAAAAGAATCAAATCCCTTTGTATGTATTTTAGTTCATCATGACATGAAATGAAGATGTGGCGCAATGCTGATGCAAGAATAAGATGTTAAATAATGATGTGGCATGATGCAATGCTAATGCGAGAATTATTACACGTGACATGTTGACTTGATAGGGTCTTCTCCTTTGGCACAGTGTGGGTTATCTGACTTTGTTCCTGGACGGGTTGTGGCTGATGCGGCTAATCAGAATCGGGTCAAGTACGCAATTCGATATGGCTTCCTTCCTTTCTCTTTCTTTTCAGTCGGGGAATTAGAGAATGAGGCGGTTGCATGGCTGAAACGGATCCAGAAATTCTCGAAGACTCAAGACATTAGGGCACGTGTGTTGCTCATAGCTTCACTAGGGTAGGATTTGCTATAGCTAGAGGAGTAGGGGCCCATATCGTATCTCGGCTTCCCACTAATTTTTTTTAGATTGTATGACAATGTCTGTTTTTTAAATATAATAATAATAATAATAATAATAATAATAATAATAATAATAAAGTATATTTATGAAAATTAATTCATTACAACTTGACTTGAACTTTTTGAAGTTTAGTGTCAAAATGGACCATGCTACGAATAGTCGATTAGTATAAACTTCTGAAAGCCATTTACACACAAGGGTACAAAAATGAATCATTTTAGAGAGGACATATGCACTATCTTCCTAGTGTAATGTGTTGTTGTGTATTTGTGTTGGCTGGAATGATTTGAAATGGGGATTAATAATTGAGAAACCATATCTTCCTAGTGTAATGTGTAATTGTATTGGTTGGAAAGATTAGAAATCAAGACTAATAATTGAGAAACTATTTACATTACTGCACTCGTTATTATGTAATAATAATTTAAAACGGATTAGGATATGTAATTAAAATGGACAAATTTCCGTAGGAAGTTATTTTTCATGTCAATCAAACAATGGCTAAATGTTCAACCATTTAAACGGTTAAAATTGTGGTGTCTAACTATCTATTGTGATGAGTACAAAAATTGTGATAGTAAATGCACCAATGTGGGTGGTAGAGGTTTAGCTTTCCTTATCAGGATTCAGGGTGCCTACGTTGCCTGGCTGGCAAATGTCTTGTAACTAAATGACGTCACTAATTTCTCTGACGCAGTGACGTCACTCTAACCAATAAGGCAGGGTATCCATCTTTTTACACTTTGATTACGATACTCCGTATCTGGTTTTTAATTTAGCACGTGACTTAAACTTCAGCATGCCCACCAAAAATGAATAATACTCCCTCCGTTTTTAGCTTTATTTTTCTACTCGCAGAGTTTTAGGAAAAATTGGAGAAAGTAATAATATACTTACTCTGTTCTTTTTTACTCGACCTGTTTCTTTTTTCACGCTTGCCAATGCAAAATTTCAACGATCAATAACATAAATTCTCCATAAGTAAAAATTGTAAAAGTTATATAATATGATAGTAGTTCTTGACACGAATTCAAAATATCCAACATGAACATATTTTTCCTTACAAATTATTCACAAAAGACGGTCAAAGGAGGAGTGGTGAATAGTGTAAAAGTCAAAGCGAGTCAAGTAAAAAAGAACGGAGGAAGTATGGAGGTAGTGGGGTAGTTAAGAAAATAAAAAATTGTAAAATACAAAAATAGTGGAAGAATAGGATGAGAGAGAATATTATGTTGGGTCCACTAAGTGTGAGAAATGAATTAAATATTGTAAAAGCTTTCTAAAAAAAGGAAATGAAGCAAGTATTAAAAACGGCCGGAAAAAGAAAGTGAAACAAATATTTAAAAACGGAGGGTGTATTACGGAGTAAACACTTTATTGAATTATACGTATATTTGATGGACGCGTTAGCCTGGATTAGTGGTTTTACCTTTCTATTACGAGTACTTTTATGAATAATACTCCCTCCGTTTTTAAACACTACTCTATTTTTCTATTACTCCGTATGAAGGTGTGTAAGAAAATATAGGGGTATTAGGAGACCTTCCTCAATACAAATTTTACCTAGATACATAGTACGGAGTATAATATAAATAACTTTACTATACGACTCTACGAGTAGTGTAGTATCCTCTCTGTTTTTAAATACTTGTTTCACTTTTTATTTTCGGTCGTTTTTAAATACTTGTTCCATTTCTTTATTTTGAAAACTTTTACAATATTTAATTCATTCATCTCAACTAGTGGATCCAACGTAAATCAGTTCAGCTCTTTAGTTTCCGTTCAGCTCTTAATTCATTTAATTCTCTTTAGTTTTCGTTCAGTTCAACACCAATCAGCTCAGCTCCTAATTTGCTTCTCTCATAAACAATTCATTTCAGCTCTATTCAGTTCAGTTCAACTCCAATCAGTTCACTTTAGCACAGTTTAGTAAAATCAGAACAAGCCCTTAGTATTGCCTATTGAATAAATTAGGTAAGTCATTATCACATGAAAATGTAAAAGATTAGTTTTTTCAAGTCATTAACGTATTTTAATTTTGACCATGATAAAAAAAAAAAAAAAAAAAAAAAAAAAAAAAAAAAAAAGCACTATCTATAGCCTGGTGGTATAGTGAGTGCTTATTATGTTTCTTAGAAGTTGAATTGTCTATTACGAGAATACATTTAAGTAAGTTTTCGAAATACTCCTACTTATTATATTATACGGAATACAAATTTTATAAACGTTGAGAAAATTCATGCTAATTAAGATGAAAAAGAAGGTAAATATAGCTACTGCCTTTAGTTATTATACCTAACCTTTTTTGTCAATTGAGGGCATCTATTATTCTATATTTACTTTCCCTTGAGTGTATGTATTGTATAATTGAAATTAGTGTTTTATTTTTAACATAATTGCAAGCTAGTGGAATTGTGAATGCAATGATAAATTCACAATTTAACTGCTCGTTTGTTCCTCTGTAGCCAAATATTCTCACGCATATGTTATTAATTAAGTACTACTGTTCTGTCAAAAAAAAAAAAAAAAAAAAAATTAAGTACTACTGTACCATTTTAGAGATATTATGGAATTTGTTCGATTCATGTTAAAGTATTTTACTAATACAGTACTTTTAATCCTATAATCAATGTAATTAAATTTAATTAATATTACGAGCACAAGTATGCAACGTTGGCTTAAGTACGGTAATGAACAGAAAGATTTTGACTTTTGGAAACAGACCAGACACTGAGACACAAGGGGGGATGAACGAATGAACAATCCGTTGGGATATTAAATTAGGGTGGTCCACAGATAACAATTTTTAATTTTATTTTTTTATTTTTTATTTATTTTTTTGGTGAAGGACAAATAACAATTCTGATCTTAATAAAAGATTAAAAGTGACCTTTAGGTGCGTTTTGTTTTGATACACAAACCGTAGTTTTGCACTTTTGCGCATTCATATATACCAAGAAGAAGGCTAGAACTAGAACTTCCTTCCCTTGAGTACAATTTAATATTATTTCCTTCTGTCTTAAACTAGTGAACTTTTTTTTAATAAGTAGTTCTTCTTTCATTTGAAATGAATGTTACTCCCTCCGTGTTTTTTAAGTGTTACACTTTGACCGGCACATTGTAAGTAGTTCTTCTTTCATTTAAAATGAATTGTACTCCCTCCGTGTTTTTTAAGTGTTACAGTTTGACCGACACATAGTTTTACGCAATTTAATTGACTTAAACAAATTATGAGGTTAGTGGGGGTATTTAGAGTATTAAAAAATTGTAAAAGAAAAATAGTGGAGTTAATAGTTTATTGAAAAGTAATAAATGTGAGAGGAAAGATATAATAAAAAGTAGGGTTTTGGTGGGGACCTTGAGAGGAGAGAGATATATTATTTTAATGTAATTTTTTGCCAAAAAAGGAAATGTAACACTTAAAAACACGACCGGAAATGAAAGTGTAACACTTAAATAAACACGGAGGGAGTAACACTAATCAAAGATTAGAGATGGCAGTGGATCGGAGGTGGGTCGAGTGATGCTTCATCCGCCTCCATCCACCAGCGATCCATCCATCACCCAACCCACCCATCACCTAATTTTTTTTCACCCACATCCGATCCATCCATCATCCATGGATAAATCGGGTGGATCGGGTGATAATTTGGGTGAAATAAATATATAAATAAAACTTTTCATTTTCATAATTAAAATCAGGATTTTTTGTAAATTACCACCCCAAAACGTACCATGTATTGAAATAACCACCCTTTTTTTTTGAAATTAAAAATAACCACCCATATTTTACAAAATATATAGGTTTTACCACCCGACCTATACTCCGACCAATTTTAATTTTCGAGCATGGGCCCCACATAACGGCTGTTTTTTATTTTTATAAAAGTTGTTTCTCGATTTATTTCCTCCATTGTTTCACAAACTACTCCCAAACTTAAAATTCTTTTTTTTCCACAAATTCTACCAATTTTTACTCCAAGTTTTGCAAATTGACAAGCGAATCTTTTGAAGAACGCACTTAAATTTTTTTACACCAATTTGTATATCAAGGTAATTGAAGATCGCACTTAATTTTTATTTATTTTTATTTTTTTAGTTATTTTGCAATGTTTAATGAAATAGAATTCAAGTTATACAATATTTTTTGTTTGGAATGTGTTTTATTAGGAATTTAATGATGTAATCATTGTTTGATTCATTCAATTTAACTTGAATTGAAAATTAGGGTTCTTCATAATGAAATTGTGGGGCACATGCTCAGAAAACTGGTCGGAGTATAGGTAGGGGTGGTAAAACCTACAATTTTGTAAAATATGGGTAGTTATTTTTAATTTCAACAAAAATGGGAGGTTATTTCAACACATGTTAAATTTTAGGATGGTAATTTACAAAAAAATCCTTAAAATCAAGATTTGAAAAAAAAAGTGATCAATTTTATTAAAACTTTGATACATCTTTCTAATACTTGTTCATTTTTTACTAAATTAAAACAAATGTCAATTTCTAACACTATAATAGACATTAAATTAGTAAAAAAGTTATTTATTTTTATTTTATTATATATAAATTTAACGGGTGGATGGATGGGTTAGGTGATGGATTGGATATATCATCATCCATATCCGACCCGATCCGTCACTCGATCCATCCATCATCCGCTTAAGTTCGGATTTTTATCCATATATTTGGATCAAGTGCATAGTTATCTATCGGGTTTGGATGAACCACCCCTATCATAGATAGTTGTTTGTAATTTTTAAATAGTTGAAACGTGATTAATTTCAGTGAATTTTCCTTAACAAAATACCGAAAATACCCATGTCGTAGGGATCAACAACTAACTCGCTTTTCATTATTACAAGGTATTTTTTGTTTAATCTCAAATGTTTTCTTCCGTACCCACACCCATATTGCTACGAGCCTACGAGTACTAATTTAAAAATAAAAATTTATTAATTTTGGTTATGAGTATGATTTTTTTTTGTACTGCTACATAACGACAATAACGTACTCCATATTAAAAACAAGTGTTTTATTGTTAAGATTCATAATATCTTTTTGAGTAATTTTTTTAAAAAATAATGTAAACTAATACTATATTTAATTTTTTTTTTTTTTTAAATAGCCTATATTTAATTACTTAATCCTCCGTAAAATGATTAAAATAATGCATGTTTTGCGCAGAACAGACTCACGTGAGTCTAGTTTATAACCTTCAAACACACCACCTCCATTTTATCTCTCCTCCATTTTTATAATCCGCGTAGAACGGATTCACGTGAATCTAGTTTATAACCTTCAAACACACCACCTCCATTTTATCTCTCCTCCATTTTTACAATCCTTCATTCATCACCATTTTTTTTTTTACATTTTCTCTCTCCTCCTTATTCGGATCCTTACCTCATCGTAGAAGCTTCTTTCTTTTTCTTCAATGGCGGACTCTGTTGAACGCAAACCTTGACGACTGTTGCCACCGCAGATACCAACCTCTTCGCAGCCAATTGATTGATTATTGTGAAATCATATCCTGCTAACATAACGCCAAGTACTCACCAACTAATTAAATGCAGATGTTTCAGTTTCCACATCCATCAAAGAACAAAACAATTAAATAGATTGGATATGTATTATCGAAAAATTAGAACCATCTTATACTTGTAATACAGTAATCTAATTGAGTGGGTGATAATAGGCTTATATTAATTATCAAAAAACATCTTTGGACTACATGTTTTGTGATCATCCAAAGCAACATAAAGTTAATCGCATGGTGTTGCTTCCGAATATTATGTAATATCTGATCAATATTATCTAATTTCTGATATTTATTATCTAATACTTGACCAATATTATCTAATTCATGATATTTATTATCTTGTTTCTGCTGATACTTATTATCTAATATATGACCAATATTATCTAATATTTTACCAATATTATCTAATTTCTGATACTTATTATCTAATACCTGACCAATCCTATCTAATTTCGGATAACTATTATTTAACATCTGACCATTATTATCTAATTTCTAACAATTTTTTTTTGTATGTCTACACAATACTTTTCCTTATATCATATCAATCTAATAATAATTGGGGTACTATTATCTTCACCAAAAAGAAATTCAATTTATTCACAATAAGTTAGGTTCAATATAAATAAGTAATTTTAATTAAGATACATAATAAAGAATTGATCATTAAAAAATAAACACGGATCAGTAAAACTAATTTCAGTTGACCAAAAATAATTTTAAATAAGTAAAAATAATTTAGTAGGAATGAGGTGAAGAGAGCAAAGTCTTATATAGTGTCATACTCTCTCTTCTTACTTTATTCATCTTTTTTCCTACACAATTTACCTCTGTACATTATTTCTCTTACTTTATCTTACACACGCACTCACATTTTTCAATATATTATTAATTTACGTATTTAAATACTCGAGCAGAATATAAAAAAATGATGGGAGTATCATATATATATATATTATCAATATTACTTCGTATATTAGCAAATTATAATCATGTCCAATCTTAGAACACTTAGATTGATAAATTCTAAAAGAGATCATGGGTTAGGTGTCGTTTGGTTGCTATGGGAAATTACTTCCCATAGGAATTTGTATTTCATAGGAATTAAATTCCTACATTAAAATCATGGAAATTGTATAAAGTTGTTTGGTTGGCATGAGGGAAGTTGCAAATCATGGGAAGTTTGACTTACCTGGGGGGTTAGGTAATTAACTTCCCATGTTTTGTGGGAAGTCACAATTCCCATGAATTTGCAATTCCCTCATTTACACTTTTTATTGTCAACCAAACAAATCATGCATTTTCAAATTTTCATGATTTTCCACTTCCCCCATTTTCTTTGTGTAACCAAACAACCCCTTAAAAAAATAAAAAGGCAATTGTCCGACCTTTCCTCCTAAACCGTGGAGTGTGGACACACACCACCAGTCCACCACTACCACCGTCCACTGCTAAGCTAGTCCACCAGCATCCACCGTCCAGTGCTAGTCCACCACCAACCATGTTTAAAAAAAAAAAAAAAAAAACTAGTCGTACAACGGTGTAGTGGTGTACTACGTAGCAAGGATTCAAGTAACGAAGTTGATAAAATAAGAAAACGATTAAGGACCACATAATTGTAATTGTAATTGTAATTGTACT
The DNA here is from genome assembly GCF_001683475.1 of Chenopodium quinoa. Taxonomy (NCBI): domain Eukaryota; kingdom Viridiplantae; phylum Streptophyta; class Magnoliopsida; order Caryophyllales; family Amaranthaceae; genus Chenopodium; species Chenopodium quinoa. The sequence goes on from NW_018745454.1 coordinate 4,531,593, forward strand.
TGCAATAGTAGTATCATATCGTTAGTCCATACAGCCTTACTTCATTTCAGTGCAGTATCTGTCTTTCACGTGAAATTGGTACCCACAGTACGGATTGCTTGCTTCCAAAAGACCATCACATATCATATCACACCTTGCCAAGTGTTTAATTTGCTTGACATAATAGTCTCTAAGAAGGAAGTAAAAATGGACGGTTGTGAGACAAATGCAAATGTCTCACAACCATTGAAATAACATAAAAGTAAAAAGAGGAGAGAGAAAGGAGAAAAGAGATAGGAAGAGTGAAAAAGGTGGTGTGGGGCCCACTAAAACTTTTCAGAATTGGTTTCACGTGCAAAAACGACAAAAAAAATTAGGACCACAACTAAAACTATTGAGAGTATATTTTGTACCACTGAATATTTTTATAAGTACCACTAAAACCGCATTGAGTACCACTGGGAGTGTATTTTGTACCACTGAGTTTGTAATGGTATTATTTGATAGCCTAATTAGACATTTAAACCTTTTTTCAAATACCACTAAAATTATATTTTATACCACTGAGAGTGTATTTTGTACCACTGAATTTAAAATGGCAAAATTTAAATCCTGCATGAAATGACCAATCTACCCCTGCGAGACACTTCTAAATCTCTCTCAACCCTCCGTTTATTTAGCCTCGTCTCTAAGTATCCGTATTAGATTTGCTCCATAAAAAAATTGTTATTCTTTAAAGATAATTGGATAAAGTACAGTTTATCAAAAATTAAGATTTATTGTTGCTTCATCGGTATATATAGACTCAATAAGCAGCCAACTACGAGTAGTACTTATAAATGTATAATGCATGTATTTTTTCAGATGCAAGCAACATAATGCAGGACTTTATGACGAACGTCTGTGGACTGTGGTTTTCCCCCACCCGGCCACCCTAAAAATTAAAAGTTCCAAAAATGACAAAAGAAAAGTCCAAGGAAATGTTAATATCGCATTTGTTTTAGAATTGCATGTATCCTTATCATTTACAACTACATTTTTCGTTTGTCAAAAAAAAAAAAAAAAAAAAAAAAAAAAAACCAACTACATTTTTCTTAATAATAATAGGACATTTTTGCCCTTACTTTATGGTTCCTAGAAATCCTACTAATGTGCACAACATTTTCTACCTACTTTTTTTTTTTCATAAATTAAGATTATGTTTTGAATTATGTTGACCCTTTTAGTTTTGATGGACAAATTGACAAACTTGACTAATGAGCGTTTTAAGTCTTTGGTGAATAAAGGGTTCAAGCAAAGTTCGTTCCGGAGTAGGAACCTGGATGCGGAGTAGCATTCTCTAAAAAGCCTCGTGCAAATCTCACGTTCTAGATTTTAATTGTGAGCACTCAATAATACAAGTTGGAAAGGAACTCAATGATTTATGTTTAAGACTACTGGAATATAAAAATTAGTTTTAAAAAGATAATCTTTTTTTGAGCAAAAGATAATTTATAAATGTTTTATCTAGTTTACTATTTTCAAATAAAGATAATTAACCTAAATTAATTATCTTAGTTGTTTTTAAATAATTAAATAATTTATAAATTATCTTTTCAAAATAAAATCTTTTTAAATCCTTTAATAACGGAATATTTGATTAAGTCAAATATTGTTGCATGAATATCTCAACAAAGTTGTTTTTCCAGAAACTATATTTTAGCATGTTGATTGCTACGTGGATTAAAGGAGAGATTTAAGAAATCTCCACTACCTTGATCATAGTCACATTCTCCACTATTAGTTAGTGGGTGTTGACTGGCAAGTGGTTGAGGGGTGTGGAGGTTAAGGATTAAATCTCCCTATTTAAACCACGACTATATTCATTGCAAAATATAACTCTTGAGCATAAAAATTCCAGTAGCCATCTAATAATATAAAGAGAGTTATTATCCTTCTTATATTCTTGAGTGCAATAGGTATTTGTAATCACAGATTGTATTCAAGTACTTTGGGGTTGGGATTGTGAGTTTGTAAAGTGAGGTTAAGGAAGCTTCGTTGCTGAAGTCTTCTGTGAGAGTTGGGAACAAGTTCCTAATTTGTGGAACTTGTTAACGGGTTAGAATCTTCACTTGTAAAGAGTTTGATTACATAGTGGAAATTTGGAAAAGCCTATATCTTCTCTCATCGTTATTTTATTTAGATAAATTCCGCAAAAGTTTTTAGAATTCACCTCAAATACAATTCACCCCCCTCTTGTATTAGCCAGTTAGACTTTCAAATTACTAAATAGAATTGAACTAAATAGAGCTTATATGAATTGTATATGAGAGAAGGAAATTAGGAAATGAGCTGAACTGATTGGAACTGAACTGAAATTAAGCTGAATTAAATAGACCCTAAGTATTACTAACGAACTAACGTGTCTTGGTAAGATAATTCCTATAGATGAGCAGGTTAGAAAGGTCTTAATAAGTCTTCCAGACAATGACAGATGGAGAGCAAAGGTTGCAGCTGTGCAGGAATCAAAAGACTTCACCAAGTTCAATCTAGAACAGCTTGCGGGTTCCCTCATTACCCACGAGATCCAGTTGAACAACCGGACTCAGGAGACTGTCAAAAGTCAAGGGCTAGCACTAAAAGCTAATGAAGAATCCGAAGAGAAGTCTGACATTGATGAAGAAGAACCTGCAATGTTGGTGAGAAGGCTGAAAAAATTCTACCGTAACTACAAGTTTTTAGACAAGAAGAAAGGATACAGTAAAAGAAATCAGGAATCCAAAGCCAAGTCATCTTGTAACAAATGTGGAAGCACCAACCACTTCATCAAAGAGTGTCCATTATGGGAATCTGAGAAAGGCAAGGGAAAAGAAGCTGATCAAAACAGAAACTCCAAGCCTAACTTTTCTAAAACAAATTTCAGGAAAGCTATGATTTCCACGTGGGGAGAATCAAGTTCCGAAGAAGAGGAACAGGAGCACACTGATGATGAAGTAGCCAATCTCTGTCTAATGGCGAAGCATGATGATGAGGTAGTCATTCAACCTAGTTATTCGAAATCTCTCTCAAAGGATAAATTAATCTCTTTATTGTTAGAAACCTCAGATGATTATAAAGAATTATGTGAAAAAATAAGGCAAGCCGAAAAGGCAACTAGAATTAGTAGAGATCATGTCAAGTATCTGAATAGCTCAAGAAATGATGTTCAAGGCAGATTTTTTGAATTATTAGATAAGAATATCATGCTAAAAGAATCCCTTGAAAGAGTCAAGAGTGAGAATATCATGCTGAATGTTGAATTGACTCAATATAAAATGTTGTGTACTAACATTGATTCTTGCAGGTCTACTGAAGTTCCTTTAATCATGTTCAATACTGAGTTAGAACATGTTAAAAAAGAGTTAAAGGATACTAATGATAAAAATGCGAAACTAGAAAAGGACTTAGAAATTGCAAGAAAAAGTAAAAGTACAGCAAACATGGATGTTCCTAAGTGGGTACAGGAAGCTCAAACAAAAAGAACAGAAGGTCTAGGCTATGTTCATAAGAAGAAGTCCACTGGAAAGAAAAAGAAGTATGTGGATTTACCTAGTGAGACCGTTTGTTCTTTTTGTGGTAAAAAGGAACATCGCAGTGAAGAATGTACTAAGAAAGCAAATCAGTACAATAAGAATGTGAACTATGTTTGGCAGAAGAAAACTGATTCAAATGTGTCAACACAGGAACCCATGAATGAAAGGGTTCCTGCTACTAACCCTTAATTTCTTTTGCAGGTCGCAGTGAGGGGGAACAACCAGTGGTACCTCGATAGCGGTTGTTCTAAGCACATGACAGGAGATGAATCCAGATTTCTCTCACTGACGGCCTATACAGGGGGAACAGTGACCTTTGGAGACAATAAGAAAGGCAACATTGTTGCTGTTGGCAAAGTAGGAAGGTCAAGTTCCCATGCAATTGACAATGTATTTTTAGTCGAGGGTTTGAAGCATAATCTACTCAGTATTTCTCAGTTTTGTGATAAAGGAAACTCTGTAAGCTTTTCTTCTGAAAAATGCAAAATCATCAACAATAACACTGGAAAAATCGTTTTGGAAGGAACTCGTAAAGGGAACACGTATACCGTGGACCTTAACAAAGTTCCAAAATACAATCTATCTTGTTTAAGTGTTATTGAGGATGGTCCACTTCTATGGCATAAACGTTTTGGACATGCTAGTCTTTCATTGCTTGACAAATTAAGGTCAAAGGACTTGATAATCGGACTACCTTCTATCAAGTTCCTAAATGATAAAATTTGTGAAGCCTGCATCAAAGGAAAGCATGTTCGATCATCGTTTAAATCAAAGAAAATGGTAAGCACCACAAAACCATTGGAACTCATTCATATGGATTTGTGTGGCCCCGTTAGAATTCAAAGTAGAAGTGGAAAAAGATATGTCTTAGTTCTTGTGGATGATTATTCTAGATTTACATGGGTCATATTCTTACATAGTAAAGATGAAACTTTTGATATGTTTATGACTTTCTTGAAAAAGACACAAAAATCAGTAGGTAATCAACTTATTCATATGAGAACTGACCATGGTACGGAATTCGAAAATTCCAAGCTTGATGAATTTTGCAGGGAACAAGGAATAAGTCACAATTTCTCAGCACCAAGAACACCACAACAAAATGGTGTGGTTGAGAGGAAGAACCGAACATTGGAAGACATGGCAAGAACGATGCTAATAGCGAGTGGACTTCCAAGGAACTTTTGGGCAGAAGCCGTCAACACAGCATGCTATATCATCAACCGGGCCATGCTTAGACCAATGTTGGACAAGACACCTTATGAACTTTTAAAAGGGAGAAAACCTAACATTGCTCATTTAAGAGCCTTTGGATGCAAATGCTTTGTTCACAATAATGATAAAAGAAATCTTGGAAAATTTGATGAAAGGAGTGATGAAGCAGTCTTTTTAGGATATGCATCTAATAGTAAAGCTTATAGAGTTTACAATAAGAGGACTATGTGTGTAGAAGAAAGTATACATGTGATTTTTGATGAAACTAATAATTATGATTGTGTACAGGAATATGAAGATGGAGATTTTGAAATTGGTCTCACTCGTTCAACAGACCAAGATGAAGAATTAATTCCTAGAAAGCAGCCTGTTTGAATTACTGAAAATGCTGAAAAGGAACCTACTGGAGTTCCAAATAATGCTGAAGCTTCTGTTCAAAATACAGAAGAAACAGAAAACACAGAAGGTGAAGCAAATGCAGAAGCAGAACACCATGAAGAAATGGAAGAAAGAGCAACCCAAAATAACACTTTTATACTAGCTCAATCATTTCAACCAAAACCATGGAAACATCAAAGGTCACACCCCCTGGATAAAATTATAAGTGACCTAAGCAAGGGAACTCAGACGAGATCCCAACTGAGAAACTTTTGTGCATTCAACGCCTTCTTATCAACACTGGAACCTCGAAATCACAAAGAAGCCTTGGAAGATGCTGATTGGATTGTTGCCATGCAAGAGGAATTAAATGAATTCGAAAGAAACAAAGTGTGGCACCTTGAACCCAAACCAACAAATCAAAAGGTTATCGGTCTCAAATGGGTGTACAGGAATAAGCTAGATGAACATGGCACAATTGTAAGGAACAAGGCAAGATTGGTTGTCAAAGGCTACAATCAACAGGAAGGTATCGATTTTGAGGAGACTTTCGCTCCTGTAGCTAGATTAGAAGCAATTCGTATTTTAATTGCATTTGCTGCATTTATGGGTTTTAAACTTTATCAAATGGACGTCAAATGTGCTTTTTTAAATGGTTTTTTAAAGGAAAACGTCTATGTTGAACAAACTTTCCTGGATTTTAGGATCCAAACTTTCCTAACCATGTTTTAAAGCTTGATAAAGCACTGTATGGATTAAAACAAGCTCCAAAAGCATGGTATGAAAGACTTTCTAAGTTCCTTTTACAAAATGATTTCAAAAGAGGAAAAGTTGATAAAACTTTGTTTTTAAAATCAAAAGGAACTCATTTATTAGTTGTACAAATTTACGTTGACGATATTATTTTCGATGCAACTAATGAATCTTTGTGCAAGTACTTTGCTGATTTAATGAGCAGTGAGTTTGAGATGAGCATAATGGGGGAACTCAACTTCTTCTTCCTCGGGCTCCAAATTAAGCAAACTGATGAAGGAATAATGATCCATCAGCAGAAATATGTGAAGGAGTTATTAAAAAAATACAGTATGGAAAGCACAAAGATAAACCACACTCCCATGGGAACAACCACAAGGTTGGACCAAGACCCCAAGGGAACTCGTGTGGACCAAACAAAATACAGAGGTATGATTGGTTCCTTGTTATATTTAACTGCTAGCAGACCTGACATTTCCTTTAGTGTAGGTCTTTGTGCAAGATTTCAATCGGATCCAAAGGAATCGCATCTAACAGCCGTCAAAAGGATTCTACGATACTTAAAAGGGACGGAAGACTTGTGTTTGTTCTATCCAAAAAGTGACTCATTTGACCTAAGAGGATATGCTGATGCTGATTATGCAGGAGATTTAGTAAATCGTAAAAGCACATCAGGTATGGTCCAATTCTTAGGCTCTTGCATGGTATCTTGGAGTTCCAAGAAACAAAACACTGTTGCTCTATCCACTGCCGAAGCAGAATATGTGGTTGCTGCTGCATGTTGCTCTCAATTGTTGTGGATAAAACAACAGTTACGTGACTTTGGTATTGTTTTAGAGTGTGTTCCTATTCATTGTGATAACACAAGTGCCATTTGTATCTCTAAAGATCCAGTACAACATTCTAAAGTCAAGCATATTCATGTAAGGCATCACTTTTTGAAAGATAATGTTGAAAAGGGCTTAATAAGGCTAGATTTTATTTCTACTGAATGCCAAATTGCTGATATATTGACTGAGCCTTTAAGCAGAGACAAGTTTGAAAAGATGCGTGTGGAATTGGGAATGCTACAGCTCAAGTGATTTTTGTTTGGAACCCCTAAGGTATAATCGGATGTAACTAACAATGCTATGCTCAATCTTGTGTGCATAACACAGCTGAAATTACCCAGGGGAAAGATTTGTGAAATTATTGAAAAGTCACTTATACATACTTTTAATATGTAAAAATATTGAGCCATGTTGTTTCAAGTTCCCTTTTCATCATTCTTTAATCTCTGTATTATGATCACGTAAATTATCATTATAATTTACGATCAATCTGTACATTTATTTTTTTTTTTAATTTTTGTTCTTGATTTTATCTTTTATTTCCTCTTTATTCTTATCTTTTATTCATATTCTTTATCTTTTATTTTTTCCTCCTTATTTTCCTGTGTTTAGTTCTGTTTTCTTTTCAAAATTCAAAAATACAAAAAGATTTTATTTGTTACGTAAGGTAAGGAGCATGTATATCAACTCCTTAACTTACGACTTTATTTTATCTACATTGAATTAGATGAGTGCAATTATTTCACCCAATTAAATCCTACTACCTCTAGAACTACCCCACTACCTCACCTTTTAACCGTCACTTTTCTTTCTCACTCCTCCCAATTAAACTCTTCTTCTTCTTTCCACTCCACTTTCACCTATCAAATCAATTAAACTCCCCATAAACTCCCATAACCGGCCTCACTCTCTCTCCTTCCTATTCACACTATTCATCTTCTCCTTCCCTTCATCTTACCTTCAACACCATGAAAACCAACCGAAACACCACCCCAAAAACCCGATCACCACCATCGGAACCCTCCTCAAACACGGGGTCTCCACAACTGGTGCCAATTGCGGTGGTGTATCCATCTGCTCAGCCAAAGAGGAAGGCTAAGGCTGTGAAGGGCGGCGACAAGAAACGACGCGCAACCACCAAATTCCCATCATGGAATTACACTCTCGGATATCACATCAACTATGATTGGTGTGTGGCGAGTAAGTTCACTGAATTTACTTCTTTAATTGATTATCAAAAATGGACTCACTTATTCCAGAATTGTTCTCATTACCCTGTTTATCCTAAATTTATTTATGAGTTCAAAAATACCTTTCAATGTGATAATGGTGTGTGCTCGGCCGTAGTTAATGATATTCCAATTTCGTTTGATGCCAATTATCTTGGAAATCTATTTCAAGTTCCTGTTAAAGGCTATTGTTCTTATTTAAAGCACAAACAATCTGTAAACATTGACCATAATGATGAATGCAAAATCCTTCAATTTATTGGAGGAAATCCGAAAGTGAAACTACTCACCATCATGCCCTAACACCCCTTCATAAGCTACTGTTTACCTTCACTTGGAAGGGTATAGTACCCCGTTTACAAAAATGGAGTACCGTATCACTCTTGGATGCCTCCCTCATATTCTGTCTTGCATGCAAAATACAGATTAATTTTCTTGCTCTAATGATTGAACACTTGAATTTTTATGCTCAAAAGACCACAATTCCATATGGCTCTTTCCTTACTGTGTTGTTCAAATCTTTTGGTATTGATGTTGAATGTGAATCCCCTACATATCTCAAACCCGATAATATCCTCTCTGAACAATCATTACTTAGACTGAGTCTTAGGCTTAAAAATGGCAAAGTATGTTTTGTGCCTCGGAAAGGAGGGGAGAAAAAGAAAGGGAAAGGGAAAGAAGCTGAGGAAGAATGTGATGCAAGTGATGAGGAGGGCAGTGACCAGGGTAGTGAGGATGCTAGTGAGGGTGCTACCACCTCCAGTGATTCTGAGGGAGATAGGGAAGAAGAAAAAAGTTCTGACGGAGAGAAAAACAAAGAAAAAATACTTGAGGGGGATGTGCAAGGAGAAAAACAGGAAGATTCTGAGGGGGAACATAAGGAAGTTTCTGAGGGGGAAGCTCAAAAATCTGACTCACATGAGGGGCAGGGAACTGATCAAATTGAGGGGGAACATACCACAGAGTCTGAGAGCACAGCTGGACCACCTGTCATTCCTGTGTTTACAGGGGGCCTTAGAAGAAGTAAGAGGAATGTGATCAAGCCTGCCCTTTATACTACACACCCTGTGACTGTAGAAACCATCAGCTCCTCAAAATCTGATCCCACCTTCAAACCTACCCAAGTTCCCTTTGCCACTGAACCCTCTTCTATTCCTGTCTCACCTACTTGGCAGCCTCCTCATTCACCTTCTCCTCCTCCATTTCAGCCTACTGGCTTTGCTGCTTTCTCTGGAACTCGTGTGTCTGTTTATGATTTTCAACAGGTTAAAGCAGATATGGAGAAGTTGACTACTCTGGTGAGCAAGAAACTGGAGGAAATGGCCTCAGAACTGCTCTCTCTTAAAGACCAGGTGCAGGCTCTGGCAGAATCTCAAGCAACTGGATTTGCAGGCATGAAGGCAAAGCTTGCACAGGCTGAAGGCAAGTTTAGTGAAGGCAACAAGGAGATCTTGGAAACTATCAACAAAGTAGCCTTTGAGGAAGTCGAGGAAGACTCTATTGATCCCACAAATCCAGCCCTTGATCCTACCAATGCAGCCTTTTAAATCCTTGATTGCACTTATTCTAATTTCATATGTTGAACAATTTTATTTTGGTTTTGTTTAATCTCTCTGAACTTTGGTTTGTACGCCTTTATCCTTTGCTACATTCTCTATGTTCCTCTTCTATTTCCTAAATCGGAACTCGGCTCTTATTTTTCATATGATTGTGTGTGTTTGTTGATAATTCAATGCCTAACTTATATTTGCCTTGCATTATTTGAGCTCACTATTCCTACGTAGTCTAGTGGGAGTTTAGCAAACTATTTTTTTCAATCTTTTGATAATGCCAAAAGGGGGAAAAGACAAACTTCATGGCGGCTAAGGCGTGTACCAAGAAACTCACACATCGAAGGTATAATTTTTTTTAAGTTAATAAAGTCCTTGTTAATTTTTCTTTTGCTCAGTCTTTTTATTTTAAAGTACTTTTCTAAGTTCTTTAATTACTCTGTTTGTTTTTTTTTAAGTTTTCATGTTTTGTTTTAAGTTTATGTTGCATGCCTGGATGATTTTATTTACCTAAGTTTGTCAATATTTGTCATCATCAAAAAGGGGGAATTTGTTGACCCTTTTAGTTTTGATGGACAAATTGACAAACTTGACTAATGAGTGTTTTAAGTCTTTGGTGAATAAAGGGTTCAAGCAAAGTTCGTTCCGGAGTAGGAACCTGGATGTGGAGTAGCATTCTCTAAAAAGCCTCATGCAAATCTCACGTTCTAGTAATTAATTGTGAGCACTCAATAATACAAGTTGGAAAGGAACTCAATGATTTATGTTTAAGACTACTGGAATATAAAAATTAGTTTTAAAAAGATAATCTTTTTTTGAGAAAAAGATAATTTATAAATGTTTTATCTAGTTTACTATTTTCAAATAAAGATAATTAACCTAAATTAATTATCTTAGTTGTTTTTAAATAATTAAATAATTTATAAATTATCTTTTCAAAATAAAATCTTTTTAAATCCTTTAATAACGGAATATTTGATTAAGTCAAATATTGTTGCATGAATATCTCAACAAAGTTGTTTTTCCAGAAACTATATTTTAGCATGTTGATTGCTACGTGGATTAAAGGAGAGATTTAAGAAATCTCCACTACCTTGATCATAGTCACATTCTCCACTATTAGTTAGTGGGTGTTGACTGGCAAGTGGTTGAGGGGTGTGGAGGTTAAAGATTAAATCTCCCTATTTAAACCACGACTATATTCATTGCAAAATATAACTCTTGAGCATAAAAATTCCAGTAGCCATCTAATAATATAAAGAGAGTTATTATCCTTCTTATATTCTTGAGTGCAATAGGTATTTGTAATCACAGATTGTATTCAAGTACTTTGGGGTTGGGATTGTGAGTTTATAAAGTGAGGTTAAGGAAGCTTCGTTGCTGAAGTCTTCTGTGAGAGTTGGGAACAAGTTCCTAATTTGTGGAACTTGTTAACGGGTTAGAATCTTCACTTGTAAAGAGTTTGATTACATAGTGGAAATTTGGAAAAGCCTATATCTTCTCTCATCGTTATTTTATTTAGATAAATTCCGCAAAAGTTTTTAGAATTCACCTCAAATACAATTCACCCCCCCTCTTGTATTAGCCAGTTAGACTTTCAAATTACTAAATAGAATTGAACTAAATAGAGCTTATATGAATTGTATATGAGAGAAGGAAATTAGGAAGTGAGCTGAACTGATTGGAACTGAACTGAAATTAAGCTGAATTAAATAGACCCTAAGTATTACAAAGAATAATATACGGAAGTATTTTTTAGATTAAAAGACAATGATGTAAATTAATTTAGTTTTTACTACATGTAAATTTATTTATATATGGAGTAATTTATTAAGCAAATTATGAACAAGGGATCAGGCAGGGGAGGAAGGAAGTTCACACTTCACAAGGAGCATTTTTGTATCTCATCTTAAGCCAATTGACCATATTGGTATAAAAGTTAACACCCTTGTGACAGATTGGTATAAAAATTATTACCGGCGACATATTGGTATAAAAGTAAACAGTTGGCGACATATTGGTATATAAACTAACAAGTTGTGACATTTACCCCTATTTTCTCGTCGGAGTAAAGCGCGTGTAGTACACTAATTTTTTTTTTAAAACACATTTTTTTTATCATATATTTTTTTTTTTTTTATATATATATATATATATATATATATATATATATATATCTTTGTATTTTTTTTCTTGTTTTTTATTTATTTTAAAAATTATCAATAATTCTATGTTATGAATAGTTATTTCATCTTAAATTAAATTAAACCATGGAATTAACTCCAGTCTTCAAATACTATTAATTCATTTTCAATGGGAGGCATGGTGGAAGGGATTTGGGTTTTTTCTTCAGATGGATATATTAATGGTTTTCTTCTTTTTGGACTAATTTTTTCCCTCAGCATTTCCTCACCAAGCCAGTAGATGAAATCTGCTTCCAAAAAGCAATTATTTATGTAATAACAACGATTATATTTAATAATTATTTAATTAATTAATTAATCTCCACATACAGTAATATCTATTTGATTATCCTCACAAATTTCAATCAAGCGATAAAATTCCAAACAACTAAACAATAAAACCCAAACAACTAAGTAAATAAAAACAAGATCTCAATATTTTAGTTATTAATTTAAAAATTAATTACTTAGTAAACCCTAACTTTCATTGTTACATCATTAGTTTAATTACACTCACGATTTTGTAAATCAACAGTATAATAAGTAAGAAAATGGAGAAGAATATACTTACCTTTTATGATGCTTTAATGGTCAACACTCACAGTAAATTCAAGATTCTCTCCCCCTTGCTCAAGCTTTGCTGTTCGCTTTCCCCTTCTTATCCGCTTCTGTATTGGCTTTTCATTTATTTGGATGTATTTTATAGAATTAATTAAAATAGAGAATAGGAAATAAAAAGTTGTCAGTAAAAGTCTTTTACACTAAGAATAAGGCCCGTGTAAACTACGCTAAAACTCCGACGAGGAAATAGGGATAAATGTCGCAACTTGTTAATTTATATACCAATATGTCGTCAACTGTTTACTTTTATACCAATATGTCGTTGGCAATAATTTTTATACCAACCTGTCACAAGAGTGTTAACTTTTATACCAATATGGTCAATTGGCTTCTCATTTTACGCTCAAGAGTCAAGAGACAACACATTACTTTATTTGTGAATTTTTTGGTAAGAAGACATGAATGGACTTGAATATTTCATGTTTCTGAATTCAAAATCTTAAATTTAAACATATTGATAGTTGAATTGTTTTGATGAGAGTATACAACTTGGTTGGCCAGCTTGGCCTCAACACAAGTTCACTAACAAATTTGTGAATTGTTAAACAATAGATGACCAAACCTATATTACTCATAGTCTTGATTTAGTCTGAACAAAAAACAATTTCTTTTCAAAATAACCAAGATAGATTAGTACAGTACTTCGTACTCATATATAATAAGTGGTGTAAAGTGTTAGTTCGGTAAGACATTAACTTAACAAACATACAATAGTATACCACTTATAAAATACGGAGTATTATTTACCTATCAAACAATAATTCACCATGATAAAGAAATTAACGCGGTCACACTATATTAAATTTAAATATCAATTTATATAACGCGATCACAAATATTAAATTAAATTTAAATATCAATTCATATAACGTGGTCTTTAATTTGGCGAAAAGGATATGGTAATACTTGAAGGCACATCAGCACATGTATCATGTATGTGGAGGCCAAGCCATCCAACCGTCCAACGGCATATCTAACTAGGATCTAAACTATGATCCACGTCCATAGAAAATTCCCGCATATGCAACTACCCTAAAAAGGCTCTCCGTCTAACCTTAAAAATAGAAAGTTTTTTTTTTTGAAACAAAAAATATTTCATTAGAAAGTTCTCAAGTAGTAAATATAATCTTGAATTTTCCCCAAAAAAATCCCACCCACATAGTAGTAGTGATAGTACCATATTCCATCCAACAATGTCCTTTCCCTATCCCTTCTAATAATGCTATAAAGTTCTAGGCCCACCTAGGGCCCGTTCCTGGGCCCATTACCCTTTTTTTTTGGTTTAAATAGGGTAACCACCTCACATATCTTGTTCAACCCACAATCATCTATCTCCTTTACTTTCCAATACCAAGTATTTCTTTTCCTTTAAAAAATATTATAAAAAAAAAAAAATCATTTTTATTGTGATAATTAGTACAGGATTAATTAAGTCAATATGGATGAAAATATGGTATTCTCATCATCTTCATCGTCTTCTTTGATATCACCTTCTCCACAAACGCTTAAACAACAACTCGAGTTTTTATTACAAAACCAGCAACACTGCTGGAATTATGCCATCTTTTGGCAAACATGTACAAATAACAATAACAACGTTGTCAACCCTAGTTGCTCACTTTCCCTTATTTGGGGAGAGGGCCATTTTCAGGGCATCAATAGCCCAACAACAAGGCCCAAGAAGAAGCCCAACCTAATTCATAGTGATGACTTTGATGATGGTGGGTCTACCATGGATGACGTAGTCACTGATGCTGAGTGGTTTTACATGACGTCACCTTCCAAGTCATACCCTTTCAAGCAAAGAGCTAGTGGGTGTGGAAGTTCAGGTACTTTGGCTAAAGCTTTTACTACTGGTTCTTTGGTTTGGTTAAGTGGGCCCCATTCTCTTCGTTTATATAACTGTGAACGGGCAAAGGAAGCCCATTCGCACGGGCTGCACACGCTCGTGTGCATACCCGTGCCTAATGGGGTTCTTGAGCTCGGGTCCGTCGAGGTTATTGAAGAGAATTGGGCTTTGATTCAGCAAGTTCATTCTTTGTTTGGCCCGTTGAGTAATTTTGATATCGGCCCGACAAAGCCCGAGTTGAGCTTGGGTGGTGGTGACGATATTTCCTTTTATGACTCGGGCTTGGTTGGTGCATTTAACACCAACCAAGCCCAACCTGCCAGCTTTATGGGCCCGTCCGAGGAGTATGATGACTCGGACGAGCCTATAAGCCGGCAGCGGGTGGCGAGGAAGAGGGGAAGGCGGCCTGGCTCGGCTCGTGAAGGCCAGGTTGCGGTAGTGAATCATGTGAAGGCGGAGCGACAGAGGAGAGAGAAAATGAATAGTCGATTTTATGCGCTTCGGGCTGTGGTCCCTACGGTGAGTAGGATGGATAAGGCGTCCTTATTGGCCGATGCGGTGTCCTATATAAATGAGTTAAAAGAAAAAGTAAATGTCTTAGAATCACAACTTGAAATGATGAAAGTTGATTGCAATATGTTTAGTAGTATTACTAATGACAACGGATTATGTAGTCCAAGTGGGATTAGTTGCAATAATAACAAATTTAATAGTAAGATACCACTCGAAATGGATGTTAGGGTTTTGGGAAATGAGGCGATGATTAGGGTTCAATGTGAGAACGTTAATCATCCAGCAGCAAGATTAATGAATGCGTTTAAGCAGCTAAAATTGCAAGTTCATCATGCAAGCGTGTCCACAGTTGAAGAGATGATGCTTCAAGATGTTGTGATTGTTAAGGTTCCACAAGACTTGAAGAGTAACGCTATATTGAAAGCTGCTATTTTTAGTAGGATGCAGTAAGTAGATAATGTAGATAGCTCCATTTTCTTACTAAATTTAACTATGCTTCTTTTTCTCTTGTACTACTCCTTTAATACTGCGGACTTAAGGTGTTATGTTTATGATTTTATGAAAAATATTTTGATTACTTGTCTCATTATGTAATATTTTCTTCTTCTCTATAGCTATAATTTGTAGCTTACCTAATGTGATGTTTTATGTTCCTTATGTAATCCCCCCCCCCCACCCCCCAAAATTATGTATCAACTTTCTAAATCAATGTACAATTTGTAACTTTAGTTCGATATATATTGTTTTAGTACAAGATGTAAGGAATAAACGTTAACAGTTAGCTGATAAATGTTTATTGATAAACTACTTATAATGAAGTTTATTTTCACCAAATTAAAAAATAATAATCACAATTACTACCTGTTGGTATTTGGATCATCTAGACTTGTGTCTAAAATACACCAAAGCATCGTAATTCCTACGTTTAATAGATGAGGAAAGCGGTTTATAATAAAGTGTATATAAACCGGAGTAGATTTAAAGGCATTATTACTACAATTTGCATAGGCAATTGTTTTATAAATCATGCTTTTTTTGTTTTAGCTTACGTAATAGTAATGATCATACAAATGACCAACGAAAATTTGAGGTTATATTGCTACTAATTAGTCTTAATCGATTAGTGGGGTGGTGCAATTCTATGGTCATAGTCTGACGTGCCTTCAGTGTGTTAGACTGACGTGATGGTCATAGTAAATTAGTAACTAGGGAGAGAGGTATAAGTGTATAACATTCTTGTTTTGATAAGGAAATTACCAATACGAATTACTTTGTATATACTATGGTCATGTGTGGTTCATCTTATAATCATTTACTTGAACTTAATTAATAAAATTATTTAAATTATCATTTACCTGATGAACTTAATGAAATTGTTTTTATCATAATTCCGGGTATGTTCATTTCACCATTTTAACTTATCGATCAATACTAAGGTTATATTCTTGCCACCTCTTTCGTTCACTTATTCCATGATGAATAAGCTCTAATAAATTTAGAAATATAATTTCAAATCAAGGGTAATAAAATTTACTCAAACTACATTTTCAAAAAAGAAAAAAAAATGTTAATAATTCCAAGTTCATATTGATTAGGATAGTATGTTTGGTTCCTCTTAAAGAAATATAAGCTTCTAGGCTTAGGTCTAATTGTATCTATATGTTCAAGTGAAGAGAAGTGAATAATAGGTGAATAAAACAGAAAAATAAATTGTTGTAAATTTAATTTAGATAGCCGACCCGTAATGGACCAAAGTAATGATAATTTAATTGTAGTACAAAGTATAACTTTAATTAAATGAAATTCTCCTCAAAAAATATTATAAATGAAATAAGCTAAACACAATATGTTTGTATGGGTTCCTTTCCCTAAAGTATCATTACTTTGGTGAATTTGGACATTACTTTGCTATCTTTCTTTCAAAAAAATAAAAAATAAAAAATAAAAAATTCCAACTTTTAACTACAGTAATAAGATAATATTATAATTTAAAATTACATTTGCTCTTTGTTTTTTTCCTAAAACAGCAATAATGCATTATTAAACCCATCCGTTCTCTAGAATGTACCCATTTTTCCCAAAATAAAACATGATTTGAGACAATAACAAATTAGCAATAGCTTTATAAAATTATAATAGTAAAATACCCGTGTTGAGTGTATATTTGTTTGAAAATGCGTCTCACTTGATTATTCTCTACTCAGCAGCTAAGAAGAGCCTAAGAAGCCTTCTATTCCCTTATTTACTTTTTTTTTTTGAAATAAAATTAATTCATAAATAAAGTCATACAACATCTATAAAGATATTTAAATCTAATAAATACATAATAATTGAATCAAATAAAAATATTCCATAAGCAAAGCTACGATCGTTGTTGCAAATGTTTTCAATGGATCTACTTGTAGTTTTCTTAAACTATGTGTCCATTCCAACGTCCCAAGTATTATGGGACGAAAGGAGTATTAAAATAGGTTAAACCCTGAACAATATATGCACGTTTGTCAGATAATTATAATGAAAATAAAATTATAAAAATAATACAGTATATATATAAAAAAGGGACTCAACTCACCAATATAGTTATTATTATTATTGAAAATTATGAAGTCTTATTTAATACGTAGTATAAAAATCGATATACTCCCTCCGTGTTTTTTTTAAGTGTTACAATTTGACCGACACATAGTTCTAGGCAATTTAATTGACTTATTAGGGCCTGTTCTCATTAACTGAACTCAACTCAACTGATCTGAACCGAGCTGAACTAAACTGAAATGAATATTTTATAAGAGAAGGAAATTAGGAGCTGAACTGAACTGAATTTCAACGTACGAGAACAGACCCTTAAATAAAATAAGAGATAAGGGGGGCACCATAGTTGGAGTATTAAAAAATTGCAAAAGAAAGATTATGGAGTTAATAGTTTATTGAAAGTAATGAATGTGAGAGGAAATATATAATAAAAAGGTAGTGGTGGGTTTGGGTGGGGACTATGAGAGGAGAGAGATACAATATTTTAATGTAGCTTTTTGCCAAAAAAAAGGAAGTGTAACACTTGAAAAAACACGGAGGGAGTATATCTACACACACACACATAATCACGTACAGTCTTATTTTAATGTATTATTTGTTCCAAATTAGATGAGTTGACACGTTTTAACTTTTAGCACTATTCACGAAATCTTTTTTAACTAGCTTATATGATGATGATTTACTTATTGATAATTAGAGATATTTACCGTTAAATTTATGCATTGAAGAGAGTGAGGGATAACCCAAGTGGCTAGAACTTCCCTCCCGATTATATAAGGTCCTAGGATCGATTCTCACCCCCGCCCTTGTGGCTCTCTAAAAAAAATATGCATTAACAAACGTGAATACGTGATAAAAAAAAAAGTGTCATCTAATTAGGAAAGGAGGAAATACGTTTCAATGTGAAATTTTGATTTCTTAAACACTTAATAGTTTTTATAAGGAGACAATTATCAAAATACATAATGGTGTTCAAACTTTTATACAATACTACGGAGTAGCAAATGTGGAAAATTTATGAAACGCTAACATCCATATGAAACAAAAATAGTATATGAACACCAATAAAAATCAAAGCAATGCATTTGTTGGTATCAATTTGTTGTTAGGAACAAAAGAATATTATAAATTACAAGTACTCGTGATAAAAAAAATATACAAGTAAAATAATTGGATGAATAAACAAGAGGATTATTGAATTAGTTTGTAAATAAAAAGAGACAACATTTTTTTTTTTTTACAAGAAAAAGAGACAACATTAAAAGGCCCATTGGCTTAATAGTTAATACTACCGTAATAATGAAGTCGTACTAGTAACAAAATTAAAGATGATAGGAGACAACATTAAAGAAGTGAAGTGTGAATCCATTGGCTTCTTGTTGTTCACTTGTCTTATCCAACTTACAGCCAACAACGAACAGCCCAAGGCCCATTAATTACATTCGCATAAACACGATCCAAATTTCCGGTACCTTGTCGAAACTCCAAACTGTTTTTACTTTAATAGCTACTCCGCATATGCTCCATTTAGTAACCATTTTTGGATGAGTGATTCATGTTAAATGCTGGTTTTCTGCTTTATCTCATGACTTTTAGTTTTCATTTGCTACACATAAAAAGAAATAGAGATAGTATTGTTTCAAATGTAATGTTATACATAGCCCTTAGAGCTACATATAAGCATTAAATTTACTCTTGAAATTTGTATAAATTTAGGAATTCATGACTAAAACACAAGTAAATCAGTGTGTTTTTGTCATGATTTCTTTAATTTAAACAATTTTCTAGAGTATATATAATACTACCTCCGTTAATGGTTATCTGCAACTTTGGAATTTTTTATATCTCACAAATAATACCCCAAAGTTGCACATAACCATTAACAGAGGTAGTACTTATTTGTAGCCCTAAGGGGTATGTATAGCATTTTTCTTGTTGCAAATAAGTAATTAAAAAAGAAACCGAGATAGTATTTAATTGAATTTTGATACAAGCCAAAATGTCTATTACTCGTAGAAAGCTTGAAAAAAAAAACATATAAAGTACTCCTTGTATCTTTATTACAAATATTTGGTGAAGTTAGACCAGTTTGTCGTCTGCTGATGGTTTGGGCCGATTAAATCACAAAAGTTTTATGCAGGAGATGAGGATTGAGACTGTTTAATTTTTCGGAAAGAACCCACTTCGTTAATGGGCTCAAATATCCGAGACAGATTTACTTCAGCCCACTTTATAAATAAGAGCTTTGCCTGTACAACCCATTGCATATTAAGATTATTTCAGCTTCCGCTCTCATAATACTACGTATAAACCAATTGAATGGATATAATAATTAAATTGTAGGTTACTCATATATGATGTATAAACACTAAGTATTTAAGTTTATAATCACAAATCACAATGAAGCTCCCTTCGCTATTCTACCCATATTTCTAGATCAAGGTCTTTGCGAAAGTTTTGAGAATTGGAGACTTTTACTTGTTTCATACTCCGTAATTTAGAACAAAAAATTAACATTTCTTTGTTTATACCATTTCGAACCTTAAAATTCTACTTCAAAATTACAATAGATCCTCTCCTAAAATGCTGTTAAACATTAATATAAAATACAGTAGGCAGAGGGTCATAACTCTTCTACAACTACAAAGAGCCACTAAATTTGCATCCTATTCCAAACAGACTAAGCACTTAAGAAATTACGCTATTCAACAGCACGAAGCACCTTATAGCTTGTAGGATGTCAACAAATCATAAAAAGCTTGTCACTGAAAGTCAACGTAGATACGTAATGCAAATTAATGGGAGCTCAAAACATTTTTCCTTTCGTTGGCTAAACTATTACTGCTTTATTAGGACTTTAGGAGATAATAAGCATAATATACATTCATCTACTCATTACGTACAAGTACATAGGATTATTCTTTACAAAATTGCACATAAATTCAATTTGTAAAATTATGGCCATCATTCTATAAATTACTTGTACAATCATAATAGGCATAATGTGATAATGACATTAAACATAATTTGAGCTGTACAAGTTAAATCTAGAGTCACATACTCACATGATGCAACTAATATACATATACCGTGTTCAATCTTGTATAGATATATCGACTTCACTTTCCAGCCACAAAATTTTTAAGAAGATAACACAAAACCCTTGAAAAAATTTTAGTCATTTTGTTTCAATTCATTTCTTTATTTCCTACAACCGTATAATCTACACATTCGTGCAAATCAAATCAACCGTAAAAGTGTAAAACAAAACATTATATGTAGTATCCGATCACACACTATTTGCATAATGTCTTATCTATGTACTACCTCCGTTTCATATTATTTGCAACGCTTCTTTATATTAAATCGTTGTAAATAATATGAAACGGAAGTAGTATGTATAAAAACACCAAGTCGAACCGAGTTTACTCGATAACCCAGTGTTGACCATCAACATTAACCTTAAACCCATTAACCTTAGCAAACAAATCAACAGCTCTCCTAACACCTTTATCATCATACTTAGTAAAATAGTCATGCCCAAACATGACTCCACCCGGTCTAAGCAATTTATAAGCCCGGTTTATATCCGACCAAGCCGATTGAAAATCATGACCCGCATCCACCTCTATCAAATCCGCCATTACTCCCCATTCGCAAAGCTTCTGAAGCGTTGACCCCGTCGTAAAAGGAATCGGTAATATTGACTCGCTCGAGTTCAGGTAAATCACGTTTTGTAGAAACTGCGGGAGGAGTAAAACGTCGCCGTTTTGGACGGGGACGTAGTCAACTCGGTCGCGAAACCCGGGCCAACCGCGGAAATCGTCGAGGCAGAGGATTTGAGTTTGGAGTCCGAGTTGGCGAGTTAACTCAGCCATGTGGGTTGCTGACGCGCCTAAGAATGTTCCGACTTCAATGATTGTTTTTGGTTGGGTTTTCGTGATAAGGTTTTCGAAAACGGCGCCGTATGAGCCCCACCCTTTGACTCGCTTAGGACGGAGTAATTCTGCCACGTGGGGTGGTGGAAAGTTCTCGTAGGGTGAGGTTCCGTTGTAGACCCGGTTTATAATTATGGACCGGATTATCTCTGGTGGGACCGGGGTTGAACAAACCGGGCCGAACCGGTTATGGTCGTTATTCTTGTCGAGGATAGGAGATGACGTGGCAAGAGGACAGTTATTAGTTGTTGTAACGAGATTAACGACAGTTGGAGTAGTGGAAGCAGAATCATTAGGAGAAGGAGGAGAAGTGAGTTGTTTGTTGGAGGAGAGAGAAGATGAGGCCGTAAAGTAGCCAAGGGCGTATGTTAAGATGAGGAGGATAAAGTACGCCGTTGGTTTAGGATTACGTAGATAGTTTGAGGAATTCTTCCAGAAGCTTCTATGGTGTAACGGCAGCTGCTGCCGAGGGAGGTGTTGATGATGATCGTTTTTCATGATATGTAATTTTGTTGAGGTGAGAGAAAGGAAGGAGAAAGGGGTTATAGAAGAAGGAAGAAGGTTGAAATGGAAGGAAGTTGGGAAAGTGTATAAGTGTATAATAAATAGATATTGGTAGAGGCTAATTAATTCATTAATTAATTATTTTGGAATGTGAATACTCAACTTTTTCTTAAGTTATTTACGCATTAAGTAATACTTGTATTATGGATTTTATTTTTAGTGTGAAAATGGTGACAAAAAGTATGATTTAAATAAAAAATTATGGTTTAATAATACATATGATGGTACAAGTATTAAGTTAAATAATCAAACACATACTAGTATTGAATTTGGGAAAACACTTTTATATACATAGTAGAATTGAAGGTTGCTTTTCTATATAGATTACTTCATTGTTTTTACTTCCAAAATTATATCTAATCGTATTAAGTTTCTGTTTTAATTAACATTTATGACCTACATTATTCTTATTCCTTAATATAGAGTTTGAAAGCTACAAAGAACATTACTCGTTTGATTTATATGCGCATGTTAAAATTCTAAAAATAAAAGACGGTTTTGAAGTTTTACCTCAATATTATAAATTGTTACGGAGTACTTTGTATTACCTTTTCTTGTATCATTTCAATGTTATAGTCCATAGACAAATGTGATAACTAAATAGAGTTGAACGTTAATTATAAACCTCATTAGTACCTTTTCTCGTACCATTCGTCGCTTGCATGTCATTAGTAGCTGATTATTATTATTATTTTTTATTTTTTTTGGTTGCAGTCAACGTAGGTTGTATACTTGTACATAGTTTATTATACAAGGATTTGTTCATATTTTGCAACATTCTCATATACGGATAAACCTCATCTTCTTCATATTTCTTGCACGTCGTGTTAACCCATGCAAGCCACTAATTTATCAACAATAATTTGGACTATATTATAGTAACACCTAACACTAAACAATTCTATGATATGTAATCTGTCTTTCTTGAAGAATTATTATAAATTAATTTATGACCCTTTAAAACCATTATTGCTTAATTATGTTGTCCAATGAGATTGATATTACTTTTGCAAATTTGACTTTTTAAACAAAGCACATGGTATTACAAGTTAACAATATCCAACTTCCAATTCATGAGTATTATCGGACCAATTCAGCATTTATATTACATCTAAAAATTTTATACATACCATACTCCAAAATATAAGCTGTTTTATAATTACGTTCTTTAAAACAATGGCAACACAATAACAATGACAATGTAATTTTCAACTAATTATACTTGTTCGATAGCAAATCCATACTTTGTTTATCACAGCATTCCCTACTATGTACTCATAGTTAATTATTTCTATTTTATCTAATAGTCCGTACTTTATTCATGTTGTTCCTTACAAATGAAATAAAGCCCTCACAAAAACCAGAGCAACTTTGTATTACCACTACACGTCTCACTTTAAACTTTTGTTGCTTTTAAAATATGGCCAACTTCGACGTCCTTTTTCTTTAATTATACCCCCCTAACCTTTTTCTTCATTGCTTGTAAATGAATATTTCTTCTTAATTTCTCACCCACTAACATTAATTCCTACTAGTTTGCAGTACCTGGACCAACCTAATTCATCTATAGAATTTTAATAGTAAATTAAGCCTAATAATACTAGACTATCAAATTATAGGTCTCTCAGTTAGTTCATGATTGAGATAGCAAAGAGCCAACCAAACCGTCATCAGCACAAATGTTATAACATCCCTTCTTTATCCTCGAAACCTTCCCCCGTTGCAATTTAACCAGATACAGATGCATTATTCAAGCTATAACTACAAATAGTTATTGGACAATACTATGGCAGGAAGAGTTAAAATGGAAAGACAGTGAGAGAGATTTTACTTCAGAAGATTCGTCTGGCACAGCTGCAAATCCACATCCGCCGCATAACCCTAATGAGTACATGAATAGCCAAGAGGAAAGATCAAACATCAATCTTTTCCATAGATAAAGATGGTCTAGAATCATAATTGGATGCTGGACTTGATTTTTGCCAACATGTTAGGACATAGCAACATAACAGGAACCCTACAACTTCCACTAACTTAAGCTAAATTAAGAAACAAACACGAAAATTACACTTCCTATTTTAAGCTTACCAAAGATGAGGCCAGACCACCACCACTACCTTCTTCCTGTATTAGAAAAACACATATTCCTACTTATCAACATTCATATGCCTATAAATGAAAAGGCATGTCACTTTCCTTCTTCTGACCCTTTTAGGTAAGACGGTTCTCCTTCAATACTGCGCCCTGCACCTGCAGTGGAATTTCCTGTTCCGTCACCTGTAGACCCTGCCTCAGGGCCATCTTGCTTGTTTCCCCCACGTGTCTCACTAGGACTGGCCGATGCAAGTGGCCCACCACCACCACCACCTCCATGCATTGCTTCAGTTTGCATGGGATGCACCCCGTCACTAGGTCCAGCAGGTCTAAAGTTCATTTGCCCAGCCATGGCCTGCTGCTGCTGCTGCTGATGTACCTGAGATTGTTGCTGATGTTGTTGCTCCTGCATCTGAAGTGGATTAGTGAACTGAGCAGGCATCCTAGGAGTGAAACCTTGCTGTTGAGCCATTGCAGCAGCTTGCTGTTGCATGTAATATGCTCCTTGTTGCATGGCAGGATGCGGGGCCACCTGCAGGTGATGCTCAATACATAAGCACAGAGAATACATCAAAATTAGAGAGTCAGTTAAGTGATGTTGTAAGCAAGCATACTTGGGCAGGTACTGTTGCCATCTGAGGTTGAGCATCAGCAATTGCAGCCAGATACATCAAGTTTTTCTGAAGCTGTGCTTGATATCTGCAGAATCAAGATATACGTAGAATTAGTTAGATCAATGGAAGCAACATTGCCCAAAAACAGAAGATACAAGATTGCAGCCATTATGACTATCATCAATTCATCACTTCTAGAAGTACAATCCATAGAAGTTGAGTTAATAATTGCCACAGAAATATTATAGGTCACTGAAGGCCTCAACTCTTCAAGTCTAGTGCTTACCACAGTTATCAGTCCTCAAATTCAAGGTCAATATCAATGCCGTGACATACTATTACAAAGCAAGCATATGAAACATGTCCTTATCCAACCATCTAAATGCAAAGTGGTCGATACTGATAACATCTACACAACTTTTAATATACCACACATTACATAAATTTCAGCGTCTCTGAGCTCTAATAACCCAAACCTATATCTATACAGATTGCACTCATTTTTACACACCAAAACACCATCTTCCAGACTTAGTAACCATATGATAGAACCATGAACTTATTTAAGTTTCCTTTCACTAAAACGTTATAACAATCCTGGTACTTTCACTTGCCATGAACTATTTCCCCTGGCATCGCGGTATGATTCAGAAATAAAGGGTAGAAGGGTGGGAGAAAGGGGATCATAATCAACAGCATGTATGAAGGGATTCTTTGATGAGAGAAAAACTGAAGATAGGGCAATCCTAGAGAAGCAACCACATGGATGCATGTTGCAAGTTTACCGGATTATAAACTTCTGATGAGGCATAACTGGTCACACAGATGCAAATCTAAATCATAAAAAGAAACCATCCCATGGACCCTTGAAAAAAAAAACCAGAATAACCAATAATGAGCCATGACCAAGAAATAGATAAGGAACCAGTCTCAGTAGATAAGCAAGAAAGCTGAACAGAAATTAAGCAGTAACTTACTGAGCACACTCAGCAAGCTTCCCAAGGTTTTGGTTATCCAATATAGCCAGGATTAGCTTTTTATTCTCGTCAAGATACTGCAATCAAATATGAACATAAGGCCAGGAAAGGAAGTGGTTATAAAAATACTGCAATTGAATATGATTACTGTAAGTGAATCAAAACTTCCAAAACAGTCACCAGTTAGAGTCAGTCTCTATGTTGCTATGTAAAGGAAGCAACTAGATCATATAATTTATAGCTATGACGAGGTTACATAACTGTCAATCTGTCATGGTAAAACATCTAAATGGAGTTTAATATAATTGAACAAATCTATTCACAGATCAAATCAAAATAATGCAGGAGTCACTGGAAGAAAATACAGCGTGAACCTAGCTAAGACAAAGACAAGATTTGAAGATCTGAGGGACAAAAGCACACAACTGCTCTTTACAGTCAGGCTGGACTACCTCACTTTTGGAAGAAATAATATAAGGAGGAGGTTAACTGGAAGGAAAAATGAAGCTTAATGTACAGAAATCATGATTATAACATACACAATAGTATCACAAAAACTTTTACATATAAGGTATACGCATTTGAAATCAAATCTGTAAAATGAATCATGAGCATGACTAAATTTCTTTGTTATATTGATTGAGCAAATCTTGTACAAACATATGCGTAGAACTATATTTGACAAGAGTAAGAAGGGTCTATAGAACTACACATAGAGTGCCAAATAAATGAAGAAACGCACTTCAATTTAGATGAATAATATTCTGGTCGAAATCACACAGCACCAAATAATAGATTTGCCTGGAGAAATGGCCTATCCATATCCATAAAGTGACAAAAGTACCCAATTTGAATAAGGTCACATAACGTGCCTGATGAGCAAAATATTAAGCAAAAAATAGAAGAAGCATGTACAAATAAGGCCTAAATGTCAAGTCCAATACAACACATCAACTTAAACTAAAATTTACTTCAGTAACCATAAAATTGGTCAACAGGTCTAGAGGTTAGCAGAAATAAATCATGGATCTGGGAAAGAATATATGCCATACTATGCAGAAACTAATACATGTTATCCTTAAGTATCAACCTCTCCATTTCTCCAATATGTAAAGCCTCATACTTCCGGCATCTTGACCGTGCCATCTCTTCATTTCTAAAATCTCATATAACAATGTGTCCAATCAACCATCTCTCATCCTTCAGCCAGGACCTCCCTTGCCTAACTAGTCAGAATCACAACTAAAAATATTAATGAAACTATAAACACCTAAAGATCCTCAGCTCATCCTTATTTCTACCCCAATCCAAGGACTTTCAGGCCGTAATAAGACTAAAACAATCCCAAAACACCCTTCTTTTCTAGTGGATAGTGTCAGTCAGCTTTGCTATAAGCATGCAAGTGATAAGTTTTGGTGGATTGAAGTAATTTATACCACCGGCATCCCCTCCAACAACCACGGCCCATTCAAAATACGCAAAGTCTTGAAGCAACACGCATATAGCAGATACTTTGTATCTAGATTGTATGACAATTGGGCAACCCAGTGAAGTGCCCTCCTTCTCACTGGCATCATCCACCTAAACTAGTCATGTTGTTATAAAATCTAGACACTAAAATACATACTCCATAATACTAGTTTGTTCACAGATAAACAATTAGAAATCCCAAAAGAAACAGGCAACACCAATTACTGCAACATCTAAACACCCAATCACAGTAACCTAATTTGACAGTACCACCATGATTAGCAATTTAGCATAAACTCTTAAATTAGTTCATTTTCGCACAAAATTGAACTAATTCTGCCATAATATTACTCAATTTTTTTATATAAATAAGAAATCCAGCAAATTAATCAAGCAGCAATAATCTAATTACCAAATCAAAGAAATTATTAACAGATCATAATCAAATTCTAGATGATAAAAAGATTAAAAGGAGAGAGAGAAACCTTTTGAATCTGCTCAGTGGTGATGTTAGCCGGAGGAAACGAAGGCATAACAGGCATCATTGAAGGCGTAGGCTTCTGCATTTTACTATCGATGAATTTCTTTCTCCCCTGATTAATTTCTGCAAACTTAATTGAACAAAAGAAAAACCCTAATTCTTAATTTACCCAAAATTAGAATGAAAGAAAAAGGGGAATTGATGAACAATTAGCGAAGTTACCTGTAGATGAGATAGAAAAAAAATGCGAAATAAAATTTGAATTTGGAGGGGAAGACAAGGTATCGTCGATGATTCTCGAATATTGAACCAACCCCTCAAATAATATAAATATAAAAATTAAAAGTTTGGGTTTTAAGTATCAGGTGTCTGAGAAGTACGAGTGCCACTTAAAACAGTAACCGTATTTTAATACAGTACTAGTACGAGTAGTAAGTAATACTGTCTATTTTGCCGGGAGGGTCTCCTGGCACGTGTTGTCTGAACTAGTATCACTTTCTTGTCTCTCTTGATTAATTCTACTATGGTTTGTAATTTGTAACGGTACAACACATTCATTAAACTCATTATGATAATGTAAACATTTTTTACTAGGAAGTATAGAAATCATGAAACTTGTCGATAATTAGCAAGTTGTTTGGTTATATAATGTATTTATGTTATAGCGATTTTTTGATATAAAAGAAATAACTATTACATTGATTATTAATATTTAGATAAGATCTCCCACGGATTGCATTATTGAATCTCCTCTTCTATTAATTGGGATGGAAAGAAGTTATTATGGAGGATAGCAATGATAAAGGTGTGCCAAATCTATTAGAAACCATACACGTAAACTGAGCTTGATTAAATAGTTGAATGTCGTGATGTACTTACAGTATTTCCCCTTTTTAACTCAAATCAACACTTTTATGTGGGAGTGAATCAAGCGCGAAACATTAAACTTTTCGTTACATGTACCTATTGTACTCCTTTATAATATGGAAAAAGAGTTTTCCAGCTTCCCTAAATAAGTATTTAAAATAGGAGTAAAACCATCACGTCACTATAATACTACAAATACGTTACTTTAAAACTAACTTTAGTATTGAACTCTTTCATCTGTGGATCGATTTTGCCAACTTTATGAAATTTATTATATGTAATTCATTTTAAACACTAGCAATATAGACTATTGACATATAATTAAAAAAAAAGGAGATTAGATTAGATAAACAAACAAATTAATCAAAATTCTAAAGATCCCCAACTCTTCATCATAAATTCATATCAATGTTTGAATTTACTCCATAACTTAATTTTCTAAATATAAATTGAGCTAACCTAGATTGATACTCATAATTTAAGATTGAGCCTAAAAATTAAAACACAGGGCCTGAAATCAAAGACAAATTGAGTTGCGTGATGTGACAGGCATAGAATCCTTTGGTGACAGGGCTCTACATTTCCCAAATTTGGTTTTCAACTACTCCCTATAAACTGTTCATGGCTTACTTTCTTCTTAATCCGCCATTGATTCATTGATTACTTCCATAAATATTCCCAAAATAACCCTAATTTTCTTCTTCCCCACAATAACCAACCTTCAAATCAAAATTCCCAAGATTCAATTTTTTTAGAAAACCAACCAAGATTATTCCTTGGTTTTCGCAAATCAAGAAAACAACTTTCCAACTGAAAATAAACGACCCAAATTAGAAACACAAATAAATAAATCCTGGCTTCAGATTTCTGCAAATCGCTGTTTCAACCCAGAAGAACTAAATCCCAGCCTCTTCTCTCAGTCCCCCAAAATCGGATGCTCCGACGAACAATGGATATTAACCCGTTTAAGTATTGTTCGGGGCTCCGTTACTTGGGCTACTTGATGATCTTTATGGTTTTGGGTATCATTGCCCTCTCTTATTGGGCCGTTATCGTTCTTGTTTGGGGGCCCAAATTGATCCACGGTGGTGCTCCGGCTGTTTTGGCTGCATTCATTGTTCTTCTTTTCCATGTTCTCGTGAGTTTGCTGATTCTTTACTGTTTCATCATCTGTTCATTTGAATTAGCGTTGTTTTCTGATTCCTGTTTGATTGACGATTAGTTATTCTCATTGTTAAATTTACTACTTGATTTGGTTATGATTTTGGTACTCCGTATTTTAGTTGTTTGGTTATGATTTTTTGGAGATGATTATATTTATTGTTATTGCCAATTCCCATGTTAGGGATTTATAATTGGTTGGAAAGGTGACAACTTTTACGAGTTTTGGTATAATTGGTAAAGCTTTATATTTGAGAGGAGGGAATAGTTCAATTGATAGGATTACAAGGTTGGCAGGGTTAAGATG
Source organism: Chenopodium quinoa (assembly GCF_001683475.1). Classification (NCBI taxonomy): domain Eukaryota; kingdom Viridiplantae; phylum Streptophyta; class Magnoliopsida; order Caryophyllales; family Amaranthaceae; genus Chenopodium; species Chenopodium quinoa. The sequence continues at coordinate 4,561,249 of NW_018745454.1, forward strand.
TAAATCTAGACCCAATCCCACTCCTACTAATCGAGTCTAGATTTACAAGGTTGATGAGTGATCAAAGTTCAATTTTGGCAGGAAGTTGGTGGAATAGAAAGAGGGGCTGGGGCGAAGGTAGTGTGACTGTGTGAGTGTTTAGATTTTAGAGGTTTATTGGTAAGAGATGATGAACATAAGTTGAATAGTTATCAGTTTGCAGCTAATTTGGTTGGATGGAAAGATGTCAACTTTATAGTATTATCTCTTTGTCAAAGTGATTGGCTTGATTTGCCAATTGGCTATTTTTTTCGGAATTGTCCTCCTTGGAGTCTTAGGTGTTGAGATTTGTGCTCTTAGATCACGTTACTCTAAACCATACAGAACACTCAATTTAGTACTTGTCAGTTCACGCCCTTGGTTCTTTGTAACGTAGTTCGCAAAGGAGTGAGCATGATCTATAAATTTCGAGAAATGGAGGACATTGATTTGGGCTGAAACCATCTAGTAGTTGTCTTTGAAAGTTCAAGAGGTTTTATGTACTCTCCATTTATGAAGTGGGCATGCTATGGTTCTAGTCTTCTAGATGTCAGCATGCAACCAAAGAGGTGGAGTTGTTACATGAATAAATTGAATGGTTTACATGAATAAATTAAAGAAAAATAAGACTATTTCCGGCCTAAACGGTCAAAAATTTAGAAAACACTAGAAGAGAGGAAGAGAGCACTTGGCTTCTTACAGTTACATCATAGACTTCTTTTAATGTTATCAGAGTTTTTGGAATCCTCGTCTGTATTAATTCTTCTCTGCATTAGTTTCTGTGTGTCACACTGACTGAGTTTAAGAAAATTCTAACATGAATTTTGAAGAGAATCATATAGGGCTATGAACTCAATGTAGTATTGTGTCTGACAACGCGCATCCTTACTAATCCTATTTGATTTCATAAGATTGCTAAACATTTGTGCTCTAGATGTATAGAAATACCTAATAGCAATGGCATCGGACTAATGGATTGCGTTTAGTGAATGTACCAATAAGCAAAGTTGTGAGCTTGATAAATTCCTTTTTTGCTATAAATATCATTTTGTATGTTTGTTCATGTAGCTTATATGTATTGTTTGTAATTGGTTATTCTGATTGTTTGTAGACTACTCCTTTTGTAGCTTATACTGTTAACCTGGAGCTACTTTATGGTAGTCTTCCGAGATCCTGGTTCTATACCTCAAAACTGGGCTCCAGTATTGGATGTTAATCTGGAGGAAGGTACTTCATCTTCATCTTTAGCAACTCCATGGCCTGCATCAAATGGATCAGAGCGAAGATCAACTGTGGGGTATTGTAGTCGATGTCAGAATCCCAGGCCACCACGTTGCCACCATTGTTCTGTCTGTAAGCTACTCCAATATTTTGGCTTTAGTTTCACGGTTGTTTCCTGTCTTTTCTTTTTCTTTTTTTTTTTTTTTTTTTTTTTTGTGGCATCTTATTAAAAAGTGAAGCAAACACTTGCATTTGCGCATTCTTCCCATTCTAGTGCTGTGGGCAATACATACTTGTACTTGCTTGTATTCTGTTCCATACTTCTATTAAAGTAATTGATACTGGCTTTTAATGCTCCACCTATAACACATCTTTATCCTTTGTTCTTTAATTTATATCAGGCTGAATAGTTCTTTACTTAATTTCCTATTGTTTTTGTTGTTGTGTTGGGGGGGGGGGTATTTTGTTGTTGAGGGACTTTAACTGATTAAAACTGCTTGTTTGTAGGCCAAAAGTGTGTTCTCAAAATGGATCACCATTGTGTATGGGTAGTTAATTGTGTTGGGGCACGCAACTACAAGTTCTTCCTCTTATTTCTTGTAAGTCTCTAATCTCTGTCATTTTAATATATTTTCTTTTGTTTCTAATTTTTCATGGCAGGAAGGTTTTTTTTTTTTTCCCCTGAATTGAGTGTTGGAATTGACTGATAAAGTGATGATTGTCTGAGTTAAAATGGCTGTTATCTTGAAGAACCCTTTTGAATTGTGATTTCATTTTAGTGTAACGATCTCTTTTGATAGTGAATAATAATACTGCTTGCGAGTATGTTTTGAATAATGTTGGCAATTAATTTATGGGATTGACTTCCTTGTGTCCTCTCTAATCCCCCTGGTTTTCTGTTTAGATATATACATTTCTGGAGACAACATTGGACACATTTGCATTGCTTCCTAAAGTTATTGCTTTATTTGGAGAAGCAAGGAAACATTCTGCCTCTCCCGGTAATCTGGCAGTCATGGTTTTGGCATTTGGTAAGGGTTTTGCTCTCACTGATCATGTCATTATTTACATATTTCAGCATTCTCATCTTTTCGATTTCTCTTACAGATGTTGTAACTTAATGCAGTTCTAAATTTGGCCTTTGCCCTTAGTCTCCTCTGTTTTGTGATCATGCATGCAACACTTCTTTGGAGCAACACAACAACTATCGAGGTATGGAGAGCCCTAGTAACTTAATACTGCCCTAAATTTTAACTATTGAGCTTTGTTGTTGCTGTTTTTGACTTTTGCCTTTGATCTTATAAGTTTTGTGGTGTATTATAACTTATAATTTATAACTTCCTAATGTGCTATTGCCACTCCACCCGATAGATTGGTACTATACTGTAACTTATTTGAGCTTGTATTTTATATTCCAGGTTTATGAGAAGAAGAGGGATAAAAAGGAAACGGCATCCAGATGGAAGTATGACTTGGGTTGGAGAAAGAATGTTGAGGAGGTTATTGGACTTTGCTTCTCGTTCCTTTTTTCTTAAAGTTGCATTGCAGAAGAATGAATTTAATTTTGTTGTTTTTGTTTACACGGTATACTTATTAAAACAATATTACTAACTCTAACTGATCAACTAAATAAACAAATTTTAACTATAGCATGTTTCTAGTTCTTCAAGAAGCCTGTTTTACTTTTATTTCATCAAACTGGATTATATCTAGAGTATTTTTCTATGTTCCTTCTGTTTCAAGTTCCTGACCTCCATGTTTAGTGAATGCTGAAGCAAAATTTTAATGTATTTCATTTCTGTGACAATTTTGCAGGTCTTTGGCACGAAAAAAGCGCTATGGTTTCTTCCAATGTTTACAAAGGATGATTTAGACAATGTACCCTCGCTACAAGGCACACATTTTCCTGTGCGTGATGATTCTGAGTCGTAAAAAGCTGGTGAGTAAACATTAGTTGACCCTAGTGTTGTTGAGGGTGCCATCACACCAGCTAGATGACGCCATTGTAATATTTGAATTTGAGTGCGGCACCATTATTGCAACGGCTGGAGTGGCAAACCTGTTCCATAATACTTGTTTATGTGATAGTTCCTCTTACATCATCATTCTCAAAAATACGAGTAGGTGATAACTGTTAGTCTGTTACATTCATTCTTGAGTGTAGAAAATTTATCTTCCCTCCTTAAAATTTATATTGTAGTGTCACTAGTGTGGACGTGTGATACTACTAGCGTCTTCTGCATATACTGCTCATTATCCCTTGCAGTTCTTTCTGCAGGCTTCAGATTTGTATGAATTTGTCATGCAGATGTTTTATTTCCTTTGCAGCAAGTCTCATGTGATATCATTCCTCACAAACTGTGAACCCTGCGCCACACATAAGACTTTGCCGTTAAACCAAGTGGCTGGCATGTTGGGATTTAGTTTCAAACAGTTATTGAATCCATTATCATGTTTTCGTGCAATGGATTTAAGGGCAAAGCTTTAACTCTCCTTGAATTCTTGCAATATATACAGGGAAGGAGGTAAGTTGACTCGCAGCAGCGCGAGTCAGTTTACCTTTTTTTCCCGTCAGGCTGTTTAAGAATTCAAGGTGTTTAAAAATCTTGTACTGAATACGAAGTAATATACTTCATGTTGATGGGAATAGATTGAAAAGGCAAGCGTACTGGACTACTGGTCTGTTGACTAATATTAGATGTTTGGTCTACACTAAAAAACAAGGTGTTTGATATCCAACACAATTTAGAGTTTGATAGTTCCAAAACAATAATTTTGTATGACACACCTTTGGTATTGACTAAGAGTTTTCTCAGTCATCACTTACAATGGGAACAATCTGACTATAAGATATTAATATCTATCTTAGCTTATTTCCAAGGTATGAGTACTATAAACCTTGAACATCTATAATAAGCATGGAATTAGATGTGGTAATTGTGGGTTGAGACTTCCGAAGGCATGACTAAGTTCATCTCGCGTTGGCCACTCCAAGAACTAGGTCCATGATACGCTAGGGCAAACATGTCTTGTTAGCCCGTTAGAATTTGCATCGTAATGGACTAATGGTTGGGTTTACAATTTAGGTTATACTTCGTATAAGTTACAGTGTACTCTGTATTAGATTTAGGTAAGATATGGCTAATTGGTTAAGTTACGAATTTGCTGATTATTCTTGCAGAAGGTTCCAATTCATGCAAAATTGTCTTTTCCTAAAATTATGTGGTCCTTTAATTACTTCCCCTTGAGTATGTATTGAAGGACGGACTTATACTTGTGAAGTTAGAGTCAATATTCAATGCTATTCGTTTTCTCCCCTTTGCTCTATACGCTGCATCTACAATTCTATATGCAAGCATTATACCTTTGACTTTTGTTATGGTCTACAATACAACTATTTGTCTAGCTTAAAACCTTGAATCAATTTTGGACCTTTAATATGAAGCTGTTAAATTTCATGTAAATGGACCATTATACTTTCCTTCGACTATTACTTGGGGCTTTCTCAATTTTGGCCAAGCATGAATTTTGTTGTATACTTGGATGTTTTTCCATTTTAATTGGTAATTATTATGCATTGATAATTTGATATCATGCAAGTCAATATGCATGGTCACCTTTAAAACAATCTTAGAAACATGAAAATTATTCTAATTATGCTAGTCGTTCAATTTTCTCATTTTCTGACTATCTCATTTTTGACACAAATTTTTGTATTTTGTACTCCATATTGTGTAGCATTCTGACTGTATCATATGTCATAGAAAAAATTAGATCATTAGACAATTGATTCGAACAATGGAAAAGCTACTAACGTACCCTAAAAAATAGTACTCGTACTTAAATTAGGATTCTTACGATACCTCTTGTGGGAAGCTCAAGTTACACCGAATAGAAGTGATTGAAAAATAGATTCCGAAACGTTAGTGAAAATGAAATGAAGACATGGGGTATGTGTGGGCACATTAATGACTTTTTAGCCGTTCTCTCAAAAAAAAAAAAAAAAAAAAAAAAAAAAGACTTTTTAGCCGGTTATTGTTTCCTTCAAACAACATGCTGTGATTATGCTGTTTTTAAGGGTCTCTTCGGTAGGATTAAAGTTTTCTTAACATAGGTTTTACTATAATACTTTTATGAAAAAATAATTCTGTGTGACACAATTGGTAATTAAATAAATAGTAAGGGTCTATTTTTTTAGATACTACTGTATCTTTTTTATCGAGGGAGTCACTATATGTGATGATTTATATGGCGTGCTAGTGGTAGCGCTCACCTTGAATTAAGGGCTATTTGATTCGGAAGCAAAAGCAGAGTATTATTAATTCACTGGTACAGCCTTCTACTGGGGAAGGTTGTAAGCCTGTGACAACAACTTCCTCTTTTTCTAACCAATATTATTTCTATATACTAGAATTATAGAAATAATATTGATTAGAAATAAAAGTTTAGTACTCGTAATTGGTGGGATGTAACGTGTTGGTGCTAGCTCAAACGTTTTGCTAATTAACCTCTGCAGTCTGCACGCACGTCGAAGGCAAAACTAATCCAAGGATTAGCATAATAGCTTGGATGTACATGATGACAATGATCAGTAATTAGCATTAGATTGAATGATTGACCTGCCTGTTTAAGTAACGCAAGGTTTGTGTGATAACAAATGTCTTAAATTATATCTTACGACGAGTACTAAGATATAATTTGACACTGCCTGGACTTTCAAATTTTAAGTATCCCTTAAAATTTGCACCCTTCCTCTGTTTCATGTCACATGTCAGTCATCCTAACAACCAAATCCGAACAAAGGAAAGTGTATGAATTGTGATAATTGAGTTACGAAACTAATCTAGGACACAGCCTAAAACATTTATATTAACAGTAACTAGTCACTGATAGATTCTAAACACAGAATCTATATTCCTAAAATAAGAATTAACGAAAAAAAAAAATCCAGTATTCAAGATACATTCATATTCACCTTTTAATATTGAAATTTGAGTCCTTTGATCAAGCAATCATCTCCTTTCCATGTCTTGAACCGGTTGACTGAGCGAGCCGACAGCGAATTGATGACTAAGCTCCAAATCAGCGAGTTGTTCTTCCTTAGGGCAGCAAAAATCAGCAGCAATAGAGATGAACCAAACAAGCGGAGGAGTAGTGAACAACACCAACCCAAAAGGAACCATCCACAATTCTCTGTTTTTTGGGTGGTACTTTATAACCCAATATACCAAAACTACCCCTCCAATCATGCTTACCAAAGTTGCTAACAATAATAAAGCTAGGATTTTTTGTATCTTCCTCTTCCTTGGAACCTCTTCTACACCATTCCTCTCAACTCCCATCAAATACATTCGATTTATACAACGTGAAATAAAAACTCGCGATTTCAGATAGGTCAGATGTACACAATCTTACCTTAAGGACCGATCATTCCTCCAAATGATCAACGACTTTAAGCATACCGGGAATGTTGTTTGGGTTTGTTTGAGGTAGGATAAATATGTGACTTGTGAGGCGCATAAGAGGAGAGTGTTACTCAATTAAGTTTTTAACAGACAGGTCATTTTTGTATGAGCATATATTATACGTTTATAATAGTATAAAAAATAAGTAAACTCACACTTCCAATGAGTTACGTTTCAAAAGTGGGGTTTTTTTTTTTCCAAGTCTAACAATAGGCTGCTTGTCACTGACGACTTGGAAATAATGGTCGTATCTGAGGAAAGATGTTTTCGATCAGATTTTACTCAATACTATATTACTGCATTGTGTAATTAATTAGGTGGTGATTAATTCATTGTTAATTGATTTTTTGTAGTCATGTGGCATGGCATGATCTTCCCTAATTATTATCAGAATTCATGCCGTGCGATTGTTGTATATACTGGCGTAATATATAGTCGCGTAATCTGTTATCTTTCAAGTTTCAACCATTCTAAATATTTTAGTAATTTTTTTCCTTTTAATCTAAATTTGCATAGCACTCCTACTTCTCAAGAAAATAAATTTGAACTCATACTCTGTACTTCATATGACCAAAGATTAAAATTAGTGCATAAGTTATACTCGTGCTCCTTACCGTTTTTGTTTTAATTATGCACACAAGTTTGTTAATGATTATTTGGTCTCACAAAATTATAACATGTACTTAAGAGCAATTATATTTGTATTACTCCGTTACATATTACAATAATATGCAATTTTAAGGTACTCCGTATTATTTTTAAGATATAAAAAATTCAAAAGTTGTACACAATAAGCAGCTGAGGTAGTACATAACGTCATAACGACAAAGACAAATACAGGGAATATAACTATATAAGTGAGGCATCAATAGGAATAGTAACCAGCTGATTGAGACTTATGGTTAAAAATCTAGTAGTCACTATCAAAAAGGTTGAAAACCTGACCTAAATGAGTGAGATGGTTCCATCTTGACTCAAGCTGATTGAGACTTCCTCCGATAACTGGTCTTATTTCGTGAACCTGGTGGGAACGCCATCAATTCAATTTTGAATTCTAAACGAACGAGTAGAATCTTGAAACTCGTCGTTTTATACGCATTGGTGGAATGGTGGGCCTAAAGTAGATTGTGTTTTTGGGCTTAGCAGCCCGCCACTTAAATATAATCCCATTATTTACTTTAGTTAATTAATCTCATTTTATGAATGTGGGACCAATTTAATATGGCTGCTCTTATTTAGTCGCTATTGGTGATTTGCAATTTAACTACTCACTTATATTTTACAATGTAAATTACTTCATGTGCCAAATGTTAGAATAATTCTAGATATAATTGCTTTATAATATTTTTATGAAGTAATTCTACTGTATTTAGTTGCATGTCTGCCTTTTTACTTTATTAAAGTGCTGAAAAAAGTTTAAGCAGATAATCTAGGATTAATTGTTTGAGCACTAATGATTGGATTAATTTGTTTTTCAGTAAACTAGAGTTCTTGATTGGATTTTCATAAGGTCGTTTTCAATTGATGTCAATTTTGTAAGGCTATTACTATTAGTTTGCTTTAATTTGGACATGTTTATAACAAAGTGCTGCACAATATACAAAATCTATCTTTGTGCTCGATCTTTATATTCTTGGATTCTTTGGGATATTTTAATGATTTGATTCAGATTGGAAGTATTTGAGAAAGTCATCCTCTCTTTAGAGTTTGTTAATTTTGCCGCCTTATTAAGTTTTATGATTTATGACTTCGTTGTGGAGCAAAATATAGAATGGAATAATCATCATGAAATAGGGCATGCATGGATGAGTGTCATATCTCATTACAATTATTGTAGTTCTTCTAGAGGAGAGTTTTATTTGACCGTTTGATTAAATTATTTTTAGAAAGATCCACCATTTGCAACTTGTAATACTTAATTTTTTTAATTTTTTTTTAAAAATTTTGTTTATTAGTTGCAACTAATAAAATTTAACACATCTTAATTCACACTTGTAGCCTTTATTATCTTCAAGATTGTTGGGGATTTTGTGTTTAACAAGGGTCACAAAGATAGCAAACAAAACAAACCGGTAAAATCTTCGAGGCGTGAACAGAATCACTTTTTCAAAAGTATAATTCCGACCCTGTACTACAACCGGGTTTCACGGAAATTTACTTAGGAGATACAACGAAGAACAATTGCAATCACAAGTAGGATGATTACAATTCAATGTAGATAAGCCTTTGGATTTATGATGATGATAATAAGTTGCAAAAAGGTTTCAAGAAAAATAAATTTCTGATTATTTTTCTCCAGTGTTTCAACATATGTTCTTAGCACATATATATACTAAAGCATAAATCTCAGCCAATAGTCACGAAATAACTGACGAAAACCGTCAATCTAATCTCCTCCCTGAACACGCACCCGATCGGGCCGCTGCCGCCCGGTCGGGCGGAAACCAGCGTCAATTCAAAGAGTCTTCTCGCGCCTGATCGAGCGGTTGTGGCCCGATCGGGCGGCTGCCCCACGTCAGTTATGTTCCCTTCTCGCGCCCGATAGGGCGGCGGCTGCCCGATCGGGCGGCGAAGAAGACGATTTTCCATATCACCCTCGCGCCCGATCGGGCGAGCACCGCCACGATCGGGCGGCTGACCGGGCGAACATTGAGGCAACAACTTTATTTTTCCTTTTTCGTGAGTTCTTGATTGTTCAAAGTATACAATGCTTTAATAATCTTTCCTAATTAAATTACAACACCATATCCTAAGTAATTTAATTATTTACTTGAAATTTGTCTCCAATTCTCAAAATTATTCAACAATCCTCCCCCATTTTGAGAATTAAACTAGACACATTGCAAAACATCATCATCACAAAACAATCTCGTGCATAAATGAAAGTGTACTAAGACTTGAACTTCCACTTAGTGCAACATACAATTCAAGAATCCGTATCCATTTGGTATCGTAAAACGTTTGAACCAAAAACGACACATATTGGAAACTTGAAGATGTTACACACACAAGATTAATTACTTAAATACATATTTACTTAACACTATAAGCCATGTGTCCATATCTATTCATAAGCACATCAAAGCTATGCCCCAATAGCTTCTTGAAGCGGCTAAACTTTGTACTTATATAGGTAGACTTCCAAACATGCTCCTGTGACTGAGCAGTATATCAGAAATTCTATTAAGTTAAAACAACCTCTTTTCATCACAGATAAACCGGAACTTAACCTTGGATGAATAAACAAGTTCCCAATCATCAAATAAGAGAATTGATCTCATTGAACTTAAGACCCAACGTCTTATTGGGCGTTAAGTTGAGATTCTCCTAATTGTGATTACAATGGGGCTCCAATCTAAAGTGATTTCCATCCTTTTATTAACATCTCTAACCCATGCTTTTTAAAACAATCGGCGAGACTAACTTCGTACGAAAATAAACAATAGTTTTTACACTATCCTTATTAAGTCCTTGATGTAACTATACCTTACACCAATATACCTTAACTCACCATTTTATAATTTTACACTTGGCTATATGCCTTAGCCAAATTTACATTGTTATCCCAATAATTCATCACTATTAGTGATATTGGCTTTTGCAACAAAGAAATCTCATCATGCATTAAAACCCTTAACCCATCTGCTTTTTTACTGGCGGAATGTAATGCAATGACCTCCAATGTCTTATAGAATGCACAATACAAGTTCATTTGCTTCTTTGATGCCCATTACATGACACCTCCCCCATATGGGAATACCCATCCACTTGTGAATGAACAATCTCTATATGAGATCCAACTTGCATCCGAATATCCTTCACATTTTCCATCTTTGTAGAAATTATACTTTTGGATTGTTGGGGATTTTGTGTTTAACAAGGGTCACAAAGATAGCAAACAAAATAAACCGGTAAAATCTTCGAGGCGTGAACCGACCCTATACTACAGCCGGGTTTCACGGAAATTTACTTAGGAGATACAACGAAGAACAATTGCAATCACAAGTAGGATGATTACAATTCAATGTAGATAGCCCTTTGGATTTATGATGATGATAATAAGTTGCAAAAAGGTTTCAAGAAAAATAAATTTCTGATTATTTTTCTCCAGTGTTTCAACATATGTTCTTAGAACATATATATACTAAAGCATAAATTTCAGCCAATAGTCACGAAATAACTGACGAAAACCGTCAATCTAATCTCCTCCCTGAACACGCGCCCAATCGGGCCGCTGCCGCCCGGTCGGGCGGAAACCAGCGTAAATTCAAAGAGTCTTCTCACGCCCGATCGGGCGGTGGTGGCCTGATCGAGCGGCTGCCCCACGTCAGTTCTGTTCCCTTCTCGCGCCCGATAGGGCGGCGGCTGCCCGATCAGGCGGCGAAAAAGACGATTTTCCATATCACCCTCGCGCCCGGTCGGGAGAGCACCGCCACAATCGGACGGCTGACCGGGCGAACATTGAGGCAACAACTTTATTTTTCCTTTTTCGTGAGTTCTTGATTGTTCAAAGTATACAATGCTTTAATAATCTTTCCTAATTAAATTACAACACCATATCCTAAGTAATTTAATTATTTACTTGAAATTTGTCTCCAATTCTCAAAATTATTCAACAAAGACTTGAACTAAATACTTCTTTTGTTCTTTTAATTTAATTGTCTTGTTTTATTTATCATGCTTACTAATGCGTAGTTGTAACTATCATGTCTTTGATTCTCAACTACTAAAAGACATATAAGAAAGCATAAATATAATGAATTGAAGTTATTATAACAAAATCTTACATGACTATATTTTGGTTAAAGAAAAGTGTGAAAATAATGCTAAAATTAAAGTAGGTTGAGTCAAAGAATTGAAGAGTAAAAATTAAATTATTATTATTATTATTTTTTTTTTTAATGATCTTTAGAGACCAATGGTTATTAACATAAACAAAGAACAGAGAAATAATATATGTAGTAGTCATCAATAATAGATAAAAACGTATATTGCACGAGAAATTAGGGATAATTTTAATAAAATAGAATAAATGCGTGTTTGATGAAATTAAAAAAACAACCATCTTCATCAATTGTACTGTTATCAATTTGTGGATGGTATGTGATTGTATATTTGTATACAATCAAAACCAATTTCATTTTCACTTTTACATTTTTTTCATTAGTTGTCCCTTTCAGTATATAATTACCGATGCACCCATGAGTACATATAGACCTAATTTGGAGTATTAGTAATAAAGTAATTAATAGTTAAACAAAATTTCATAGGATTATTGAATTTCTTTTGCATTTCCTATTAGCGTATTGAGCTTATAAAACTAACTATGCTTTGCGACATAATTATCGCATACATACTCTCAAGTCTCAACCTTTTATGACTACGAACATGTGATGATTCAAGTTTATAATAACCTTTGTGACAATATAACAAACAAAATTTGACTACAAAAACTAGGTGAGGACATACTCTCAAATCATATCATCCACCACATATAAGAGCTTTCTTTAGCCAGTGCTAGTAAATTAAAAATGAAATAATATTCTTCATGATACTTTATACGGAGTATAATTTAAAAGTTAAGTTATATTTACACTACAATATAATGTATATCTATTTTATTATCAAGATAATTCACATCTATAATTTATTAGACAACAAAAAAAAAAAAAAAAAAAAACTCCATAATATATTGCTAACCCCTTTTCTGACCGTCGTCACATCTATAATATATATGGGCTGGATGTGAACGAATTGATCTGTTATTTGAGACCAATATGAGAAACCGATAAGCTAGCCCTTTGCTCTTCACATGAATTGGACTGTATTTTAGTCCATTGTCGCCTCCAATATGTCAACAGAACTCCAATCCACCAGCCCTGTTTTGTTCTTTGGGCCAGAAGATATTCTGGGCTACTGGCCCACTTTCTTCAAAACGTAGTTTGGAAAATCATCCACATTGTAAGAGCCTCTTCTCATCTTATTTTCAGGTCAATTCAGTTCAATTCAACTCCAATGAGTTCAGTTCAGTTCTTAATTTCTTTCTCTCATAAACTATTCAGGTTAGTTTAGTTTAGTTTAGTTCATTTCACCAAATTTAAGTCAATCAGAATAGGCCCTAAGATAGGATAATCCTCCTTGAAATCGTGGAGACTTCTGTTGATTATTCACATTTCACAGAGTATATGTATACATCATTTTCTAAAAAAAATGTATACATTTCCATTTTAGGGTTTACACACAATATCCTAATATATTACGAGGTTAATATGGACAAATAATATTTACATATTATTATGTGAAAAATAATATTTACATATTATTATGTCAAACAAACATATGAATCGGAATTAGGGCCTTCTCTTCAGCTTAATTTTAGTTCAGTCCTAATTTCCTTATGTCATTAACAATTCATTCCATCTCTATTCAATTCAGTTCAACAAATCAAAACAAACCCTTAGTTGTCATATATTAAAAGTATAGAGAAAAAATAACTAGGAGGTGAACTATTTCACATATCACCAATTGAATTCAAGACTGAACCTGTTGAATTTTTATATTATCACTATAATTTAAAGGATCGAGTAACTTTTACAAAGAAAAATATAAGTTGACATAAATTCAATTGTATATATAATGCGACTTCCAAAGTTAATACAATTACTATTAAATAGTTAATGAGTAATTTTTTTGAAAATTTTTTTTGTGAACTTTGCATGGTCATGTAAAGGATGACGTGGAGGAAGATTATACAACAACTGCTACAAAGTACAAACCTTAGAATTAGAATACTATTGTCAATTTTGTCATGAAATTATACGGAATGACGGACGGTGAAAAAATGGATGTAGTCAAGTACCGAATTTGTAGAAATTAAAGAGCCTTGTAAAGCGACGTTATTATTTGGACGTTTTCAATAATTGCACTTTCCTCATTACAATTTAGATTTTTAGGAACTCTATTTTTATACGTCTTTACTTTACTAATCTCATTTCCCTTTTTGTATCTTTCTTTTTTAAGATCACTTTCCCGGTATATTCCTATACTCGGCTGTTTTGTATCAACATACATACTGTTTTTAGACACATTGACATAAAGCACTCTATCTAAATACTACTAGGACAAAGGGAATATTTTATATTATTTTTTCAATAATGATGATCAACCATATTAACAGTTACGTACAATAGACGACATGTCATTATTCATATCTTGTTTCATGCTTATATAACAATTATTCTATTTATTGTAAATTTGCAATAGTGTAAAAATTCTTATCGAATTATCTATTTTATGTGCGTGATTTTGAGTGATATTGTTGAATTGTTAGTCTTACCTTTTCAAATCATGCATGTAGTGCTTTATATTGATAAAAGAAGATAGAGTTAAATATCAGAGTGGTTTACAAGGTTAATGAGCTATTTCTCCTATTATTCATATAATTTTGGGACCGTAATCTCTTGGACTTGTGAAATCATCTTCTTCCCAATCTCTATATACAAGTAATAAATATCAATTTTTTTTAATATTTTATACAAATAATACATTGCTCTCGTTATATGGAGTTCAGCTTTATTCGATCTATTAGTCGTTGATTTATGTATGTTATATGGAGTTCAACTTTATTCGATCTATTAGTCTTTGATCTATGTACGTAAGGCATTATGACATGGATATCTTTATGATTTTGTTTGATGTTAATTAAATTCAATAAAATGGGGTATAAGAGGACACGTAAGGTTACAAAAAAGACAACATTGACATGTTTTCCAGGCTAGCAAGCCCCATGCTCATCATCAAATCCAACAATGCATATGATATTATAAATCACCTTATCCTTCAATCGACAATGTCTTTTAATAATGAAACACGAGGATCCTTTATCTATGATTCTCTGTTGCATAATAATTTAGAAGTATATGCTACTAGCTATTATTGGATCATTGTGATTAAAATGCACTATGAGTTATGGCGTTCCAATTGACTTAATAACAACAAGGGACTTGGAGAGATGCTAGATCTATTCTTTAAAGTTCACGTCTGTCTATTTATAGGTTATGTGGTCTGGTTACTTGGTCTATAGTTATGACTTATATATGAGTGTACTTGATCTTGAATACGGAGTTGTTACGACTTGCGAGTCTTAGAGCAAAGATACGGAGTAGTCAAAAATCAAAAGACAATGCATGTGAAAAGACGCTGCCACGTGATAACTGATATTCTTCTAAATCACGTACAGTACAATGAGTCAATGACAATGTAGTGATCCGTGAACGTACACACCTCTCTTTCGGCCAATGTAGTACTCCGTATTCTTCATTTGTTCAGCTCTTCGTAGCCTCGTGTATCATTTATTCGTGACTTAACACATGATAAGGTAATTCCGTAATTTGCTTGGTCTATTAGAAAAGAGTGCATCTTCCGATCATGAAGTTGGGTTCAATTTCACAAAGACTATATTAATATGTATCTAATAACATATTTTATGATAAAATATGTTTTGGATGAAAACAATAGGGCCTTGCCAAAGGCCCGCTGAAATGGCTGAAAACTGGTCCGGTCCAGTTGATGATGGGCCGAAGGTTTCCTGCATAACTAAAACACGTAAACTGGCCTCGGGGGTGGATCTGAGGAAGACCCCTCCGATGCCGAAGTCAAACAGTGTTTAGAGAGAAAAAGCTATGCAAGAGATTTAATGCTTGAGGCTTTGTTGTGTATGAATGAATGAATTGAAGACTTTTATACCTTTGCACATGATGAGAGGAGAGTAATTGGGCCTTTAAATAGTCATGGGCTGACCATGGCAATTCGGACCAAAGGACTCTTGGTTGACTTGGTTTGATTGGAGGCTCGGGCCTTGACCTTGGAATATGAAGTCATTTAGTGACCAGGCCCAATAAGATGATTAGACCCAAATACATGACTAGG
The DNA here is from genome assembly GCF_001683475.1 of Chenopodium quinoa. Classification (NCBI taxonomy): domain Eukaryota; kingdom Viridiplantae; phylum Streptophyta; class Magnoliopsida; order Caryophyllales; family Amaranthaceae; genus Chenopodium; species Chenopodium quinoa. The sequence continues at coordinate 4,576,881 of NW_018745454.1, forward strand.
CCCAATTAGATAAATTGGACCCAAACAACTTGCCCCCCAGACCCGATTCGGAAGGATGACGGGTCGGGTTTGAATCCGATAGGAAATGGAGGGAAGTAAATGATTTAATTAAATCAAAAGATTTAAATTCTTTGAACAGTTATTAATTAAATAACTGTAATTTGGATAATTAACAGGAAGTGGAGTGGATAGTGGGCGGTTAATCAAGAGAGAGAGTGTTTAACGGTTAATTAAGGAGGCATTTAAGAGAAATTTGAGCTTTTCGACCTTTGGGGTTCTCCTTCCTGGAATTATAAGGTCTGATTCGCATTTCAACCTCATTTCTTCACCAACTTACACTCAAATTCTCGCGCAAACCCATCTTCGCTTTGAATTTCCAGCGTACCATTTTCAAATCCAAGTTCGAGACTCAAATCCATCGCTTCCACTGATTTGACCGGCGTATTCCGACCAATTTGAAAGTAATTTTCTCCGAGCTTTTTCGATTTTCTTGCCCTTTTTTAGGGAAATTCTTCTTCTCCCTTCTTTCCTTCTTTGAATTTGATTATGGCTCGAGAAAGGAGACGTCAGCCGGATCGACGGGGTCAGGCTAAGGATCCCCGTGACCGCGCCGACGTTTGGAACGGGGAACGAGCCGGTGAAGACCCGGAAAGGGGGATTCCGACAGTTCCTTTAAACGCCGCGCCGCCTCAGCAGGACGCCGAGGCCGGCGAGGTGGAGCAACCTGAGCAGAGAGAACAGGCTGGGCAGGCTGAAGATTTGCCCCTTGTGCTCTAGGACATGCTTCCTGGGCATGCGGAATGGCAGGACGCCGAGGCCCAGGACGCCATGGTGAGAAATACCCCATACTCATGGTGGGTTCGGCATGCCGAAACCTACCGATTCGTCAAGCAAATTGAGTTGCACTACGACATTTTTGAAGAGGATGGGCATTGGTGCCGAATTCCCTCGCCGACTGACAGGATTCACCGTCCCCCTCCTGGGTATGTAGGGGTGTACACTCGGAAATTGCAATACGGGCTTCGGTTTCCTTTGGATCCCTTCGTCAGGGACATTTTAATAAAGTACAGGATCTCCCTGTGCCAATTAACACCCGTTAGCATTCGACGGGTGATGACTTATCTCTGGGTGTGTCGGTTTTTTGCTGTTGAACCGAATTTGCACTGCTTCCGAAAGATGCATCAGCTAGTGCAGAACCTCCAGAGCGTGTACGGCCAACACGGGTCTTCAGGCTGGTGGCGAATAGAGAGCCGCCCCCAATATCTGATTATGTGGCCGAACGACTCCTCGGATAAGGATTGGAGGGGTCAATGGGTCTGGGTGAGAGTTCCCGCTGATCCGGAGCATCCATATTTTTTTGGGGCTCCCCGATACCTCTCCAGGCCTGATCCGAACATGCAAGACTTGGGTCCTGAGGACCCTGATGCCACTAGCCACCCGAGTTATGAGCAAATGAGCTTCTTCGGGAAGCAGAATAACCCCGGGGGAGTTGGCCGAATGAGAACTCTCCCGGCCAGATGGCTTCCGGATAACCATTACATATTCCAAGAGAAGATGTTGGCAATTGTCGGCCTCAGCCGAAAGTACAGGGGTGGTAAGTATGTTTGGCTGGGGCCGAGGACTTTAACTTAGTCAATTTTGATTTGTCTTTGATGCTTATTCCCTTAGTCTAACCTTCGTCTGTTCTTTTCAGAGCTGAGCGAAGCTACCTCGGGAATTGATTATAACCGGCTCGGGGTGAACGCTGAAAGGGTCATTCTAGACTGGGCTCCGGCAATCACAGCTCCGAAGAACCGTCCGCTGCATCTGCACGAAACGGGTCTTCAAATTGAAGCCGCTGCCGAATACACCAAGCAGAAGCCTTGGTGGGAGAAGCGAGATCCCCTTCGGGCTTTATTACCTGAGGAAGCACAGGTGGCTCAGACAGCAGCTGACGTGTCCCGAGTAATCAACTCCTTGGAAGGAGGTGTTGGGACGTCTGGTGCTGCTGAGGGGGATATCCCTGCACCTGGAGTTCAGCCGAGGGTTCTAGTAAGTTCCTGACTTGCTTGGTTTTTTTTTTTTTACTCATACTTTGCTGCCCCCCCCCCTTTTCTGCAGTCTGAGGAAGGGAGCGGAAGAAGAGAAGGAAAGGCGCCTGCTCGTTCTGAAGATCCATCTTCGTCAGAATCTGAAGAAATGGACGAGCAGCCCTTAGCAAAGAGAAGGAGGAGGTTGGCAGTGCTGGCGCCTCGGCAGTTTCAGATGGGGATGAGGCCTACCGGGGGCATCCTCATACGGGAGCCTGATGAAGGTAGACGCTCGCTGAGGGCTCCCCCTCCGCCGGAAGCTCCACGTCCTCAAACCCCCCCTCCACCTCCCGAAACTCAAGAGATGGAGGTGGACCAAAGAACTCCTGATCCGAAGGGGGGGGGTTCAGGGACACCCTGTTGAAGAATCTGAGAAGCCGATTGCTGAAGGCTTCTCAGATGATATTGATAGGGAGTTTGACGCTTTTCTTCGTCAACCTAATCTTGGGGAGGAAGCAGAGAAGGTCGTTGCTGCTGACCCTGGTGGAGACCAACTGGGCTCCGCCGAAGGAGAAGGTCATGCTGAACCTGAGAAGATTCAGGAGGTTCCCTCTTCCCCCTTCCCCTCATTCCAGACGCTGAACTCTGGAGATTTGGGTTTCTCGGCCCCCCGTATCACAGTCCCAGAATCTGTTTGGGAACAAATTTGGGGCCAGAACCGTAAAGGGGCTGCAGGCTACTTCGGTGACTTGACTAGCATGTCCGAAGTGGACTGAGAAAGGGTGTGGTCACTGAAGGCCACGGCTGGGATGGGAGAATCCAGCCGAAGGGTCCCTGACCCTGCAAGAGACAACCAGCGTTTGCTGATGCATGTACTTAACCTTTTAGTTGCTTTGCTTTCACTCAGCTCTTCTCCTCCTTTCTGGCTCTTTCCCTTTTTTATTACTTTATTTATTTCCACTGATGTGCCCCTGCAAACAGGTTGTGCACAATCAGACTCTTACTGTAGAGTTGATTGACACCCTCCAAGACAAGCTGGAGCATGCCTGGGAGGAGGCAAAAATTGCTCGGGAGGAGGCGAAGCTTGCTGAGCTAAAGCAGCAGGCTCCTGAAGAGAAGCAGCAGCAGAGCGAAGAGTATGAAAAGAGGGCTGCTGAAGCCATTCAAACTTTCTGCTCGGCTATGGAGAAGGAAGTTTTTCCCCCGCTGATGGAAGGGGAGAAATTCCTTCAGGAGCAAATGGGAGTGGACATCTCCAAATTTAAAGCTGCCATCGAGAGCCGAATTCAAGAAGGAGCTGTTGCACAAGCTGAAGTGCAGCAGAAGCTGGAAGCTCTTGAAGCCAACAGGATGGCTGCTGAAGAGGCTCTACAGGCTAGGGATGTTCACCTTTCTGCTGCCCAAGCTGCTGTTGAGAGCCAGGACCAGAAGCTGAAGGAGTTGGAAGATCAGTTGAGAGTCAGGGGAGATGAGCTGACCCAGGCCAAAATCGAAGCTTCCAACGTCCAGTTGGAGCTTAATGAGCAGAAGACTTCTTCCTCCAAACTCTCAGAAGAGTTAGAAAAATCTAAAAAGGATTTGGAGGAGAGTCAAAAGAAGTTGGCTGATGCTGAAGCCCTACTCCAAGTCCGCCTTTACACCCAAGAAGAATATGAGATGGGCTACATTAATGGGTTTAAGGTGGCTCGGAGGTTGGCTCTCCATGCTGAGCCCTCGCTGGATTGGTCCAAGTGTGCGCTTTGGGCTCAGGACCCCGAAGATCCGCACATGCTGTATGCCACTCCTGCTGAGCATGAGATCCTTAAGGCTGAACAAGCCGAGGAGGAAGCTGAGTGGCAGGAGTTGGAGGCTGAACAGCGAGCCGCTGAAGCTCAGGCAAGGGCCCAACCTGCCTCCTCTGCTGTTGGAACCGAGACTGCCCTGGGGCTTGGCCCAGCTGATCAGCCTGATCCTCCAACTGAAGCATAGGAAATCGGGCAGTCGTCTTCAGAATCTTGCGGATCAACATGTGCTTAACTTCAGACTCGCCGCTTTCTGAATCTCTTTTTGCCTTATCTTTTTGCTTCAACTTGCCATGATGTACAAACAGTTTATTTTTGTTTCTGTACGTATTTCGGCAGCTGTTATTTTCCGCTTGTGGGCGGCTGCCGATATAGTCTTTAATTTATTTGAACTTATAGCTCACTTTCTGAGCATGAATCATTAATCTGATGTTCCTTTCTTCAACTGCTTTACCTTATTTTGAGTGTTTTACTGTTTCTGAGCTTGAGAAATTCTCGCAAAAATTTGCTAAGTACAAAGCTTTCGACTTTGAAGAATTCTGCTGAACATAAACTTGCACTGGTAGTGCCTCTTGCCCCCCAGAAATATGAAGATTCAAGTCTTTGGATTACTGAGCTGGGTTTTGTTTCTCTATCTTTTAAAAATAGATATCCGAAACAATGCTTCGGATAATGGCTTTCTGGGATACAAGGCTCAGTTAAGGCAATATCCCAGACTTGTCCATGGACTCATGTCTTTGGAGAACAAGTCTTACTGAAGTTTGACTTCAGCTGAAAGACCAGAGTTCTTTAAAAAGACGAGTTTGTTAGCAATCTGAAACCCAGTTACTCGGAGGCGAAGGTTTCAGACGAGGCTGAATAAAAAAAATTTCCAACAGTTGTTGTTATCCTTGATTTTCTGTCTATCTTTAAAAAATGGATATCCGAAACACAGGGCCAACTGAAGGCAATGTTTCGAATAATGGCTTTCTGGGATACAAGGCTCAGTTAAGGCAATATCCCAGACTTGTCCATGGACTCATGTCTTTGGAGAACAAGTCTTACTGAAGTTTGACTTCAGCTGAAAGACCAGTGTTTTTTAAAAAGACGGGTTTGTCAGCAATCTGAAACCCAGTTACCCGGAGGCGAAGGTTTCAGACGAGGCTGAATAAAAACCCTTAAAGAGTAGATAGATCAAAGAAAACTTTGAAAGAATAAAAAGTTGCAAATATTTATATAAATGGTGGCTCCAAGGCCTTTCATTAATTCAAAATGTACTTACAAAGATTGTTCTGCCCCGAAGGGTTTACACATGATATTTCTTCAGTACATCAGCGTTCCAGTGATTTTTCAACTCAGTTCCATCCAACTGCCGAAGTCGGTATGTCCCTGGCTGAAGCTCATCACAGATTTCATAGGGCCCTTCCCATGCATCTGAGAGTTTCCCATGGATTCGGCCTTTCTGAACTACAGCAGCCTTCCGAAGGACAAGGTCTCCAATTTTGAGAGGCCTTGCATGGACCCTTCGTTTGTAAAATTTGATGATTCTCTCCTTATAAGCAGCCATTCTTCTCGGGCTGAGTCTCTTACTTCGTCGAGGAAATCGAGAGATTCCTTCATCAGTTGCTCGTTCTCATCCGAGAAGTGGTGCACTCGCAAACTCTCAGAGCCGATTTCCACTGGAAGGACGGCTTCGGCACCATACACCAGTTCAAAAGGTGAATAGCCCGTTGCCTCTTTTTCAGTTGTCCGAAGGGACCAAAGGGTTCCTGGGAGCTCCTCCAGCCACTTGGACTTTTGATCTTCCACCCTCTTTTTGAGGGCGTTTAGGATCTGTTTATTTGCAGCTTCGGCTTGTCCGTTACTTTGCGGGTGGCATACCGCTGAATATGCCAGTTTGATGCCGAACTGATCTGTATACCGTTTCAGCGGTAAGTTATCGAATTGCCTCCCATGATCGAAGACAAATACCTTCGGGATGCCGAAACGAGTGATGATATTCTGCCAAATAAACTTTCTGACAGTTTACTTTGTAATGTTCGAGGCTGCTTCGGCTTCGATCCTTTTACTGAAATAGTCAACACCGACTATCATCCATTTTTTCTGGTACACAGCATCTGGAAATGGTCCCAGTATATCCAGTCCCCATTGGGCAAACGGGAGTGGATTAAGGATCGGCTGAAGATCCCTAGCTGGCTGATGAATAACTGGTGCGAATTTTTGACATTTTTCGCATTTCCGGACCAGCTCCTTAGCATCTGCGATCATGGTGGGCCAGTAATATCCGGCCCTCAATGCCTTGTGGGCTAAGGTCCTTCCCCCGATGTGGTTCCCGCAGATGCCGAGGTGAATCTCCCGTAGGATATAATCTGCATCTGTTGGTCCCACACATTTCAGCAATGGGGCTGAGAAGGACTTTTTCAGAAGCTCCCCCCTGAAGACAATGAACCTTGAGCTGGTTCTCTTCAGCTTGGAGGCCATAATTCTATCTTCGGGAATTTCTCCCCGAAGCTTGAAAGCTAGGATGGGGTCCATCCAGCTAGGCTCTGGGTCAGCGCAACACACTTCAGGTGCTTCGTCGACACTTCTTTCTCGACGCACTTCCACATATACAGATCTGTTCAGCTGAGTGAGAGTTGAACTGGCAAGTTTGGAGAGTGCATCGTCTTGAGTATTCTGACCCCTTGGGATCAGTTGAACCTCAAAAGTTCTCAGCTTTGCAATGACTGATTTGATCTTAGCAAGATAGGCTATCATGGAGGGCTCTTTGGCCTCGTAGCTGCCACTGATCTGATATGCAATTAGCTGAGAGTTTGTTTTCAGGCAGACATGCTCGGCTTCCAGGGTGATGCACAATTCTAGGCCAGCGATTGCTGCCTCATATTCAGCTTCGTTGTTCGAAGCCTTAAAATGAAATTTTAGTGCATACTCAAAGGATTTGCCTTCGGGAGAGGTTATCACTACCCCTGCCCCCGAACCATTTACGGTGGAGGATCCATCCGTAAACACGGTCTAGACTTTCCTTTCATTGTCTAGCGTCTCTTGGTACGAGCATTCGGCCAAGAAATCCGCTAGAGCTTGAGCCTTGATGGAAGCCCTCGGCTGGTAGCTGATGCTGAATTCGGTGAGCTCAAAAGCCCACTTGGCCAGCCTACCAGATTTTTCAACTTTGCCGAGAACTTTTTCCAGCGGCTGATCAGTTAAGACCACTATCTGATGGCAATCAAAATAGGGCCTCAGCTTCCGAGCAGCTACCACTTCTGCAAAAGCGACTTTCTCGAGTAGAGGGTAGCGAGTCTCGGCATCCGTTAGAGTGTGACTGACGAAATAGATCGGTTGCTGAATTTTGCTTTCTTCCTTCAGCAGCACTGCACTGATGGTGGCTGGGCTAACAACCACATACAGATACAAAGTTTCTCCCTCTGCTGGGCTAGCCAGCGTTGGGAGTTGAGCCAGATGCTCCCGAAGCTGCCTGAAGGCTTCTTTTTGCTCTTCCTCCCAAACGAGCTCTTTTGTTTTCGGGAGTTTCAGGGCTATGAAGAAAGGTAACCCCTTATCCGAAGCTCTGGAAATGAACCTCGAGAGGGCTGCCATTCTTCCGGTGAGCCGCTGAACATCCCGCTTTGTTTTCGGCTCAGGAAGGTCGAGCGCTGCTTTGACTTTGGAGGGATTGGCATCAATCCCCCTCTTGCTGACCATGAACCCAAGGAATTTCCCTGACTTCACGCCGAAGACACACTTCTTCGGATTCAGCTTCATTTGATGCTTTCTTAAGGTGGCGAAGGTTTCAGCCAGGTCCTTAACATGGTCCTCAGATTTTTTGCTTTTGACGATCGAATCGTCAACGTAGACTTCCATGTTTCGGCCCTTTTGATCGGCGAAAACTTGATCCACCAGCCTTTGATAGGTTGCCCCCGCATTTTTCAATTCGAAGGGCATCATTTTATAATTGTACACCCCGGCGTTCGTGACGAATGCCGTCTTTGCTCGATCGTCGGGGTGCATGAAGATCTGATGATACCCCGAGAATGCGTCCATGAAACTAAGCAAGACATGGCCACTTTTTGAATCGACTAGCTGATCGATCCTCGACAAGGGATATAAATCCTTCGGGCAAGCCTTATTTAGGTTCGTGAAGTCAACGCACATCCTCCAGGTACCATTGGCCTTTTGAACCATCACCACATTTGCCAGCCATTCTGGATATTGACAAGGCTCAATGAAGCCTGCCTCCAGCAACTTTTTGACCTCGGCTGCGATGTCTCGGTTCTTATTAGCGGAGTAATTCCGTTTCTTTTGCTTAATTGGTCGACACGTTGGGTCAACATTAAGCTTATGGGAGATGAGGTCTGGACTTATCCCGGGAATATCAGCTGCCGAGAAAGCAAACACATCTCTGTTGTCCCGAAGGAGCTGAATAAGTTCACAACGGGTGTTCGGATTAAGGTCCATCCCGATTGTTACACATTTCTCAGCGTCTCCTTCGGCCAACTCGACCGTTTCAGTCTGCTGGTTCATGTCCATTGCTGATAGACTGGACTCTTCACAATCTGGCCTGCTGTCTATGTCAGCAGGTGTCCCAGTCTTTTTGTTCTTCGGCTGGCTCTCTGAGTCTTTCGGCTCAGCTGAAGAGCTAGCCTTTTCCCTTTCTGGCCCTTTTTCTCTGGGCACAGATCCTTGGGCCGAAGCACTTAGGCCTTTCGGATTTTTTGTGCTTGGCTTTCTTTCTTTTTCTTTCTCCTCCTCATCCTTGTAGTCGTCACCTGGGCGACTAGTGGATGGCTTGAGGTAGTTGCACCTTCGGGCGTCCTTTTGGCTGCCCTGGATCCTTTCAGGGAAGCCGGCGTCTGAGACGTAAATCATCAGCTGATGATAAGTTGAGACGACCCCTTAGATCTCGTGAATTATGGGTCTCCCCAAGATCACGTTGTACACTGAAGGAGCGTCAATGACCAAGAATTCAGTCATGACATTCCTGGCTGCCTCATCGTAGCCGATGGTGACAGGAAGTGTCACCTTCCCATCTGGATAAGTTGAAGCCTCGTTGAATCCGGATACCGGGTAGGGTACCGGCGTAAGGTGCTTGGGCTTCAGCTTGATTTGATTGTAGGCCTTTCGGAACAGTATGTTTGCTCCACTGCCACCGTCAACAAGGACCTTGCTGACGTCGTGGTTGGCCACCGTGGCGATGATCACCAATGGGTCCTCGTGAGGGAATGTTACCCCCCGGCAGTCGGTGGCTATGAACATCATGTTCGACACCGGCGACTGGGGAGGCTGAATGTCAGCGTTGTTCACCTGGTGGGTCAGAGCCCTAAGGTGTAGCTTGTGTTCCCTCTGAGAGCATATTCCTCCCGAGATAACATTGATCGGAGAGAATTTTCCCTCCGCATTTTTACTGTTCTTCCGGGGGAACTCGAGGTCTTGCCGAGAGTCCTTTGCTGACTTCTCGACCTCCTTTTTCTCGTGGTGATCCGCGATATATTTTTTCAAGTATCCCTTCCGGACCATGTCCTCGATCTGGTCCTTCAGCTGGATACACTCCTCAGTGTTATGTCCCGGAGATTCGTGGAACTCGCACTACTGATTTTTATTTTTTCGCTGATACCACTCTGGGAGTGGTCTCGGCTTTCGGTAACTCTGCTCTTCCTTCGTTACGCTGTAAATTTTGGCGCGTGGAAGAGAGAGCGGAGTGTAGGACTCGTATCTGCCTGTGTATGAGGCAGATTTTTCCTTCTTCGGCTCGTTGGCCGAAGATTGTTCCGAGGCCTTGGCCTTTCCCTTTGTCCTCTAGCCTTGACCTTCAGACAAGGGTGTTTGTTTTTGCTTCCCTCCCCCAGATTGAGGTTGGGTTTTTGTTTTGTTCCACTCTTCGGCTCGGATGAATTTATCCGAGGCGTTCAGAGCTTCCTCCAGGGTCTGCGGGGTATGCATGACCATGAAGTCTAGGAACTTCCCAGGCTGAAGGCCATTCTGCATTGCAAAAACGGCTAGCCCTTGGTCCAGCTGAGAGACGCTGGATGACTCGTTGCTGAAACGGGTCAGATAGTCTCAGAGGCTTTCGGCCTCCCCTTGTTGCAGACCCATGAGTTCTGCAGTAGTCTTCTCTCGGCGGTTTTCCGTGGAAAACTTGCTCCTAAACTTGGTGGACAGGTCATCCCATCCTGTTATAGAGCTTTGTTTTACTCCCTTGGAGATCCACGCTTGCGCGACCCCCTTGAGAGTGGTTGGAAAATATTTGCACCAAGTCGCTTCGGACCTGGGGCAAAGATGCATATGAGCCTCGTATGAGGCAATGTGGTCCTTCGGATCCGAAGTCCCATCATATGTGATGTGCGACGGTATTTTAACCGTGGGCACGTGCTTTTCCAGTATCCACTGCTCGAATGGGGAACTGGTGGGTAGCATAACGGCCTTGCCCTTGTTCCTGGCCGAAAGGGACCGCGCTCCGCCCTCTTAGAGAGGTAGGAGTGGTTTTCGTCCCTGGCTGGGAAGTCTGGGCCTCGGCTGCGGGGAACGAGAGGCGACTGTGCACGCTCGGTTCCTTGCCGCTGAGTCGGTCGAGGACGCTTCGGCGAACAGTCTCAGGTTGTTCTCGGCGAGCAGATTCTGGCCGAGAAGCTGAGCTGCTGCTCTTATGCGTTTCTGGTCGGGGGGTTGAGGATCCTCTGAAAAATTGAGGGTTCTTTTTCCTCTCTCTTTCAGTTCTCCAGGTATCCTCTTCCCACTTTTCCAGTTCCCGGAAGGAAGAAGGTTTCCCACCATCATGGTCTCGCTTCCTCCGCTGATGCCGGGTATGCGGAGGAGTTCGATCGCGAGGTGGAGGCATATTTTGTGCCCTCATTGCCTCCATGAGCACTGTCAGCGCTCTCGCCACCTCCTCCGAGCTGGGCCCCGTCAAAGGGGTCCTCGGCTGAGTGTGGGAATGAGAGCGGATGGTCGATGGTTGGCTTTGGGGCACTGAATGAGTCCTATGATCGGACTGACCTCTGCTAGACCGAGAGGGACTCGGCCTATGATGAGAGTTGTGAATTACGGGAGAAAGGGAATCCTCCCTATATGATCCTCCCCCCGAACTGGCACCCTTGGGAGAGTTCCGGTCCGGTGAGGGTGATGGCGTAGGAGTTTTAGGCTTTTTGCCTGTTCCTTGACGGAGGCTTTTGCTCTTGCGGTTCTTAGCCATTGCTACTAAGATGATTGCAAGATGATTTTGATTAAAGATTTGGCTTAAAGATTTTTGAAAGTCTTCCCCACAGACGGCGCCAAATTGTTTCGGATGAAAACAATGGGGCCTTGCCGAAGGCCCGCTGAAATGGCTGAAAACTGGTCCGGTCCAGTTGATGATGGGCCGAAGGTTTCCTGCACAACTAAAACACGTAAACTGGCCTCGGGGGTGGATCCGAGGAAGACCCCTCCGATGCCGAAGTCAAACAGTGTTTAGAGAGAAAAAGCTATGCAAGAGATTAGAGGCTTTGTTGTATATGAATGAATGAATTGAAGGCTTTTATACCTTTGCACATGATGAGAGGAGAGTAATTGGGCCTTTAAATAGTCATGGGCTGACCATGGCAATTCGGACCAAAGGACTCTTGGTTGATTTGGCTTGATTGGAGGCTCGGGCCTTGACCTTGGAATATGAAGTCATTTAATGACCAGGCCCAATAAGATAATTAGACCCAAATACATGATTAGGCCCAATTAGATAAATTGGACCCAAAAAAATATATTTTATTATATTAGAAAAAAACTAAAGTCTAACATCTTAATTATTCTGGAATGGAGGGAGTACATCTGCTTCACATTTTGTGCAACATTTATTAAGAATGAATGTTACACGTTATATAAGTGGTATAACAAATGTTTTATTTCCTTTTAAAGTCATTTCTCTTTATCTTATTCTTCACCACATACATTTATATCACTCTCTCTCAATTTAACATTCATAAACAAATTTTACCTAGAAGTTTATGTCAATGCCTTTGTTACACATAATATGAAAGTATGAAACGGATCTTCTATCTCAGCTCCAAATAACAACGAAAATGGAAAGAGATTTAATAACATTATAATAAGGTAATGGAACATTACCAGCAAAAAAAAGACTAATTAATGGACTAAAAATTTAGCACCTACAAAAGAAGGATAATGGAATGCTTACTTGGTAACAAACTTTAAAACTCAAAATTCGACATGATAAGCTAATTTTAAATGGGAGGACGGATATGATTAAGTTGAATTAGGTGGATATTTTTCTATTGAAAATAAATAAATAAAATTGTGGATTTTTCTCCTTCATATTATACTGATACATTTGGTTTAGAGGATTTAAATACTTTTTACTCCGAGTAACATATTATACAGATTATTGCAATTACAACAAAGTACCGAGTAATATAACTGAATTAACAAATTACAGACATTTAACTGAATTAACAAATTACAGACATTTACGTACAATGGTACAATACAAGTTAATGCTATATAGCCTATATTGTACATTAAACATATCTTTAACTTGCATGTTCTATGGTTACAATAACACCTTTATATTTAATGCATAATAAATACATTTAAAAACGTACACAGGTACAATCAAGTTTCATTACTCCAACAAATCTCATAATTAAATTTCATCATAAACCCGATTATGCACACCCCTAATTAGACGAAGCCTCAAATCATCATAGATAAATTGAACCAGATGATAATGATACATCATGTGACAAATTTAAACGTGGATGTCGTCAACAAACACAAAATTGATGATTGTCTTAAGAAAAATGAGAGTAAGGACCATCTTGGTAATACTTGATTGAAAATCCAAAAGACCCCACTTTTGGAACATACTCACTTATGAACCTGGGTCCCACATGCCACGTCAACACCGTGTACAGTGCGAGTATTTTTGTGGCCTCTCTCAATTATTATTTCACCCTTATCAACTTAATTTCCTTCTTTTATTTCATTCATTTTCCCCCCATTTTTTCCCCAGACAAAACCCATACCTGATATACACATACCCCTCTTGTAAAAAACCAAACCAAATCAATTCATTTATTTATTTCTTATATCTCATTGATTTCTTTCATATTTATTTTTGTGGAGTTACAAAACACAAACAATACAACTACTTATGTATCTGTTGTATTTGAAAAAAAAAAATATTAATAATAATAAAAATTAAAAAAAAAATATCATCGGCGGAGAATGAACAGGAGAACTCCGGCAACTCGAACTCGAGTCGGTAAATACGAATTGGGAAAAACGCTTGGTGAGGGAAACTTTGCCAAGGTGAAATTAGCTAAAAATGTTGAAACTTCGGATTTTGTCGCTGTTAAAGTTCTCAGTCGTGAACATCTCCTCCAACACAAGATGGTTGAACAGGTTTTAATTTTTCTTCTCAATTGAATTATGATTTAATTTTGATTAACAATTGAATTATTATTTGATGATGTTGATTACGATTATTTATTAAAAAAATATTTGTGATTATTGAAATTTGACATTTTTTTTAACCAACTTTATAAACAACCTTTTTTAATTTGTAATTTTGATTTTTTTTATTTGGAGTTGGTTGATCTACATGAATAAACAATACAGTATAATATCAGTATACATCAATATCGTACGAGGTTGCTTTTAATTTTTTAAAAAATAATTTAATTCTGGGAACGATTTTTTTTTAAAAAAAAAAATTATCTTGGATGATTAGACTTTTTAATTCTGGTATGATGACATCCAAAATTTGAATGGAAGATTATTTTATGCTCTGTAATTCTCGAAAGATCCTCACTTTATAATTTTTATTTTGGTTTATGATGTTTATTTTGATTTGATTTTTGACTTTCAATACGGACCGTACATATATTTATTTTTTGTATGAATCATTGATTTCTTATACTCTCACTTTCATTGTTATTGTTATGAGAATAATTGAAGCATATTCTATTAACGTTATTCCGTAGTCATAATAGAGCTTATTTTTTATCGTACAAATGATTTTCAATAATTAATTTTTTTGTTTAATGTATATTATTTAATTATACCAGATAAAGAGGGAGATTTCGACAATGAAGGTGATTAAGCATCCTAATGTGGTTAAACTTTATGAGGTACTAATCTTCTTGTTTATTCTTCAATGCTTTAAATTATAGAGTAATCCGTAAAAGTTACAATTTTTACGTGAACTTCATCAAGACGTGTTACATTGGTCTTTTGTTTAACTAGGACATGGAAAATTTTCATGAACTTATATGTACTTATTAGACGGAAAGGTCCTGCATTGATCTTCTCCGAACTTAATCTACTTGTAATAAGTTTAGATAAATTAAGACAAGGATTGGAATTTACATTTCAAAGCCGAACATAAGTTGAATGATTTACAAGTATGTAACTGAGGTTTAGTTTAGAGCTTTGAGTCTTTGACATAAAAGAGACCTTTGCTTGATAAACTTTGAATAACATTGGTAAAGGCATGCATATTCGTATTCAATTAGGATGAGACAGTGCCTAAGGGCCGGAGGTAAATGTGGTGCACAATGTTGATTAGGTAGTCTAAAGGTGAAATTCGGTCCAATATTAACTCCTTTACTGGTCTCAAATGGTCAGGATTGTGGAAAAAAAAAGTTGATCTTTCTCGGCCTGCCTACTGTATGTAATTTCAATTAGATGTCAAATGGGACTCTCTTTGCTTAGATAAGTGCATATGTTTGTGTATCTGTAATCGCAGCCTGCAGTCGTGCTTAATTTTATGGCTGCAGTACTAAAAGGGTGAAGTAGGTTCAAATAAGTATTGCATCATTAATGTTTAAAAAGCGATCTGTGTGACATTCTCTTGGTTGAGTCTTAATGAAGTTTAATCTGCAATGTACTGGGTTATATTGCCTCGCTGCTTCCTTGATTTCTTTCCATCGTAGTTTAGGATGCAATCCAACGTGTTGTATTTACTTCTAATGATAACATGTGTCTGAAATCTGAATGTGATTAATCGCGTCTGTCTGAACAGGTAATGGGAAGCAAAACAAAGATCTATATTGTTCTTGAACTAGTTGATGGAGGCGAGCTCTTTGACTTAATTGTGAGTAATTTTAATGAAAATTTCTTCCCTAGTACGGAATGGGTTATATTAATGCATTTCTCTTGCACACAAATGTCTGTATGAATGAAATCATGCCATGTACTATTGTTCTGTTTTAGAAGGAATCTTATCTGAGCTCACTCTTGTACAGGCTAAACAAGGCAGACTTAAGGAAGACAAAGCCAGGATGTACTTTCAGCAGCTAATCAACGCCGTGGATTACTGCCACAGCAGAGGTGTATACCACAGGGATTTAAAGGTTTTTCTTCTCCTCTTTTTCTTTGATTATAGTTTTTCCTTTCCTTCTTTGAGAGAAAATTCCATCTGCATGCAGTCTAGTAATAACATGCCTACTTGTCCTTCTGTATTGGTTACTTCTTCTCCCTATCTAACACATAATTTAATTTGCAGCCGGAGAATCTGCTTTTGGATTCCTATGGTGTTCTAAAAGTTGCCGATTTTGGATTAAGTGCATTTTCACAGCAAGTGAGGGTAAGAATACTTGGTTTTTCGTGTTTATAAAGAGCTATGTTTATCAGTTGAATACCTAAGTGCTGATTGCTGAACTGAATTTTTCCTTGTCTTTTGAAAGTACTTTTAAACATAGTATTTGGGAATTTTGCAGGAAGATGGTCTACTTCACACTGCCTGTGGAACTCCTAATTATGTTGCTCCTGAGGTATTTACTCGCAGAGTCTCAGTATTATATCTACCATTATTGTTAAATTTACATATGTTCTAATTTCCTGCATTTCCAATCAGGTGCTCACTGATAAAGGCTATGACGGTACAGCAGCTGATATATGGTCTTGTGGGATCATTCTCTTTGTCCTTATGGCAGGGTACTTGCCCTTTGATGACCCAAACCTCATGAATTTATACAAAAAAGTGAGCGTTGAGGATATTTTTTACCGTCTGATGCACTACTTATTAACAAAAATCATTGACAGGAGTTGTTTTTCTACTGCAGATCCAAAATGGTTCCTTTGTTACTCCTTCATGGTTTTCTTCTGGTGCTAGGAAGTTTATCAAACGTATTCTTGATCCTAATCCTCTGACTGTAAGATCCCATCATTGAAAACTCTTGTGCATCTACTCACACTTGGTCAAAGTTGGCGCTCTTTAATGAGAATGTTATCTATCTGCAGAGAATTACAATCTCAGAAATTTTGCAAGATGAATGGTTTAAAAAGGATTACCATCCACCGAGTTTTGCTGAGGAAAGTGATGTGAATCTTGATGATGTAGATGCTGCTTTTGACGACTCAGAGGTGAGCATTATGTTTGTAATATTAGATTTGGATTCTGGTCTGATTACGAGAGCTAAACTCCTTTTCTTTTCCATAGTGATCACAGAGGCTATTTTTCTCATCATAGTATGGCGATATAGAATAGATTTGTTTCCAACCTGTAACCTTGTGAGCTAGCTAGTGGTTTAAAAAGGGTTACTATGTGAACATTCTTTTTGTTAATCAGCTTGTATCTTCTCATTCTTTTTGTTAACCTTGTGAGCTAGCAAGTTGTATCTTCTCATTCAAAAATATATGGCGTTTTGTGAAAATGAGTAAACCACCTCAAACTAATCAAACATTCCTTGAGTCATGTTATTCAGTCCAATAAATGTGAACATTCTTTTTGTTAATTAGCTTGTGTCAATTTTGGTAGCTTGAAACTTATAATTAATTTTACCCTAACGTTTTAAGACAATTAGGAGAAATAAAATCAGCTTATTATGGTATGGTGACATTCTTTTTGACAGTATTATTTTAAATAGGTTTCTCATTTGTATTATTTTCATTGCAGGAAAATCTTGTAACAGAGAGACGGGAGAAGCCTGTATCAATGAATGCTTTTGAGCTTATTTCTGGGTCACAAGGTTTCAGTCTTGAGAGTCTCTTCAATAGGGAACCCGTATGTTTCTCTTACTAATCTTGCAGAGTTTTATCTTCATAACCAACTCTGAAGTAAGCTGTAATATTGGTAGATGTGGGAATTTGGATGTCATAAGAGTAGTGGATACAAGGGACTAAATTATTGTTCATCAATTTATAAATATTTGTTGCGCAGCTTTGTATGTAGTAGTAGGCTATTAAGCTCGCCTTTTAAATCAAGAATCTGACAGACAGAATCACTCTTTGCAATTTTAGAGCAATTGCTATTAGCCTACAAGTGGTTCATTGCACTTTTATGTTCAAAGCTCTATATATACATCTGACTTCACCCACCGTGCTTTGTGTTGTTAGTGCCATTGGGAATTTGGGATGATAGGCCTGTGGCTGGTTTGACAAGCTTTTCTATAATTGGTCTCACCATTATCTCTTTCAGGATGCTAATTTTTTTTATTAACCTTTGATAACCGAAGTAGTTATTTCATAATTGATATTTGCTGTTCCTTTAATTGTATATATTTTACCAAGTTCGTGCTTAACTTCTTTGTTATTCAAATTTACCTTACAGGGTACTGTAAAGCGAGAAACAAGGTTTACTTCCCAGTGCCCTGCAAATGAGATTGTGTCTAAGATTGAGGAAGCTGCAAAGTCTTTAGACTTCAATGTTCGTAAGCAAAATTATAAGGTGACTATCGTTCTGTCTTCATCAGTTTTCTATTCGATGTAGCATGCTTGGCCTCAATACCTGTGTTAATCATGATTTATATGTTTTCTTCTTTCTTATCCTTTCTAGATGAAGCTGCAAGGTCATGCAAGTGGAAGAAAGGGACGCCTTTCTGTGGCTACAGAGGTATCCTCTCTTATCTGATCTAATATATATATGTATATTGCTTGTTGTATACAACTCTATGTATCATTAGTTGTGAAGATCAATACAACTTCGATTGGGGACAATCTTTAATACGTTACATTCTCCTTGACCCCAGGTGTTTGAAGTAGCGCCTTCTTTTCATGTAGTAGAGTTGCGTAAAACTGGAGGTGATACTTTGGAATTTCACAAGGTAAGCAGCTTTCTTTTTAAACTTCAGTGTTTATTAGTTCTGATAATATTTTTAGCCTGAGGTAGTTTACATAGAACTAACACTATGTACATTTGTTGTTGTTCCATGACAGTTCTTCAAGAATTTCTCATCAGGACTGAAAGACGTCGTTTGGAAAAGTGATTCAAATGATGAAGATTCAAAGTTATGAAATCGACCCTTGATCCTCCAACCCCCGGCCATTAATTTATTTTTTTCCGGAAATGTGTCAATATATCCCTTTAATTCAAGGGAAGGGGCTGGGGGAAGATGGGGCCATCCATGCAAAAAATGGAGTTGCTGTAAATGTTAGACGCTAGTGTATGGCAATTGTCATGTGGTGGTTAACCATCCCCCCACTGAACCAGGGGTGCGATGTGGTGCACCAATCTATGAAATTGTTATCTCATTTGAACTATGAATGATGAAGTTGTTTGTATGGCGACCAAACTTTGTCTTGGAGGCTTAAACTTCTTTTAAAACTTTTGGAATTGATCAAATATCGCCAAGATCCCATTCTAATCAAATTAACTGCTTCAAGAATTATTATCAGTTTCCCCCAACCCCCAGAAAAACAATTATCTCAGGTGATGAATAATGTTGAAACAGTTTTATAAACATGCAAATAATGTGAAATTAAGGATTTAGAAACTATGGTCTCGGCTTTTTCCGCAAATTGTAAGTCCTGCAATTATTTTGGGCAGAAAATATGGCTCTTATTTGTGAGATTGAACTAGCTAGAGAAATGCGATAAGCAGATTATTGATCCAACTTGATAATCTAGCATGTGTTCATGCTTTTAAGCACACTTTGTCAGTATAAGATACTTCTTATTAGCTATTCAAAAAAAAAAAAAAAAAAAAAGATACTTCTTATTAATAAGCTAGATGACACACACTGACTAAGCTAATGATAGACTAAGACTCAACAGACTATTAACAATAAGATACTCTAGAAACAATAGGTTACAACTAATCTAAGTTGACTTAGGCTGGTGACTGGCGAGTTTCTGCAATTGATCAATTATTGTAATGTCGTTCTATGATCAATATGGAGGGAAATTTTGCAGCTGATTGGCTAAGCCAACCTTGAAGTGGCTCTAACACATAAAAGTTAGACCATGGAATACATACCTTTAGCTCTTAGTACTCCGTAGTATTTTAGAAGAGGATATGACAGGGTAGGTATAGGTGCATAACAATGTCTCGTTTCACTTCTCCTTAATTTATTTGTAATTTTGTTTTAGCCTTGTTTCTTCTTTGGCCTTGATTTCGTCCTCATCAGCCAAAAAATAAAATAAAAAATTGATATTGCAATAGTCCGATATATAATCAGTCTATTTATTTATAAGCCTAAAATTAGATAAGCATGAATTGAATAGACTAGGATTTCCCAAAAAAAAAAAAAAAAAAAAAAAAATTAAATAGAATAGGACGGGCAAAGTCATAGTTTAAACTTTAAACACAAAAAAGGACCACAGCCCATTATCTTGCAAGGGGCGAATGAAGCTGACCTCGAGATTTGGTTAAGTGTCTGTGTTAAGAATTGATTGAATTAGCTTGTTATTTGATGTTAACAAAAGATTTTTATTTTTTGTACCATCAAATTATAGTGGTTCAAGTTGGTTGAATGCTTGAATCCATAATTAATTGGATCAGTTTCTTGTTAGCTGATTATTTGTTTTCAGTCATTACTCACTATAATTTAAGAAAACTCTTTATTCATCCACGTGGAATTTAATTTTGCATTGAAGATTAAATTGTTATTTACCCTAGCTTCAGTTTATACAAGGTAAGAGTTCTCAAATGTGATGATATTCAATATTCATCATTGTCATTGGACAGACTTACAGAAATTTCCCACAATTTCATTACAATCATGTGATTGTTGGCTCAGAAGGGTGCTAAGCTAAGGATTTGATGTACACTATGACTCTATTGAATGCATGTTTTCAAAAGGGTTCTCAAAGGGTACCGTTGAAATAGACGAGATTTGATATCATATCTTGAGTAATAGTATCATTCTAAAATTGAATTGATAGCACTACGTGTAGTTGAGTAATACTTTCTAAAATTGAATTAATAATACTACGTGTAGATCGAATTGAATTGGTGAATGACAATTTTGATCTTTTAGATCTTGCTTTGCGCTCTATGGTCCATTGGGTGTATGTGTAATAGTAGTCTTAAAGGCTTAAAATTGAATGACTCTGGTAAATGGTTTGGTAGTTGAGGATTCCATACTTCAATTTTTTTAGTTGAGTTGTCTTCTGCAGGCAGTTTAGAAAGAAGCATATTTGCACCACTTATCAAATATAGAAATAGATAGATTTATTATTTATACAATACAAGTACGTACTTCTTAATTAGAAAGTGATATTTTAATGTGGAGTTTTCAGAATATCAAAAGTAGTCTGGCTTTTTTCTTTAGTACCATCAAGTTGTAGCGTTTCCTGCGCTTAACGAGTCAGGATCATTGAAGAATTTTTATCTTTCCCATGTATACTTGTATTTATATTAATGACTCCGTATATCGTTATGATTTATAAATATATTAACAAGTGAAGAAGCATGATTTATACATATACGGAGTATATATGACTATATGAGTACGTAAGAACATTCCTAATAACCGAGTAGATCCATTTTTGCAAAATATATGTTGTGTTTTGGGTGTTTTTGTCCCTCGGGAGAGTTACAACACTAAGACTGGTCCGGGGTGAGCTGTACCAGCAAAACAAACGGAGACACCAGATGGGTGGTGCTCCGCCTCCGACGCACAAGTTAGAAACTTGAAGGGAGAAAAAGGTGCGGAAATTTAGGTAGAGATCTGCTCGGATTCCAAAATCAGGATGTCTTTATCAAAGAGTAAATGTGTAATAAATGATCAAAACGTCCCCCCAAAAAGAGGGTCATCTCCCTATTTATAGGGTTTTTGGGATTTGAGCCCCTAATTAGGTCACTGTACCCTAATCAGTGGTGGGCTGCGCCGCTTTGCGGCTTTCTCGGGATTTGGGCCTGAAGGCCGCCCTTTTTTCCTTTATTTTCTGGAGTGACACGTGTCAAGCAGAGATTGGTTCTCTTTGGCCATCCTGAGGCTGACACGTGTCGTCCTCTGATTAGACCACGTGGCGGGGTAAAATTACCCTAAACATGTTGCATATTAGATTGTTATGATGTTGCTTTGCGATTTTAATTTATCCTTGTATATCGTTGCATACTTGTGTTTCCTCCGATGCTTTCAGATCATAAACTAATCAATCAATATATATATTAAAACTCAAAGGCAAGCATTGTAATCTTGCCACGTGTTGCCATGTCACATACTATTACCAATCATCAATGTTTCCACACAAAAATTAATAATTTGTGAGCAATAATATTTGAACCCATGACCTTGTCTTCATTAAAGTTAAACTCTAACCATTACTCCAACAACAAATTTTATGATAATAAAGTTGTATTAAAAAGAGTTATTCACGTTTATAAATACAAAAATTTTAATAGCCAACTTATATGTGTATATTTTGACAACAATATAATTATAAAATTAATTTCATTTTTTTCCATTACTCAACCTTTAGTATAAGTTATACACTTATATTTAAGTATTAAAATGTGTAACCCAAATTTAAATAAAGGTTTTTTTTTAACTAAAGAAATTTGTTACTAGAAGGAATTTTAATGATACGATATAATATTTAGTTACTTCATATTAATTAATAATTAACAAATGGTCGATATTGTTTTTATAAAACCACCAATGTATGTAGGTGGCTGGCATGGGCGGTTGCCGGATTGGCTAGGTGGTTGGGCTTTGGCTGGTGGGTTTTGTTCTTAATTTGTTTTTAAATTTTTTTTAGCCAATTGATTCGTGACACGTGTCACTTTAATAAAATAAATAAATAAATAACCCATTCAACCGGTAACCGGTATTTGGGATTGAAGAAAAAGAAGACCCCCCAAAGTTCGGATTATTCCAGAATAAATGAAAGTTTGGATTATTTTTTCTAATTATTCCTTTTTAATATAGTATTTTTATATGCATACAATGACCCGGGGCAACGCCCGGGCCAAAAAACTAGTTATTAACTATAACCCCTAGATAAAGAAGGTAGTAGAGCTATAAACCAATTTAATAAGTTTGCTTCTTTTTGAGCCTAACCCTACATATACATTTTGCAAAAATTGTGACTAAGAAGTGTACCAATCCTAATTTGGATTTGGTCAGTAAATTAAATGGTCTCAGAGACTTAGATTCAATCGATTAATGATGATACCCTGGCTCTGTTGTTGAACAATAATTTATCCTTCAATTCATATTGGTACAATTTTACGGTTTATGAAATAAATATATATTTTGGTACATGTTGGATAATAAAAGAATTTATTTCCTTGGTTTTTTCTTTTTTTTTAAGGTAAGGAAAAAAAGGACATTAGGAGACCCTCCAATTTATTTCCTTAGATGCGTATGGACTTTTAAGTGATATGCTGTGAATGTAATCAACTACTACTGTATTTTTACATTTATAAAACTAACTTTATATTTTTAATAAACCACCAAGCAAAATACCTTAGCTTATATACTTCTCGTACAAAGTAATTAAAAGCTGGTTAAAGTGTTTACATAAATGGTGCGGGGTCTAAACGTGTAATAGTATGTTATAAATACGCGCAATGTGCATGCATGGTAGCTTTCGCATCATTTGGGTGGCTCGAATAAGAGGACTCGTATTTAATTTGTGAGATGACAATAATTTCATACACACCAATAAACTACTGGATTTATTTGATATATATTTTTGACCTAATTATAACTCATTTATAGCCAAACTTAGCTTTTGGTGAGTTACTCAATTTCCATTCATTTTATGCAACAAATGCATGCAAATGTGACAAATTACCGTCTCGCCGAAGCCCCGTTCCAATCAGCTGTTTCAGTCGGTCCTGTATAGCACACATATATGAATTAAATTGGACAACAACATTTAATTGATCACTAAGTTGAGTGACAGAGATTAAATTGCAATGAAGATGAGGCACAAAAAGAACCCCGGTGATTGTGATTTTATCGGACAAGCAAACGGAACCCTCCAAGGTAGCAAATACACGGTCACCATTCGGTAAGCCAACCGGACATTCGATGATGTGTGTGTCAAATAACCATGAACTATTACCGGTAACATGATGAGTTGCTCCGGTATCAATAATCCAACAAGAATTATCAAATTTGTCATTACCCACAAAACCCAAAAGCACCTTCGAGTGGTCAGTGGTGAAATTTAACTGCAGATTTGAAGTATGCTCATTATTGGGATTGGTTAGGGGCTGCGTGGACTGCCATGTAGGCGCAGCACCCCCCCCTGGCAGCGTGGACTCCATTGTGGCAAAGGGGGTACGAAGGTGTAAATAAATAGCTTGAAATTTCATGCTCCGATGGTGTTTGATCATCACCGGCCATGGCTAAAAAAAATTAAAAAAAATCAACCTGCGCTTGATACCATGACAAATTATAGTAAAATAGAAAATAATTAGAATATAATTGCTTGTCTTCTCATTAACCATAGCCCCAAATATATAATCATTACAAACTTTCCTTAACCTAGAATCATAAGATCTCCTAGAATATTAAGAAATACACAAGATAATAAATATCTTCCTAAAATATAATATATGATATATCTCAATAAAATGCTTTCCTTTTTTTTTGATAACATGATGTATGTACTCAAATGCACTTAATAACAGTCAATAATAATATATATATACGAATTACTAATTATTACAAAAAAAAAAAAAAAAAAAAAAAACCGAATATGTATACTGAGATCAAGTTACAAAATTCTACTTGATAGAATAATAAAGTTTAGACATCAAACCAGACAATAACCATTAATCATGCAAATAAGAGGAAAATCTTAATTAATTCGAGAGAAGAGATACAATCATAGATATTTTTAATTCAAACATAGACTTTCTACCAAATCATTAAGATAGACAAGTGCAAGTAAGCTAAGGTCAAATGAAGTTTCGTGAAAGGAAACAACTTTTTTTTTTTTTTTTTTTTTTTTTTTGTGTTTTTGTTAACAAGGACAATACCTTAATTGTACTGAACCTTCAATTCATAACCTTTTATAGGTTAATAACTAGTTCTTCTATATACGTAAATAGTTGAGAGTTAAAAAATTAATTAAAGTAATCTAAAGATCAATCTAAAGATCTGTCTAGTCCTAGGCACAATACAAGTCGTAGATGGTAAAGTTTGAACTTGTGATCTGATCAGAAGTTGACTTTCCCACTATCTCATCAACTTGCCTTTCCATTATATTCATCTCGATCAATATATATAGATACATATATAAGAAAATGAGAATTAATATTGTGTGAAAACAAGTTTTTATATTATTATTAAATTGAAGAAATAATATGGTTGTAAAATAGCATGAATTTAAGTGGGTCCGACAGGCGAAAGCAATAAAAAAAAATTGCATATAGATAAGTCATATTGCTAAATATTCCGATAACCCAAATCTCACCAATATTTTCTTTGTATCTTTATATGTATCCTCTTTGAAAACAAAATAAAGAGGTGGGTGTTCATATTGGTCAAGAAAAACACCTCACTTACTCCCTATATTATTAGTCATTTATCATCATGTCATTTTCATAAAACAGCCAATACAATAAAGGGTGTTATAGTTGCTTGAACCAACTTCAGAGCAGCCCAGCTAGAAAAGTAAGAGAACAATTCTCATAAAATTCCATTAATTATTGCGTGTGTCATCTCTTAACAACTTGATTTATGACCAATTTTCCTAACTATAAGCCAAGTAAGCCTTTATGTGCCACTCGATCGAATATTCTGCTCAAGAACATATGATTGTTGTGGCTAATCTCATCCACAACAACACATTTTGCTACAAATTCATCTTATGATCACACATTTCACTACAAATGCATCTAATGATCACACATTAACTTCTAATTTGTCTGCTTTTTTCCACTTTAAGATGGACGGTCCAAGCTTATTAATTAGCAATTTAGCATTATTAGATAACGTCTTAAACTTCACATAATTCAATTATTTAATGTATGTACGCAATCAAAACATAGCAACATTATTATTGACGACGTCATAATATGCAGATCCTAATCAAGTGTCATTCATTATACGGGTGACAGTACACTAGGAAAGGACTTGGGAGCAATAGAACTTAAGGGATGGTTAATAACTTAATATGCATATGAATTTACAAAATTCTTCTATTTTTCTTATTTGGGACAATATTGAATTCTCTACTCTTTCTAATCTTCTCTTGATCTGATCTACATCAACCCCTTAGTGTTGTGAAACACGTTGGTCTTAAATATTCAATGTATTGTACTCATTAGTTATTTCACAATTTTAACTACACATCTTTCATCATTGATCGATTATAATTATGTATTATAAAATTTATTAAAGTTAATAATAGAGTATAAAACATATTCCTGGGCCTCAACCATAAGTTTAAGCTTTTGGTTGAGTTGGTCCACTAACATGGTATCGGAGCCAGCGTGACACAAAGGTCCTCCTTCAAAGTGGAATTAATTTCCATCAGTTATGCACGCAGGTAAATGTTGATAATTGAAGCTTGGCAGTTGGGAGTTTGAGACTAAGACATCTTAGCAACTTGACAGTTAAGACACTTATAGACGATATGATAGACATGTATTCAGCACTCAGGAGTAATATCAAAGAATGCAACGTACGTAAAGAGTTATGATGATCGATCATAGACATGCATGGTCAACCAAACAGTGTAAACGGTCCAACCTCAGTTTACAGTATGATTCGGCAGGGTTATACTTGTATAACAGTCCAAGTTGAAGATTTCTTTATCTCAAACTTTAAGACAGTCCTCAACTACACTTTATAAAATTATAACTAACCATTACTAGGGTGACAATAACAACCACATGGATGTACAAGTTCATAAACAGGCCACTAAGGAGTTGGATACGATAAAAGGAACATAGGCTTCTCTCTTTTTCCTGTACTCTGGTCGCCCGTCTACGCTGGGAAAGCAACATGCTGGGAAGAAAGCAAGAGAAGGCTTTGCATGCACCAAATAATAATAGATAAAAAGATAGAAGGAACATATTTTAATCATGTGTATATATGTACGGTACGTAGGAGGCCAGTAGGACACGACAAGTGCTTTGATCACTTTCAAATAAATAAAAGAGGCGTACATGTAACTAGTGTTGGAAAATACAAGATCAGATCAGATGAGACCAACAGTTTAGAAATGAGATTAAATATTTGATGTTTAAACAAATATACTAGTGGGAAAATACATAAAAACGCCATTGTTGTGCGACAGCGGAAGCAAAGGTCGTAAACAAACAAGAAAACAATAAAGAAATTCAATGCAAACAATAAGAACAACACCAAGAATTTACGTGGTTCACTATCGATGTGATAGCTACGTCCACGGGCACCGAGATCGAATGATTTCACTATAAACTGCAAAGATTACAAAGATGATTCTTGTATTTCTCAAGAACGGCTCTCACTCTGTCTCTCTTTTAACCCTAATACTGATATTTGGGAGTTTTTATATTAATCCCTAACATAAAAGATACTTGGGCAAAAAGATAACATAAAAGATAACTTTAAATCGTAAAATCCGCGTCTCCGCATTTTTCCTTCTCCGCCCGGTCAGACCGGGCAAGGTCTGCCCGATCGGGCGCGAGAAGAAGACTCCATACGAATGCTTCAACGTATCCAACCCCCACCGCCCGGTCAGACCGGGCAAGGTCTGCCCGATCGGGCGAAGGCTCGCCCGGTCGGGCGAAGGCTCGCCCGGTCGGGCGCGAGAGCAGCTTCTTCAACGAATTTGCCAGGCACCTCTTCTTCTTCCGCCCGGTCAGACCGGGCAATGTCCGCCCGATCGGGCGGACAAAGCTACGAAGTACGAGTCACCTAATATACTTATCAACAATCTCCACCTTGACGAGAACTCGTAGTCAGCAAACGACCCCATCAAGACATAGTGAAAAAAACATCTCAAGCCAAACCCGATGCAAGACTCATGCATAAGCCATACATCCCGATAAGCCTTCAACCAAGACCCATCACATACTCGTCTCCAAGTATAACAACTCATAATGCTCCACCTGCATCACAAGCCCCGGGCAAGCTCCACCTTAATGCCAACACACCTACACCAGGAGCTCCCCAACTTCGCCCCTCAGGGCCTACTACATCACGTAGTAATCAATATTTAGCAAGTCTAAGCAATGTTTAAACTTGCTAAACGGAACAGGCTTAGTGAAGAAATCAGCCGGGTTGTCAGCAGTCCCAATCTTCTTCACCTTAATCCTCTTGTCAGTACGCAAGAAATGATACCTGACATCAATGTGCTTCGTCCGATCATGGTGTACTTGATCTTTAGCTAAGCAAATCGCACTTAGACTATCACAATACACTGTAGCAAAATCCTGTGCAATACCCAGTTCACCTACTAGGCCTTTGAGCCAAATAGACTCCTTAGCTGCAGAAGTTAAAGCCATATACTCAGCTTCAGTAGTTGACAACGTAACTGATGACTGCAATGTAGACTTCCAACTAACCACAGAACCACCCAAAGTGAACACATAACCAGTCACAGACCTCCTGGTATCCACATCAGCTGCATAATCAGAATCACTGTACCCAGTGACCAAGCATTCCTTACCATTCCCGTACACAAGACCAATATCAGCTGTCCCTCTCAGGTAGCGAAAAATCCTTTTCACCCCTTGCCAGTGTTCCCTCCCAGGTCGAGCCATAAACCTGCTTACAACACTAACAGCATGCGCAATATCCGGCCTAGTACAGACCATAGCATACATCAAACAACCAACCGCGTTTGCATATGGAACTCTAGACATATAAGACAACTCCTCCTCTGATTGAGGTGACATAGACAAAGACAACTTACAACTAACAGTAGTTGGCGTACTTATAGGCTTCGATTTTTCCATCCCAAAACGAGACAAAATCTTTTCAATGTAGCTTTTCTGAGTCAAGAAAAGCTTACCTCTAGCCCGATCCCTGTAGATCTCCATACCCAAAATCTTCCTAGCTGCACCCAAGTCTTTCATGTCAAACTCCGAGTTAAGCATCTCCTTTAATCTAGCAATATCAGATTTATTCTTTGTGGCAACCAACATGTCATCAACATATAACAAAAGATAAATCATGGAACCATTATCCAGCTTACTATGATACACACAGCAATCATATGAATTCCTGTCAAAACCTTGTGAAACCATAAAAGAATCAAACCTTTTGTACCACTGTCGGGGGGATTGCTTAAGTCCATACAATGACTTTAGCAATCTGCAGGCATAGTGTTCCTTTCCAGGAACTTCGAATCCTTCGGGCTGCTTCATCAGAATCTCCTCCTCCAAATCGCCATGAAGGAAAGCCGTTTTAACATCCAACTGCTCCAGCTCAAGATCAAAATGTGCTACAATTGACAATAACACACGGATAGAAGTATGTCGAACCACAGGTGAGAATATCTCAACAAAATCAACCCCTTCTACCTGACTGAACCCCTTAGCAACTAGCCTAGCCTTAAAACGTATTTGCTCAGTTTCCGACAACCCTTCTTTCTTCTTGTAAATCCATTTACAACCCACAAGCTTCCTCCCTTCCGGTACCTTTACCAGTTCCCACACTCTGTTCTTGTAAAGAGACTGCATCTCTTCACCCATTGCGGCAAGCCATTGCGCAGACTCACTACAACTAATTGCTTGTTTATATGTGGCAGGTTCAAATGACTCTACATCATCAGCTACACTCAATGCATAACCTGTCATCGCATCAACACAGCAATTTCTTCCCTCCATCTCTTCAATCAATCTAACAGGCTTCTTGATAACTCGTTTAGGCATCTCAAGAATGGTGTCAGGTTGACTAGATGACCCCTGATTAGATTGCTCCACCTCATCCCCAGAGTTAGAATGAGTAGGAGTAATCTCAGGTTCAGGAGTACCCGGCACTGGAACATCAGCATCATCATCAATATATTGTACCCGAGGTAAATCAGCAATGGTAGACTGATGTACCTCAAGTACCCCATCTGTCTGTAATAAATTGTCTCCTTCCCTTCTCAAATCTGAAATCTCTGCATTTTTAATTGAATACATGGTGTTTTCATCGAAAGTAACATCCCTACTAAGAATGACCCGACCCTCCGAAGGTGAAAAAATTCTAAACCCCTTCACACCATCCCCGTACCCAACAAAACACCCCTTCTTGGCTCGTGGATCCAGCTTACCCTCAATAACATGATAATAAGCAACACAACCAAAAATCTTCAAATTCGAAAAATTAGGCAACTTACCACTCCAGATCTCAAACGGAATTTTGGAATCAATTCCAGAATGAGGACCCCTATTAATGACATAACAAGCTGTTAACACAGCTTCACTCCAGTACCTCCTCCCAAGCCCTGCATTAGAGAGCATGCATCGGACTCTCTCTAGCAGTGTCTGATTAACCCGTTCTGCTACACCGTTCTGCTGTGGTGTCTTCCTGACAGTATGATGCCGACCTATACCCTCATCTGCACAGAACTGATTAAACTCGTCTTTGCAAAACTCTAGCCCATTGTCCGTTCGTAGCTTCTTGATCTTCCTTCCTTGTCGATTTTCCACCAAAGCTTTCCATTGCTTGAAAACTTTGAAGGCCTCATCCTTTGACTTAAGCAACCTAAGCCATGTGTATCGGGACTTGTCATCAACAAATGACACAAAATAGTGGTAACCTCCCATACCTTCAACTCTAGATGGACCCCAGCAATCTGAATGGATGTAATCGAGCACTGCATCAGTAATGTGAGCACCCTTGCTGAACTTTGACCTGTGTTTCTTACCAAACACACAATGCTCACAAAATTCAAGGTTGGCAACCTTGACCCCGGATAGAAGACCCCTCTTGGACAATAGCTGCATCCCCTTCTCCCCCATATGACCAAGCCTCATGTGCCAAATCTTAGTCATCTCCTGGTGAGATACAGATGCGCAAACCGCAGAACTAGGCAGTGTAACACCCTCAAAAACATAGAGGGTGTTCCTTTTGATACCCTTAAGTACCAACTCAGAACCTCTGAAAATACACAACTCCCCATCTGAAAACACACCATTGTACCCCAATTCATCCAGGGTACCCAATGAAATCAGATTCTTTCCTAAAGCAGGAACATGCCGTACATTAGTCAAAGTTAACCTCCGCCCATCAACAGTCCTCAACCTCATGGAACCAATACCTGTGACCTTACATGGAGCATTGTTACCGACTATAACCATACCCCCATTGCGAGGTTCATATGTATCAAACCAATCTCGACGTGGACACATATGGAACGAACACCCCGAATCTAGAACCCAGTTATCAGATAAATCATCAGACCTAGCAGAACTGACTAATGCTAAATCTTCCTCTGAATTATAGCTCTCATTCGGTTTCTCTTCAACTACAGCAGCCTGGGACTTGTTTTTCCTCACCGGACAATTATTCCTAAAGTGACCCGGTTCTTTACAGTAATAACATGTTTTAGTAGTAGTTTTACTAGATCCATCCTTGCCGTTTCCAGCACCCGACCCAGCATTGTTCCCCTTGTTAAACCCCTTATTCTTTTTAGACTTTCCGGACTTAACAAATAACCCACTACCATTATCCCCATTATCACTCGTAGCTTTCATTCTGAGTTCCCTAGTATGAAGTGCTGCCTTCACTTCTTCTAAGGTTATAGAATCCTTACCAACAACAAAAGACTCTACAAAATTCTCAAAGCTAGACGGTAGAGATACAAGTAAAATCAACGCAGCATCCTCATCATCAATTTTAACATCTAAATTACGTAAATCAAGCAAAATAGAGTTAAGTTTTTCTAGATGTTCCCGTAAGGAAGTACCTGACTGCATCCGGAGGCTAAACAACCGCTGTTTCAGTAATAATTTGTTGGTCAACGACTTAGTCATATACAATGACTCCAGCTTCAGCCACAATCCAGCCGCCGTTTCCTGATCAGCAACCTCCGTGATGATTTGATCATCAAGACTAAGTAATATGGTAGAGTGTGCCTTCTCTTCCATAACTTCTAACTGCGAGTCAGTCGGTCCGTCTCCTGACTCCGAAGTAGTACTCTTTGGAGCCAACGGACGCCATATCTGCTGTTGTTTTAACAGAGCCTTCATCTTAATTTGCCATAGCCCGAAACTATTTTTCCCGGTAAACTTCTCAATTCTTATTGTTGAATCTCCTGCCATTGTTATCTTCAAGAAACTCTCCAAGGATTGAACCTGAGCTCTGATACCAATTGTTGTGCGACAGCGGAAGCAAAGGTCGTAAACAAACAAGAAAACAATAAAGAAATTCAATGCAAACAATAAGAACAACACCAAGAATTTACGTGGTTCACTATCGATGTGATAGCTACGTCCACGGGCACCGAGATCGAATGATTTCACTATAAACTGCAAAGATTACAAAGATGATTCTTGTATTTCTCAAGAACGGCTCTCACTCTGTCTCTCTTTTAACCCTAATACTGATATTTGGGAGTTTTTATATTAATCCCTAACATAAAAGATACTTGGGCAAAAAGATAACATAAAAGATAACTTTAAATCGTAAAATCCGCGTCTCCGCATTTTTCCTTCTCCGCCCGGTCAGACCGGGCAAGGTCTGCCCGATCGGGCGCGAGAAGAAGACTCCATACGAATGCTTCAACGTATCCAACCCCCACCGCCCGGTCAGACCGGGCAAGGTCTGCCCGATCGGGCGAAGGCTCGCCCGGTCGGGCGAAGGCTCGCCCGGTCGGGCGAAGGCTCGCCCGGTCGGGCGCGAGAGCAGCTTCTTCAACGAATTTGCCAGGCACCTCTTCTTCTTCCGCCCGGTCAGACCGGGCAATGTCCGCCCGATCGGGCGGACAAAGCTACGAAGTACGAGTCACCTAATATACTTATCAACAGCCATTATATTGGATTAAGATAGTACATTAAGTCTTGAATTGAATACTTACCTTACCTTCCCGAGCTAAAAAATCCAATGTAGATTAAAGAACGAAGAATCGGTTGAAAGTGATAAAAGCCACATGGACCCAAGAGATCAGAAGATTAAATATTTACAGCTCCAATAGTGAAGTGGTACGGTAAGACACCTACCAAAGCCAACTGTAAATTATATATTGTATATGTGGAGTATCATCAATATAATTATGAAAATTGAAGTGACAATTGTAATTCGGAATAGATATCCAACTATTTTCAACAATTGTTTGATAAAAGTCACGACTTGTGACCCTCTAATTAGAAATTTGATTGGCTGACAATTTCATAAATGGATTATAGGATTTGAATGGTGTATGTTTTCATAGTTAGATATAGCTTACAAATATCATATCCGTACAACAACATGAAATTATTCTAGAGGATTTTGTTGTCTGGCTCCTAAGATTAAGACTTCAATTACTTGTGAGACATTCATCCATAGTATTTTTTTATGGAATGTTTCCTATAGGATATATCAAATTACAATGGGGTTGAAAATTACATGGCGGGTTTCATTTCATGTGAACGAACCAACAATAGATCGATACTAATACACTATCTACATAATTTTTATAGCGGAGTAGTTTATAATATTTCAACCATTTTTATTGCTTATTAAAGTATTAGACGTGTTATTCTTCCAGTAAGATAGAATTTCGTGTATAAATTGAAAACCCATATCATTGCAAAATCCATTAAAAAAAATGTCCCATATTGATATATTAATGTCTATTTGACTAGCATTCATAATTTGATATAAACATTTAAAGTATGTTTCGTAATATGATTTATGAAAAAATGGAAGAATTGTTATTAAAAGGCCAGACCGAATTAAGGGGGGACCGCTAGGGGGGTGTTTTCATTTTTCATGGCCACCCACACAACTCTTTATAACTATGGATAATTTCGCGTAGAATGAGTGTTTTGTCTAATGGTTTGACTAGCAAAATCCAAAGCTTGCATTGTTCCGCGTAATTGAAGATCGGATTTTATAGCACTTTTCTAATATCATTATTGAGTAAAATTTCTTAATAACAACAATTAGTAAAAATTTTACTACGTATGAAGCTTTTGAGCTCAAGGAAATCTCAACATTTGAAAAAGTCTTGGCAAATAATATTCGTTTACGTATAAATAATTTGTATAATTGTATGTCATATCTTCCTTCCTTTCCATGGCCTAGCTTAGCTTGCATTGTAGCTACTTGGCATATTACGAGGAATTTGAGTTTAAGACAAAAAGGATCCTATTTGCCGTCCCAAAATAAAGTAAACCCCATAAATCTTCCCAATTCCACCATTCAATGCTCTTCTTCCTCCATTAAATCTAAGTCACCTATAATCCACCCACCAACCTTCCTATTCTTTGAGTCCCACTGATTAAATTAAAATATGGAGTACCCTTCTTTTTATACTATAGTATTATTTAAATTCTATTCGTAGTAACACTACTTCTAAGCATTATTTTAAATATAGTAACTAATTTAATATAAATCAACAAGAAGCTAAGCCACGTGGGTCCATATTAAAAATTGTTCCTTCTTTTGAACAAAAAACACCCACATTAGAATGTTAGAAACCTAAGGAAACTCTTCGAAAATCATTGTTCCTACTTCAAGGCTTACTTGAACGTAATCTACTTTTTTTACCCCACTAGTCCACTACCCATGTTCCTACTTCTTCTTAGTCAATTTCTTCCTTTTTTCCTTACAATTCTTTTTTCTCAAAAGCACGTAAACAAGTTTTTATAATTTTTGTATGAAGTATATTTCACCAGAATGTACTTGTGCTAATAAACAAATCAAAATATACGCAAATAAAACTTATACTTCGTATATTTTGTTTTTCTTTGATGTATATGTAGGTATGTAGACATAATTCATAAGATCATTCTTTCTTTTTTCTATTTTTATTTAAAGAAAAGATTGACTAAACTTATCTAGGATAAAATTTTAAAGGGTTATGGTGGTGAAAAACAGAATAAACAACATTCTAATTACAACAAAAAATATAAGATAAGATATTAAATTATATTTACAACAAAAATATTGTACGTCAATAAACCTTAGTAGCTTACCTATTTTAATGAGTAAGCTCCTCCAAAAAAAAAAAAAGGTTTTGTAATATGCCTCCTCTAATATTCAAATGCGGCCTTTTTCCTAGTTTGGGTGGTTGAGCTATCTATCCAATTCCATGAACTACTCACATTTAATTCCCTCAAATTATCCAGCTTTCTTGCAGCTCATATATTTCTTTGTCAATGCACTCTATATATACCCTAACCAAATACACTCTTCTCCAAAACAAACAATTCATTATTTTTTTTTTCCTTGTCATTTTTTCATTCTTCAATTACAAAAAAGAGTCTCATTTTAGCTTCTTCCTCACATGTTTCATTCTAACAACCACACCTAGACGTAAAAGTTTAACCTCCCAACTCCCATTTGATGGGATTTTGATCAAAACTCCAATTTTAGGTCATCTTCTCTTAGACTTTTATTCACACCCTTTTCTCTATATTATCTTTATTAATATAGACTATTACAAACCATTCTACTATCATTTTTTTAAAACAAAAACCTTAGGTTATACAAAAAATATACATATAATCACCTCCTAATAAGCTAAGCTAAGCCAGCTAGAGAGTGTTATTCTTTATTTATTAGCCAAAAAAAAAATAACAATGGCGAGCATTGAGATGGATAAGGAGAGATTCATGGCGGAAATGGCGTTCAAAGACGAAGCGTCTATCGTCATAAAAATCCGTCGAAAATTGCCGGATTTTCTTCAGTCAGTGAAGCTTAAGTACGTGAAGTTAGGGTTGGGATACTCCTTCAAATCACCCACTTCGTTTTTGGTGTTCCTTTTGGCATTACCTCTTTTACTGTCAACTTTGGTTCAGCTTACCGGTCTAAGAATGGACCGGGTTTCTGATCTTTGGACCAACCGGGCTGTTTTCCTCGACACGGCTACTGGTTTGACAGGATTAGTAGTGCTGCTTGTTGTGTTGGGAGTGTACTGGGCCAAGAGAAACAAACACATTTACCTCGTTGATTTCGCGTGTTATAAACCGGAAGACGAGAGAAAATTGTCAGTTGAGTCTTTCCTTAAGATGACTGTTGACTCGGGTCCTTTCAACGAAGAGATGGTTCATTTTCAAGAGAGGATCGCAACCCGGTCCGGATTAGGGGACGAGACGTATTTCGCAAGAGGAATTACGTCGCAGCCGCCTAATTTGTCTATGGCCGAGGCTCGAGCCGAGGCCGAGTTAGTCATGTTTAACACGGTTGATGCCCTATTGGAGAAAACCGGGGTTAGACCGGAGGAAATTGATATTTTGATAGTAAACTGTAGTTTATTCAACCCAACACCATCACTTTCATCTATGATAGTAAACCACTACAAATTAAAGCCATCAATTAAGACCTACAATTTAGGTGGGATGGGCTGTAGTGCGGGCCTAATATCCATTGACCTAGCCAAACACTTACTCAAAGCCCGCCCCAATTCTTATGCTTTGGTTTTTAGCACGGAAAATATTACACAAAATTGGTATTTTGGTAACGACCGATCCATGCTTTTGTGCAATTGTATTTTCCGCATGGGTGGTGCGGCTGTTTTGTTATCTAACAAGGCTAAAGATCGTAGTCGATCCAAGTACGAGTTGGTCCACACGGTCCGAACCCACAAGGGTTCGGACGACAACAGTTACAACTGTGTGTACCAACGCGAGGACGAAAAAGGGCTAGTTGGAGTCTCACTAGCACGCGAGTTGATGGCGGTTGCGGGTGACGCGCTAAAAACCAACATAACTACCTTGGGACCACTTGTGTTACCATGGTCCGAACAACTTATGTTTTTGGCAACCTTGATTAGGAGGAAAGTATTGAAGCAAGTCAAAGTCAAACCTTATATACCTGATTTTAAGAAGGCGTTTGAACATTTTTGTATTCATGCTGGTGGAAGGGCAGTGTTGGATGAGATTGAGAAGAATCTTCAGCTTACAAACTGGCATATGGAACCTTCTAGAATGACACTTCACCGGTTCGGGAATACTTCGAGTAGTTCTCTTTGGTATGAGCTAGCCTACACGGAGGCTAAGGGTCGTGTCAAGGGCGGGGACCGAGTTTGGCAAATCGCGTTCGGTTCGGGTTTTAAGTGTAATAGCGCGGTTTGGAAGTCATTGAGGGAGGTTGAGGTTGGGAAGTGTAGGACGAACCCATGGATTGATTCGTTGGATAAGTATCCTGTTAAGCTTTAATCTTGGTTAGGTTGTAATTGTTAAAACATTTGGGTTGGACTGTTGGAGGGTGGTGTAATGTGTTGGGTGCATGTTTGGCCAAGAATTTTATTTTTTTGGCTAATTATTGGATTTATTTGTAGTGATTTAGTTCAAGTTTGTTTGAGGTGCAAATATTTGTAATTTGTTTGATTATTTGAAGAACCATTCTTCACTTTTAAGTGTATGATGAACTGAAAGTTATCAGTTTATTTCGAAAAAAAGTATGTATTGCATTAACTTAGAAGTGAAATTCTATATTGATAGATTCAGAAAATGTGTTAATGTTAAAAAATAAAAACTGTTGAAAGTTTTTTCAATAGTACGGATTAATTCAATGATTTTTTAGTTGTACGTGGGTTATGAAATTATGATTATTGGGTCATTGGCTTATTATTACTCGTATAATTGTTGGGCCATTGGCCATTCCTGTGAATATTGGGCCATGGCCTATTAGTAATATTGTCATTATTGGGACATTGGCTTATTATTACTCAAATGATTGGTGTGAGCTTGTATATGTATTCTGATCAATTATGATACTTACAAATAATACAGTAGGTATGTATTTCATTTAATAATCTTCTACATCCATTTCATATTAATTGCAACAATTTGAGATAAAGTAAAGAAGAAAAATGTCTGATCATAGCAAATAATATGAAACGGAGGTAGTAGTTGAAGAATTGAAAAAGGCATTCGATTTAGGTTATATCGGTTAAATTGGGTGCCTTATTTCAGTAATAAGATGCTTGGATATGAAATTAGGGTACATATCAAACTTCGAACCCGTATGCTAAGATGTGAGAAGTTGTGGGATACTAATATAGTAATATGCTACCACTTGCTTATAGATCAACACAAACTAATGTTAAATTAAGCTTGTGAGGTAATGGATTAAGCCATTAATGAATATAACAATGATTAAACTACGGTTTAGTTTATTGTAAGGCATGACTTAGTAATGTTGACTTAATAAATGTTTACCCTCGAAGCCGAAATGACAACCATGGGGTGTTTTAAGGAAAAAGTGATCAATCATAAGCTGAGAAAATTCAAAGGTGATAAATCAAATCAGCGAAGTCATTAACAAATAGCGGATAAGAAACAACATTGAAAAAGTCCGGCCCAATGTTAGACTGAATGGGCTCAGATCATCACTTCATTCTTTTCCTGTCCTTTTACTATGGAGTATTATTGTAAACTCTGATTGAAGATCATGACTACTTCTTCGTACTATTTAATATTGTTGGTTGGTGGGTTAACATTATTGGGTCCAAATATTTTATAATGGACTAGGTAAATAAATTATAATCTAAATAATTTGAAGTTTAGTTTAGCAAGAAATTATTGAGAACGAAGACTAAAGGTCTAGAGTATACACATTAAGAAATCTCAATATTTTTAGATGTGAAGATTATATCAAGAAACAAAATTTTAGCCTTGTTTAAATATGTTTACTAATGATTATTTGAATTAATTGTTAACTAATGCTACAGTTGTTTGACTACTATTGTATGGAGTGTTAATTTTATCTTTCACAATTACTTCTTACATAACAAAAACATTTTTAATACAAATTTGGACTACTCAAACCTCAATTTTAGTGAAACGCTAAACATCGCCCGCAATTTACCATATAAAGCCCACAAATATGATATGGTTTGACCATTATGCCCTTTTTCTAAAATTGAAATAATCTCGGTGTAAAAAATGTGGAGCCGTACTGGCTCGCCGGGGGAGACCGGAGGGCAGGCCGGAGATGCGGGGGACGCCGGAGGTACGTCGTCGTCGACGAAAAACGAGGTAAGTCACCGTTAAAATTCACGGTTTACCGTCGGAGTGGCTCCGGCGCCTAGGGTGGACGCCCAAACCGTAGCCTGGACGTCCAAGCCAGACGCCAGAACCACCAGAGTGGCGTCCAGCCCAGACGCCCAGACCACCAGACTGGCGTCCTGGGCAGACGCCACTCCACTGGGTGAGGCGGCCCTGCCAGGCGCCAGTCCAGTGGTTGTGGTAGCCCTGGCAGACGCCACCTTTAATAATTATTTTTTTTTTTCTTTTTTGATTTTGTTGTTGTTTTTTATTTAATTTTTTTGTAAAAAAAAAAAATCGAAAATGATTTTTTAAAAAAATTCGAAATGGGTTTTTTTTAAATTAAATTTGAAAATTCGAAATAGGTTTTTTTAAAATTAAATTTGAAAATTCGAAATGGTATATTTTTAAATTTAGTTTGAAAATTCGAATTGGGTTTTTATAAAAATTAAGTTTGATTATATATAATTATGTTTTTTTTGTGTTAATTCTGTGTAAATATAGAAATTAAATGTATTATCCGTTAAATGTATTTATTGTAATATATAATTGATGCAGGAATATGGTGGAGACGGAAATGATTACAGTGGGATATTTGGACATGATGGTCCATTCGAAGAAGCTCAACAGGCGATTGATTGGGCAAAAGAGGTTGCAATTGCAGCTGGATTTTGCTTGGTAGTAGTAACTCATAAATCTCAACGGGATGGTAGAATGGATCGCATTTTGAGATGTGACCGTTATCGCAAAAGAGAAGAAAGAGATTTTCGTACAGCCACTCGGTTTGATACAAAGCGGAAAGGTTGTGGGTGTGAGTTCAGAGTAAAGGTTCGACAACTACGGAGTCGTGACGGTTGGGAAGTGATTGGTTACTCTAAATGGGGGTAATCCTGGGCACCGTGCCGTGCCGGGCCGCCGCGGGCCGTGCCTGGCGGGCCGCGGGCTAGTTCGTGCCGTGCCGGTCGTGCCGGCGGGCCCAGGATTTCGTGCCGTGCCGTGCCGGCCATTTTCACAGGCCAGCCCACGGCACGGCACGGCCCTCGTGCCTGGCGGGCTCGTGCCGTGCCGGCCACGTGCCGGGCTGCGGGCTGGCCCGCGCGGGCTGGTGCAGTTTCAATTTTTTTTTTTTTTTTTTTTTTTTTTTTTTTTTTTTTTTAATGACAACATTATTAATTAATAAGTTTATAATGTATATAAGTTATAAAATTATAATTATAAGTTTTATAAGGTAACTTATAAGTTTATAACTTATAAGTTATAAGTTATTAAGTTATGAATTTTATAATTATAAGTTGAATATTTATGTTTTATAATTTGTATATTCAATATTTATATTTATATATTTACTTTATACTATTACTTTAAAATTTAATGTTTATGATTTATTAGTAATTGGTATAATTTTATTTTTTTTTAATATGAATTTACAAATTGTAACAAAACGGGGAAAAAAGGCAAATTGGACTTTGGATGTGAATAATGCGTACTTTATATTATTATTACTTGAGTTGAGAAAATTGTACAATGATAACAATGATAAAAATCATACAATGATGGTATTAAACAAAAATTGGAAAATGATAAAATTGATATTTTTAAAATCGTACAATATACAATAATTGTCTATTCTTCTTCTCCTTCTTCTTGCTCGTCTTCGTCTTCGTCTTCGTCTTCGCCTTCGCCTTCAAGGTCATCGGCTAGTTGCATAGATTGGGAACTAGCCGAACCCGAACCGGAAGCGGAGGTTCCTTCTTCGTTGTCGTTGTGGTCGTAAGAACGGTCTTGTGAGCGATTTTCCGCATCCAACCAATCTTTGAAACACACGCACATTTCTAGTGTTTCGGGTTTTAGACTTGTTCTTCTATCGTCTAAAACCCTTCCGGATGCGCTGAAAGCTCGTTCGGAGGCGACGGAGGAAACTTGGATAGCAAGAATGTCTCGTGCCATTGCCGCCAAAGTTGGATGCTTCGAGCTTTGTTGTTTCCACCATGCAAGGAGGTCGAGGCTGTTTATCTCATCGTCGTCCATGCCTTTGGTGAAGTCGTAACTCAGGTACATCTGCAACTCCGAGACGTCGCTTTGCGTTCTCCTGATTGATGAATCACCTGAAAACCTTGAAATCAAGTTAGTAGCTTGTGAAAATAAATGTTTGGCCTTCTTACTTACGTTTTTAGATGGTTGGGAAGGCCCTGAGCGAGGAACGGTGCCATATTTGGCTTCATAGACTCTATATAAAGCAAAAAACTGATCCTTCACATTAGTCTTATAGTTTTCTACATCATCGTCAAGAAACATGCATTGAAAGTAAATGTCAACTAACATAAATGTGTTTTCATACTTTTGCCTAGGATCTAATATGGAAGCAAAAATATAAATCAAAGGAATCTGACTATAATATTTACGCCACTTTTTTTCCATTGCTGGAAGATACTGATCATAATCACTTTGATCGCGATGATCAGCGAAAAGTTGGGCGAGTAAGCATGCATTAGAAAGAAAGTTTTGAGCACAAGGATTGTAAACAGTAGAAAAACAATACGTCATGTTATATAATAACTGTAAAAATTGCATATATCTTTCACAGTTATTCCAATCATCATCATACAAAGCATTTTGTGGAAATTTTTGGTTGTAAAATAATGTTAACGGGCCCTTGTACTCAATTGCCTTTGTTAACATGTCATAGGTGGAATTCCACCTAGTTGGGCAATCGGTTCTAATTTTTATTACCCTTATCTTTTGTTGTTTTAGAAAACTCTTCCATTCTTGGTATCTCATGTTAGAGCTATTAATAGACATAATAGCATCTCTGATTTTGCTGTAGTATGGGCCAATTGCCCGAACTCCATCCTGTACACATAAGTTAAGTACATGGCAAACACATCTAGTATGAAGAGCTTCACCGTCTAATAGTACATCGGTTAAGTTTTGTTTGATAAGATTAGCTGTGTATGTCATAGAGGTTGCATTATCAAAAGTCATAGACATCATTTTATCTCGAAGGTT
This sequence comes from Chenopodium quinoa, assembly GCF_001683475.1. Taxonomy (NCBI): domain Eukaryota; kingdom Viridiplantae; phylum Streptophyta; class Magnoliopsida; order Caryophyllales; family Amaranthaceae; genus Chenopodium; species Chenopodium quinoa. The sequence continues at coordinate 4,617,884 of NW_018745454.1, forward strand.
GTATTCGTCTATTGCTTGCATTAAATGGTGAGCAATGTTAATGCCGGTGTGTGGGTATTCCAGCATTTTGAAATGTATTATTCTTTTTTGTAACATCCATTGATCATCTACCCAATGGCAAGTCACACATAAATAGTGATATTTATAACCACTATCCCAAGAATCGGCTGTTAAAGATACTCTACAGTTAAGGTTACTCAATTCGGCTTGTAACCGGACTTTGTACTCTAGGAAATTTTTCATTGCTGCGGAACGAACGGTTTTCCTAGAGATTCTTTTATGTTAGGGTTGTAGTGCTTTGTTAATGTAGGTGTTGAATGCGTCACTTTCCGAGAAAAGAAAAGGTTGTTCAGCGTGTACTATCATTTTTCCTAGTTCATCCCTATCCCTCTCATAGTTGTATGTAAAGCCGTATGGATGGAATTGGGAAATTTTGGGCTGGGTTGGATCACTAGCTGGTTTTGCACAAGCTTTCATGTGTCTAGATAAGTGTCCCGTCCCGTTTTTGGTAACTGCCGTGAATACACTATTACATGTTTTACATTTTGCCCATTGTTCACCATCTTTACTTAGGACAAAATAACGCCATACCTCACTCCTTCGGTTTTTCAAAAGTAGCATCTCAGTTTCGGTTAACCATTCATGATGTGTGTATTGGTTAGTAGGGGGACTAGTGGGAGTGGCAGTAGAAGGGGTAGTAGAACCGGAGGGAATTCGGGTACTTTCTTGGCTACCTTGGCTAGAACAATAGTTTTGTTGATTACCGATATAATTAGGTGGAAATTGGTATGGTGGTTGTGGAAATTGGTTTAGTGGTGGTGCTGGAAATCCCGACGTATTATATGGCTCATAGCCCGGGGGGAAGTAAATGGGGTCATTGGTTTGACTCGTAATTTGGGGGCTCGTTGTATTTGGTGGTTCCCTAGAACTACTACTACGGATAAGTCGGCCTTTCCCCCTAGACCTAGATGATGGGTTGTTCGATGCCATAATTAACAATTAATTTTTTAATAAAAAGTGGTTAACTATAATAATAATAATTAATAACAAAAATTTTAACAATAAAAATATCAATAATAATAATTAATAACAACAACTATAACAATAACAATAACAACAAAAATAAATAATAACAACAATTGTAACAATAATAATAATTAATAACAACAATTATAACAACAACAATAACAATTAACAACAATAATAATTAAACAAGATTATTCTAATAATAACAATAAAACAATAATAAATTTAAGATTAGTTTAGATCTTACAACCGTGCTTCAACGCTCCACTAATTACGATTACGAACTTTTTAATTTTTTCCGATATTAGGAAAATAATTAGAGAATTTAAGAGAATAATTAGAGAATTTAAGAAAATAAGGATTATTAGAGATTTAGAGAATATAAGAGATAAGAAGAAGAGATTGTGATTTTGTGATTTGGGAATGAAATGGAGGTGAGTATTTATAGAATTTTTGGGGAGAAAACTAGCCGTTGAACTAGCCGTTGGCCCGCGGGCCGTGCTTGCGGGCCGTGCCTGCGGGCCAGCACGGCGGGCGGGCCTTGCTCGTGCTCGTGCCGGGCCGTGCCTGGGAATTCTCCACCGTGTCCGTGGCACGGCCCGTGGCACGGAAGTCGAAGTTCGTGCCGTGCCGTGCTTGACTTCGGGCCGTGCCGGGCTGCTCCGAACGGCGGGCCGTGCCGGGCGGCACGCGGGCCAACCCGGCCCGTGCCCAGGTTTAAATGGGGGTATCACAACCATGAGATGATAGTATATGAAGAGGGTCATCGACAACTGAGCGGCTTAAGTCCTGCTGCGAAACTAGTTGTGAAAGAAATGAGTGATGCTCAAGTGAAGCCTGCTAAAATATTAGCATCTGTGTTAGAGAAATTTCCAGAAGACCATCCAAACCGAAGACACATCTACAACGTCAGACAACAACTTAGGTTTGAACGGTCAGAGGGAAGGAACCCTATACAGCAGCTGCTACACCAGGCACAATCACGTGGTTACCTGTTCTGGTTTGATTCTGATGAAGATACAGTGGAGGTGACTCATCTTTTCCTTGTGCATCCTGATTGTGCTGATATGATCAAGTCTTGGCCATTTGTGATTTTGATCGACTCAACGTACAAGACAAACAAGTACAAGTTCCCACTGGTTGAGATGGTTGGGATGGCTCCAACGAACCAGAACTTTCTGATTGGTCATGCAATCATCAGGGATGAGACGGCTCCAAGTTATTATTGGTTGTTGGAGAAGCTGAGAAACTACATCGGGCCTAATGTTCATCCAGCAGCCATCGTCAGCGACTGTGAGGGAGGTCTCTTTGCCCCCATAGCAGAGCTGTTTCCCGAATCGAACCACTTATTGTGCACATGGCACATCAACAACTGCGTGAAAGTGAAAGCCTACAACCTTTTCAAGAAGAATTTGGAAATGGCAGAGAGATTGGTGAATGGTAAGTGGCGGAAGATCCTACAGGCTACCACAGAGGAAGCGTATGAGCGAGCATTGGCTAACTTCAGGGATTCGTACCAGTGGTGTCCGGCACTGGTGGACTATGTGATGCATCAATGGGTCCCTCACAGGGAAAAGTTTGTCAAATATTGGACAAACCAGGTACTTCATTTTGGGAACACTACAACATGTAGAGTTGAGAGCGCTCATAGAGCTACCAAGGACTGGATTGATTCATCGACCGCTGCTTTGGATACACTGTTCGCTAGACTGAACAAGTTAATTGAAACTCAGAAGAACGACATCAGGAACTCTCTAGAGGACTCCAGACGACGACATGGTACAATGTATAGCCATTTTATATTTAAGATTCTCCATGGTCGTGTGTCGCACTACTGCTTGGGGTTGATTCTCACTGAGCTGAACAGGGTGAGGGACTTGGCTGGCGAAGTGTATACTCGGTGTGGGTGTACCATTTCAGTAACTCATGGATTACCTTGCGCATGCACCATTCACCGCGTTATTACAGAAGAAAGGGCGTCGTTACATGTTGATCAGTTCCATTCATTCTGGAGGACGCTTGTTATTGGTGAGCATGCAGACAATCAAACGGCCGACCGTGAACAGGAGGAGTTGGAGCAGTTCCGTTCGATGTACGACCGAGTGTCCTCCAGCCATCCTTCTATTATTCGTGACGCTACTCATGTACTTCATGACATGTTCCACCCGTCTAACTTAGATTATGAGGAACCCGAAGGAGTTGACCGTCCTCGAGGTCGACAACGGCGGAACAGGAGTGCGTTTGAGTATATCCGTGGTCTTAGTCGTGGTCGTTCTCGTGGTCGGAAATCGTCATCTAGTCGTAGTCAATCTTCATCGTCTGTGAATATGCCCCTGAGAACTGGTACGTTTTGGTTGTTTTTATTGCACATAGTTTTAAAGTGTTACTCCTGCCTTCTTAACTGTCTATAATTATATGGTGAATAGGAAGAAACGATGTTGATCAGTTTCCGTACAAGGAAAGGATACCTGCGATCATCATGTCGTACTTGGAAGGGTGGAATGATGTAATCGGAGATGGTAACTGCGGATTTCGGGTCGTGGCTGATGTTTTTCAAATGGGCGAAGACAACTACGGTTTGGTGCGTGAGTTGATGTACAACAAAATTGCCTCTAACCGAAATGTTTATCGTCATGTGTACCAGGATGACTTGGATGGCGCTCTGCGGCGTATCCGGTGGGGAGGTGGACCTTGCGGCGAAAATCATTATTTTGACGCGCCCCTAGATCTGTTTGCCGTTGCAAACATTTACAAATGCGCAGTCATGCATTTCGGCCTGGGAGTGCATAGTCAAGCTTATTATCCTTGTACCACGGTTCTCCCTTGGCGGTCGCGTGAGACTGTCACCACACCGGTCAGAGAGCTAGCTATTGCGTTTCTTGGGTCGTCATACAGACATTTCATCCGACTAGACATGTCAACCGATTTTCCAGTGCCACCGATTATACCTCGGTGGTACAACATTCGCACAACGAGCGTAGAGGGTTGGGATGCGCTATATAATGACCGGATCCACGAATGGAACACCCTAGCTGCATTTTAGTTTTTCATGTTTACATTCTTTATTTGTAATCTTATTTGTACGTTGCTCTTTTAATGAGAACATTAATATTTTATATTGTATTGCTTACTGCATTCTATATGTTGCATGGGTAAGTTGCGCGGATCCACGATCGGTTATATCAAAATTTAAAAACAGCACTGATAATATGTTTAAGTTGGAAGATAAAAGAACAATCTAAAATGTTACAATTTTACAACATAATGTCCAACATAATGCTCTATAAATAAAATACAATAACCATCAGTAATCCCTCCTCGACGACGACTCCCACTGCGCAAGGGTCACCCCAGTGCCCTCCAGTCGCTCGAACATCTCGCTCTCCGCCGGCCAGGCCTCAGCCCATGTACGCAAAAAGCTACAAGTCTTTTCCCGGGTATGACATTTCAACAACCCCGTAACTGAAGGCCTCTCCTGGTCCTCCCAAATACGGGCAGCTATGTGTCCTAGAAAGCTAGGAATCATACTCCCGTCAACAGGCCCACCGGGCACCTCACTCCTAACAACCCAAGAATCATTACCGGCCCTCGACCGTTTCCTGCTTGCCCCAGATACAGTGGACGCAGATGATGTGCCAGATCTACTAACAAACCTACCACCCCTACCCTTACGCACCTCCACCATATGCGTCTCGTACATGTCATCAACCCTCTGACTGAATGGACCGTAATCATCATACGGTCCACTGCCATCGTCCACATCCTCATCCTCATCTGCGCCCTCCTCCTGCTCATCCTCCTGGTCACCCTCCTCAGCATCATCATCGTCATCGTCATCCTCATCCCGACGGTGGATCCGTTCTCTACGAACTGAGGCCGAAATACCACGGGATCTGACATGTCTATGCTCCGACCTCTCCACTGAATAACTTCTACTAAGAAGCTCTATATTCTTCCCCGCACCATGACGACCCAGTGAATTCTACACAAAATTTTAAAATATATAAACATACAAAAATTTATACGATAAATAATCATCATCGCAAATCAAATAAACTAAAAACATACAAATAATTGTAAACAAAATATAAACGTAGAAAAAATACAACGAAAATGAAAAAATTTATAAAAATAAACAACAAAATATAAAAACAATTCAAAATTATATTACACAAAAAAAAAATAAAAAAAAATTAAAAACAATTTTTTAAAAAAATAAAAAAAAAAATGGGGGGGGGGGCGCCCTGGCTGGACGCCCCACCGCGGTCACGGCGGTTTTTTCCCTTTTTTTTTTTTTTTTAAACAAAATGTACCTTTCCTCCTTGGGACATCCTTCCCTCCGCCGCCGCCGCCAATTCCTTGCCTTGCCGCCTCGACATTGCCGTTATTTGAATTTTTTTTTTTTTTTAGAGAGGTTGAAAGAAGATGAGCAATGAGAGTGTGAGTGATGAGAGTGTGAGTGATGAGAGTGTGAGTGTTTTTTTTTTAAGGTCAAGGGCAATTTTGGCAAACCAAGTGAATTTTGTGGGCTTTATGTAGTAATTTGTGGGCGATGTTTAACAAATCCCCAATTTTAGCCCTTTTATCTCTCTCATACCTCTCCCAGCAAAATACCACCTTAATTTTAAGTTCTAGATCTGATTCATACATTGAGATCATAAATTAGTAGGTTCATGCATGAATAAGTTTGACTTTGTCTTTTCCTCCCACAAATTAACCACTTTTCCTTCTTCCATTGCAAGTTAACGTTTGAGCATTGACTATATAACGACACTCAACATATTTTAAGTTTGAACAACTAGAAAGACAGATAGAATCCAACCTGTGGACGCTAGTGAGATGAATTATCATGAAATTTCACCTTTTTTTTTTTTTTGAGGCAATGAAATTTCACCATAATTAAATTTATTTTAATAAAATAATATGAATTTCCTAGCCCCTAATCCATCAAGGCACGCATCAAATGATTAAATTTCGTTGCAACTTCCTTTTCAACATCGTACATTCTTCAAAGCATATATATTAAGAATGACCAAAACAACTAGTTCTATTTCATTATACATCCAAAAAAAAATTTTGATCGATCATCCTTAATTAAGTACTCAAGTATTATATTCCGTATTATACGATCAATTAGAAAAGAAGGAAAAAATAAACATGGAGTTGCTAGGTCGCCTAAGAAGGGCCGTGAAGAAGTTGACCTTTCTATTGAATCTTACAAAGTTCCTTACAAGCTCTACATGGCGAGTAGCATCATTGATTCGAGCTCGAACACCGGCCATCACTAGAACGGGCCATTGGACTAGGCGGCGAGCCTATAGCTTCAATGATCGTCCAGGACTAAGAGCTTGTGTAGAGGTTGTGGTTGTAGATCATTATGGTTCTCATACAGATGGTGATGATGCTTATGATGCTGAAGGAGAAGATAATGGTCGTCGATCGGAGGGGTCTAGTAGCACCTCCTCACCTCCAACACTGCAACGTGCAACAAGCTATCCCTTAGAATTGGATATTGATAAGCATGCTGAGACTTTTATTGACAATTTTTACAGGCATCTAGTGTACGAGAAGCAAGTTTCGCTTGAATTAAGGTATTGTGGGCAGGGTAGTAGTAGCTTAACTTCTGATAGTATTGTTTCTCCATTATCTTCGCTTAGTTCTCAGCTTGTTTCACCTACTTAATTAGCTGATTTTTCTTATTGTTTCATTTCGTTTTCTCTGTTTTTTTTGGAAAGAACATGGATTGAGGGTTTAAGATTGTTTGGGTCCAATTTAGTCAAAATTGGGCCTGAGCACTAAATGATCCAATTAAAAGCCCAAGGTCAAGGTTCAACTCTCCAATTGCTCAAAAGTCAAAAGTCAGCCCACAAAGTAAGCCAATTGGGCTAAAGCCCAACCTCTCCAAGTATGATGAGGTATAAAAGCCCTCATATTAACACATTCAAGAGGAGATCAGATACATGATCACATACATTATCTCATACACTGATTATTCCAATTCATATGCTCATTCTTGCATTGAGAAATACTCCACAAAAGCCTCAAGCTACAAACTCTCTTGCATAGTGTCTTCCTTTTTACACATTGTACTGACTTTAGCATCGGAGGGGCCTTCCTCGGAAACACCCCCGAGGCTAGTTTACGTGTGTTCACTGTGCAGGAAACCTTCGGCCCAACACAGCTTGGATCGAATCCAGTCTTCTCCATTTCAGTGGACCTTCGGCAAGGTCCCATTGTTTTCAACCGAAACAATTTGGCGCCGTCTGTGGGGAAGACTTTCAAAAATCTTTAAGCCAAATTCCTAACCAAGATCATCTTGCAATTATCTTAGCAGCCATGGCTAAGAACCGCAAGAGCAAAAGCCTCCGTCAAGGAGCGGGCGAAAAGCCTAAAACCCCTACACCATCGCCCTCGCCGGACCGGAACTCTCCCAAGGGTGCCGGCTCGGGGGGAGGATCACACAAGGAGGATTCCCTATCTCCTATAATGCATGACTCTCAATATAGGCCGGACCACTCTCGGTCTAGCAGGGGTCAGTCTGATCATAGGACATATTCAGTGTCCCGAAGCCAACCATCGGCTGCACGGCCTCATGCCCACACTCGGCCGGGGACCCCTTTGACGGGGCCCAGTTCGGAAGAGGTGGCAAGAGCGCTGGCAGTACTCATGGAGGCAATGAGGGCACAGAATATGCCACCGCCTCGTGATCGAACTCCTCCGCATACCCGGCATCAGCGGAGGAAGTTAGACCATGACGGTGGGAAGCTTCCTTCCTTCCGGGAACTGGAAGAGTGGAAGGAGGATTCTTGGAAAAATGAAAAACAGAGGAAGAAGAACTCTCAATTATTTAAAGGATCCTCATCCTCAAGACCAGCAGCGCATAAGAGCAGCAGCTCAGCTTCTCGGCCAGAATCTACTCGCCGGGAACCCGAGACTGCTCGCAGAAGCGTCCTTGACCGACTCGGCGGCCAGGAACCGAGCGTGCGTAGTCGCCTCTCGTTCCCTGCAGCCGAGGCCCAGACTTCCCAGCCAGGGACGAAAACCACTCCTACCTCTCTAAGAGGGCGGAGCGCGGTCCCTTCGGCCAGGAACAAGGGCAAGGCCATTATGCTTCCCGCTAGTTCACCATTCGAGCAATGGATACTAGAAGAGCGCGTACCCACGGTTAAAATACCGTCGCATATCACATATGACGGGACCACGGATCCGAAGGACCACGTGGCCTCGTATGAGACTCATATGCATCTTTGCCCCAGATCCGAGGCGACTTGGTGCAAATATTTCCCAACCACTCTCAAGGGGGTCGCGCAAGCGTGGATCTCCAAGGGAGTAAGGCAAGGCTCCATAACAGGTTGGGATGATCTGTCCTCCAAGTTTAGGAGCAAGTTTTCCACGGCAAACCGCCGAGAAAAGACTACCGCAGAGCTCATGGGTCTGCAACAGGGGGAAACCGAAAGCCTCCGAGACTACCTGACCCGTTTCAGTAACGAGTCATCAAGCGTCTCTCAGCTGGACCAGGGGCTAGCTGTTTTTGCAATGCAGAATGGCCTTCAGCCAGGAAAATTCCTAGACTTCATGGTCATGCATACCCCGCAGACCTTGGAGGAAGCTCTTAGTGCTTCGGATAAGTTCATCCGAGCCGAAGAATGGAATAAAGCAAAAACCCAACCTCAATCCGGGGGAGGGAAACAGAGGCAAATACCCTTGTCTGAAGGCCAAGGCCATAAGGCAAAGGGAAAATCAAAGGCCTCGGAGCCATCTTCGGCCAGCGACCTAAAGAAGGACAGGTTTGCCTCATACACAGGCAGATACGAGTCCTACACTCCGCTCTCTCTTCCACGCGCCAAAATTTACAGTGTGACGAAGGAGGAGCAGAGTTACCGAAAGCCGAGACCACTCCCAGAGTGGTATCAGCGAAAAAATAAAAATCAGTGGTGTGAGTTCCACGAGTCTTCGGGCCACAACACTGAGGAGTGTATCCAGCTGAAGGACCAGATAGAAGACATGGTCCGGAAGGGATACTTGAAAAAATACATCGCGGATCACCGCGAGAAAAAAGAATCCGAGAGGCTAGCAAAGGACCCTCGGCAGGACCTTGATTTCCCCCGGAAAAACAGTAAAAAACCGGAGGGGAAATTCCCTCTGATCAATGTTATCTCGGGAGGAATATACTCTCGGAGGGAGCACAAGCGTCACCTTAGAGCTTTAACTCACCAGGTGAACAACGCTGACATTCAAGCTCCCCAGTCGCCGGTGCCGAACATGACGTTCACAGCCGCCGACTGCCGGGGGATTACGTTCCCTCACGAGGATCCGTTGGTGATCATCGCCACGGTGGCCAACCACGACGTCAGTAAGGTCCTTGTTGACGGTGGCAGCGGAGCAAACATTCTGTTCCGAAAGGCCTACAACCAAATTAAGCTGAAGCCCAAGCACCATACGCCGGTACCCTATCCGGTATCCGGGTTCAATGGGGCTTCAACTTATCCAGATGGGAAGGTGACACTTCCTGTCACCATCGGTTGCGATGAGGCAGCCCGGAACGTCATGATTGAGTTTTTGGTCATCGACGCTCCTTCAGTGTACAACGTGATTTTGGGGAGACCCATAATTCACGAGATCCAAGGGGTCGTCTCAACTTATCATCAGCTGATGATTTATGTCTCAGACGCCGGCTTCCCCGAAAGGATACAGGGCAACCAGAAGGACGCCCGAAGGTGCAACTACCTCAAGCCATCCAGTAGTCGCCCAGATAACGACAAGGATGAGGAGGAGAAAGAAAAAGAAAGAGAGCCAAGCACAAAAAAGCCGAAAGGCCTAAGTGCTTCGGCCCAAGGATCAGTTCCCAGAGAAAAAGGTCCCGAAAGGGAAAAGGTTGACTCTTCATCTGAGCCGAAAGACTCAGAGAGCCAGCCGAAGAACACAAAGACTGGGACACCTGCTGACATTGGCAGCAGACCAGATTCTGAAGAGTCCAGTCCATCGGCAATGGACATGGACCAACAGACTGAAACAGCAGAGTTGGCCGAAGGAGATGCTGAGAAATGTGTAACAATCGGGATGGACCTTGATCCTAACACCCGTTGTGAACTTATTCAGCTCCTGCGGGATAACAGAGATGTGTTTGCTTTCTCGGCAGCTGATATGCCCGGGATAAGTCCAGACCTCATCTCCCATAACCGAAGGGTCCATGCAAGGCCTCTCAAAATTGGGGATCTTGTCCTTCGGAATGCTGCTGCAGTTCAGAAAGGCCGAATCCATGGGAAGCTCTCAGCTACATGGGAGGGACCTTATGAAATTTATGATGAGCTTCAGCCAGGGACATACCGACTTCGGCAGTTGGATGGAACTGAGTTGAAGAATCACTGGAATGCTGATGTACTGAAAAAAATACCATGTGTAAACCCTTCGGGGCAGAACAATCTTTGTAAGTACATTTTGAACTAATGACAGGCCTTGGAGCCGCCATTTATATAAAATTTACAACTTTTTATCCTTTCAAAATTTTCTTTGTTCTATCTACTCTTTGAGGGTTTTTTATTCAGCCTCGTCTGAAGCCTTCGCCTTCGGGTAACTGGGTTTCAGATTGCTGACAAAACCTGTCTTTTTAAAGAACACCGGTCTTTCAGCTGAAGTCAAACTTCAGTAAGACTTGTTCTCCAAAGACATGAGTCCATGGACAATTCTGGGATATTGCCTTAACTGAGCCTTGTATCCCAGAGAGCCATTATCCGAAACATTGCCTTAAGTTGGCCCTGTGTTTCGGGTATCCATTTTTCAAAGATAGACAGAAAATCAAGGATAACAGCAACAGTTGAAAATTTTTAAATCAGCCTCGTCTGAAACCTTCGCCTTCGGGTAACTGGGTTTCAGATGGCTTACAAAACTCAGTCTTTTTAAAGAACACTGGTCTTTCAGCTGAAGTCAAACTTCAGTAAGACTTGTTCTCCAAAGACATGAGTCCATGGACAATTCTGGGATATTGCCTTAACTGAGCCTTGTATCCCAGAGAGCCATTATCCGAAACATTGCCTTAAGTTGGCCCTGTGTTTCGGGTATCCATTTTTCAAAGATAGACAGAAAATCAAGGATAACAGCCTTTTTAAATCAGCCTCGTCTGAAACCTTCGCCTTCGGGTAACTGGGTTTCAGATGGCTTACAAAACTCAGTCTTTTTAAAGAACACTGGTCTTTCAGCTGAAATCAAACATCAGTAAGACATGTTCTCCAAAGACATGAGTCCATGGACAATTCTGGGATATTGCCTTAACTGAGCCTTGTATCCCAGAGAGCCATTATCCGAAACATTGCCTTAAGTTGGCCCTGTGTTTCGGATATGCGTCTTCTTTAAGAACGCTGGTCTTTCAGCTGAAGTCAAATTTCAGTAAGACTTGTTCTAAAGAGGTTAGTCCCAGAAAGCTAATATCCCAAGCATTGCCTTCAGTTGGCCCTGTGTTTCGGATATCCAACTTTCAGACAGTCAATCTTCAGTAAGACTTGTATCCCAGAAGCATTGCCTTCAGTTGGCCCTGTGTTTCGGGTATCCATTTTGAAGAAGTTCAGAAATTGCTTATTCAACTAAAGTCATACTTCAATTTCTGTGGGGGCAAGAAGCACGCAGTGCAGCTATGTTCGGCAGAGTTGAAGAAAAGAAACAGTAAAGCATTCAAAAATAAAGCAACTGAAGAAAAAAAATTGAGCTACAAGTTCAATAATTCAGTATCGGCAGCCGCCCACAAGCGGAAAATAACAGCTGCCGAAATACGTACATAAGCAAAAAAATAAAACTGCTGTACGACAAGGCAAGCTGAAGCAAAAAACAAGGCAAAAAACTCAGAAAGCGGCAAGTCTAAAGTTAAGCACATGATGAACCGCAAGATTCTGAAGACGACTGCCCGAGTTCCTATGCTTCAGCCGGCGGATCAGACTGATCAGCGTTGAGTCCCATGGTGGCCTCAGCCCCAGCAGCAGAAGAGGCGGGCTTTGCACTTTGCCGAGCCTCCCTTTCCCTCTGCTCAGCTTCCAACTCCAGTCTTTCAGCTTCCTCTTCGGCTTCCTCAGCCTTAAGAATTTCAGCTTCAGCTGGAGTTGCATACTTCATGTGAGGGTCTTCGGGATTCTGGACCCACTCAGCACATTTAGACCAGTCCAGTTTCGGCTCAGCATGAAGGCAGACTCTTCGGCATACTCGGAATCCGTTTCTGAAACCCATCTCATATTCCTCTTGGGTATAAACATGGACCTTGAGTAAAGCCTCAGCGTCAGCCAGCTTCTTCTGGGTCTCCTCCAAGTCTTCCTTGGATTTCTTCAGCTCATCAGCGACTTTGGAGGAGGAACCCTTCAGCTCATTCAGCTCTTGCTGAATTTGGAAAGCCTTTGTCTGAGCTTGGGCCACTTCAACTTTCTGGATCAGCAGTTGATCCTCAGCCTCTTGGAATTTAGCTCTTTGGGCTTCAGCAGCAGCAGCAGCCTCTGAGAGTTGGACGTCTTTGGCCAGGAGCAACTCTTCAGCAGCCATTCGGCTGGCTTCAAGAGCCTCTAGACGCTGCTGCACTTCAGCTTGTGCAGCAGTTCCTTCTTGAATTCGGCTCCCAATAGCAGCCTTGAATTTGGAGACGTCCACTCCCATATGCTCCTGGAGGAATTTTTCCCCTTCCATCAGTGGGGGAAAAACCTCCATCTCCATAGCATCGCAGAAGGTTTTCAGAGCTTCGGCAGCTTTTTTACCGTACTCCTCAACCTCCTGCTGCTTCTCTTCAGCTGCTGCTTGCTTCAGCTTAGCAAGCTTAACTTCCTCTTCAGCCACCTTCCTTTCGTGCACAGCAGCGTCTACCCTATCTTGTAGGGTATCTATCAGCTCTACAGTGAGAGTCTGGTTGTGCACGAACTGAAAACAGGAAGACAAAAAAAAAATAAGTAATAAGAAAAAAAATAGAGCTGAATTTCGGAGGAAATGAAGGAAAATTACCTGCATCATCAGCAGTTGGTTAGACCTGGCTGGGTCAGGAACTGATCTACTGGATTCGCCCATCCCAGCAGTGGCCTTCAGCGACCAGATCCTTGCCCTGTCTACTTCGGACATGCCAGCAAAATTGCCGAAGTAGGCTGCAGCTCCTTCTCGGTTTTGACCCCATATGAGGTCCCAGATGTGATCTGGGATTGGAATTCGGGGGGCCGAGAAACCCATTTCTCCAGAATGCAGAGTCTGGAAAGAAGGGAAGGACGACGATGGAGCTTGATTAGCCTTGGTTGTCTCAGCATCGTCCTTCTCAGAGGAGTCAAGTACTATGACCTCCTCTTCTTCAGGGGTGAGGACGAAAGCCTCAACCTCTCTTGCGATATCTGCCGTGAAGCCTTCAGCACTTGACATCACGGCATCTTTATTTTCGTGCTCAGCAGCACTCTCCTTGATTTCTTCTTGGACCCCTCCCTTAGGTTCGGGAGTTCTCTGATCCACCTCCATCTCAGGAGGTGGCGGAGGGGTCTTTTGAGGAGATTGGGGTGTTGGCTGGGGAACCCTCGGCGATCCATTGCCTTCCTCAGGTTCCCTTATTGCGACGCCGATGGTCATCGGCCTCTGCTGAAAGTCATGAGGGCCGATGATGGCCATCCTTCGGCGCCTTTTCAGAAGGGGCTGCTCGTCCATATCTGAGTCTGAAGACTCTTGTATTTGATCTTCGGGACGAACAGGAGCTTTGCCTTCTCTGTGTCTGTTACTCTCTTCAGACTGTAACAGACAGGGGGGAAGAAGAGTGTGAGTAAAAAAAAAAAAAAAAAAAAAAAAAAAAAAAAAAAAAAAAAAAGTTGTCTGAAAACTCACCGAGGTTTTCAGCAAAGCCTCGTCTTCTTCAGCTGCTCTAGCTGCAGCTTCGGCTTCAGCAGCTCTGGAGGACCCTTCTCCTCCTTCACAAGCCTCAAGTACCCGTGCAACCTCTTCGGCTGTGCGGGCAGCTTCAGCTTCTTCGTTCAGCAGCTGAAACCAAGGGTCTCTCTTCTTCCACCAAGGCTTCTGCCTCTGATACAGAGCAACAGCCTCAATTTGGAAGTGGGAAGAGTCCAGATGAACTTCCCTATGCCTCGGCTCAGTGATAGACGGGGCCCGTTCAGTTACAACTCGCTCTCGGTTAACACCAAGACGAGCGTAGTTAATACCAACGTTGGTCTCGTCCCGCTCTGAAAAAAGGAAAGGGAAAAAGTTTAGCTCAGATATGTTGGCACAGCATAAAAAAGCAAAGCGAGAGAAGAAAAAGAGGTAGTTAAAAGCCTCGGCCCCAGCCGAAGAAGCTTACCATCCTTAAACTTTCGGCTGAGGCCAACAGCTGCTAGCATATTCTCTTGGAAAACGTAATGCGTATCGGGGAGCCAAGTCTCCGGGATATGCTGCATTCGACCACTCCCCCCCGGGTTCGGCAGCTTGCCGAAGATATGTTGCTGATCCAGGTTCGGATCCGCCCCGTTATCTGCGGGGGGACCTAGACTTCCCATTTCGGGATCAGGCTCAGCTAAGTACCGGGGAGCGCTGAAGACGCAAGGGTGGCCCGGATCTATGGGTGCCCTAACCCAAATCCATTGACCTCTCCAGTCCTTGTCTGAAGAGTCATTTGGCCACATGGTCAGGTATTGGGGCCGGGACTCAATCCGATACCACCCGGAACCATGGCTTCCGTGCCCACTCTGAATATTTGGCACTAGCCGATGGAGCTTTCTGAAGCAGTGCAGGTTCGGCACGTATTTGAAGAACTTGCAGACCCATAAGTATGTCATCACCCTTCGGATGCTGGTGGGGGTTAGCTGACATAGGGAAATGTTGTAATGGATCAGCAAGTCTCGGACGAAAACGTCCAAAGGGAACCTCAGCCCATACTGAAGCTGTCTCGTGTACACCCCCACATACCCCGGGGGTGGACGATGGATTCTATCGGATGCTGAGGGCATTCGGCACCAGTATCCATCAGCTTCAAAAATGCCGTAGTGCAACTCAATTTGCTCAGCAAATCGATATTGATCGGCGTTCTCTACCCACCATGAGTAGGGGCGGTTCTTTATCATGGCCGAAGCGACTTCGGCATTCTCCCACTCTGAAAACCCAGGGAGGATATCCCAAAGGACAGCGGGAATTTCATCGTCCCGTCCAGAAGCACTCGGCTCATCCGTTCTTTGAGGAGGAGCCGAGGAAAGGGGAGTCGCCCTAATCCCTTCAGCAGGGTCAGACTCCGGCCTTTGACCATTCCAGGTCCCAATCCTATTCCTAGGATCGGGAATCGGCCTTGCTCTTCTTGGAGCACGGGCTCTACCTCTAACTCCTCTTGCCATGGATTATTTCGAAGAGAAAAGTCGAAAGAAAAGGGGAAGGAGTTCGAATTCGAAGAAAAATAAACTGAAATCAAAGGAATTTACCTTAATCTGAAGCGAAAGTTGCCGATTTACGAGTTCGTAGTGGCAAATCTCAGTTTCTAAGCTCAATGCTCGGGGAGTTTGCGAAGTTTTGATACGGATTCTCGGTTTCTCTCTCGAAGAATTCTGGGTTTGTGTTGGTGAATAAGTGAGGAGAATGACGCGCCTCTGTTTATATCTCCAGGTACGGGATACGAAGAGTCTGTGCTTTAATTTCTCTTAAGTACCCACTAAGTAACCATTAAACACATGTCTTGTGATTAAACCGCCCATTATCCGTCCAACTTCCGCAAATCATTAACCGTTGTTATCTCATTAATTACGGTTTAAATTCAAATTTTTGGATCAATTAAATCATTTACTTCCCTCCTTTTCTGAGTTAAATCAAACCCGACCCGTCATTCTTCCAAATCGGGTCTGGGGGGCAAGTTGTTTGGGTCCAATTTAGTCAAAATTGGGCCTGAGCACTAAATGATCCAATTAAAAGCCCAAGGTCAAGGTTCAACTCTCCAATTGCTCAAAAGTCAAAAGTCAGCCCACAAAGTAAGCCAATTGGGCTAAAGCCCAACCTCTCCAAGTATGATGAGGTATAAAAGCCCTCATATTAACACATTCAAGAGGAGATCAGATACATGATCACATACATTATCTCATACACTAATTATTCCAATTCATATGCTCATTCTTGCATTGAGAAATACTCCACAAAAGCCTCAAGCTACAAACTCTCTTGCATAGTGTCTTCCTTTTTACACATTGTACTGACTTTAGCATCGGAGGGGCCTTCCTCGGAAACACCCCCGAGGCTAGTTTACGTGTGTTCACTGTGCAGGAAACCTTCGGCCCAACACAGCTTGGATCGAATCCAGTCTTCTCCATTTCAGTGGACCTTCGGCAAGGTCCCATTGTTTTTAACCGAAACAAAGATTATTCAAGAGTTTCTGTATGTTTGTAGAATGATCCAGGATACTAATTTGATTTGATTTGATTATTGAGAGGACCTATGATTTTAGGAGGGCTCTTGAAATTTTGGTGATTGATATTTTTACCAACGTGTTATGATGCAAATATATTAATAAGGTATCTTTGAAAAATTGTGTATATTTTTGTTCAACATTGACTCTGTTTCATGTTTGTAATTTGTGGTTTCTTGCTTATTTTTTTTGGTTAGGACTAGAGCATTTTTTTTTGGGACATCGTGAGGACTAGAACTTATGTCTGTTGTTACATACACTTTTGATGCCATAACGTTTGTACAATTGTACATTAGGCATCCTATTAACTTAGTCCATTATTGTACTTAATCAATAGGAGGATCAACCCAATAGTAGAATTAAACCCATAATGGCCTAAATGAGGCATTTACGTTATTTTTTGCCAAATAAGATCTCAATTAAATAACCCCCGGCCAAAACCTTTAACGAAACAATTTTTACACGCATATCGATAACTAAATATTATTAAGTGGAGAGTGGGCCCCACTAACGAAATTTGTTAAAGAAAGTTACTGTTTAGAAACTAAATATATTTTAGGGTTATATTGTGTATTTCTCAAAAAGGAGCACATAGTAGAAAACGGAAAGTTAGGGTTATAAAGTTGAAAAACCCAAAGAAAAAAAAATGTATTGGTTGAAACTTGGAACTCTTGGAAGGCAAAGGACAACCACACAACATTTGAAAGCACCAAATAATCAAATATGTGGAGTCCATTTGAATTTGGTTTAATTATATGATGCCAAGTCGATGATATTTCTAGGCCGTGGGTTATTCACAACCATGTGGGTTACCACTTCCCCTCAAACCTTCCTTCCAACCAAAACCAATACAACCCCTGTTTCATACACACCCTCCATTTCCTTCCCGCAACCACCGCCGAAAACCCTTTCCACCACCCAGTTACGGCGTAGAAACCAAAACCCGGCAATCCTCGCCACCGCCTCTCCACAAGACGTTGGTGGGCTGGGCCAAGTAGTACTCAGCACCATCAATTCCGGCCCATCAACAGGTTCGAATCCAAGCCAACAACAAAAAAAGCCCAACAATGGGAATGAGATAAGCGGGTCGGATATTTTAAGGGCTTTGCAGAAAGCAACCGTCAAAAAAGCAAACACCAAGAAGCAGCAGAAGAAAAAAGGGTCCGCCGAATTCAAGAGAGCAGAGAATAATGGGAAAAGACAAGTAATCGATTATGATAAGGTCCGACCCGTATCCGTGAAGAGTGATTGGGCGACCCGATTGGATGAACTAGAGAAACGTCTTCAACAATTCTCTAATCTCTAAAACTGCCACTCTGCGTGAGTTCGTTTTTTCTTCCTATTTTGCCCTTCACTTTACACAATGGAAATATAGTTAGGAGTTTATGTATATCACTATATCAGTATATGCAATATAATTTGCTGTTGTTGCAGTGTAATTTCTTGTATATATATAAGTACACATGAATGTGAGTATGTACTCTTCATAGTAAAATATTCATCAAAATAATCAATTAACCATTTATGTAATTTGTGATAATTATACAGCCCTAGTAATACTTTGTTGATAATAGATTCAATTCACTGTTTTTATTACATTTTCATACAATGACAACCTCCAACATAATTTTATTTCAAGAAATAATCAAATTTGCAAAAAGTTTCTTAGATTGAATTGTGTCTGTGTTAAGACAATTGTTAACAATGCTAATTTCTTGTATTGATTACTGAATTTGGTACAATTTTATCTATGTAACAAGCTTAGGACTGGACTGTAAATTCAAATAATGCCAATAGATTTTACTTTTCTGCAAACCTTTGCTTCTTTGTAGACCCTTCCTGGTTTACAAAAGTACCCCTTTTTAGGAGAACAATGAATGTCCTCAGAGCATATACATAGCCCTTCGAGTGCACATCCTTCTTTGTAAATGCTCAATCCTTCTTTAAGCCCCAATACTTGGTCTGTCCAATCGTTTGAAAACAAACCCGAGGGATCGTATCTCTGCTTGACATCTAAGAACTTTTCATTGTCTTTGTACTTCTTGATCGCGCCTTCAAAGGCTACATTTCTATTCTTTCCCCAGTGAGGCATTCCCCTGTACTTAAACATAGCCATCTGCTCGGTTTCCTCGAGTATGTCCTCGAACATCCTAGGAGCCATAGGGTCTTTGCTTCGATAAAAGGGAATATCAAAGTCTATTCCATCTTCATCCTTTCCAAGATAGGCTGTAGAGGCGCTAACATATCTCATTAGTATGCCATTGTACATGTCTAAGCCGCATAGTGATTTTGGCTCTAGTTCAACTAGTTTTTGTACATCTTGAATGAAGTTCTTCACTTTGGAGATTCCTATACTAAATCCCTGGATGAAAAAGTATTCGCCGTCAATTCTTGGATCCCACGGGCAATATGATTTGAGTAAACAAGACCCTGGAGTTAAGCATCCTCCTGATGCTTGAAGCTTATTTTGATAACCGATTACAGGGTAGCCTTTAAAGTTCTTACCTAATCAAACATCAGTATAACTTGGATTAGCCTTAGCATTTAGTCAAAATTTGAAGGTTCTTCAGCACAGCATGCTATAAGGTTCTTCAGCAAGCATGCTATTTGCCAATACTAATTAAAAAAAGATTCCAAAATAATGAATGAGTTGAAGAAGATGAGTACCATTGTTGGTTAATCCGAATGCCATGCCCTTCAGTGTGGCTGATACCGCCTTTCCCCCGAAACATTTCAGATCAGCATAGTTAATAGCTTCTGCCAACTCCTCTAATATAAAATGTATGTAGGAAAGTTGCTAATTAGATTACTTGAGACACAATTAGGAAAATCTAGTACCAATAAATTAAAAAAAATTACTTTCAAAAACTGATGCTATGTCACGTTTTTCTCCTGACATTACGTCATTACATGATTGTATAATTTCTAATTGAATCAAGTACAAAGTAAACTACCTATTTTTCTGCTAGCTACCAACAGAGATGCTGCAATTGACTGGAAAGGGAGATAGTTATTGACACCATTGCCGGGAGTTGTGGAGGGAACTCTATCGTCAATACGATACATTACTTTGTGTTGGCTAGGGTACCATGTTATGTCTCCGAATTCATGTTTTTTGCCAAAATTTAAGGCCTCCTCCCCTAAGCCACTGTCGTCATTGGTTTCCTCTAAAGTAATTGATCTCTTAAAGAGAGGCTCCAATTTGAACGTTACCTTCATGAAAAAATAAAAAATAAATAAAAAAGTTATGAGTCCTAGATTAAAGTTATTCAATGATGCATATATAAGCATTGACTTTCAAAGATCAGCTTGAATAGTACCTGAGAAATGACTCCTAGAACCCCAAGTGAGACTTTAGCTGCATTAAGATCATCATCATCACCTTCCTTAAGCGTACGATTCTTATAATACCCATCTTCATCACCGCCTGGACTAATGATCCTAAGTTCCACAACATAGTCATGAACCGCACTTCCTTTCAGCCACCATGAGCTTCCATGAGCACCTGTTCCGAGCATCCCACCAACAGTAAGGCCCCACCAGTATGGTGTATGGGGCAATACTAGCTTGTACTTGGCCGCCTCCTTTATCAGCCGCTTTAGCGTCATGCCGCTTTGCACTGTAATGGTTTTAGCCTCCTTATCCACTTTCAGTACTTCATTCAGTTTTTTTGTGCTTATGACTAGACTGTCTTCCCCATCAGGACACACCAACTTTGGAACACTGTGACTATATCTGGTTGCTACCTAATAAATTAGATTTAATAGGACCTGATAAATTAGATTAAAGCTCAAATATTAAATTTCATTGTTTTCCGTACCTTACTTAACTTACTAAAGTTTAAATTTATCAAGAGTTGGAAAAACTCTTAATTAGGATTAACTTACGAGTTATGACGAGAGTAGGTAATGAGGTACTACATAAGACATAATAAAAATATGTGGTCCAAGGAACCATTCTATAGGATTGTAATCTTGCCACGTGTTGTCATTGCTTATATGGCGTTATATCATACTATAGCCAATCATCAATTGACCTCACATTCATTAAAGTTAAACTTTAATACTGCTTCAATGACACAACTTATGACAATGAAGTTATATCATAAGTTACTTCGTATTTGTGTTCATGAATCCTTAAATTTTAATTGTCAACTTATATGAGTATATTTTAACAACATGATTACAATATTAATTCATATACTCATTAATAATTCGTATAGGTTATAACTTATAAGTATAATATACAACCCTCTTTCAGAAAAAAAAAAAATAAAAAAAAAAAGAAAAAAAAGTATAATATGTAACCCACAAATGCATAGCAATCTTAGAGGTTTTTTCTTTTAACCCAAAAAACGTTTATTTATAAAGAATATTTTTATTATTTTATGCCAACTAAACCATAATATCCTTTTAACACATTAATTAATGAATCTTAATGTTCAATAATATTTGCAAATACAAAGAAATTAATGATTATTTTTACAAGCCCCCGGGCCAAAAATTAAAAACCTATTCTTGTGAGGGAAACCCCTTCTCAAGACAAGCCTCTGAGTGATAATCAGCCTAAAGAATTAACCCAGGAAGAAAGGGATCTGATGAACCGATCATCTAAGAAACCAAAGCGCAAGATTACTCATCTAATCTTCAATACGAATAACACTGCTGAAAAGGATGCTCCAGAGACTAATGGAAGGAATTTCTTTCCTCCATTAGTACACAAGCCAACATCCTTCCGAGATATGGTGGACACTGACAGTCATGGGCATACCCAAGGTATTCCACAACTTCTTGATGATGAAGAGGAGATTTCTGATGATGATGAACCACCAGATGGGTTAGAAGATGACCCAAAATGTCCCATAATTCTCTTGTCAAAGGAGGAAAAAAAGAGACTAAGGGAACCATGGAAGCACACGTTGATCATTAAGATGTTCAACACGAAAATAGGATATATGTCCCTCCTGAAGAGGCTAAAACGCAAATGGGAATTAAAAGGAGGATTGGTGCTAACTGATATTGGACATGATTACTTCATAGCTAGATTCTCAAGCATTGAAGATTATAATCATGTCCTAACCCAAGGTCCATGGATGCTTGATGATAACTATCTCACTATCCGTAAATGGGTGCCTAATTTCATCCCGGATGATGCTCCTTTGCGATTCCTAACAGCATGGGTACGCATACCAAACCTTTCTGTCGAGTATTTCGACAAAGAATTTTTGCAGAAGATTGGAGGCAAAATTGGGAAAGTCATAAGAATTGACAACAACACAGCCATGGCACAACGTGGGCAATTTACAAGACTAAGTGTTGAACTTGACTTAACCAAACCCCTCCTTTCAAAATTCTGGTTAAAAGGGAAAATTTGAAAAATTCAATACGAAGGCGCCTTCGCATGATATGCTTCAATTGCGGGAAGATTGGTCATCAAGGAGACAAGTGTGAATCCATGGTTCATAATAGTGCTGATAATGTTACAGTCCAAGGAACAGAGACAGAGGCTAAAGACACAAGGCCTTTAACAGTTGAACAACAGGACTACGGCTCTTGGATGTTGGTCAAGAAACCCCCCCAGGAAGAAATCAGTCAAGCCGGATAAGGTGCAAACCACGACAAAGAAGGAAGAGCAGCGCAAGGGTGTGAGCCAGGGTCAATCCGGTCAAGCGAAAGAGTCAAACACTGGGTCAAGATTCGTAATATTGGAGGAGCAAATTCAGGGTGAAAATATAGAAACAGAGGATTCGAATAATGAAAATAATGATAATTTGGCAAAAAAATTTGGGGATAATTATGTTAGGAAGGAAAATCTTATCAAGTCAGGAAAATCTTCCTCTCGGGATAACTCCAGCCTTCCCAAATCTCCTTTTTCTATGGGAAAATCAAATCAAAATCCCAAATTTAATGGACAATTTATGGGAGGTTTGAAAAATTGGCAGGAAATTAGGAGAAAAGATAATCCTTTGCCTAATTCTGTTCTGAAAGATAAATCTAATAATTTATCCTCGGGCCCCACACCCAACATGAATTTGAATGCTAAGACAGGCAAAGAAAATAATCCAATTACAATCGAAGCTATTTCTGAAGCTAACACAGAAGCACCTTCAAAAGCCATAATTATAGACACTCAAATTCAATCCCCTGAGCTACCAAATTTGTCCCAAATTTCACCTCTCGAAACTCATGTCTCGCCCACCGCCAACCCCAATTCAACTCCGAATCCCCCCGGAGAAGATACTATGTGGGAGTTTGCCAACGGAAGAACCGTACCTTTACATGCTCGACCCCCTAATTCACATGATGGAGGTGGAGTTTCATTCATGGATGGTGTCGAGGCAAGTGACACCAGAGCTGATGGTGACTCTCAGGTTGCCATGGAAAATTAATCAAGCTTTTAACCATCTCTTAAGAGCTTATGATTCCAAGTTCCCTTTATCCAGTCTCGAGATGAATAGAAACCATCATATGACATCCAATTCCTACCCCATTAATTGCATGGTATGGAATGCTCAAGGCACTGGGAGCAAGGAATTTCTTTCGGTTCTCAGAGAAATTGTTCGAATTAACAAGCCAATTGTGCTTGCTCTTCTTGAAACTCATATGGGTGGGGATCATGCTAATAGAGTTGCTTCTATACTTGGATATGATGGACATACTCGCGTTGATGCACAAGGATTTAGTGGGGAATATGGGTTTACTAGAAGCCGGAGTTAGTAATAGTGGAGCCGATTGACCATGCGAATCAGTACATTACAATGCAAATTACTAAAATTGGTGAAGAGCCCTGGTATTTCTCGGAAATTTATGCCAGCCCCGACCCATCCAAAAGGACTGAGTTATGGGATGCACTTTCAGAATTTGCTAGTAGAAATAACAAATCTTGGCTTCTAGCAGGGGACTTCAATGAAACTCGATTTGGATGGGAAAGAAACTCGAGCTGTGCTGATACGACGAGAAGAAGCCAAAGATTCAATGCTTGGATTCACGAAAACAATCTTATTGAAGTCGAATTTTCTGGCCCTGCACATACATGGGCTAGGGGCAATTCGATGGAAACAAGAAGGAGTGCTAGACTTGACCGAGCACTTTGCACAGGGGAATGGGGAATGCGCTTTGATAAAGCTCAAGTACGACATCTTCATGCGCTTCAATCAGATCACTGCCCTCTATTTATTTCTCTAAACGGATTTGCCCCCTTGGATGTGATAAATCGACCCTTCCGATTTCAAGCTACATGGCTCACACACGAAAAATTTGGTGAATTCCTTCATGACAAATAGGACAGCACAACCCCTTTGATGCCTCTCCTTGGTTCCTTGTCCACGGAATTGCAAAATTGGAACAGGGAAATTTTTCATAACATCTTTCGTGAGAAACGTACTTTAATATCACGAATTGATGGGATTCAGAAAAGGCTGGCAACGGAGAGAAATTCTGGACTGATCAAATTGGAGTCGAAACTGAGAAGGGATCTCGATAGGGTCCTTAATCAAGAAGAACTCCTTTGGTATCAGAAATCGAGAGTAGAATGGCTGACAAATGGCGACCGTAATACTACTTTTTTTCACCTAAGTACAATAGTACGAAGATGGAAAAATAATGTGGTAGCCATAAAGAACAGTGATAACCAGTGGGTTCATGATAAGGAGGAAGTTAAAGCACTCGTGGTAAACTACTTTGCATGTCTCTAAACTGATGAAGGAGGAGCCGTGAACTATGACATCCCAACTGGTGTAAGTAACCCAATTGACCATGATGAGTGGTGTAAATTGGCCAGACCCTTTACAAAAAGTGACATCGATCTTGCTATCAATACGATGGGTTCACTTAAAGCACCGGGTCCTGATGGATATCAAGCCTTGTTTTATCAGAAAAATTGGGATTTAGTTGCTCCCAATGTATATTTTATGGCCTTAGAAACTCTTGAAGGAAGGGGTTTACCGGATTCTATCAATGAAACATTTCTTGTGCTACTGCCGAAAACTGAAAATCCAGAGTCTCCTGCTCAATTTCGTCCTATCGGGCTTTGTAATGTCGCTTACAAAATAATTACAAAAGCCATAGTCAACCGCATCAAGCCCCTGCTTCCAAAAATAATTGCTGATTCTCAATCAAGTTTCGTTCCAAACAGACAAATTACCGATAACATTGTTGTCGTTCAAGAAGTGGTTCACACGATGAAGCGCAAACAAGGAGGGAAGGGCTACATGACTATAAAGATCGATTTTGAGAAGGCTTATGATCGACTCAAATGGTCATTCATTAGAGATACTTTGCTTGACATGAATTTCCCTTTGTTATCGATCGAAGTTATAATGCAATGTGTGACTACCCCCTCAATGAGAGTGTTGTGGAATGGGGAAAAATCGAATACATTTTACCCATCTCGCGGTATCCGCCAAGGAGACCCCCTATCTCCGTACTTATTTGTTCTCTGTATGGAGCGTTTGAATCAAGTGATTGAGGAAGCAGTTTTCCTTAACAAATGGAAACCAATATTTGCAAGCCGAGGTGGCCTTGCTCTTTCAAAATTGTTTTTCGCAGACGACTTAATTTTGTTTGCTGAAGCTTCGCCAGAGCAAGCTGCTGTGATCAAGGACTGCTTAGATAGGTTCTGTGTTGCATCTGGGCAGCGTGTGAGTCTCCCAAAGTCGAGAGTATACTACTCTCGAAATGTATCAGCAGCTGAACAAAATAGCATTAATTCGGTGTTAGGAATGGAAAGCACGGAGGACTTGGGATTTTACTTGGGTATGCCCACACTTACAAATCGGATAACAAGGGATACATTTGCCCACCTATGTGAGAAAATTGATCGTAGACTTTCGGGATGGAAAACCAAGTATCTTTCCTTGGCAGGCCGAATAACTCTAGCCAAATCCACTCTCTCTACCATGGCAAACTACTCGATGCAAACAGCGAAAATCCCTCGCTCCATATGTGATGACATTGATAAGAAGACGAGAAGATTTATTTGGGGAGGAGATGAAGAAAAAATAAAAGTCCACCTCTTATCTTGGGAGACCCTACAATTGCCCAGAGAAAAAGGGGGTATAGGCATGAGATCAACAAGACAATCCAACTCGGCATTCTTGACTAAGCTTGGTTGGAGAGTCCTCACTGAGCCTAATTCCTTGTGGGCAAGAGTCTTACGATTTAAATATTGCCATGGGCGTTGTGACATAGATATGTTTACCCCATCATCTAATATGTCCAACGTTTGGAGAGGGATCACCGAGAATGCAGAGTGGCTGAAAAAGGGCTCAAAAGTTGCTGTAGGCAATGGTAGTACCACACTTTTCTAGGATCACTGCTGGGCTTCTGATAGTCCTCTTCGAGATGAAGCTACGTCAAACATTCCACCTGAATTAGATGGAGCAATAGTGCAGGAAATGTGGGATAATAACTTGGGATGGAAATGGGAACTTTTTGCTCACCTTCTACCAAATATGAGTCTCCAACTAATTGCAGCACACAAGCTCATAGAAGATCCAAAGGCAGGGGATTTACGATTTTGGAAAGGCTCATCAAAGGGCAAGTTTTCAATAAAAAATGCCTTGCAAATCATGAAGTTTCAAGATAACAGAGGTAAGCATCCAAAGTGGGAATTAGCTTGGCAGGCCCCTGTTCCTCAAAGGATTCGAAGCTTCCTTTGGCTGTGTCTTCATGATAGAATACTCTGTAATGTCCATCGTTTCAAGAGGCAATTATCAGATGATCCTAGATGCAAGATCTGCACGGAGAATGCTGAAGAAACAGTCATTCACTTGCTAAGGGATTGTCCTAAGGCTCGCCATATCTGGAACAATGTTGGTAGCGTTGCTCTTGCTCCTACTTTTTTCAGTGGCTCATTTGAAGAATGGTTTATGCGCAACATGGAGAACACTGATGAAACACAATCTGACAAATGGTAGACCTGCTTTGCAACCACTCTATGGTGGATTTGGAGATGGAGAAATAGCTTAACATTTGGAAGAGGGGATGATGTTCCAATGGACACATGAACATTTATAAAGAATAGAGTAGAGGAGACTTGGAATACACTAGTTGCTGATCCAATCCAGGGAAATATTCTGGGAAGAAAACCAAAACATGAAATTTTTGTGCGTTGGATAGCCCCACCCTCCAACTGGTTTTCATTGAACACAGACGACGCAGCTAAGGGATCACCAGGTCAAGCTGGTGGAGGGGGGATAATTAGGGATGCTACTGGCCAATTTATTCAAGGTTTTGCAGCTCGATTTGGTATGTGCACTTCTTACAGAGCTAAACTCTTGGCACTCGAGATTGGTCTACAGATGGCAGTAGAAAGAGGCATTGAAAAGCTAGTAGTTCAAATGGATAACCAAGCATGTATTGAAGCACTTAAAGAAGCACAACATCAAGGAAGCGAGTGTTATCACGTCTTGAACAATTGTCGGAATCTTTTAAGGTTTTTTTTGTAATGTTTTAGTTAATCACTGTTTTAGGGAAGGTAATAAGGTGGCCGATCGATTGGCTAATTTAGGAGTAGTCCTTGAAGAGAAGGTGACTTATTTTGATGAGCCTCCAATCAAAATAAGGAACTTGCTCTGGGAGGACTTAGTCGGGGTCACGTCATCCCGTTTTATTAGGTAATTTTTATTTTTGTATTCGGGTTCTAAGCCCTCTTTTGCAACAAAAAAATAAATAAATAAAAAACTAATGTATAATAATGCAAAAGAATATATTTTGAAAATTCGAATAATAGTACACGAGTACTTCATAATACTGCTATTTATGATATTATCTATTTGTACTTTTTCAGTGACGAAACTAATTAAATGCTATCAGTTTACCAGAGATTTAGAGTTGCTAAAAATAAATTATATGTTATGTTAATTAACAAGCTAATTATTTAATGATTTTGTAAAAACACTTTTTCACAAATGCTTGTCAAAAAATTTCATTGTTTCTTGTAGTGATCAAAGCCAACTGTTGATTTGTTGTTCGATTCGATTTGGGGTTCGATAAATGTGTTAATACAAATCAATATAGTTGAATAATAATAATAAACATATCAGTGTGATAGGCAGAAGATAACGTGCATATGATACCATTGACAGCTTATATATGCCTCATAATATGATCTAATAACACATGAATGACGCAATGACATCACATTAAAACTATGCTATATACTTGGCTTGATCAATCCTTCGAACATTCAGCAGCCGAAAAATTTCATAAAATATTGGTCATGGATCCGAGAGTTGGAGATTATAGACCGACTGACCAAGTGAGCACGTACGAATGTGGTGTAACATGTACATACCTTGATCTTTCTCTTTTTCATCGTTGCAGTAGACACAGCTGAGATGATCTCAGCTTCGGTGGTAGGATAGACGACATCAGCTGCCCGACAGATGCTTCGATCAGGGAAGGACTCTTGAGAGTTTGTGATGATACAGTTGGAGTTGCCGGAGGAGCATTTGATTGGATCCTCCGGAGCAACACAATTGCAGGTAACAGTGGTACAATACCATTGAAGCAAATAATAGCTAATTAGAAGAAGAAAACAACACTTGGACTTATACATCGTCATTTCTTATTAAGATAATTCCATATTAGTAATTAGTAATAACTAGTCGTATAAATATACATGGTTAGGTTTATTTTGCAGGCATGGCAGATTATTTTGGAAGCCCTTGTATATATGCACGTTAGTTATGGAATATGGATGGGTTGGGAGTGGTTAAGAAATCAATTTTTATTATTTATTTTTGTTCATTTATGAGTGGAAGAAAGCGAAATATTTCATTAATTTGCTAAAAAAAAATATGTATACTATGTTTATTCAGGGTCTAAAAACTTGCAGATTTTGTACAAGTTATAAGAAATTTGGCCTTAAAATACTGTTACACTACATTGCTGTCGTCCACTCGTCCGTGATTAATAAATCAGTACTGCTTAATTATTATGGTGCGAAGTGTGTTGCAAGCAACAACCACAGATCTCTGGTTGCCCTTGGTAAAATTTATAAATATCTGCCATAAACTATTTGTTAGATAATATGAAACTCCTCAGATTGGAGTCGATTCCATTGATCTCAATATATAGGGTTACAAGAGTGAGTCCTAATCACGTTAGGAAATCTCAAAAGATAATTACACAAAATATACAAAATATATCCAACGATAACAGAATATCTAGAATAATAATCCTATATTCTATCACACCCCGCAGTCGTAGCGGGAGGAGGGCGTACGCTGAGACTGGACCTGAAATCCATAAATAGTTGTCTGGGTAGGTCTTTCGTGAAAATGTCTGCAAACTGATACCGAGAAGGAACGTGTAATACCCGTACATGCCCCAACGTCACCTTTTCTCGAACAAAATGAATGTCCATTTCGACGTGCTTGGTGCGTTAGTGCTGTACGGGGTTGTGAGATAAATAGATTGCACTGACATTATCACAATAAACAAGAGTAGCCTGCCGTAGAGGACAATGTAGCTCTAAAAGAAGGTTGCGGAGCCAACATGCCTCAGAAACAACATTCGCGACGCCCCTGTATTCTGCCTCTGCACTTGATTTGGAGAGAGTATGCTGACGCTTAGATGACCAAGAAATAAGATTGTCACCCAAAAAGCAACAGTAACCGGAAGTGGACTGACGAGTGTCTGGACACCCGCCCCAATCTGCGTCAGTATATGTAATCAAGTTTTTAGGAGCCGAAGGATATAAATGTAACCCATGATCAATGGTACCCTGAATGTATCGCAGAATTCGCTTCAATGCATCATAATGAGCCACTCTGGGATCATGCATGAATAAACAGACCTGCTGAACTGCATACGCTATATCAGGGCGAGTAAAAGTGAGGTATTGTAAGGCACCTGCAAGACTGCGATAGAGTGTTGGATCATGAAACTGAGGTCCGGCATCTGCACTGAGTTTGGATTGAGTATCCACTGGAGTCTGCGCAGGTTTACAACTGCTCATACCTGCACGTTCAAGAATTTCCTGTGCATACTTTTGCTGTGACAGAAACAGATATGAAGGTGTACGTGTAACAGCAATGCCCAAAAAATAATTCAATGGACCTAAGTCTGTCATCGGAAACCCGTTCCGTAAGTGAGAAATAATCTTCTCACGCAGTTTATCTGAGGAGGTAACCAACACAATATCGTCAACATATAGCAACAAATATGCCATATCATTCCCATGCCGGAAGATAAATAAAGAATTATCCATTTTAGCAATGACAACCCCATCTGCAAAAGATAGTTAGCAAAACGCTGGTACCAAGCTCTTGGAGCTTGTTTGAGGCCATATAGAGCCTTGCAAAGTTTGCAAACATAGCCTGGAAATCTCTTGTCAACAAACCCATGGGGTTGATGCATATAAACACACTCATTCAATTCACCATGCAAAAAAGCATTTTTCACATCAAGTTGGTGAATAGACCACTTACGAGCCATAGCCAAACTCAACACCGTTTGAATAGTGGCCGGCTTAACAACTG
Source organism: Chenopodium quinoa (assembly GCF_001683475.1). Lineage (NCBI taxonomy): Eukaryota > Viridiplantae > Streptophyta > Magnoliopsida > Caryophyllales > Amaranthaceae > Chenopodium > Chenopodium quinoa. Next base: position 4,647,763 of record NW_018745454.1, read on the forward strand.
GACTAAACGTTTCATCACAGTCAACACCTTCAATCTGAGACCTGCCATCACAAACTAAACGAGTTTTGTGTCTTTCAAGATCACCATTAGCTTTTAATTTATGACGAAATAACCACATACAATTAACAATGTTCACCCCCGTAGGCCTTGGAACCAAATCCCATGTCCCCGTTTCAATTAAATCACTATATTCATCACGCATCGCAGCATTCCAATTTGGGTCGGAAAGGACTTGTTTGTGATTTTTGGGAAGTGGGGATCGAATGGTGGTAGATAAGCCATATTTAGGATTGGGTTTAATTATTCCGTGCTTAGACCTTGTTTGCATTTGAGGTGAAAGAGGCGGAGGAGTAGTCGGAATAATCGGTTTGTGGCCTCGAAGAGGTGGGGGTGTGTATGTGCGTGATGTGGGTGTTGGAGTGATTGGGTCAGTGGGTAAAATAGGAGTGTTGGGCTGATGTGAGTGAGGTGGGCTAGGAGGTGAGGAGGGGTCATTAATGGGCTGCTGGAATTCCAGCGGGTGCTGGCTGACCCGCTGGATTGTAAGGGGAGGCAGAGTGGATCGCAGCCCACTTGCGGTATGTGGGGTTGTGCCGCAGCCCATTTGCAATGTGGGCTGTGTACGGGGTTTGTGAAATAATTGATGCAATATTGGTGATGGATCATCATGAGCTAGAAAATCATAATCATGTGATTGAAAACTAGAGATATTTGTAAAAGGAAATGTGTTTTCATCAAAAGTGACGTGGCGAGAGATTATAATTTTACGAGTAGTAATATCCATACACCTATATCCCCTATGGTCGGAAGGATAGCCCAAAAAAACACATGGGGTGGAGCGAGGGGCAAGCTTATGAGGCATGGTTGCCGACAAATTTGGGAAACAAAGACACCCAAAAACTCTAAGATGGCTATAAGACGGGACAACCCCAAATAAAGCTTGAGACGGAGTAATGTGATTGAGAGTTTTGGTAGGTGGTTGTCTCCAAGGCATAATGCCAAAATGAAGGAGGAAGAGAGGCATGAAACAATAATGTACGCTTAACATTGTTAAGAGTTCGAATCATGCGCTCGGCTTTGCCATTTTGAGAAGAAGTGTGAGGACATGAGAAGCGGAAAACCATTCCATTTTTGACACAAAATAATTTGAACGGGTCGTTATTAAATTCACGACCATGATCACTTTGAAAGGATTCTATAGGGCGTTCAAATTGAGTTAGAACATATTGTCGAAAATTAAGAAAGGTTTGTCGAAAATTAAGAAAGGTGTGGTTGAGACTTATATGAAATTGAAATTTGGCACCTTTTAAAATGTGCTTTAAACAAATTAAATTAACTATGGAAAGTCATTAGAACGGTGATAATGACATATGTAGTACAAAGATAGCACTTAATGTGAAAGAAAGACGTAACCAATCAGACGTTGCTCTCAATAATGATAGTTGAGCTTTGGACCAATCAAACTGCTAGATTTTAGCCTGGTGCTTATTAGAAATCACTTCTTACACATCCTCATCTACCAGGCTAATCTAACATAAATACAGTACAGGCCATCTAAAAAATGATGATAAGAAAGGGATTGATCAGAATTGTATCAATCTTTTGTATACCATACACTATGATTTTACAAAAGTTGCCAAATTAAGATTTTCTTCTACTACAAACCCTTGCTTCCTTGTAAATTTTTCCTTGTTGACAATAGTATCCTTTGTTAGGGGCACAGTGACTATCTTGAGAGCAAATGCATAAACCTTCAAGGGCACATCCTTCTTTAACAATACTTAACCCTTGTTTTAGCCCAAGAACTTGGTCAGTCCACTCGCTCGAAAACAATCCTTGTGGATCAAACCTCTCTTTAACTCTTATAAACTTCCCTCCATTCTTATACTTCTTGATCGCGCCTTCAAATGCCAAGTTCCGATTCTTCCCCCAATGTGGCAATCCTCCATACTTAAACATCGCCATTTGTTCAAGCTCTTCAAGTATATCTTCGAAGAGTCGTGGGGCAAGGGGATCCTTGCTTCGATAATAGGTCATGTCAAAATCTATGCCATCTTCTTCCTTTCCAAGGTAAGCGGATGAGGCCTTGACATACCTCATTAAGATACCATTATATTCCTCAGTTCCGCAAAAGGATTTAGGTTCTAGAGATACCAATCTTTGGACGTCTTGTATGAAGGCTTTCACTTTAGACATGCCAATAGTAAATGTGGTTTGGTGGAAGAACTCCCCCTTCACTCTTGAGTCCCATGGGCATGCTGTGATAAGCGCATCGTTTAGACTGTCTAGGCATGTTCCCGACGATTGGAGTCGGTTTTGGTATCCCACCACCGGGTAGCCAGTAAAGACGATTCCTAACATTCAAGTCATAATACGTTTTGAAGTAACTAATTGAACATATACATACATACACAAAAATACTCTTGAATTGTAGAATAACAAATATATGTCAATAAATTACCATTGTTTGTTAGTCCAAATGCATTGCTCCTGAGTAACGACGTTGTTAATGTTGCAGCAACACATTTGCCTTCAGCATCTGCTCTTGATTCTTGATTCTCCTCTGAGATAGCCACAACAAAAATGTGTCTAAAATTGTTTGTTTGTTGCAATGTATAATTTAGAAGTTTGAAATGCGTACCTAAGGACCGAATGACCGCTAACGCAGATGAAAGTGTTGGGCGAAATCCAGTGAAGTCATTGAGAGCGTCCCCTTTAGTAGTGAGGGGAACACGATCATCAGTACGATACAAGACTCTTTTTTGGCTCGGATACCATGTTAGATCAGCAAACTCATGTTGATTGCCAAAGGTTAAGGCTTGGTCCCCCAAGTCAGAATCATTCTTCATCGTGTAGGTGATTGACCTCTTGAATATAGGTTGTAGTTGAAAGGTCACCTTCAAATCAAAATTTATTACTATCAAAATTACAGTCATGCAACAACTAACTAACAAGATATTCAATCTTTTGGTCATACCTGTGAAATAACTCCAAGAACCCCAAGGGAGACTTTAGCAGCATCTAAATCAACATCAGTCTCATTAAGGGTTCGAACCTTAACGTACCTATCTTCGAAACGACCGGGACTAATGATCCGTAGGCCAACAATATGGTCATGTATTGCACTGCCTTTGCCCCACAATGAGCTCCCATGTGCAGCAGTGGCCATCATACCTCCTATGGTAAGCCCCCACCAATAAGGTGCATAGGGCAGTGCTAGCCCCACTTTCGCCGACTCATTGATCAGCTGCCGGAGAGTCACCCCACTGTCCACAGTCATCGTTCCGGTCATCGTGTCGACGTTACGTATCATGTTGAGGTTCTTGGTGCTTATGAGAAGTCCGTCTTCACCGTCGGGGCATACCAATTTTGGTATGCTGTGTGAGTAACGTGTTGCTACCTATTGTCATTATAAGAAATTTGTTTTTGGCAAAATATTAATTTTATCTATGATTAAAGTCTGCACCATTTGGCAACACATCAAAGATTAGTAGATAACCATATTTATGTTTTTTTTGTTGTTGTTTAGAGAGCCATTACAAGGGCGGAGATGAGAATCGATCCCATGATCTTTTGGAATCGGGGGGGGGGGGGGAGGGGGGGAAGCACTAACCACTTGAGCTATCCCTCACTCTCGATAACCATTTTTATGTAATGTTAAAGCGAACATACTTGTATAATTTATCATACAAGCATTATAATAAAATTCACGCTCACATAGCCTTAAATACTTATAACAAGGTTCCACTGCCCACATATTACCTCTTGTTCATGTTAAGTGCGACAAATGAGGTTGCACGAAGTTCTATGCAAAATAATTTATGATTGATGAAGGGAGAGATAAAGATAGTGATGAGAATAAAGATGGAGTAAAATGATACAGAGTAGTTTAAAAATAAAAGAAAACATTTGTTGGATATAATGTATGTGTAGCGATTGCTTTTACAATTAGTTTATGTTGTATATAATATAAAAAGAAGGTGGTACTTGTTCTATGGTTAACATGCACATTTCTTCCATGGATTATCCACAGCATGTCGCTTAAATTTATTTATTAATTAGTCTGTGTATTTACAAATAAACACCTAAACCATATGAGAAAAATGCAGCAAGTGACCAAATTCCATTACATATATACACGTACAATTATACAAGTGAGCCAACTAACACATTAACAGACAATACAAATTTACAATACCTTAACCTTCCTGTTGTTCTTGGTTGCAACAGCCACGGCCTCAATGAGCTCATCCTCAGAGGCCGGATACACGACTTCAGCCACTCGACAAGTGGTCCTATCAGGGAACGCTCCATAGGAGTTAGTAATGGTGCAATTGGAGCGATTGTTCGAGCACTTAATCGGATCTTCAGGAGGACTACATACAGCAATACCAAGTAACATCACAAAACTAGTTGAAAAAAGAATTGTTGTTGGTGAGATACAACTTATTTTGCAAGAGAAAAAAGACATCATTACGAAGTTTTTTTTAAACAATAAGCTAGCTTTAATCCGTATATCATAATAACTGACCAAATAAATAGATCGATGTGATTGTGAGACACATGCACATTTTATGTAACAATATGCTTTTAAGCCAAGGTTGTCGATCTTTTATAAGTTTCGATTTCATTTTATATAATTATATATAGATAATAATTACTTCTGTGAGAGGTGAAGTATTTTACATAGTTTATAATAAAGTTGTTTATATGAAACAATTGATGTTCGTTTGAGATACAATCGAGTGGGAAAATGGCCATGATGTTCCTGGAATGTGGATATTTTACATGTAGAACTTGATATATATGGTAAGGTTTAAGGAATAGAGAGCAATAAAATTATTGTTTACTCTTTATAAAACTTAGAAGTTAAATACATTCCAAAATATCAAACATTATCCATTTTATTTATATGAACAACTACGTACATACGAGTATACAGCCAAGCATACACTTAACTTTTAATTTCATGATTTTTAAGATGCATTAAACCGTAAATATTTCAATTTTTACAAGTGTGAACATAATAGATAATTGATACTAAAAAAAAATATTGCATTGAAAACGAGTACATTAAGACAATCTTATAGGGATATAAGGAAGGAAAAATTGATGAGAATAATCCCACCTTTTGAGTGTCGGAGATTAATAATCCCACCTTTGGGATTCCTTTTAATAATCCCACCTTTGATATCAATCCGCTGAAAATAATCCCGGGTGACCAGTAACCGGTTGAAGAGGTAATTTTATTTTATTAAGTTTATTACACGTGTCACAATTTGATTTGTCCAAAATAAAAAAATAAATAAAAACAAAAAAGTAAAAACAAAAGGATCTCGTGAATTATGGGTCTCCCCAAAATCACGTTGTACACTGAAGGAGCGTCGATGACCAAAAACTCAATCATGGCGTTCCGGGCTGCCTCATCGCAACCGATGGGTGACAGGAAGCGTCACCTTCCCATCTGGATAAGTTGAAGCCCCATTGAACCCGGATACCGGATAGGGTACCGGCGTAAGGTGCTTGGGCTTCAGCTTAATTTGGTTGTAGGCCTTTCGGAACAGAATGTTTGCTCCGCTGCCACCGTCAACAAGGACCTTACTGACGTCGTGGTTGGCCACCGTGGCGATGATCACCAACGGATCCTCGTGAGGGAACGTAATCCCCCGGCAGTCGGCGGCTGTGAACGTCATGTTCGGCACCGGCGACTGGGGAGATTGAATGTCAGCGTTGTTCACCTGGTGAGTCAAAGCTCTAAGGTGACGCTTGTGCTCCCTCCGAGAGTATATTCCTCCCGAGATAACATTGATCGGAGGGAATTTCCCCTCCTGTTTTTTACTGTTTTTCTGGGGGAAATCAAGGTCCTGCGAGAGTCCTTTGCTAACCTCTCGGATTCTTTTTTCTCGCGGTGATCCGCGATGTATTTTTTCAAGTATCCCTTCCGGACCATGTCCTCTATCTGGTCCTTCAGCTGGATACACTCCTCAGTGTTGTGGCCCGAAGACTCGTGGAACTCACACCACTGATTTTTATTTTTTCGCTGATACCACTCTGGGAGTGGTCTCGGCTTTCGGTAACTCTGCTCCTCCTTCGTCACACTGTAAATTTTGGCGCGTGGAAGAGAGAGCGGAGTGTAGGACTCATATCTGCCTGTGTATGAGGCAAACCTGTCCTTCTTTGGGTCGCTGGCCGGAGATGGCTCCGGAGCCTTTGATTTTCCCTTTGCCTTATGGCCTTGGCCTTCAGACAAAGGTATTTGCCTCTGTTTCCCTCCCCCGGATTGAGGTTGGGTTTTTGCTTTATTCCATTCTTCGGCTCGGATGAACTTATCCGAAGCACTAAGAGCTTCCTCCAAGGTCTGAGGGGTATGCATGACCATGAAGTCTAGGAATTTTCCTGGCTGAAGGCCATTCTGCATTGCAAAAACAGCTAGCCCCTGGTCCAGCTGAGAGACGCTTGATGACTCGTTACTGAAACGGGTCAGGTAGTCTCGGAGGCTTTCGGTTTCCCCCTGTTGCAGACCCATGAGCTCTGCGGTAGTCTTCTCTCGGCGGTTTGCCGTGGAAAACTTGCTCCTGAACTTGGAGGACAGATCATCCCAACCTGTTATGGAGCCTTGCCTTACTCCCTTGGAGATCCACGCTTGCGCGACCCCCTTGAGAGTGGTTGGGAAATATTTGCACCAAGTCGCCTCGGATCTGGGGCAAAGATGCATATGAGTCTCATACGAGGCCACGTGGTCCTTCGGATCCGTGGTCCCGTCATATGTGATATGCGACGGTATTTTAACCGTGGGTACGCGCTCTTCCAGTATCCATTGCTCGAATGGTGAACTAGCGGGAAGCATAATGGCCTTGCCCTTGTTCCTGGCCGAAGGGACCGCGCTCCGCCCTCTTAGAGAGGTAGGAGTGGTTTTCGTCCCTGGCTGGGAAGTCTGGGCCTCGGCTGCAGGGAACGAGAGGCGACTACGCACGCTCGGTTCCTGGCCGCCGAGTCGGTCAAGGACGCTTCTGCGAGCAGTCTCGGGTTCCCGGCGAGTAGATTCTGGCCGAGAAGCTGAGCTGCTGCTCTTATGCGCTGCTGGTCTTGAGGATGAGGATCCTTTAAATAATTGAGAGTTCTTTTTCCTCTGTTTTTCATTTTTCCAAGAATCCTCCTCCCACTCTTCCAGTTCCCGGAAGGAAGAAGCTTCCCACCGTCATGGTCTAACTTCCTCCGCTGATGCCGGGTATGCGGAGGAGTTCGATCACGAGGCGGTGGCATATTCTGTGCCCTCATTGCCTCCATGAGTACTGCCAGCGCTCTTGCCACCTCTTCCGAACTGGGCCCCGTCAATGGGGTCCCCGGCCGAGTGTGGTAATGAGGCCGTGCAGCCGATGGTTGGCTTTGGGACACTGAATATGTCCTATGATCAGACTGACCCCTGCTAGACCGAGAGTGGTCCGGCCTATATTGAGAGTCATGCATTATAGGAGATAGGGAATCCTCCTTGTGTGATCCTCCCCCCGAGCCGGCACCCTTGGGAGAGTTCCGGTCCGGCGAGGGCGATGGTGTAGGGGTTTTAGGCTTTTCGCCCGCTCCTTGACGGAGGCTTTTGCTCTTGCGGTTCTTAGCCATGGCTGCTAAGATAATTGCAAGATGATCTTGGTTAGGAATTTGGCTTAAAGATTTTTGAAAGTCTTCCCCACAGACGGCGCCAAATTGTTTCGGTTGAAAACAATGGGACCTTGCCGAAGGTCCGCTGAAATGGAGAAGACTGGGTCGGTCCAAGTTGTTTGGGCCGAAGGTTTCCTGCACAGTGAACACACGTAAACTAGCCTCGGGGGTGTTTCCGAGGAAGGCCCCTCCGATGCTAAAGTCAGTACAATGTGTAAAAGGAAGACACTATGCAAGAGAGTTTGTAGCTTGAGGCTTTTGTGAATATTTCTGAATGCAAGAATGAGCATATGAAAAAATGAATATGAATGTATGTGAATATGATGGCTTTTATACCTCATCATACATGGAGAGGTTGGGCTTTAGCCCAATTGGCTTACTTTGTGGGCTGACCTTTGACTTTTGAGCAATTGGAGAGTTGAACCTTGACCTTGGGCTTTTAATTGGATCATTTAGTGCTTAGGCCCAATTTTGACTAAATTGGACCCAAACAAGAGGTTTAAACAACGATAAAATTTAGTAAAAGAGCAACAACTCACTGGATATGTCTAACCTTTTAATCACATCATACGCACGGAAATAAAGAGATATGGTTCTTAATTATTTTGCAGAAATTTCTTGTCAAATTAGTGCATGATAAGCTTTTGTTTATGACATCAATTGATTGTTGCTCTTGCGTAGCCAGTTTTCAATGGGGTCATATATATTAACCTAAAAGCATGTTGATACCTAAAAAACGGAAAATTAATTTTGGCACATTCTTAATTGATTTGGCAAACTCTCATGTCAGAACTGAGAAGAGCATAAAAAATTTTGCTCTCATATATGGTGTGCCAAAATCAACTTACGGTATACCAAAATCATTTTCCCTGAAAAACTTATATTGTATTTAAATAGTACAAAAGTCAAAGTATAAGTATTCCGTAGTACAATTTTTGTGAAACAGATACCACGCATCACATACACTAGAAAGTAGTAGAGAAAAGATTAGAAGAATAATTGACATGAATATAATAGTACGTATGTGGGTCTGTAGAGGACTAGAGGGAATAATCGACATGAATAAATAGTACGTGGGTCAAAAAAATAAAAGGAGAAAAACAAAGCAAAAGAGAAGGTCTTTTGCAACAACCACTTGAGGTTTAGGAGCATGATGGCCTTTCAAATCTGTGGACTCCCTTCAAACAACGACTTGCTAGCCAACTTTGTTACTTCCTTTCAGTTTGTACAGAAATGCTTGTCGGCTTTCCCCCCATCCCATTTTGTCATTTATCATTTAGTTCCTGTAACTTATTATAGTATTCCATGAATTTTATACTATAATAATCTATTAATTCATGAAATCTTTATCAATTTAATTCCATTACGTTATTAATATCATGTCGTTTTGCATGAATTTTATACTATAATAATCCTTAATTCATGCAATCTTAATCAATTTAATTCCATTACGTTATACATAAAACTCATGTCGTTTTGCCGTTTGGTGCCATGTTTTATTATGTCAACCAAACAAGCCCTTAGTTATAAAAATTACTTCAATTCAGTACCTTACCAATTTTACTATGTCCGTTTCTAATTATAAGTGGCTCATCAATATCATGTCGTTTTGCATGAATTTTATACTATAATAATCCTTACTTCATGCAATCTTAATCAATTTAATTCCATTACGTTATACATAAAACTCATGTTGTTTTGCCGTTTGGTGCCATGTTTTATTATGTCAACCAAACAAGCCCTTAGTTATAAAAATTACTTCAATTCAGTACCTTACCAATTTTACTATGTCTGTTTCTAATTATAAGTGGCTCATCAATATCATGTCGTTTTGCATGAATTTTATACTATAATAATCCTTAATTCATGCAATCTTAATCAATTTAATTCCATTACGTTATACATAAAACTCATGTCGTTTTGCCGTTTGGTGCCATGTTTTATTATGTCAACCAAACAAGCCCTTAGTTATAAAAATTACTTCAATTCAGTACCTTACCAATTTTACTATGTCCGTTTCTAATTATAAGTGGCTCATCAATATCATGTCGTTTTGCATGAATTTTATACTATAATAATCCTTACTTCATGCAATCTTAATCAATTTAATTCCATTACGTTATACATAAAACTCATGTTGTTTTGCCGTTTGGTGCCATGTTTTATTATGTCAACCAAACAAGCCCTTAGTTATAAAAATTACTTCAATTCAGTACCTTACCAATTTTACTATGTCTGTTTCTAATTATAAGTGGCTCATCAATATCATGTCGTTTTGCATGAATTTTATACTATAATAATCCTTAATTCATGCAATCTTAATCAATTTAATTCCATTACGTTATACATAAAACTCATGTCGTTTTTTCGTTTGGTGCCATGTTTTATTATGTCAACCAAACAAGCCCTTAGTTATAAAAATTACTTCAATTCAGTACCTTACCAATTTTACTATGTCCGTTTCTAATTATAAGTGGCTCATCAATATCATGTCGTTTTGCATGAATTTTATACTATAATAATCCTTACTTCATGCAATCTTAATCAATTTAATTCCATTACGTTATACATAAAACTCATGTTGTTTTGCCGTTTGGTGCCATGTTTTATTATGTCAACCAAACAAGCCCTTAGTTATAAAAATTACTTCAATTCAGTACCTTACCAATTTTACTATGTCTGTTTCTAATTATAAGTGGCTCATCAATATCATGTCGTTTTGCATGAATTTTATACTATAATAATCCTTAATTCATGCAATCTTAATCAATTTAATTCCATTACGTTATACATAAAACTCATGTCGTTTTTCCGTTTGGTGCCATGTTTTATTATGTCAACCAAACAAGCCCTTAGTTATAAAAATTACTTCAATTCAGTACCTTACCAATTTTACTATGTCCGTTTCTAATTATAAGTGGCTCATCAATAATAATGGTAGCATAAAAAAAACAATTTGAAATGGACAGTAACTTTTTTACATGATAAGAAATATCTTGTACAAATGTATGATGAGTCACTTAGGGCCTGTTCTAATTTACTGAACTGAGCTGAATTGAACTGAATTGTTTATGAGAAAAAGAAATTAGGAACTGAACTGGACTTATTGGAGCTGAACTGAACTGAAATGAACTGTTTATGAGAGAAAGAAATTAGGAACTGAACTGAACTGAACTTATTGGAGCTTGAACTGAACTGAAATTAAGCTGAAGAGAACAGACTTGTACTCCGTATTATTTACTTTACTTTGTATTATACTTTCTTGGTCTTTTTAATATTGCAATATTTGTCGTTTTAAAAAACCAAATATTGTACCACATTTTAAGAAAATCAATATCTATGTTGACACTACAAATACCTAATATACCTTTACTTAACAACACTTGACTTTTTAGTATATGTACAATCACAAGGCCACTTTGCATTTATATATCTCTCTCTCATTCTTCTTTCCACTATCAAAACATTTGTGTTCAACCCCTATAGTACAATAATAAAAGAAAGGATAATGTACTACCTCCGTTTCGTATTAGTTGCAACATTGGAATATTTTATATCTCACAAATAATATCCTAAAGTTGCAACTAATAAGAAACGAAGGTATTATTATTTTTTTAAGGAATCGACCCGAAAATTTTAAAATATTAAGCAAATGTCCCTTCATCAATTTACTGTTTCATTCATTGGAAGTACGATTTACGTCTTATGACTATAGTGTGAACTCTCAAAAATGCAATATAGAAATCTGTTTTTCTCCCCACACCCTCATTGACTAAGTTATCTTAATTAAGACAATGAAATATTTGATCCCTTTTGTTTTATTTGCTTCTTTTGAAAAATTGACCCATCATTAATTGGGGTCGTATGTGATTTGCTAATACATAGTGTTTGGGTCCAATTTAGTCAAAATTGGGCCTGAGCACTAAATGATCCAATTAAAAGCCCAAGGTCAAGGTTCAACTCTCCAATTGCTCAAAAGTCAAAGGTCAGCCCACAAAGTAAGCCAATTGGGCTAAAGCCCAACCTCTCCATGTATGATGAGGTATAAAAGCCATCATATTGACACATTCAAGAGGAGAGACATTATTACGAAAATTCCAATTCGTATGCTCTTTCTTGCATTCAGAAATATTCCACAAAAGCCTCAAGCTACAAACTCTCTTGCATAGTGTCTTCCTTTTACACATTGTACTGACTTTAGCATCGGAGGGGCCTTCCTCGGAAACACCCCCGAGGCTAGTTTACGTGTGTTCACTGTGCAGGAAACCTTCGGCCCAACACAACTTGGATCGAATCCAGTCTTCTCCATTTCAGCGGACCTTCGGCAAGGTCCCATTGTTTTCAACCGAAACAATTTGGCGCCGTCTGTGGGGAAGACTTTCAAAAATCTTTAAGCCAAATTCCTAACCAAGATCATCTTGCAATTATCTTAGCAGCCATGGCTAAGAACCGCAAGAGCAAAAGCCTCCGTCAAGGAGCGGGCGAAAAGCCTAAAACCCCTACACCATCGCCCTCACCGAACCGGAACTCTCCCAAGGGTGCCGGCTCGGGGGGAGGATCATACAAGGAGGATTCCCTATCTCCTACAATGCATGACTCTCAATATAGGCCGGACCACTCTCGGTCTAGCAGGGGTCAGTCTGATCAGCGGACATATTCAGTGTCCCAAAGCCAACCATCGGCTGCACGGCCTCATGCCCACACTCGGCCGGGGACCCCTTTGACGGGGCCCAGTTCGGAAGAGGTGGCAAGAGCGCTGGCAGTACTCATGGAGGCAATGAGGGCACAGAATATGCCACCGCCTCGTGATCGAACTCCTCCGCATACCCGGCATCAGCGGAGGAAGTTAGACCATGACGGTGGGAAGCTTCCTTCCTTCCGGGAACTGGAAGAGTGGGAGGAGGATTCTTGGAAAAATGAAAAACAGAGGAAAAAGAACTCTCAATTATTTAAAGGATCCTCATCCTCAAGACCAGCAGCGCATAAGAGCAGCAGCTCAGCTTCTCGGCCAGAATCTACTCGCCGGGAACCTGAGACTGCTCGCAGAAGCGTCCTTGACCGACTCGGCGGCCAGGAACCGAGCGTGCGTAGTCGCCTCTCGTACCCTGCAGCCGAGGCCCAGACTTCCCAGCCAGGGACGAAAACCACTCCTACCTCTCTAAGAGGGCGGAGCGCGGTCCCTTCGGCCAGGAACAAGGGCAAGGCCATTATGCTACCCGCTAGTTCACCATTCGAGCAATGGATACTGGAAGAGCGCGTACCCACGGTTAAAATACCGTCGCATATCACATACGACGGGACCACGGATCCGAAGGACCACGTGGCCTCGTATGAGACTCATATGCATCTTTGCCCCAGATCCGAGGCGACTTGGTGCAAGTATTTCCCAACCACTCTCAAGGGGGTCGCGCAAGCGTGGATCTCCAAGGGAGTAAGGCAAGGCTCCATAACAGGTTGGGATGATCTGTCCTCCAAGTTCAGGAGCAAGTTTTCCACGGCAAACCGCCGAGAGAAGACTACCGCAGAGCTCATGGGTCTGCAACAGGGGGAAACCGAAAGCCTCCGAGACTACCTGACCCGTTTCAGTAACGAGTCATCAAGCGTCTCCCAGCTGGACCAGGGGCTAGCTGTTTTTGCAATGCAGAATGGCCTTCAGCCAGGAAAATTCCTAGACTTCATGGTCATGCATACCCCGCAGACCTTGGAGGAAGCTCTTAGTGCTTCGGATAAGTTCATCCGAGCCGAAGAATGGAATAAAGCAAAAAACCCAACCTCAATCCGGGGGAGGGAAACAGAGGCAAATACCCTTGTCTGAAGGCCAAGGCCATAAGGCAAAGGGAAAATCAAAGGCCTCGGAGCAATCTTCGGCCAGCGACCTAAAGAAGGACAGGTTTGCCTCATACACAGGCAGATATGAGTCCTACACTCCGCTCTCTCTTCCACGCGCCAAAATTTACAGTGTGACGAAGGAGGAGCAGAGTTACCGAAAGCCGAGACCACTCCCAGAGTGGTATCAGCGAAAAAATAAAAATCAGTGGTGTGAGTTCCACGAGTCTTCGGGCCACAACACTGAGGAGTGTATCCAGCTGAAGGACCAGATAGAGGACATGGTCCGGAAGGGATACTTGAAAAAATACATCGCGGATCACCGCGAGAAAAAAGAATCCGAGAGGCTAGCAAAGGACCCTCGGCAGGACCTTGATTTCCCCCGGAAAAACAGTAAAAAACCGGAGGGGAAATTCCCTCCGATCAATGTTATCTCGGGAGGAATATACTCTCGGAGGGAGCACAAGCGTCACCTTAGAGCTTTGACTCACTAGGTGAACAACGCTGACATTCAATCTCCCCAGTCGCCGGTGCCGAACATGACGTTCACAGCCGCCGACTGCCGGGGGATTACGTTCCCTCACGAGGATCCGTTGGTGATCATCGCCACGGTGGCCAACCACGACGTCAGTAAGGTCCTTGTTGACGGTGGCAGCGGAGCAAACATTCTGTTCCGAAAGGCCTACAACCAAATTAAGCTGAAGCCCAAGCACCTTACGCCGGTACCCTATCCGGTATCCGGGTTCAATGGGGCTTCAACTTATCCAGATGGGAAGGTGACACTTCCTGTCACCATCGGTTGCGATGAGGCAGCCCGGAACGTCATGATTGAGTTTTTGGTCATCGACGCTCCTTCAGTGTACAACGTGATTTTGGGGAGACCCATAATTCACGAAATCTAAGGGGTCGTCTCAACTTATCATCAGCTGATGATTTACGTCTCAGACGCCGGCTTCCCCGAAAGGATACAGGGCAACCAAAAGGACGCCCGAAGGTGCAACTACCTCAAGCCATCCAGTAGTCGCCCAGATGACGACAAGGATGAGGAAAAAGAAAGAGAGCTAAGCGCAAAAAAGCCGAAAGGCCTAAGTGCTTCGGCCCAAGGATCCGTGCCCAGAGAAAAAGGTCCCGAGGGGGAAAAGGTTGACTCTTCAGCTGAGCCGAAAGACTCAGAGAGCCAGCCGAAGAACACAAAGACTGGGACACCTGCTGACATTGGCAGCAGACCAGATTCTGAAGAGTCCAGTCCATCGGCAATGGACATGGACCAACAGACTGAAACAGTTGAGTTGGCCGAAGGAGATGCTGAGAAATGTGTAACAATCGGGATGGACCTTGATCCTAACACCCGTTGTGAACTTATTCAGCTCCTTCGGGATAACAGAGATGTGTTTGCTTTCTCGGCAGCTGATATGCCCGGGATAAGTTCAGACCTCATCTCCCATAAGCTTAATGTTGACCCAGCGTGTCGACCAGTTAAGCAAAAGAAGCGGAATTACTCCGCCAATAAGAACCGAGACATCGCAGCCGAAGTCAAAAAATTATTGGAGGCGGGGTTCATTGAACCTTGTCAATATCCGGAATGGCTGGAAATGTGGTGATGGTTTAGAAGCCCAATGGTACCTGGAGGATGTGCGTTGACTTCACGGACCTAAATAAGGCTTGTCCAAAGGATTTCTATCCCTTGCCAAGAATCGATCAGCTAGTCGATTCGACAAGTGGCCATGCCTTGCTTAGTTTCATGGACGCATTCTCGGGGTATCATCAGATCTTTATGCACCCCGACGATCGAGCCAAGACAGCATTCGTCACGAACGCTGGGGTGTATAATTACAAAATGATGCCCTTCGGATTGAAAAATGCGGGGGCAACATATCAAAGGCTGGTGGATCAAGTTTTCGCCGATCAAAAGGGCCGAAACATGGAAGTCTATGTTGACGATTCGATCGTCAAAAGCAGAAAACTAGAGGACCATGTAAAGGACCTGGCTGAAACTTTCGCCACCTTGAGAAAGCATCAAATGAAGCTGAATCCGAAGAAGTGTGTCTTCGGCGTGAAGTCAGGGAAATTCCTGGGTTTCATGGTCAGCAAAAGGGGGATTGATGCCAATCCCTCTAAAGTCAAAACGGCGCTCGACCTTCCTGAGCCGAAAACGAAGCGGGATGTTCAGCGGCTCACTGGAAGAATGGCAGCCCTCTCGAGGTTCATTTCCAGAGCTTCGGATAAGGGGTTACCCTTCTTCAAAGCCCTGAAACTCCCGAAAACAAAAGAGCTTGTTTGGGAGGAAGAGCAAAAAGACGCCTTTCAACAGCTTCGGGAGCATCTGGCTCAACTCCCAACGCTGGCTAGCCCAGTTGAAGGAGAAACTCTATACCTATATGTGGCCGTTAGCCAAGCCACCATCAGCGCAGTATTGCTGAGGGAAGAGAGTAAGAGTCAGCAACCGATTTATTTCGTCAGTCATACACTGACGGATGCCGAGACCCGCTATCCTCTACTCGAGAAAGTTGCTTTCGCGGTAGTGGTAGCTGCTCGGAAGCTGAGGCCCTATTTTGATTGCCATCAGATAGTGGTCTTAACTGATCAGCCGTTGGAAAAAGTTCTTGGCAAGGTTGAAAAATCCGGTAGGCTAGCCAAGTGGGCTTTTGAGCTCACCGAATTCAGCATCAGCTACCGTCCGAGGGCTGCCATTAAGGCTCAAGCCCTGGCGGATTTCTTGGCCGAATGCTCATACCAAGAAGTGCTGGACAGTGACAAGAAAGTCTGGACCGTGTTTACGGATGGGTCTTCCACCGAAAACGGTTCGGGGGCAGGAGTAGTGATAACTTCTCCCGAGGGCAAATCCTTTGAGTATGCACTAAAATTTTCTTTTAAGGCCTCGAACAATGAAGCCGAATATGAGGCAGCAATCGCCGGCCTACAATTATGCATCTCCTTGGAAGCCGATCATGTCTGCTTAAAAACAGACTCTCAGCTAGTTGCATATCAGATCAGTGGCAGCTATGAGGCCAAAGAGCCCTCCATGATAGCTTATCTTGCCAAGATCAAATCAGTCATTGCAGAGCTGAAAACTTTTGAGGTTCAGCTGATCCCAAGGGGTCAGAATACTCAGGCCGATGCACTCTCCAAACTTGCTAGTTCATCTTTTACCGAGCTGAACAGGTCTGTATATGTAGAAGTGCGTCGAGTAAGAAGTGTCGACGAAGCACCTGAAGTGTGCTGCGCTGACCCAGAGCCTAGTTGGATGGAACCCATTTTAGCTTTTAAGCTTCGGGGAGAAACTCCTGAGGACAAAGCTTTGGCCTCCAAAATGAAGAGAACCAGCTCTAGGTTCATTGTCTTCAGGGGGGAACTTCTGAAAAAGTCCTTCTCAGCCCCATTGCTGAAATGCGTGGGACCAACAGATGCAGATTATATCCTGCGGGAGATTCACCTCGGCATCTGTGGGAACCACATTGGGGGAAGAACCTTAGCCCACAAGGCATTGAGGGCCGGATATTACTGGCCCACCATGATCGCAGATGCTAAGGAGCTGGTTCGGAAATGCGAAAAATGTCAAAAATATGCTCCAGTTATCCATCAGCCAGCAAGGGATCTTCAGCCGATCCTTAATCCACTCCCGTTTGCCCAATGGGGACTGGATATACTGGGACCATTTCCAGAGGCTGTGTACCAGAAAAAATGGCTGGTAGTTGGTGTCGACTACTTCAGTAAATGGATCGAGGCCGAAGCAGCCTCGAACATTACAGAGCAAACTGTCAGAAAATTTATCTGGCAGAATATCATCACTCGCTTTGGCATCCCGAGAGTATTTGTCTTCGATCATGGGAGGCAATTTGATAACTTACCGCTGAAGCGATATACAGATCAGTTCGGCATCAAACTGGCATACTCAGCAGTATGCCACCCGCAAAGTAACGGACAAGCCGAAGCAGCAAATAAACAGATCTTAAATGCCCTCAAGAAGAGGGTGGAAGATCAAAAGTCCAAATGGCTAGAGGAGCTCCCTGGAACCCTTTGGTCCCTTCGGACAACTGAAAAAGAGGCAACGGGCCACTCACCTTTTGAACTGGTGTATGGTGCCGAAGCCGTCCTTCCAGTGGAAATTGGCTCTGAGAGCCTTCGAGTGCACCATTTCTCGGCTGAGAATGAGCGACTGATGAGGGAATCTCTCGATTTCCTCGACGAAGTAAGAGACTCAGCTCGAGATAAAATGGCCGCCTATAAGCAGAGAGTCAGCAAATTTTATAACCGAAGGGTCCATGCAAGGCCTCTCAAAATTGGAGATCTTGTCCTTCGGAATGCTGCTGCAGTTCAGAAAGGCCGAATCCATGGGAAGCTCTCAGCTACATGGGAGGGACCTTACGAAATATATGATGAGCTTCAGCCAGGGACATACCGACTTCGACAGTTGGATGGAACTGAATTGAAGAATCACTGGAACGCTGATGTACTGAAAAAATACCATGTGTAAACCCTTCGGGGCAGAACAATCTTTGTAAGTACATTTTGAACTAATGAAAGGCCTTGGAGCCGCCATTTATATAAATATTTACAACTTTTTATCCTTTCAAAATTTTCTTTGTTCTATCTACTCTTTAAGGGTTTTTTATTCAGCCTCGTCTGAAACCTTCGCCTTCGGGTAACTGGGTTTCAGATTGCTGACAAAACCTGTCTTTTTAAAGAACACCGGTCTTTCAGCTGAATTCAAACTTCAGTAAGACTTGTTCTCCAAAGACATGAGTCCATGGACAATTCAGGGATATTGCCTTAACTGAGCCTTGTATCCCAGAGAGCCATTATCCGAAACATTGCCTTAAGTTGGCCCTGTGTTTCGGGTATCCATTTTTCAAAGATAGACAGAAAATCAAGGATAACAGCAACAGTTGAAAATTTTTAAATCAGCCTCGTCTGAAACCTTCGCCTTCGGGTAACTGGGTTTCAGATGGCTTACAAAACTCAGTCTTTTTAAAGAACACTGGTCTTTCAGCTGAAATCAAACATCAGTAAGACCTGTTCTCCAAAGACATGAGTCCATGGACAATTCTGGGATATTGCCTTAACTGAGCCTTGTATCCCAGAGAGCCATTATCCGAAACATTGCCTTAAGTTGGCCCTGTGTTTCGGATATGCGTCTTCTTTAAGAACGCTGGTCTTTCAGCTGAAGTCAAACTTCAGTAAGACTTGTTCTAAAGAGGTTAGTCCCAGAAAGCTAATATCCCAAGCATTGCCTTCAGTTGGCCCTGTGTTTCGGATATCCAACTTTCAGACAGTCAAACTTCAGTAAGACTTGTTCTAAAGAGGTTAGTCCCAGAAAGCTAATATCCCAAGCATTGCCTTCAGTTGGCCCTGTGTTTCGGATATCCAACTTTCAGACAGTCAATCTTCAGTAAGACTTGTATCCCAGAAGCATTGCCTTCAGTTGGCCCTGTGTTTCGGATACCCATTTTGAAGAAGTTCAGAAATTGCTTATTTAACTGAAGTCATACTTCAATTTCTGTGGGGGCAAGAAGCACTCAGTGCAACTATGTTCGGCAGAGTTGAAGAAAAGAAACAGTAAAGCATTCAAAAGTAAAGCAACTGAAGAAAAGAGCATTAGATTAATATTTCATGCTCAAAAATTGAGCTACAAGTTCAATAATTCAGTATCGGCAGCCGCCCACAAGCGGAAAATAACAGCTGCCGAAATACGTACATAAGCAAAAAAATAAAACTGCTGTACGACAAGGCAAGCTGAAGCAAAAAACAAGGCAAAAAACTCAGAAAGCGGCAAGTCTAAAGTTAAGCACATGATGAACCGCAAGATTCTGAAGACGACTGCCCGAGTTCCTATGCTTCAGCCGGAGGATCAGACTGATCAGCGTTGAGCCCCATGGTGGCCTCAGCCCCAGCAGCAGAAGAGGCGGGCTTTGCACTTTGCCGAGCCTCCCTTTCCCTCTGCTCAGCTTCCAACTCCAGTCTTTCAGCTTCCTCTTCGGCTTCCTCAGCCTTAAGAATTTCAGCTTCAGCTGGAGTTGCATACTTCATGTGAGGGTCTTCGGGATTCTGGACCCACTCAGCACATTTAGACCAGTCCAGTTTCGGCTCAGCATGAAGGCAGACTCTTCGGCATACTCGGAATCCGTTTCTGAAACCCATCTCATATTCCTCTTGGGTATAAACACGGACTTTGAGTAAAGCCTCAGCATCAGCCAGCTTCTTCTGGGTCTCCTCCAAGTCTTCCTTGGATTTCTTCAGCTCATCAGCGACTTGGGAGGAGGAACCTTTCAGCTCATTCAGCTCTTGCTGAATTTGGAAAGCCTTTGTCTGAGCCTGGGCCACTTCAACTTTCTGGATCAGCAATTGATCCTCAGCCTTTTGGAATTTAGCTCTTTGAGCTTCAGCAGCAGCAGCAGCCTCTGAGAGTTGGACGTCTTTGGCCAGGAGCAACTCTTCAGCAGCCATTCGGCTGGCTTCAAGAGCCTCTAGACGCTGCTGCACTTGAGCTTGTGCAGCAGTTCCTTCTTGAATTCGGCTCTCAATGGCAGCCTTGAATTTGGAGACGTCCACTCCCATATGCTCCTGGAGGAATTTTTCCCCTTCCATCAGTGGGGGAAAAACTTCCTTCTCCATAGCATCGCAGAAGGTTTTCAGGGCTTCGGCAGCTTTTTTCCCGTACTCCTCAACCTCCTGCTGCTTCTCTTCAGCTGCTGCTTGCTTCAGCTTAGCAAGCTTCACTTCCTCTTCAGCCACCTTCTTTTCGTGCACAGCAGCGTCTACCCTATCTTGTAGGGTATCAATCAGCTCTACAGTGAGAGTCTGATTGTGCACGAACTGAAAACAGGAAGACAAAAAAAAAAAAAAAATAATAAATAAAAAAAAATATATATATATATATATATATATAAAGAGCTGAATTTCGGAGGAAATGAAGGAAAATTACCTGCATCATCAGCAGTTGGTTAGACCTGGCTGGGTCAGGAACTGATCTACTGGATTCGCCCATCCCAGCAGTGGCCTTCAGCGACCAGATCCTTGCCCTGTCTACTTCGGACATGCCAGCAAAATTGCCGAAGTAGGCTGCAGCTCCTTCTCGGTTTTGACCCCATATGAGGTCCCAGATGTGATCTGGGATTGGAATTCGGGGGGCCGAGAAACCCATTTCTCCAGAATGCAGAGTCTGGAAAGAAGGGAAGGACGACGATGGAGCTTGATTAGCTTCGGTTGTCTCAGCATCGTCCTTCTCAGAGGAGTCAATTACTATGACCTCCTCTTCTTCAGGGGTGAGGACGAAAGCCTCAACCTCTCTTGCGATATCTGCCGTGAAGCCCTCAGCACTGGACATCACGGCATCTTTATTTTCGTGCTCAGCAGCACTCTTCTTGATTTCTTCTTGGACCCCTCCCTTAGGTTCGGGAGTTCTCTGATCCACCTCCATCTCAGGAGGTGGCGGAGGGGTCTTTTGAGGAGATTGGGGTGTTGGCTGGGGAACCCTCGGCGATCCATTGCCTTCCTCAGGTTCCCTTATTGCGACGCCGATGGTCATCGGCCTCTGCTGAAAGTCATGAGGGCCGATGATGGCCATCCTTCGGCGCCTTTTCAGAAGGGGCTGCTCGTCCATATCTGAGTCTGAAGACTCTTGTATTTGATCTTCGGGACGAACAGGAGCTTTGCCTTCTCTGTGTCTGTTACTCTCTTCAGACTGTAACAGACAGGGGGGAAGAAGAGTGTAACAAAAAAAAAAAAAAAAAAAAAAAAAGAAATGAAAAGAAAAAAGTTGTCTGAAAGCTCACCGAGGTCTTCAGCAAAGCCTCGTCTTCTTCAGCTGCTCTAGCTGCAGCTTCGGCTTCAGCAGCTCTGGAGGACCCTTCTCCTCCTTCGCAAGCCTCAAGTACCCGTGCAACCTCTTCGGCTGTGCGGGCAGCTTCAGCTTCTTCGTTCAGCAGCTGAAACCAAGGGTCTCTCTTCTTCCACCAGGGCTTCTGCCTCTGATACAGAGCAACAGCCTCAATTTGGAAGTGGGAAGAGTCCAGATGAACTTCCCTATGCCTCGGCTCAGTGATAGACGGGGCCCGTTCAGTTACAACTCGCTCTCGGTTAACACCAAGACGAGCGTAGTTAATACCAACGTTGGTCTCGTCCCGCTCTGAAAAAAGGAAAGGGAAAAGTTTAGCTCAGATATGTCGGCACAGCATAAAAAAAGCAAAGCGAGAGAAGAAAAAGAGGTAGTTAAAAAGCCTCGGCCCCAGCCGAAGAAGCTTACCATCCTTAAACTTTCGGCTGAGGCCAACAGCTGCTAGCATGTTCTCTTGGAAAACGTAATGCGTATCGGGGAGCCAAGTCTCCGGGATATGCTGCATTCGACCACTTCCCCCCGGGTTCGGCAGCTTGCCGAAGATATGTTGCTGATCCAGGTTCGGATCCGCCCCGTTATCTGCGGGGGGACCTAGACTTCCCATTTCGGGATCAGGCTCAGCTAAGTACCGGGGGGCGCTGAAGACGCAAGGGTGGCCCGGATCTGTGGGTGCCCTAACCCAAATCCATTGACCTCTCCAGTCCTTGTCTGAAGAGTCATTTGGCCACATGGTCAAGTATTGGGGCCGGGACTCAATCCGATACCACCCAGAACCATGGCTTCCGTGCCCACTTTGAATATTTGGCACTAGCCGATGGAGCTTTCTGAAGCAGTGCAGGTTCGGCACGTACTTGAAGAACTTGCAGACCCATAAGTATGTCATCACCCTTCGGATGCTGGTGGGGGTTAGCTGACATAGGGAAATGTTGTAATGGATCAGCAAGTCTCGGACGAAAACGTCCAAAGGGAACCTCAGCCCATACTGAAGCTGTCTCGTGTACACCCCCACATACCCCGGGGGTGGACGATGGATTCTATCGGATGCTGAGGGCATTCGGCACCAGTATCCATCAGCTTCAAAAATGCCGTAATGCAACTCAATTTGCTCGGCAAATCGATATTGATCGGCGTTCTCCACCCACCATGAGTAGGGGCGGTTCTTTATCATGGCCGAAACGACTTCGGCATTCTCCCACTCTGAAAACCCAGGGAGGATATCCCAAAGGACAGCGGGAACTTCATCATCCCGTCCAGAAGCGCTCGGCTCATCCGTTCTTTGAGAAGGAGCCGAGGAAAGGGGAGTCGCCCTAATCCCTTCAGCAGGGTCAGACTCCGGCCTTTGACCATTCCAGGTCCCAATCCTGTTCCTTGGATCGGGAATCGGCCTTGCTCTTCTTGGAGCACGGGCTCTACCTCTAACTCCTCTTGCCATGGATTATTTCGAAGAGAAAAGTCGAAAGAAAAGGGGAAGGAGTTCGAATTCGAAGAAAAATAAACTGAAATCAAAGGAATTTACCTTAATCTGAAGCGAAAGTTGCCGATTTACGAGTTCGTAGTGGCAAGTCTCAGTTTCTAAGCTCAATGCTCGGGGAATTTGCGAAGTTTTGATGCGGGTTCTTGGTTTCTCTCTCGAAGAATTCTGGGTTTGTGTTGGTGAATAAGTGAGGAGAATGACGCGCCTCTGTTTATATCTCCAGGTACGGGATACGAAGAGTCTGTGCTTTAATTTCTCTTAAATACCCAGTAAGTAACCATTAAACACATGTCTTGTGATTAAACTGCCCATTATCCGTCCAACTTCCGCAAATCATTAACCGTTGTTATCTCATTAATTACGGTTTAAATTCAAATTTTTGGATCAATTAAATCATTTACTTCCCTCCTTTTCTGAGTTAAATCAAACCCGACCCGTCATCCTTCCAAATCGGGTCTGGGGGGCAAGTTGTTTGGGTCCAATTTAGTCAAAATTGGGCCTGAGCACTAAATGATCCAATTAAAAGCCCAAGGTCAAGGTTCAACTCTCCAATTGCTCAAAAGTCAAAGGTCAGCCCACAAAGTAAGCCAATTGGGCTAAAGCCCAACCTCTCCATGTATGATGAGGTATAAAAGCCATCATATTGACACATTCAAGAGGAGAGATATTATTACGAAAATTCCAATTCGTATGCTCTTTCTTGCATTCAGAAATATTCCACAAAAGCCTCAAGCTACAAACTCTCTTGCATAGTGTCTTCCTTTTACACATTGTACTGACTTTAGCATCGGAGGGGCCTTCCTCGGAAACACCCCCGAGGCTAGTTTACGTGTGTTCACTGTGCAGGAAACCTTCGGCCCAACACAACTTGGATCGAATCCAGTCTTCTCCATTTCAGCGGACCTTCGGCAAGGTCCCATTGTTTTCAACCGAAACACATAGTACATATCATAATATCAAACTATAATTAATAATTCGATCTGCCGAAAAGAAGATAAGATTAAATCATTATACGAGTGTTGGTTATTGTCAAATATCAAATAATATACAAGTATATTCTTATTGCATATACGGCGATTATTTACAAGGATTAAGACGTACTAATGACAACAAAAGGTCAATAAAGACGAGATAATATACTCTTAATAAGAAATACGTGCATGTAAATGCTGCAAAGAGACAGAATAGAGATGAGGTAAAGATGATGAGTGCGTGATTGAGTGGTATTGATTCTTGATTGTAATTTTTAAAACTAATAATGTGATAATCAGATGTTATGGTAATTCTTTAAATGGAGTAGTAAAGTTTCACAAGTCACAACTTACGAGTACTTGAAATGTCGTATTGCCTTATCCACCCACAAAATAATTAAACGAAATATCATCTTCAAACAATTATTAAATTCGGAATTTTAGAATTGTAACTTATTACTCCCTCCGTTCCAAAAAGAACGACCCATTTGGTCAAAACTTTGTCCCAAAAAAATGACCCATTTGCATTAAAACACCACCAATTTGCAACAATATTTGTGCAAAATTAGCTTCCCCATATACACTACTAGAAAACATGTTAATTGTGACGGAAAATTTTCGTCGGAAACACCTTGTTTTCCGTCGAAAAACCCATTTACGACGGAATTCCGTCGTAACCGGTTGTCGGAAAAGTTGTTGTCGGAAAAACACCCTTTTCCGACGGAATTTCCGTCGTAAATGGGTTTTCCGACGGATTTTAGTCCGCCGAGAGTATTTTCAAGCCCGGCAAAGTCCCTCGGAAAATTTCGACGGAATTGAATTCCGTCGTAAATTCTCGACGGAATTTCCGTCGGAAAATGCTTTAAAAAAAAACAAAAAAAAAGCCACCGCCACGCTGTACCACCGCAAGCCGTCACCCCACACCACCTCACACAACCAGCCAACCACACCAGAACCTTACCCACCAACCACCTACACCAGATCCACCACCCCACTACCCACCTACAACCTAGCCCTAGCAGACCACCACCGTCATCCATAACCACCCCAACCACCCATAACCACCACATCTACCACCGATAACCACCAGATCAACCACCCACCGACAACCTCCAACCACCCAAAACACCCCTGTCAACCCCAACCACACCTACTTCCTAACCCTAACCTATCCACAACACCACCCCCACCCGTACCCAGATCCACAGCACCACCACCACAACCACCCTAACCTATCCACAGCACCACCACCACTTTATCCTCACCCTGACCGAACTCTAACCAAAACACCCATACCCAGATCCACCCACCTAAACACCCAAACCCTAACCCGGACCCGACCGAACCCGACCCCACCTAAGCCCAGATCTCACAGCCACCACAAACCACTGCAAATGCTAAACGCACGCACATTAGCCACACCCACCACCACCACTGAAATCCATATTTAAAAAAAAAAATAAATGGAAACAAAAATCGAAAAATTAAAACATAAAACATACCTGAAATTGAAATATGCTTCGAATTTCAACACGAAAACGGTTTAACAAGGCAAAATTCGGCCATGAAAAGTGTAGATCTAAACTTTTTATGGCCGAATTTGGCCTAAAAAACCTTTCAAGTAGTTGGTTGATGCCGTTTGTGTGTTGGTCGTTGATGACGGTGGTGTTTGATGACGGTGGTTGTGTTGTTGTTGATGCCGTGGTGTTTGATGACGGTGGTTGTGTTGTTGTTGATGCCGTGGTGTGGTGGTCGAAAGGAGAACGAGAGGAGGGAGAACGAGAGGAGAGAGAAACAGAGGAAAGGAGAACGAGAGGAGAGAGAAGAAGATAAGAGGGAGAAGCAGAGAGGAGAACAAGAGGAGAGAGAAGCAGAGGAATGGAGAAGAGAGAGAGTGGAGAGGAGAAGAGAAAAGAGGCGCTTCTTGAAGTTTGTTTAGGGTTTTGTAGCGGAAATGTTTTTTTTTTTTTAAAAATAAATTATGTTCCGATGGAATATTCCGTCGGAAACTTACGACGGACTATAAATCCGTCGGAAAAGGTAATTTCCGACGGAAAATTCCGTCGGAACATACAAAAATTACGACGGACTTTTATTCCGTCGGAAATTTCCGACGGATTTTCGACGGAATCGATGAATTTGTCGGAAATTTCCGACGAAAAAAAAAAATCCGTCGTAAATTTCCCTTTTTCCCACGGAATATTGGGTCAGTCGGAAGCAGTCCGTCGGAATTAAGCTATTTTCTAGTAGTGATAAAAATTTCATTTTCCATGTTATTTTATTACTTTCTCTCTCTATTTTTTTTATAAACCCCATGTAAATTTATCTTTTCAATATACTTTTACTTCTTTTTACTTAACTTCCTTAATAACCGTGTAATCAACCCAAATGGGTCGTTCTTTTTGGGACGGAGGGAGTATTAAAAATATCCAAAATTACATATAGTCATATGAAATTTAGCTTACAATAATAGATAGACTATGTTAGACAAGACCTACTTTAATCCTATAACTAATTTATATATATAGTCCCGAGCAACCTAGTAAAAGGCCATACTATAAGAGTATAATATAGAATTTTAACGGTAATTACTTTTAACAATGGCATGCTTTAATCAAACAGCATTTTTAATTAAATAGACGCAAACAAGAATATTATTTACACCTCACTTGCAAGCTAGGTTAGCTACTTGAAGGTTTTTATGATGATAGTACGTACTCTTTTTTTCATTGCACTTTCACAGTGATTTTGACTAGCTTAGCTTTTGAACGTTATGAGTTTGCACTTCAAAAACATATAAAGCTTTCTTTTCACTAATTACAGTCCTCTTTAGGATATTGCGTATAGCTTTATATATCCCCCGTCCTCTCTCTCTCCTTCCCATATAAGTTTTATTTTGCATTTTCACTAAATTTCTAGCTATTCAAAGTAGCGTCTTATTCAATTCATTTGATTGTCAGTTGGACTTATCAATCTGATCCTACTTAACAAATTTATCTGAACATATCTAAATAAAATTACCGGTTCGATATCAAAGTCATAATGATAAGATATGTCCTCTATACATAGTCAATGATAATCGCCACGTCAGAATTACATGTATGGATGTATAAAAGTTTATAGAAACAAAAAAAAAGTTTCATGCATGCTAGCTTAGCCAATTAAGCTAGGAACATCAATATAATTAGAATAATAATGGAAGACAACATAATTGGAAACCCAAAAAGATAAATTGATTTATATATATATTTTCACAAGTATATATAATAATATGAAATGAAACACTATAAACAAGAATCATATATGATCGATGACCATCCATTTTAATAATCTCACTAGATCGAAATGTTATGCAAGCCGTACGTCACTGCACTTTATTATTGGTATATATGCAAAATTACTGTAAAATTAAACCACATAATAATTACCCTTATGATAACCCTTTCTGACTTTAACAACTAACGCCATGATATTTAATAATACTAGTTAATCATTCCTAGGACAGCTCCAAGCATGTTTTTTTCTGTTATATACCACTGTCCGACACGTGGCATAATGGGTCAAACCCCAAAGATGATGATGATGTTGTTGTTGTTCTTGTTGTTGCGAAATTCCATAGATGCTCTATCTCGTTGCTGCCGCCATAGTTTTCCAGTGTTGCATGGTATATCTTATTATGGTGATCTCCTGATGATGATGATCTCAACGGTGGCAATTGATCCAGCTCATGTTCATGATCATTTGACAAGGGTGAGTATATGGTTTGACCATTCAAGTGTGTTGCAACAAGTTTGTCTAGGGTGGCCCAGTCACTGAGTCCGGTGTAGATGGGATCAGTCTCCGGTTTGGTCATCGAAACGAGGTCGTTTTCGGGTAGGGTTTGGTAGTATAGGGTGGTTGTGGTGGTGCTATTATTGTTTGGGCTCTCAAGGCTTGGGAGTTTCATGAACCTTTCAAGTTGATTTTGGGATGAGGATGATTTTGTAATATTATTATTGTTCATCTTTTGAGATTTGCCCCCCATGTATTGAAATATTTGCTCTAAGGCCCCTTGATCATCGCGATCGTGTTGATCATGATCACTTGGTGAATCAAGCATGCTTATTGATGAGTGTGATTCTAATGCCATGGAAGATGATGATGTCTTGATTGGGCTGTCTAGGTCTTTCAGGTGGTTTTTCTTCTTGAACACTCTACAAACTACCCACCCTTCTTCTTGTATAAAATCTCCACTTCTCAGACTTGTAACCTTCATACCAAAAACAAAAACAAAAATGTGTTATTAATCATTAATTATTATATTTATTGCTTAAAAAAATAGAATATTCACACACAAGTCATTAATATATATAATTAATAGCACATTCAATTCAAATTTTCAAATCAAAAATTATTATGTTGTAAATATTTCTTTACAAAAAAGGGGGTGACAAGAAATATCTATTTGTTGCTCCCATTTAATTTGGGTCTTTTATCAAAACTTGTCCAATTCACAAATAGCTAGACACACACTTTTTAATCTTTTCATTCATAAAAAGAACGTAGCTATAAAGAGGAATAAAACTAAATACATAGTGCGTAGAAATATAATAATTTTTTTTATAAGATCATTAAATAAAAGATTATTTAAATAAAAAATATAATAACTCGAAATGATCCAAATCAATTGAATAGAAATAAATAAATATTCAAAAAAAGTACAGAAGAAGAAGGAGAATAAGTAAATAATCAATGATTATAAGAGAAATTAGGTTGTGGTTCATTCTCTAACCATACTATTATAAAGTCACATAAACATCAATATACAGCGCCTTTGGATACTTTATTCCGTTTTTGACTTAGAAAAATAAAACCTATACTTCATAGATGACTACATAGCTAGCTCAATATATAGCTACCTAAATAAACACTTTCCTTTGTTCAATTTTTAATTTTTTTAAATAAAAATTGTGATTTATGTAAAAAAAAATGTATAGAGGATAAGATATTGCACTCAAATTCCATATTGAGCATAAACTATGAAATAGGCTTATGTAAACAAAAACAGAAATTATACTAAAAAGAGTAACACAAATATATAATCTTACATGGGTGTCATTGTTATTGTTGGTGCTTTCATCAAGTCTATATTCATGCATAATCCAATCAGATTTCTGACCATGAGGAGCTCTTCCTTTGTAGAAAACAAGCGTCTTCCTCATCCCAATCCTTCTAGAGTTGCTGTATATCACCTTATCACGGCCAGTAGCCTTCCAAAACCCGGTCGCTGTGGCCCGGTTAGTCCTTGTCCCTGTAGGGTATTTCTTGTCTTTGTGACTAAAGAAGTACCAATCATTCTGTGGTGTAGTTCCTATCTTGCATTTCTCTAAAAAAAAACAAACAACATAATTAATTCACATCTTTTTCCGATATGGACTATACAACAAAGGCTCATATGAGCGGACCAACAATATTCGTACTAATTTAATTAAATAACATATGCGCATGCGTACAAAAATTCATACGTGCTTAATTATTAGAGAATGAAGGTGAAGTTTAATTACATACCTTGAATATCCCAAGGTTCAAGCTTGTTGAGATCAACTTCAAGAATGACATCCAAGTCAATCTTCTCACTAGCAACCTTCTTCCTTAGATAATATTGCAAGAGTTCTTCTTCAGTCGGATGAAATCGAAAACCCGGAGGTACCCTTGATTCTCCGTTTACAGATATGTTCATTTTCGTTCGCATTACCTAGCAAGAATACTTATTATTGCTAGAATAGTGGCCCAGCTAAAAAAAAAAAGTACATAAAAGAATTTTTATTATTTTCTAAAAAACAAAAAAAAAAAAAAACAAAGGATTCTATCATAAGAAACTAATAAAAATTGAAGATTAAGATTTGTTTTGATAATTAAGATTGCAGCACTAATTAATGTTTATGCGATGATTATAGAGAGAAGAAGAGAGAAAATAAAGGGAGACAAAAAATAGGAAAGGAGGTTGAAGGGTTGATAGAATGATTAATGTCAACCTTTGTGGTACCCGAACCGGGGCATAGAAAGGTCTATTATTTATATGTGAAAAGGTAGCTAGGGCATCATATAATATAAAGTCCAAAATGTACTACAGTTACTAGCTAACCACTTTACTATTTACTTAGTTCCATATGTTGCAAATGTAATCACAATATATTTAATTATATGATATAATTATGATATATAGACAAAAAATTTGATATCCTAGGTTATTACTATAGAAAAACAGTACAAGTATATATGTTGTATAATGTATAAAATAAAAGCTGATCTAAGTTAGTAATTTGTCTATTATAATGAATCCAAAATTTAAGATTATGTATACATATTATTATCAAAATAGATATATTAATTATTCAAGAGGGAAGTAATGCTAGCACAGTATGGTAGCATGAGACATAGAATATAATGTCACTTTATAAACTATGAATCAATTATGAAAGTCATCTTTTATCTAATAAAATATCAACTTTGTCTTACCATGCTATGCGAAAATACAACCATATTATTCATCATCTGTGCGCTTTTGACTCCAAGCAGTAATACTAACCTCTTCGTCTCTTTGTACCGTTTAATTAAACTAATTAACTTTATTATATACTACCTCTATTAATTTTTAGTTGCAAAAAAAATAAAAAATAAAAAAAATCTCGCAAATAATATCTTTTTATTGTAATTAAAAATTAACGAATTTAGTATATAAATATATACTTTGTATTAATAGAATTCAATAATAATAATAAATGACATATCTAGCTATAGAACATTTTATATATATTAACAATAAAGCCTTTTTCCACATTTTTAGGAACAATATATTCAAATACAATAGTTAATAAGCTGGACTGCTCGAAAAAATGATTCCACGAAAAAGAGTTAATTTTTTTTTTAGATAAATGTTAATCAGGGTTATTTAATTTGATTTACTAGCTACTAAGATAAACTATAGCATGAAAGTTCAAAATTAGTTCAAATAGGTTTTAATAAATAAAAATCAAGACTGTTAAAAAAAAAAATTTCAAGTAAAAAACATGTCATAGCTCACCATTATTGGCTTTGTTATTAGAGGACCAAATCAACCAAAATCTTAAGCTAATGGTTAAAGTTCAAGAATATATTTTATAGGATTGATAATCTGATCAAAAAATTATGACATGCAAGGTACGGTAGCTGCCGCCCTATTATTTTCAATTTTCATGTACTATATGAAATTATCAAATTATTCTCAATTGTAGTTGAATTGTGGGCCTTAATATTATCTCACCACTCTGACCTTGGAAATCACATGTATGAACACAGATAATGGATTAACCAATTTAAGCCAAGAGCAAGAGTAACTTATATTGTCACTCTATAGCAATAACGAACATGCATGATTTCAGGCATGTAATACACTATTATAATATTATTTTAAGTTGATAATGTAAGTGGGTTAATATGGTTCAACTTTTTCCATTGAGTTCATTGCGTGTCCACTAAATTGAAGTGTATGTTATTACAATTAACTTGGTAAATGGTAATTACTGGTATCTCATCAGACATATTACACGTTTAGTTGTGAAAAAAATGAATATATACATAACATACACAAATCATATATCTAAATGTTTTGAGAAAATAAATAACTTCATATGTATAGGCTTATTTGAAAGAAAGATTAAACAAAGTCACTCAACGAAGAATTTGAAATAGAGAATTAAGCACTTCATTCGTAATATATAAGGAGTAATGAGTGAAGATTAGAGTTTTTATGATTTTAGAGGTATAAATTTGTCAAAATCTAATAACTATTTATTTTATTAAATACGGAGTACAATTTTCCGTTAATATGCTCAAATAATCAATTTTATACTATGTACAAATAAAGAGATCACATTATTCATTTATAGATAAAAAAAAATACTGTATACATAGTTACATACTACATCTAGTGAAAAGAAAAGAAAAAAAAAACTTGCTACCAATACTTTGTTTCACAATTTATTTTGACTTTTTACACTATCTACTTTTTGAATTATGAATTTTGACTACACATTTTTACATATATAAAAATGAAATCTTTACATGTAAAGTATTGTTAAACTAGCCTCAATGAATGGTTATATATATACCTCGGTTTGACTATACCATCGCTTGCTCGTATATATTACCCTCGTTAAGTGAGGTATGAAATTAAATACACTGAAAACATTCAATAAACTTATATTACGAAATAGATGAAGTGACATTTAGTAGGAAAATATGAAATATGAACACCAACGAATGAAGATTTTTTTTTTTTTTTTTGACACAATCGAATGAAGATTTTAGACATGGTTATTTGTTTTAAAATTTTGCTGGTGGATTCCTTCCAGAAAGGGCCACCAACACCAAACGCTTTACACAAAATGTTGAAAAAAGAGATACAACACACTTAACAGTTACACTCTACACTGCTACAACTACTTGTTGGCTTGTTGCAACTGTTGGACGATTCTCGTTTTGGATTCCTTTTTTTGATGCCATATTATTATTATGCCCTAAAATAAGTTGCCTATTTATCATGCTTCAACCTTTTTTTTTTCTCGATCTGCAGTGTCGATGTCATCTCAATTTGTTATTTTATTATATTTTCTTGGCCCAAATAAACCACATGTGTGTAACTATTGAGATAATATCAAATAATATATTTTTGGGAATTGTCTTATGGAATACTTCCTCTATTCTGTTAATATTGCAACAAGGAGGAAATTACGCATCTCAAAACACATTTTATATGCTAAATATCTATAATTGTGTAAGAGTAAAAATTATAAAAAGTTGATATTGTGAAAGTATTATATGAGACGAATCCAACAAGATCCCACTTGGCTATATTTTGCTTAACATATAACTCATATTATATGGTCAAACAAGAGTGATGAATAGTGTAAAAAGTCCATTGTTGCAATATTAATAGAACGGAGGAAGTATTTGCTAGGAGATATTCTTGTATTTTTAGTCGATTTCTATCTTCCTATTATATTGTTAATTTAGGTGTTAGGAAATTATATTTCCATTGAATTTGCATCTCTCGTGTGTTTTACTACTATAGGAAGTGAGCGAAACTATTTGAATAGGGATAAGAAAATGAAATTCCCTGAGAAGTTCTAAGTTATTTGAAGAATGGAATTTTTAAGGACGTTTCACTTTACCTGTTGATATCACCTTAAATAATAAAATCTTTATTTCTCAAAAATACGTAATTTTCATGCATTTTTATAAAGACTTTGCATGTATACCAAACAATACTTGAGTGGAAAAAAATATCATTAGGCAAAGAAAATATATGAAACTGATGAGCAAGTATTAGACGCATGTTAGTACAGTATAAAAAGTTTAAAACATTTAACAAATTAGTGGTTAGAATAAGAAAAAAATGGGAAAACTAAAAAGGATGAAAACATATAGGGAAAAAAAAGGGACCACAAAAGGACGTTGTGGAAACAAGAATGTAGGACGAAGGGCGCTATCGTAACGGTGACTAGCAACCTTATGATATCTTGGGAAAGAGAGGCCTTTTCTTTTGTGAATATGAATTATGAATTGTGAATTGTAAATTGTGGGGTCTTTCTAAAGTTCCAATTACCTTTTCTCTTACCGCAACTACCGCAACAACAAGGAGATGATGGGTTGGGAGCCATTTTGCTTTCATTCAAGATATATTGTGGGGTCATACTTCTTCATTTTTTTTTAAAAAAATAATTTTTTATGTCAATGGTAATTTTTAAAAGGAGATGCTTTCTTTTGTTTATTATTTAGAATTGCAATGTGAGTATGTGACAATTTCATATTTCTTGATTTTCTTCCATGTTTATATTAATTACATACGATAGATAAATTTTGTAAATTGTAGTTTAAAATTAAGGAATAGGCCAAAGGACTAACTCTAAAAACACTTGTATATTTTTCTCGATATATGTATGCAAATATTTTGAATCATAGGCTTCCCGGTGAAAGCTTGTTTCAATAACTCTCCAATGTCTATTTTAAAGCTCATTTTGACAAGAAATGAAAAGGTTATAGTTGTATTATAAAAAAAAATAGTTTGAAACTGGAAGTTTTTGAATATAGGCTAACATAAAAAAATTTCCTATTTTCATTCTCTCTCTCTCTTTTTTTTTCCCGGAAATTGTCACCTATTTTCATAGTTTTCTCTTGACGGCTATGGAAATATTCTTTGGGGAATAATTTAGGGCTTCTAATTTTCTATATATCATATTTAAAAGGAACAATTATTTGTAAAATCAAAAGGGTACAATCAAGGGGCATGTAAAGCCAATTCAAGTCAAGTTGTAAGTACACTTATGAGATAGAGTTTGCGCAAGGGAGATAATTGTATCTCCTCTACTTCATTCACTCTTAGTTGTTCGTTCCTCCATGTAAACTAGTAAGAAAATATTTATATCCTTGCCCCATGGAGTAGATTATGTTGATCGAACAACATATATCTATTTTCCATATTATGAAAATAATGCATATAAAATAGTTACAAGTTGGTCCTAGCTGTATAGGAATGGAAATCAACTTTATCTTTAATATGGAAAGTTTGAGGTTGATGGTATAAAATGGGACTGCCTATCTACTGGGTGCAGTGTCTAGTCTAGCTATTAGCTATGCTATGCTTAATGCTTGCACACATGAAACATGAAAATAATATGCATGGCATCTTTCACTACTTTACTTGTTTGATTCTTTTGCGTTTCAATTCTTTCTTATTACGTTTGCGCTAATATTAGTGCAGCCGTTAAGCTATTTATTCTTACCTATAGAGTACAAATCGACCGACGGTTAACACAAACTATTAGATCAGATATTGCGTGTTATTACATGTTTATATTTGTTAATGGCATATATGATATATATATATATATATATATATATATATATATATATATATATATATATATATATATATGTGTGTGTTATTATGTTATAGACGAGAATTTTGAATACGCTTGCATGAAAATAGATGGGGTTTTGTGATAAGCAATGAGCTAATAATTGATTATTTGATCAATTTAAATGAGGATACTAATAACGCATATTCTCTTTGTTCTTCAAAGTTTGGCTTTTATTTATTATTATTATTAATGTTATTATTGTTATTATTATTATTATAGTAGGTGGGTGTAAAAAAATTGATTAAGAGAGTTGGAATTAAAAACATAAGTAATACTTCTTCCATTTCATATTAGATGTATGACACGTTTTATTTTCGTTTAGGCAAGTTTGTCAACACATGTTTTATAATGCAAATATCATTGACTACATATTACGAGTATAAAATTATAAAAATAAATTTGATATTTAAAAAATAGATGTTGAGATGAATTCTAACAATAAGATCCCACACAACTATTTTTTTTCTCATATGAAATCACAAAACGAAGTCAAAGTAAGTTATGTGAATATATAATGGACTAAGTCAAAATGTGTCATCTAATTTGAAATGGAGAAAAGAAGTATAAGAATTAAGTGGATCAAGTTGCAGAAAGTGAGTTGAAAGGTATGCGGTTAGCCGGTTAGGATATAAGGTGATAAAAGCCTAAAAGGTAAGAATATGATTGACAAAAATGAACGGAGAGGATTTAGGGCTACTAATTAGGTTGGGTTACCAATCATGCATACAATAGTTACCACTTCTTATTAAAAAAAAAAGAGCTTGCAAGTTATAATTGATGAATCGATAGGATTATACTATTTTTACTCAATATGTAATTTGTAATTTAATTTCATCTACTACGTTTATGTAAAAAAAAAAATATTGAATTTTCACGATTACCACTAATTATTTGATGAGAATCATTTTTCATTATAAGACCGTCATCTAAACTTATACTACTTATATTTTTTTCTTGAAAGATGTGAAGAAAGGTACATATTAGAGTCATTAGAGGGAACCTTAGCTTGCCAATATATAAAAAGAAAAAGAAATGAGGGAACCTTAGAGAGCCTTACCAAGCATACTCAGCTAAAAAGGTTAGCTTTTCAGCCATGTTTATATTTAAACTAAAAGTGTGAGTGAATGATATTTAAAGCTCCTTAACTAAAATGTAGAAAGATGAAACCAATAAAGTGTTTAATCTTTGGAAGACATAAATAATGTAATAAGACTGTACACATTACAAGTCTTTTTTTTTTATCAGAAAAATTGGCAGTCAATTACATTAATCACTTTTTTCTGGAAACACTAAAACAGTACTCGTATTAGACATACACATCTAGTTAATGAAGAACTTTTTGTGGTCACAATTATAATCATAGCATGCCCCTTTTGCTAAAGAAATTTGCTTCTCATGGTTTCTGTTTAGCCTGATAATCCACTGATTAACCACTAAAGCTCTCTACTGCTAAATTTTTCACAAGATTATTATTTGCACCTAATCTTTCGGGCAAATCACAAGCCTATATTATCATCAATTTTTCATTTTTTTCTTCAGTTTAATCATGCTGAACGTAAGGCATAAGATTAAAGCATAAAATCTTCCATGGCGGTAGCAACAATATATAATGTTCACTATTTCTTAATAATCAACTTGTTTTTGGTGAAAATCTCACAAGTTGATTTTCTTATTGCTTTCATACCATAATTAATCTTACATGTTTTTCTTGTTAGTGTCAATATGAACGTCAGTCTTTCATGTCAAATAATTCGTACTACCTCCGGTTTTTATTACTCTCAACAAAGGGTATTATTTGTGAGAAACATATATTTCTTTGTTGCGAGTAATAAGAAATCGAAGGTAGTATAACATTATACACTTCGTAACTCGTACTACATAAAAGTATGAATATCAAATAGTACTACGTAGTCTTAAAGTATGAATATCAATAGCACTACATAAACCTGGGCACGGGCCGGGTTGGCCCGCGTGCCGCCCGGCACGGCCCGCCGTTCGGCGCAGCCCGGCACGGCCCGAAGTCAAGCACGGCACGGCACGAAGTTCAACTTCCGTGCCACGGGCCGTGCCACGGACACGGTTGAGAATTCCCAGGCACGGCCCGGCACGAGCACGGGCATGGCCCGCAGGCACGACCCGTAGGCACGGCCCGCGGGCCAACGGCTATAAAACGGCTAGTTTTTTGCCAAAAATTCTATAAATACTCACCTCCATTTCATTCCCAAATCACAAAATCATAATCTCTTCTTCTTATCTCTTATATTCTCTAAATCTCTAATAATCCTTATTTTCTTAAATTCTCTAATTATTCTCTTAAATTCTCTAATTATTTTCCTAATATCGGAAAAAATTAAAAAGTTCGTAATCGTAATTAGTGGAGCGTTGAAGCACGGTTGTAAGATCTAAACTAATCTTAAATTTATTATTGTTTTATTGTTATTATTAGAATAATCTTGTTTAATTATTATTGTTGTTAATTGTTATTGTTGTTGTTATAATTGTTGTTATTAATTATTATTATTGTTACAATTCTTGTTATTATTTATTTTTGTTGTTATTGTTATTGTTATAGTTGTTGTTATTAATTAATATTATTGATATTTTTATTGTTAAAATTGTTGTTATTAATTATTATTATTATAGTTAACCACTTTTTATTAAAAAAATTAATTGTTAATTATGGCATCGAACAACCCATCATCTAGGTCTAGGGGGAAAGGCCGACTTATCCGTAGTAGTAGTTCTAGGGAACCACCAAATACAACGAGCCCCCAAATTACGAGTCAAACCAATGACCCCATTTACTTCCCCCCGGGCTATGAGCCATATAATACGTCGGGATTTCCAGCACCACCACTAAACCAATTTCCACTACCACCATACCAATTTTCACCTAATTATATCGGTAATCAACAAAACTATTGTTCTAGCCAAGGTAGCCAAGAAAGTACCTGAATTCCCTCCGGTTCTACCCCTTCTACTGCCACTCCCACTAGTCCCACTACTAACCATCACACACATCATGAATGGTTAACCGAAACTGAGATGCTACTTTTGAAAAACCGAAGGAGTGAGGTATGGCGTTATTTTGTCCTAAGTAAAGATGGTGAACAATGGGCAAAATGTAAAACATGTAATAGTGTATTCACGGCAGTTACCAAAAACGGGACGGGACACTTATCTAGACACATGAAAGCTTGTGCAAAACCAGCTAGTGATCCAACCCAGCCCAAAATTTCCCAATTCCATCCATACGGCTTTACATACAACTATGAGAGGGATAGGGATGAACTAGGAAAAATGATAGTACACGCCGAACAACCTTTTCTTTTCTCGGAAAGTGACGCATTCAACACCTACATTAACAAAGCACTACAACCCCAACATAAAAGAATCTCTAGGAAAACCGTTCGTTCCGCCGCAATGAAAAATTTCCTAGAGTACAAAGTCCGGTTACAAGCCGAATTGAGTAACCTTAACTGTAGAGTATCTTTAACAGCCGATTCTTGGGATAGTGGTTATAAATATCACTATTTATGTGTGACTTGCCATTGGGTAGATGATCAATGGATGTTACAAAAAAGAATAATACATTTCAAAATGCTGGAATACCCACACACCGGCATTAACATTGCTCACCATTTAATGCAAGCAATAGACGAATACAACCTTCGAGATAAAATGATGTCTATGACTTTTGATAATGCAACCTCTATGACATACACAACTAATCTTATCAAACAAAACTTAACCGATGTACTATTAGACGGTGAAGCTCTTCATACTAGATGTGTTTGCCATGTACTTAATTTATGTGTACAGGATGGAGTTCGGGCAATTGGCCCATACTACAACAAAATCAGAGATGCTATTATGTCTATTAATAGCTCTAACATGAGATACCAAGAATGGAAGAGTTTTCTAAAACAACAAAAGATAAGGGTAATAAAAATTAGAACCGATTGCCCAACTAGGTGGAATTCCACCTATGACATGTTAACAAAGGCAATTGAGTACAAGGGCCCGTTAACATTATTTTACAACCAAAAATTTCCACAAAATGCTTTGTATAATGATGATTGGAAAAACTGTGAAAGATATATGCAATTTTTACAGTTATTATATAACATGACGTATTGTTTTTCTACTGTTTACAATCCTTGTGCTCAAAACTTTCTTTCTAATGCATGCTTACTCGCCCAACTTTTCGCTGATCATCGCGATCAAAGTGATTAT
Organism: Chenopodium quinoa; assembly: GCF_001683475.1. Lineage (NCBI taxonomy): Eukaryota > Viridiplantae > Streptophyta > Magnoliopsida > Caryophyllales > Amaranthaceae > Chenopodium > Chenopodium quinoa. The sequence continues at coordinate 4,686,700 of NW_018745454.1, forward strand.
GATCAATATCTTCCAGCAATGGAAAAAAAGTGGCGTAAATATTATAGTGAGATTCCTTTGATTTATATTTTTGCTTCCATATTAGATCCTAGGCAAAAGTATGAAAACACATTTATGTTAGTTGACATTTACTTTCAATGCATGTTTCTTGACGATGATGTAGAAAACTATAAGACTAATGTGAAGGATCAGTTTTTTGCTTTATATAGAGTCTATGAAGCCAAATATGGCACCGTTCCTCGCTCAGGGCCTTCCCAACCATCCAAAAACGTAAGTAAGAAGGCCAAACATTTATTTTCACAAGCTACTAACTTGATTTCAAGGTTTTCAGGTGATTCATCAATCAGGAGAACGCAAAGCGACGTCTCGGAGTTGCAGATGTACCTGAGTTACGACTTCACCAAAGGCATGGACGACGATGAGATAAACAGCCTCGACCTCCTTGCATGGTGGAAACAACAAAGCTCGAATCATCCAACTTTGGCGGCAATGGCACGAGACATTCTTGCTATCCAAGTTTCCTCCGTCGCCTCCGAACGAGCTTTCAGCGCATCCGGAAGGGTTTTAGACGATAGAAGAACAAGTCTAAAACCCGAAACACTAGAAATGTGCGTGTGTTTCAAAGATTGGTTGGATGCGGAAAATCGCTCACAAGACCGTTCTTACGACCACAACGACAACGAAGAAGGAACCTCCGCTTCCGGTTCGGGTTCGGCTAGTTCCCAATCTATGCAACTAGCCGATGACCTTGAAGGCGAAGGCGAAGACGAAGACGAAGACGAAGACGAGCAAGAAGAAGGAGAAGAAGAATAGACAATTATTGTATATTGTACGATTTTAAAAATATCAATTTTATCATTTTCCAATTTTTGTTTAATACCATCATTGTATGATTTTTATCATTGTTATCATTGTACAATTTTCTCAACTCAAGTAATAATAATATAAAGTACGCATTATTCACATCCAAAGTCCAATTTGCCTTTTTTCCCCGTTTTGTTACAATTTGTAAATTCATATTAAAAAAAAATAAAATTATACTAATTACTAATAAATCATAAACATTAAATTTTAAAGTAATAGTATAAAGTAAATATATAAATATAAATATTGAATATACAAATTATAAAACATAAATATTCAACTTATAATTATAAAATTCATAACTTAATAACTTATAACTTATAAGTTATAAACTTATAAGTTACCTTATAAAACTTATAATTATAATTTTATAACTTATATACACTATAAACTTATTAATTTATAATGTTGTCATTAAAAAAAAAAATAAAAAAAAAATAAAAAAAATGAAAACTGCACCAGCCTGCAGGCCGGCACGTGGCCGGCACGGCACGAGCCCGCCAGGCACGAGGGCCGTGCCGTGCCGTGGGCTGGCCTGTGAAAATGGCCGGCACGGCACGGCACGAAATCCTGGGCCCGCCGGCACGACCGGCACGGCACGAACCAGCCCGCGGCGGCCCGGCACGGCACGGTGCCCAGGATTAGCACTACATATACAGTCTACGTATGAATATCATATCAGTATTACTCTAATGTCTAAGAGATTGCGACTCATACATCAAATCAACCACGCAAAAAGAATGTATACACGGATTAATTGTATGCAGCCATTCTATATCTTGCGATAATGATTCATCATTTAGCTATAACATTATTCAATTTCATAATAATAATAAGTAGAAAGAAGTATTTAATGAGCCATTTTATATTTGTATTCAGATAAATACATAACATTCCCAATTTTGCAAGAAATCATGCAACAAACTAGAAACAGTATAGAAAATGATCGATTATATCGCATTCCAACTTCATAATAAGTTAGAAAGAAGAATCTAGTGAGCCAAATTTATTCTTTTTGTCAATCTATATATAGTATTTCCCGTTAATTATTAATAAATCGTACAATTCTTTATAATTATACGTTTATTTATGTAATAACGTAGATAATGCATGTTTGCATTACATAGACATGTAACAACCTCCTTCTACTTCATGATAATACGTTGGAAAAAAGAGTAATGTGTCATTTAAGTTTTGTTTTCAAATAACATTTCTGTTATATTTTGATAAATGTTGTAATATTCATTCAACAACAAAATCTGTAGCTATAAACAAATTCAAGATTCTATATATTTGACATGGGCCCTCGTCATTAATCTTCAAATTGTAATTAATCACTAATATACTGCTTCCTCCATCCTAAACAATACTGTGTAGGTCATTAGGTAGTCACTTTCAAATTTCAAGCTCCAAGTTTCTTCTTGTTTGTACTACATACATTTGTCTGATACGAATTTACTTACACTATCTAATCTTTATTAATTTATTTACGTACTCGTAATTAGACTTTCAAATCCTTATAGAAAAATGTAACTTATTTTTACATGACAAGAACAATTTAATAGCATAGTAAATATTTGGTATGTAAAGAATATAGCAAATGATGGTTATGAAATTTTAATAAACCACTTTTGAAAAATAATATTACCTATTTTTAAAATAAAAAGGGTAGATTATTACTTTTAGACTCCAAAAATTTCAAAAAATATCTTCAAACACAACAAGCCTTGTTAATACCATAACCAAAACAGTATACGCCACGTACCTTCAAACAACGTTGTATCCAATAGCATGAGAACACATAATTCATAATTCCATTATCACTAATTATAATTTGAAAATGACATTAACCTTAATTACCTGTGCAGCAATAGACTACAGAGAAATCAATATGATTATAACAGGTTATAAAGGATATACAGCATAAGTATAGGAATGACTACTATCCCTTTTTGTACGATCATTCAAAACCGAGTAATCGAGTATGATCCCCAATCACAATAATTACTCGATTCATTGGAACAAGTGGCTCAACATCTGAAGCTTCAAACCTTCAATTCAAGTTTATGACCATGCACTTGCTTGCTAGCAAGTATCACTGCCGCCTCTCTTGCTAAGAAATATCAAGTATCCATATCAGATTACTGCACCAGAAGGCTAGATATCATTGATGAGCTCAAAGAGAGATATAAAGAAACCTAAACATGATCGACGTCTACAAATGACACATTAGGAAAAAAAACAGCTATTTTTACCAAAAAGAAATACTATATAAGGTTCAAATAGGTGAAATACTAAAATGTGGGAAGTACACTGAGGGTCCTGTAGTCAGTTGGTCAGTTATTTCGTTCAAATACTCAAAAGAAGCGTAAGTTCAATACTTAAAAGATGCATTGCATGCAGTCAATGCTACTGAGTTTCTTAGAGCAAGCTAAAGGGATATTGAATAATACTCTGTATGACAATTAAAATTGATCAGACCACATCTCCTCCTCCCCCCCCCCCCCCCCCCCCCTCCCCGGCCCAAAAAAAAATCAAAATAGATGGGGCATAAATTACCAGACAGTTTAGCGTTTATACTGAGGCAAGCCTGTTTGTCTAGCCAAAGATAATCAGCCTGTGGCTAAATGTAGCAACTCTACAAGATCGTCGAGGTGTACATCTAGAAGTTCTTTGCGATAGTGGGTAAGAATCGATAATTTGATACCATGCTAACCATACTTTAAACACTTTACAGTCTTTTTTTTTATTTTTTTTATTTTACCAATGTCACTGTATCATTAAGGTTGAATATTTTGAGCTTTACAGCCAACAAGGCTGTGTACAATTGGGAAGCTGGAGTATGGGATGATAGAACCAACCCGTAGTCCCATACAAAAGAAAACATACAAGGGTCCTATTTACTCCACTCAAGTAAAGGAACTTTCCCCACCACCAAATGTCCAAATGACAAGTAAAAGAAGGTCAAAATCATGAAAATCCACTTAAATCTTAATCCATCAGGTATACAGATAAAAAAATTTAAGACATGGACAAAATGACAAGATTAACAAGGCAGAATTATGTTTAGGGATAGCAAGGTTACATGCCATATCAGATTTTGGGTTGGCACCGACTGCTACTCGGGCAACACCAATACACTAAAAGCTTATCAGTAAGATTTTACAAGTCAGATCAAACATGTTTACTTGCACTGGAGGCAACTATTATAGTGTTATCAAATCTTTAAACAGTCTTGAGCTGATTATTTCAACTCCAACTACTTGTCACTGAAAGCTTCCAGAAGCCTAAAACTACAATATAATGCTCTATGCAGCATGGTCATGCATGAAATTAACAAAAAGTGTAGGTTGAAAGTCACAGTAAAGAAGAAAGAGACAAGCAACAAAAAGAGACACTATAGAAACACACGCCCCTATGAAAATACGTCAACAAGATCAATCAGTTTTTTACTCTTGTAATTGGAGTTTGGTAGCCTGTAGGAAGGTGGTTGCTTAATGACATGCTAACAAGAAAGAATTCAGTTTGGTACTAAAAATACCTCCAATTTGTTTTTAGCTTCCTGATCAAATGCTTTACAAAGGATCTCATAACTCTTTCCCAATCCTACCTGCAAAAAACATAGTAAGGAGGTACTAGCTTTAAGTCTTAACCAGGATTAATTAAACAGCTAACTCTTGTAATAGATTTTTTTTTTTTTTTTTTTTTTGAAACCATAATTCTTGTAATAGATTTACAGGAGTTAGGCGAAAAATCAGTAGCCATACCACTGGATCAACTCTTGATGGGGAAATACGTGATATACAATACCTGCAATGACAATTTGTAAGAAAATCAAGACGTGGAATACACATTTTAAGGAACAAAAATCTCACAATAAAAAAAATATATATACTCTTTGTTGGCTTGCACCAGCACTCCAGCAGATATCCAGCTCAACATGCTCCTTGTTTCTAAGTTTCAATTTTTTCACCAAGGGGCCGCTAGATGTTACACTTCCATTAAAAAAAAAAAGCCTAAAAACTATTTGACTGACCACAGGAAGCTCCACTTGTCTTGAGGCATTAGCCAGTCAGATAAGCAATTTCCAAAATATTGTGAGAAGCCTGACTTTCCAGCAATTATAACTTCTTACAATTTAAATTTCCCAAAATTAATGAATAGTTTTTAGTATAGCTTCCTGTGGTTTTTCATTAAATGTTCATTGAGTAAAGATAAACTGTATATAAGTATAAAACTAACATGTGGCAAAGTGACAAAATTATTCTCAAACCAAGTAAAGATTGGTGTGTGGTCAGGCGAGAGAATTTTTTGTCTTTATATATTCTATTAGGAATTCGATAACATATACTCTTTCTTCCATCAAGATAAATCTGACCCCTTCCCCTGTTACCAAATACATATATCAGATATTATATGAAGTGAACATCTTTCTTAGTGGCAGGTCCGGGTAAAAAATAGGAAAGGCAATTACATTATATTTTTGCCGATTTTTGCCAAGGAACAGGACCTATAGCCATTTTTTTAAAATCCACAGTTGCAAACTTGAAATCCTGTTCCTAGAGAATTTCCTTTATATAAGCTTAGAAAAATAAATAAACAAATAAACCCGTCCTGCATTAACTCCTTTTTACAGTATTTAGCCTCAGCATTTCTAGTAATATAGATATAATATTGTGTTGGTGGAGGTCACTAAGATACAATCTGTTGTCAAAAAAAATCACAGGTTGACAGGTTATTTGGGGTCATTAAACATTAATCACATTTACATAAACTGTCAAACATACCAAACAATCAGCGTACAAAACTTACCCTAGTTTACTAGTGTAGAAAAACATAGCTGACAAGTTTGCCTTTTGAACTGTAAGCATTAAAGTAGCCATACAATTCTGCACAAGTGAAAAAGATAGATGAAAGGTTATCTTAGCAAACCAATATTACATGATTAATTACCCAATAGATCATACTGGATTCGTTAAATATATAGACAAAACCATCCAACATTCAGCAGAAACCCAAAAACAGTATAGTTCAAGATCTGGAAACCCAGAAAAGTGCATAAATCACTCAAGTACATATGTAACTAAGCTACACAAAACCTTAAGTTTATTGGGATATATGTCACTTCAAATTCTTACTTCCTACACCATTGTGCACAGGGCAGCAAATAGACTCGCACTTTTAGATGCTTGAGCTAGTATATGCATACTTCCTTTGATATTTAAAGTTTAATATTTACTTCATATTCGTTATTCTCATACTATTATAATTAAATTACCAGTCAGAAATAGAAGATGGAACTTGGAAGTAAATAAATCACCTTATGAGCAATAAGCTCTAGAAGTTGCATCAATAGCTTCCCAAGTCCTTTGCCTTGTATGCGTTGCTCAAGTTGCAACTCATATACATAGAGAACTGGAAGCTCCTCCTCCATTATAAAACGATAGTGCACAAATCCAACAACATCACCTTTGTGCTCATTTGTAGGCATCAATCTCTTCTTAGTATTGCTAAGCACAGTTGGAACTTCATAAACAAAAATGTAACGTGCCTCTGGAGCAACCATTTCTCTACATTTCACCTTTTCTTCTTTGGCCCATTCAGTTCCATAATATTGCTCCATGTTTTGCTGCATAAAAGTTTTTTTTTTTTTTTTTCAAAAAAAATAAATAAATAAATAAAATAATATCATATTTTGTGCACAATATTCTGTACAGGTTAGTAACATTAATAGTATAGCTTTAGCCTACTTCCTTGTCATTTATTCACATCATGTCTTTAACATGACATGAATAGGTAATACGAAGGCAGACTTGAGTGTTAATATCTGGTCATGGCTGAAATCTAGCAGGATTATTTATTTTCCTAACAAGCAAAATGAGGGGATAACATAAGAAAGCAAAAGGAGTCTACACCTTATATCATGTGATTATGCAATGCCGAAATAAATACAAGACACTGCAACACAGTAAGCAGAAAGAAGTGCCATAGATATATTATGGTGGTTACCTTTACCAATTTCTGAGCATACTGCTTCAAGGATCGAGATAACTTGGTCCCACGTCCTCCCTCCAAGCATAAACAGAGACCTTACAGATATAGATATGAAGACACCAGTGAGAATCAAAAGTAAAGTTGATAATTTGCTCCATAATAATCTAAAGCTAATCTCAAAATCTACTTCCAAGAAACATCTAATTCTTCAGTATATATAGATTTCACATGAATTGTTCAACAGCACTAATAAACAGACAATGATCTCATTTCAACAAGACTACGCTCTGGAATCTCTCAAAAATAATTATTCTACCAAACATAGACATCAAAACCATCAAATGTGCTGATGTGTTAGCATATACAATTTAAACATTGCAGTTGTAGCAAGTATGATTTTTCCAACTTTGATGTGTGTTATCCGAAAAAAAGATGATGATTTTATTTAACTTCTCTATGTCCCCTTGTTGACTTATTTAAATGGGCTTGGGCCGCACCCATCAAGGAGAAGTAGAGCTATCCACTTTTAAGCATAAGAGGAGCTACCCCAAAAATAATAGGCAATCGTAATTACTCGAGCTTATTAGTCTGTTATTATTATCTCCTCTTCTCCAAAGAGGGACAACTCACGATGTGAATTTTTTTGGTGTTATGACGTGCATTTTTTTCATAAGCTCTAGTCACCCTCAGCTTACGAAGTACATCTTAAGTATCTTTAAACAATGTGCTTAATTAATTGCTCCATTGTGCAGAAATATTTTACTTAATTATGTAAACAGCCCAACACATAAAAAGCTATTTCTTCCAAGCGAAATGAGTGTTACTCTAGCATTCATATCACTAAATTAGCAAAATCAGAAACCACAAATAAAGCAGAAAAACAGAGATCATGTAGGCTACCTACAGAAAAACAAAGGGTTATGCAGGACTGTAATACCTAACCAACCCATTCATTCCATGGATGAAAAGCCAGATTTGCATATCCAGGATCCTTTTATGTTAGCAAGATCGATGTCTAATACAAAAATTCATCCATTAATTCATCCAAAAATCCATCTTAGTGAATCACCACAAAAATAAATAAATAAACTCCGACAAGTAGTCCTCACTCCTCAAACCTTAATCTCTATTGTTTGGAGGATAAGTCATGCCGTAACACAGCACAAGCATAGCTGAAGTTTTTTTTATTGTAAGTTCCATATAAAGGACAGATTTTTGGATATAGAATCAGGCATGGAATGGGGTTTTGATTGTTGATTCACAGTAATACTACATAGCAAGCAGTAATGTGATGAACCCTCATTCAATCATTCCCTTCACTAAGCAACACAAATTTCAGCGGCAGAAAGGTAGAAGAAATTGCCTCAATTTATACCAGAGTTAAACAAATCCTGAAGTCCAAACAATGTCTCACTTTCTGTAGTTATTATTAGGTAACAGTTATCAGGTCATTTGCAATTTGAAAACAGAAAACTCCTGTTCTTGTTCTGAAAGTTATATATTTCAGTAAGTTTCTACCCTCACTCTCCAAACTACACTCACTACAAAACCTCTGTAATAATAGCTAGTCTAGGGTCTTAAGCCCCATGGAAAACCCTAATACATCCACTTTAATAAGAATCACAAATACAGTAATCTTTTTATAACTCCAAAGCTGAAACAATATCCATCTCATTAAGAATCCCTCGAAATTATACCCTTGGAAAATACTAGCATCCACTGTAACCAACACCAATCCAACTTCATCAATATTCAAACATTATATTATATACTATCTAAAATTTGATACATCCCCTCCTGGATCAAACCAATATTATTCGTGAGCGAATAAATAACTCCAAGCCAAGTAACTACAAGATCAACACATGAAGTTCACTCGATTTGGTATTTAAAATCATCCATACATCCTATTGCTTCTAGCCTTCTAGTCTTCACTAACACATTGAGTTATTCAATTAAAATGCATCTCAAAACTACCTAAGCTATCAAAAATATACCAAGTATTTTCTAGCCAATTTCCACCTCTTGTATTGTCTTCATGCAATTCAACTACAATGTTCAGCAATCAATAACAATCAGCAAATTAATTCTTTCAGTAATCCTTAAATTTCATCTACATTTTATTACTAAAATTATTTAAACAATTTGATTAAATTATTAGAACAAAATATGGAGAGATTAATGGTCACCTTGTTGATTATAATGGAGGAATTCAGGAAAAGAAGCAAGAGGGTCTTTCAGGGAAGAAGCTGCTTTGATCAACCCATTTACAATTCTCTTCTTCTCTAAAATCTACAAATTTATACAACACCCACCAAAAATCTGTAAGAAAATTATCACCAAAAAATCCAAATTAAAAAAAGAAAAAAGAAAAAGTAATCTTTGATGAAAATTGCTCACCTCTTTCCTCTTCGTTGTTCTCTCGTTGTTTCTATAGATATCTACATTTTTCCTACATTTGTATTCCATGTGAAGCAAGTTAATAATAATCGAAATCCATAAACCCTAATTTCATAATTCCTCGCTAATGCGAATGGTGATTGACAGTGAGAAGTAAAATTGGTTCTTCGAAATCAATCGATTAATTTTGAATATCTGATTATTTCTTCATAGAACTCGATAGTCGATATTCACTACTCACTTCCATATTACTGTAATTTAATTTTTCGGATTTATTTTTCTGATGAAATTGGAGCTGCACGGCAAATCGGCAATATTAATAATGTGATTAATGTCAATAATGTACATTATATGAATTATCTTTAAAAAATGATAAAATATGAAAGTAGTTGGGTAGTTGAGAAAATAAAAAATTATAAAAAGCAAAAGTAGTGGAAGAATAGGACGAGAAAGGGTATTATGTTATGTCCACTAAGTGTGAGAAATGAATTAAATATTGTAAAAGTTTTCCATAAAAGGAAATGGAGCAAGTATTTAAAAACGGTCGGAAAAAGAAAGTTGAGCAAGTATTTAAAAACGGAGGGAGTACTTCACAAAATTAACAATGTGTCTAGTGTGTGGCTGCCGGCTGGCTACACCATGTAGGTGCTTTTAAAAGAAAAAGTAATTTTTATGAGTACACCCTATAATAATACCAAAATAACTACTATAACACTAACAAAATAACCCTTATACAAAGTAACACTGATTGATTAACTAACCCCTACACCCATATAGGGATATGGATCTTATACTAATTTTATCTAGTTTAGTGGAATATATATATGACAACAAAACTAATTAAAAGCAATTTAATTTAGTTTAAGTTTGTATTTAGCTTTATCTCTAACTATGAACAAGTATACAAGAAATAGTACTTGCTAATTGGGCTGATCATTTTGGTTGTAATTTGTGTGATTTATAATAAATATTCCATTAAGTTGAGTTTTTTTAGTAGTTACTTTATTAGGAGTTGAGTTGGTCATACTCTCTCAATGCCTCAATCGGACACCCCTAAAAATGAGGCTAAATTTTTATGGACCCCTTCCAACCAACCAAACATGGATTTCTAACAATTGACTCTTTAGAATCATTACCATTAAATTTTACTGAGTAGATATGCAGTTGATTAGTATAATTAGCTCCATCCCAATTTATCTCTAAAGTGTTACTAATAAAAGATTTTGAAAAGGGTTTAGATCATGATGATAAACCTAACAATCAAGCATAATTAATTATGACAATGAAATTTGTTTCACTTTTGAAGCTTGACTTGACATTAGTTATGAGCTCATGACGTACGAATGATCCATAATTTTGTGTAGAGTAGTCTTTTTTTTTCGTCGTAGGCTCTTTCTTAATTTATGTATTTAAATTTCTTTCCAATTACAGGTATTATCCTTATATCCTATGCACGACACAAATTACCAATTTAATGTACTGTGTATATGTTTTAAAAGACTACACGACAACCCCTTAATATGTGATAATTTGTTTATTAAATATCATCTCCATTTTCAGAAGTTACAAATGCTAACACTGAAAATAGTCCAATGTAATTAATTTTGTTAATTGGGCCCTAAATTCATTTTTGTAAGGATACAAAACTCTGTACGATAACAGATAATTGAATAACCAATGTTAAAAACTAAAAATTGTTATTCTGTAGCATACATTAAATTTCACAAATTCATATGTGTAGGATTTAATTGAAATTGGATTATTATATACAGAGGATCTTGTTGATTATTATTTATTTCATTTTGCTACAATTAAAATTTCACAAATTCATATTTGTTGGATTAAATTGAAATTGGATTATTATATACAGAGGATCTTGTTGATTATTATTTATTTCATTATAATATAATTGAGGTAATATATCCACATAAAAACAGAAAGAATATTATCCCCATAGTTGTGTAATCTTGGATTAAATGTATAAAATAATATTGATTGTGATCGTGCACTTAAGGTAATTTTAATTATTGCAATCTTTTTACTGATCACAATCATCACATACATAGTACTATCTTTTCTGATAATACAATTTGCTTTTTTATATTTGTCCCCTAATCCCCTTGATTTTCAATAATGCTACTGTAGTAGTTCTTTTTACTTTTATACTCCATGGTATCCACATACTCAAATTTGACAACTAAAATGACAAAATTAATTAAAAAAAAATTTAAATTTTTACATATTGAGCATATAAAGGTTAAAACTATATGGAACACAAACACTAGAATACCTATTATTTTGAGGTAAGTATTAGAATTTTACATACATTTTAAAGTCTCATCTACCATCTGATGAGACATCATTATCAATTTATCATATTTTACATTAGCAATCCATATAAAATAACTCTATAATGTATAAATAAACCACTATAAATAACGACATATTAATTTTTCTCTTTTGAATTTAATTGTCACATACCTATACAAAATACAATATCAATATCATACGAACTCGCCATGATTCTTCTATGCTTTCAATTGTATAAAAAAAATCCTTTTTAAAAGTACATGTAAATCCATAAATCAAATTAAATAATAATTACTACAAAATTAATAGTAGTAATGTTGTATGTATTAATTTTCCTAACATCTAACCATTTGACATAGACAGACCTCCTACATAATATGAATCAATATTAAAATTAGAGATCATGTCATGTATACAATTCAACTAGACACACTACATTGATCGGAATTATTAGGGGTGCTTGAACTCCCGGCAGACGACGACAACGACAGCGACGACGACGTTTTAGCACCACCATTGGTTGCATTCCCACTGCCACACTTAGCAACGGTCCTAACACTTTCGATCAATTGCTGAGTTTTGTTATCTTGAGACAAAATCTCAGACAAATGCTCCGGGTTTATAACCAACCTTACCTTCCAAACACCGGAACCGTTATCATTCCTTGGGACAACATCCGTGTCTGGTTGATTCTTGTACACTACTCTTGTACCTGTCGTATCGACTGACATTCTGTACGGTGTGGATACGTTATAGTTACTTGTGTCGGTCTCTGTCGCGACAGAGGAGGGGAGGTTAAGAGGGAGGAGGTAGTAAAGTTGACCGGGGCAGAGGTTGTCATTGTGTAACATAGGAGGGTTGGAGGCAGGGTTCGGGTTAAGGAATATTCCGTGGTTTGGAAACTCTGAGGTTATTTGTTCAACTGTAATTGGTGAATACAATTCCATGATTCCGCCTGTTGTTGTAACAACCTTAATCATGGTTTTTTGCTCTGTTGTCTTCGTGGCTTCGGCCTCGAGACGACGTTGTCGACGGTGGTGATAAACTGGTGTTGAGGTGGTGGTGTTGGTGTAGTAATCTTTGATTGCACACGCGCAATTTCCCATTTTTTTTTGGGTGAGAAAAATGTGTATGAAAGTGTTGTAGGATGAAAATGAAAGGAGGAAATGAGAAGGTTTTGAGTTAAATACTAAAATGAGTAATTAGCTGGCCGACACAAGAATCCTTTGCTTTGGCAAACAAAATTAAGATCGTATATCAGTAATTTATAATTATAGGTCTTGTCAATTAGCCATTGTGGCCCATTGAGTGATGTTTGGTTTTTAGGCCCACTTCTTTTTCTATGTTGGTTAAATGATAATCTCATATTCTCAGCTAATGCATATAAAAACTAATTAATTTAGATTAGAATTGGGTTATGCTCCAAATGGAAGATATCTCTTGGTCATTAATGTCTTTCTATGGCTTTTTACGAGAGACTTATAGTTAAGTTGAAACGACTTCCTTGCGTGTTGATCCAAACGTTGAAGTGGTATATGGACCCACTTTACTTGGGCTTATTTGGGACCAAATATTTATCAGGCCCCCTCAATCTATCATTTTGATTATTATAATGGGTAATTAAGTACAATAATTGTGGGATGATCTCATTCATACAATTGAGACATGGACTACCTATTTCTAGGTACATTCGCTTTTGGTGACTAAAATTGCTACTGTACCATTTATTAGCTGCCCAACAAAGGTGATTCACTCATTCCGCATTCGTGCAGATGTATTTTACTGTATAATTTTATGTTAGTGGATGTTTTGCTTGACACCTACTTCTTCGTACAAGAACACCCCTTTAAAGAGGTCTCATCCTTTGCATTTAGACTTGTCAAAGGGTTTTTAGTGAAGTTAAAATTAAGAGGAGTGAGGGGATGGTTAGTCCCTCCATCTCCCCCCATGTGATGGGAGTTCGACTCCTCACAGCCCCATTCCTGTGATAGGATGGGGCCCCCTCCCCGTAGTTTACCGGTCAAAAAAAAAAAAAAAAAAAAAAAAAAGTGAAGTTAAAATTAAACTTATAGAAGAGTTGTTACAAATCATGCAATTGGGTATATCGAAAATGATGCGATAGATGAAAATATTTTAGCCCATTCGAATATTAAACAAAGGACTTCAGAAATATCGATCAAATACGAAAATAACTAACAGAAATAAGATTGAGTAATAGAATGTTGAGGTTGACGGCTTGAAGGTACAGGTGAGTCAAATAAGGAGAAGATAACGGTCAAAAGACAGATTATTAACGCATGGGTGGTACCAACTACTACGGTATCAGCAATCAGCATGAACACATTGGTACAAAATTGACTTAACATCTCTAAAACGCTGAAAAGGCTACTAAAAAGGCCTTTTCCAGACTCCGTATGTATGTTTTATGAGATTATCAGGGTCAGCAATCGTTATCATCTATGAAGTTTCCAACTCGTGCGAAGTGTCAGTGTGGAACTGTCGAATGTGGATCCCATTTTGCCGCGTCCAAAATATAAAGCTCTTGTATATGCAAAGGAATGTTATATGCTCTCATCCAACATCTCTTATTCTGAAAATGACATATGCTAGACACATCTCTAACTATAGACTTCGAACTCATAGTCAATCAACGACGTATTAAGCATCAAGGAATGCTTCATGCTTCCAATTCAAATAATTAGAAAGAGTATTTGGGGAAAAAAGAAGCAAGTGTAATGACTTCTGTAAAAAAACTTCCTGCTCGACAACTGCACGAAGCTGTGTGCAAGTTTTGTAATCTCGGGTGAGAGTTTGATCGATGTACAGCTTAGCTTTATAAGAGATAAGTAGGCACATAAAGCCGAGTTCCAGTCTCTAAACTCTACAGTTTCACACACAAGAATTGTGACAAAGCAACAACAGATATCCAACGTTTACTCTAAGAATCAATAAGAAAAAGGTACATGTAGAGGAGGGCTAAGGTCAATGATTGATATTATTATAATCAGCACAAAGACTACTATGGAACATGAAAGTGGCCAAAGACTAAATTGTCTGGCAAAGTGTTGGCATCTGAATCTGAACAGATCTATTGAAAGCAAATAATGGTTTGAGAAATCAAAAAGGGATGGGAAGATGGGAGGCCAAGAGAGACCAGCAGAAGTATGCATCAGTCCACACTTGTATCATAAAGCGTGAGAATAAAACTGCAAAAGACAAGATGACCTCTTAGCAGAAAAACAGGGCATTAACAAAAACAGACAACATGGCCTCTTAAGCACCATTATTTTCTTACATGAACCAGCAGTGCATGAACTTATTGACTATAGAACAAGGAACCCTCTATACCCACAACCAGGGGATCTAAGTATCTAACTCATCTAATACACTGTCTAATTATTCTCACACATAAACATGAGCGAACAGAAGAAAAAACATGTATCCATGCTGTAGCAAAAGAATTCGAATTTCTTACTAGCCTGATCTACTGGTATAAAGAGTGGTTATGAAGTTCCATCCAACTGAGTTATGTTCTAGGAACTTTAACAGTTACAAGCATTGACACATTTGGCAATGCAAGCAAAGGTAGCAAAAATCATGAGGTTTCTAACAAGTCTTTGTATTGAAATTTATGATAATATGTTTAGTAAAGAACTTCTAACTTTCACTACTGGCATCTTCAGCTCAGAAAAATTTCTCATTATGGTATTTTCAATGTACTCCAAAAAAAGGGAAGAATATCTTTATTTGTACAGGAAACATCCTTAGCATGTTGTCCCAACTATTACTTATAAGATACAAAAGTCAACGTTCTAATTTATACACCAGATATCGATCCAAGCGGAGAATCACTAGTAATAAAAAGCGGGGTAAGGATTGTGAAGGTAGATTCCCAACTTCAAGTAACTAATTATGAGAAACAAGCAAATCTGTAACAGACCATCTAGAACCTTGTCTTTGATGAAATGGCAGTCTAACCTCAATATGTTTGGTTCGTTCATGAAGGGCAGTATGAACCAACTGCAATAGTGTGCACACCGATAATATATAAATCTCAAGTGAACCCATTTAACAGCACAAGTTTGGGTGTGTTACTATAACTCAACAATACTCGTAGGTATGAACACTTGGCACTTCCTTCCTTCTCTATAATGAGGGCTCTTTTCGTAAACCAGCCAAGTCTAATACTTGGAGTCTTGGAGATGTACCCAAGGTTGTCACGACTGCCTCATTTCAGGTAACATAGGTTGGGAATGGTACCTTAGGAATCAAAATCACAACCTACAAGATTATAAGGGAATGTTATGTTGCTTACAGGATGTAATCCTTCATTGGAATTTTTGCCCGACTCCTACAAAACAAAAGGAATTAGGCTTAAAACTCACAAGCATTGACTAATTCCCAATTACATGACTCTGGGGGTGAGATAGATAAGTCATGGTATGCACTTTTCTATAAATTTTGCAACCTACACCTAGAAAAAAAAGAACACAAAGGATTACAAGAGTGGTAGTTTGCAATTTGACTTTGCCATGATTCTTCTTTAATAGAAACAATACTACATCCAAAAGTTGGCATTGGAAGCACATGTTTACTCAAAGAAGCGTCAGGGCACCAATTCATGTGAACCAGCTAAAATAACTACAGTCATGCTAGGTATGTGTATGCAAGGTGAAAGAGGAAGATCTTTCAAAAATTAAAGGAACCCCAGACTCTCTAATAAAGTTTGACAAACCAATAGTGTTTGAGTTACTATTGTATCATGGTGTTTCCCAGACTAAAGCAAATACTATTGTATCATGGTGTTTCCGTGGCATTTCAAGAGTACCCAAACTCCAACAACAAGCTGGAGAACTCAGTAAGCATTCAGTTCATATACTTGGTAGTTGGTACTGAATTACCTAACAGAAAAGTTTGAACTGGCAGTAATCTATATTTTGTATTTCATGTTCAGAAGACAGCAGGATACCCATTTTAAATACATCAAGAAAACCAAAGGAGACTTATTTAAAGTAAAACTCTTGAATCTGAATTTATATGCAATTATTATCTACAAGTCCAAGAAACATAGCTTTAACAATCCACACTAACTTGTCCCAGCCTTCATCCTCCAAAATCCAAATGACAAAAAATAATCCCAAATTCCCAATGTTGGAGGGTTTGATGCTAACATTTAAAAATAATGAACGTGTAAATTATTTTAGGTGTACGAACTACAGCACATTCCTTAATGTACATAGGTGGATGAAGATTTGGCTTAAAAAATGCTGGATTTCATATTGCACAGAATATTAACACCTGTCTTTGCTCCAATATACACTCAGTATAAATCATCCTAAACATTCAAGACATTATCAAGCGAACCTTTTTAAAACAACCCTAATACCATGCAACTGGACCATATCTTTCCTTGAACGAGTACAACCAGATAGACCATCTCAACTGCTCCCTTAGTCCATATAATAATCATCAAAGAACAATCTTTTATTCACATACAAGGGATCATCAGTATCAGTCTATCAGGACTAGGAGTCTAGGACACGAGATGAAATGAGCGTCTAACATCCATTTTGCCAGCATCCATGCTTGCTCTCAACACACTTCCAATAAGCCTCACACAGTAGTCCAACCATAAATAGGACGCAAAACAACATGCTACTACAACTTATTCAGTTATTTGTATTTGCTAGCCAAATTCTTTTCCATAAGCTAATCCTAAGTTCATTTCCTCAGTTACAAGTCTTACAAGAGTTACAACTACGAGCACTTTCAAATAATATGGCAACAATTGGCGAAATAAGAAATCCAACAACGAGCATATAAAGTTCGAAATGCGCATTCACACATTGAAATAAAACATCCAACAAAGAATCATAAAACTTCAATTGCTTATTTATGCAATGCAACATGTAACAATCTTCAACTCAATTTATGATGACAATAAAAAAAATCACCATTTTCATATCATCATACTGTATAAAATAAACAATAACGATAATAATTCTACAATGATTAAAACTTACAAAATCAAAATCATTCCAAAACGACAGTAGCACCAAGCGCCTTCAATTTCTCAATAATAGCTTCACCTTCTTCCTTAGTAACCCCTTTCTTCACAAATGCAGGTGTTTTCTCAACCAAATCTTTTGCTTCCTTCAACCCCAATTCTGTAAAACTTCTCACCTCTTTAATCACCTTTAACTTCGCCCCTGCATCAAACTTTTCCAATTTCACATCGAACATCGTCTTCTCCTTGGTCTCAGCCTCTGCACTGGGCTGGGCTGACCCGGATGAGCTTGGCCCAGCTGAAAGTCCAGCTAACCCAGCATTCTTAAGGCCCATCTTCATCCCAAACAGAATAGAGTAATCGTTAAGTTCAACGGGATTGAGGGAAAGCAGCTCATTTGCGATTCGATCTAATTTCTGGGGTTTGGATTCAGTTGATGTAGAAAGAGAGTGGGTTGAGGGAGAAATTGATGGAATGAAGCGTTTTACAAGGTATTTTGATGGGATTCTGGTGATTACTGAACGCATTTTTCTTCTTTTGAGCTTTGAAAATGGAGGATGGAGAAATTGATTTCTGGGTTTGATTTGATTTGATTTGGTTAGGGTTTATTACAGTGGAAAAATGAAAACTGTTGGAGATTGAAGAAGACGGAAAAGAGTGGGTTTTTCAAATGGACAATAAAGCCCACACAATAAAAGGCCAATCTTTGGGTTTGTAAATAGCCTATGGTCCATGATTTTTTATTACTAGAATTAAAAAAAAAAATCTTTGATCCTTTTGACATTTGTACACTATTTTTACACTATACTTCCTCCATTTTTTCTATTGTTACAACAAACACTTTATCACGTTATTTAACAAATGTGGATAGCACATATTATAATATACACTTAAAATGAGATTAGTGTAGGGTTTTAGGTACTCTTAGCGGAATTTCATGAATCTCATTCATGCGCACCTAAACAGGATCTCATGCATATACAAATAAAGGATCACATAATAGTTTAGAATTAAACTTTGATTCGTGAATTCCCAAGCTTTCCTCTACCTTCTTGCTTAGATTAGAGCCCCAGTTGTTGCTCCTCTAATATTGGTCCACAAGTGTAGATCGAACCTCCACCAATGCTAGTTGGACGGGAGAGAATTAATCTCCTCTTCTATGGAGAACTTATAACCGGTTGTAGAGAGAGAGGAAGGGAAAAATATTACGTTGTTTCTTTTTGAGAGATGAACGTCTGTTTTATTTTTCCCCAAACCCTTTATTATATATAATCATATTATCTAATTAGGGCAAGACTTATTCCTATCTTACTCCTTATGGCCAGTCATTCACTAAGCCCAACTTTTGGACTCGGTATTCATGTTCGACCTAACACTGTAACGTGTGACCTCATATGATCCATTTAGTTGGCATTGGTTTAACCCAATGATCAATATTGGTCTCTAGCAAGACGTAAAGACGACCCAACTAAACGAACTTATTATCTCCATAATACGATCCATATTATATTAGTAATTGCACGAGAGTCGAGGACACATTTCCTTCAATTAAAAGGTTGTTAGGAGTATAATCAAGTGACCCATGAGATTTAAATAAAGGTACTTATACGATTTTCACCATAAAAATCTTCCTTTTATAGTGTGTTGCTATGGTGACATTTTTATTTTAGAGAAGTGTTGCAACTATAAAAAAATGAAGGAAATATTGATTTATCCATCGAGAAAATGATAGAGTAATCATTATTATTAAGTTCGGATATTACTTCAAGCGTAGCTCAGGTTGATGTTACACTTTGTATCAACTTATTAAGCTCGTGAAATAAAGTAAAGATTATAGAGTATGCCAACTTCTTATGGGTGATATAAAAGATCTTTTCCCACGCTTTGGTTTAATTTCCTCCTGTCTTATATATCAAGAAGTCAATTTTATTTCCTCTCGTCTTATATATTGAAAAGCCGATTTTATTAACTCCTATATTATACATGGAGAAATCAACCGTACAACAGATTATGTTACACCCCTACGCCATTATATGTTCTAGAGCTATAAAGAAGTAGATTCTGTACGGGATATAACGGTAGCAACCTTTATATGCCGGTAATATCCTTCATAAACCGGTAATATCCTTCATTAATCGGCGAATAAAACCATGGTCCTTACCGGCATCACTCTATGCCACGTGGAGAATTGCTTCTCGTCACGTAGCATGTCTCTCTGGCACGTGGAGAGTTGCTTGGGGCCACGTAGGCACCTGCTGCCTATAAGGTCGGTGTGCCACCTATCTCTATGGGTGGCACCTGCTTGGTTGTGTCTCTATAAATACCCAAGCAAATCCCCATTTCAAAGGTAGAATCTCTCTCTCTAAAAACACTTTCTCTCTCTTCATTCTCTCTTCTTTCTCTTTCTTCTCACAAAGGTACTGACTTTAGCATCGGAGTGGTTATTCCCGGATAACCCCCAAGCTAGCTAATTTGTATTGGCTGTGTAGGTGTGCAATTGGACGGAAAACCATTACTAGCCCTCGGACGTTGACGGAAGCAGAATTCAGCAGGAACAATTGGCGCTAGAAGGAGGGGAAAGTAATAACTTCTATCGTCCAACAGAACCTCACACAGTCATGGAAGGAAGTAAGGAAACTACCGTACCAGTACCGGAAGTTGAAAACCGACAATACGATAGCAGTATTTTTAATGCTAACGCGAATAGAACTGTAAACAGCTTACCAGAAATCGTGGTCGAAGATGAAACTCATCTCCTTCACGGCAACACAACAAACATGCCAATAACGCCCGACTGCAATAGGGCAGTAACCCCATATCCTTTGGAAGGGTTTACCCCAGAGGAACTAGAGATAACGGCTAAGGTTATGCGGGCTATGTCTAAGAAAAGAAAGGAAGCCGAGTTGACAGCAGGGGAGGTATTGGGTGATGTACCGGCAAAGCCGCTAATTGTGAACCTTGAGAGTCAGTTCAATCAGGCGGGACAGCAACAACCGTCAAAGAAGCCGGGGCCGAGAGACCATACCGGCTGAGCGCCAAATCACACGAGGCGCCCAAGTGGGGGATTCAGGTTCTTATCGGCATGAGGTTTCCAGTGGATTGGAAAGGCGGACAGCCAGGGTGATCATCAGGCCCAGGATATCTCCATTCACACAAGAGATACTTGACCAGTAGATGGAGAAAATAAAGATGCCATCCTGTACTTATGACAGTAAGGGGGACCCTAAGCGGTATGTAGCAGCTTTTGAGAGTCACATGTTACTATATACCGACACCGATGTTGTATGGTGTAAAGTTTTCCCCACGACCCTTACCAGGGCAGCTTCGGATTGGTTCTCCAATTTAGAGCCGGGGTCAATTGACTGCTTTGAGACCCTGGTGGAGTTGTTCACGGGTCAATACATAAGTAATAGTGCAAGACAGAGGATATCTGGTGAGCTCATGGCTATTCAGCAACGAAAAGAGGAATCACTCAGAGATTTCATTAGGTGCTTCAACAACGAGGCTAATACCATACCAAAATTACAGCAAGAAATTGCCGTGATGGCATTGATGAATGGGCTGGGTGACAACGATTTCAAAAAATATATGTTGCGGAAGTCTTTCCCAAATTTAGGGGTAGCATTTGCCAAGGCTCACGAATACATAAAAAGTGAGGAATTGCTGAAAACGAGCCGTCAAATATCGTCAGCAGAACCCTCCAGAAGGCAAAATGATAATAGCCCAAACGCCCAGATGGGTGGGGTAAGCAGGTTACAGCCACAAGGCCAATAGAGATCTGGAAGGCCGGCAAGGGGATTGGGCCGTTATAGCAGCTATACGCAGTTAAATACCCCGAGGACGGCAATTTATTCAATAAACCAGAATAAGGAAGATTGGAGTCGGCCGACGCTGATGATAACGAAGGGCCGGGACGTGAAGAAATACTGCATGTTTCATAGAGATATCGGTCATTACACCGAAGAATGTGTTCAATTAAAAGAGAACATTGAAGATCTCATAAGGAAAGGGCGATTATCTCAGTATCGTACTAAAGCAGGTCCCAGCCGGCAGCAAAATGCACAGCCCAGGCAAACCGAGTACCGAAAGCAGGGAAATTCATCAATGCAAGATGATGCCTACAGACAGAATCATGCGGAAACATCCAGACAGGGAGGTAATCCGACAGGGCGCAAAATAACAATCGATGTTATTACCGGAGGACCAGTATACGGGGGTTCCGTAAGCGGGGCGAAGAAAAGTTTGTCGGAATACCGGCACCTAGTGAACGCATTGAGCGTAGAGGAACGACCCCGACCTTCTCCCATGCTTTCGATATCCTTTTCGGAGGAAGATGCTAAGGGAATAGTCTTCCCTCATGACGATCCGTTGGTACTGATATTGACGGTTAATGGAGCAGATATCAAGCGAGCACTCGTTGATGGCGGAAGCTCCGCCAATATCTTATTTGCTAGAGTTTTTGATGCCATGAGAATTGGCCGAAAATACTTAACGCCAGTGTCCTATCCCGTGATAGGTTTCAACGGATCAACGGTAAGACCTGAGGGTAGTATAGTTCTTCAGGTTCGAATGGGAGAAGGTCCGGCAGTAAGAGACGTTATGGCGGAGTTTTTAGTGATTGATGAGCCATCCGCCTACAACGCTATTGTCGGTAGGCCTTTAATTCATGACATGCAAGCTGTAGTCTCGACATACCACTTAACGATGGTATATATATCCAACGTTGGAACGACAGAACACGTACGGGGGAGTCAAACTATGGCAAGAGAATGTTATGTTTCAGCACTAAAGCAGTCAAGCCGACAACCTACTTGCGAACAGACACCATCCAAGCGAGAGCGAGTTCCCTCTACACATGACTTGGCCATGGAAAATTTCGATACTTGGCCGGTAACTGCGCCACATCCTTCCCCGGGAGGCGAGACCGTAGAGATCGAATTGCGGCCCGGGGTTCCCGGGAGGGTAGTGCGTGTTGGATCCGATATGGATGTCGACACGTGCTGCCATTTGGTGGAATTGTTACGAGAAAGTGCTGATGTGTTTGCTTTCTCGGCAGACGAGATGCCTGGGATACATCCCGACGTTATAGTACATAAACTTAATGTCGACAGGAGAGCAAGACCTGTTCGACAGAAGAAAAGGAACTTCTCGACAGAGAAAATAGAGGCTATTAAGTCGGAGGTAAATAAATTGCTAGCGGAAGGGTTTATCGAACCCTGCACGTATCCCGAATGGTTAGCAAATGTGGTTATGGTTAAGAAGCCGTCAGGGAAGTGGAGAATGTGCGTGGATTTTACGGACTTGAACAGAGCCTGCCCGAAAGATTGCTATCCCTTGCCAAGGATAGACAAATTGGTATATTCCACTTCTGGTCACGAACTGTTGAGTTTCATGGACGCTTTCTCCGGGTATCATCACGTCAGCTTATATGAGCCAGATCGAACCAAGGCAGCATTCATTACCGATTCCGGGGTTTTCTGTTACAGGGCTATGCCGTTTGGGTTAAGAAATGCAGGGGCTACGTATCAAAAGCTGGTCGACAAGGTATTCGCGAACCAGAAAAGGAAGGAATGTAGAAGTGTATGTGGATGATTCAATTGTGAAAAGTCGTTTGGCTACAGATCACGTTGCCGATTTGAGAGAAACTTTTGAAACTCTTCGGCGTTACCAGATGAAGTTGAATCCGGAGAAGTGTGTGTTCGACGTTCGGTCAGGAAAGTTTCTCGGGTTCATGGTGAGTGAAAGGGGGATAGACGCTAACCCCGATAAGATCGAGGCAATTCTTAGTTTACCAGAACCAAAGTGCATAAAAAATGTGCAAAAGCTCTGGTCGAATGGTTGCGTTGACGAGATTCATCAGCAAGTCAGCTGACAAAGCCTTACCGTTCTTCGTGATCTTGCGCTAGAACAAGCTGTTCGTATGGGGGAAGGAGCAATCCAAGGCATTCCAGGCTTTGAAAAATCACTTGGGGTTCTTACCCACTGTCGCAAGACCAGAACAGGGAGAAATATTACAGCTTTATATCTCCGCATCAGCAAAGACGGTAGCAGCGGTGCTCCTAGTAGAACGACAAAAAATCCAACTGTCAATTTACTTTGTGAGCCACGTTTTAAATGCTGCCGAGAGACGGTACTCGTTAGTAGAGAAGATCGCGTACGCAGTAGTTGTGGCCGCACGAAAGTTGCGTCCTTACTTTGATGCACATGCAATTGATATTTTAACGAATCAGCCGTTAGAGAAGTCTTTGCAGAAGATGGAAACGTTTGGCCGCCTGCTTAAATGGGCGATTGAATTGTCCGAATACGTTATTATGTATAAACCAAGGGTATCAATCAAAGCCCAAGCCTTGTCTGACTTCATTGTAGAAACATCTTATTATGAAGAAGAGGGGAGTATCGGCACATGGAAAGTATCAGTTGACGGCTCGTCTGCTTCAACCGGCTCAGGGGCTAGAGTAATTATGGTCTCTCCCCAGGGAGATGTGTTTGAGTATGCTGTCAAGTTCAAATTCAAAGCCTCGAATAATGAGGCAGAATATGAAGCAGCCTTGGCAGGGATACAGCTATGCATATATCCTCGGAAGAAAAACGTATTGAGATGACAACTGACTCGCAACTGGTAGCAAATCAGTTCAATGGCACTTACGAAACTCGAGAGCCGAGCATGAAGGCATATCTGGAAAAACTCAAGAGTGTTACATCTAATCTAGAGTATTTCGACATAAAATTGGTTCCTCGAGCGATGAACACGCAGGCAGACGCATTGGCTAAACTTGCAAGTTCAAGCTTTAACGATTTAGAGAGGAAAGTGATGGTAGAAATTTTGAAAGAAAGGAGTATTGATGAGCAGCCTCCTAAGGATGTATATTGTACAAGTGAAGGTCGAGAATGGTATGACGAAATCTTAGCTTACAAAGTACATAACGTCCTTCTTGCCGATAAGATGGAGGCAAGAAAGATCAAGAAAGACAGCGTCTGGTTTATTATGTTTCGGGGCACGTTGTATAAACGGGGGTTTTAGCTACCGTTGCGAAGGTGTATAACAGCGTATGAATCGGCAAGGATGATTGAAGAAATACACGAGGGTGATTGCGGTAATCATGCGGGGGGTCGGTCAATGTCCTTGGAGGCAATGAAACGGGGCTACTATTGGCCGACAATGAATGCAGACACCATGGAGTACGTTAAAAAATGTGATAAATGCCAGAAATATGGGCCGGTGATTAATCAACCTCCAAATGATTTAACACCTATTCTTAACCCAATTTCGTTTGCTCAGTGGGGAATGGACATTATCGGGGCGTTCACGTCGGCAACGGGTGGCCGTAAGTTTTTTATTATAGGGATAGACTACTTCACCAAGTGGATAGAAGCGGAATCGGTAGCAAAGATTACAGCGAATGAAGTAAAAAAATTCATCTAGAAGAGCATCTTTACTCGGTTCGGATTGTCGACTGCAATGGTGTTTGATCACGGCTCACAATTTGACTGTAGTCCGGTAAAGAACTTTCTAAGCATATACAAAGTGAAGTTTGCGTATGCGGTGGTATGTCACCCGCAGTCAAACGACCAAGCTGAGGCCGCTAACAAGCAGATACTGGGGGCAGTTAAGAAAAAAGTAGAAGACGCCAAAGGCTTGTGGGCGGATCTGATACCTGAGATTTTGTGGGCGAACCGTACGAAAACAAGAGAAACTACGGGGGAATCACCTTTTAACCTTGCTTTCGGCTCAGAATCAGTGGTTCCGGCGGAAGTGGGACTACCTACTTTTCGGGTACAACACTTCTGCGAAAGTCAAAATGATTTGTTGCTTCGACAACAATTGGATTTTCTATCGCAAGTGAGGCTGACGGCCGCCATAAAATCTGCTGCATACAAAAACCGGATGAGCCATGCTTATAATCGGCGCGTCAATTATCGGCCCATGGAAGATGGTGATTTAGTTTTGCGTAGAACGGCCGCAACCGGCAAAGGGAACGCAGAGGGTAAATTTACTGCAACCTGGGAGGGGCCTTACCAAATATATGAAACACTTTGGCAAGGGTCTTATCGGCTAATAACCCTAGAAGGAATACCCCTGAAGAATGTTTGGAACGCTAGTGTGTTAAAGAAGTATTTCATATAAAGTTTAATGTGTTCTATTTTGTGTGGTATAAATTTAGATGACATGTTGTCATACGTATGTTTATGGTATTTACTAGCATTGTAAACTGTTTTAGTACCCATGAAATACAATAACTCTACCTACTTTCGATACGATCTGATCACAGCCTAGCTAGCTGACTCGGTCGTTCAAGTGAGGAAAAAAGAATGAAATGGAATAATAATGGACCTCAAGGGGAGTTGAAAGTGCGGTCTGATCCACTGCCTTTGCTCGGCCTGACAAAGGTTGGATATGTAATCTCGGTATGCTTCACATCCGATAATTAATTACAGGCATTACAGAGTTTTCCCAAATTTTATTTACGAATAAATTTTGCCGAAAAACTCGGGGAGTATAGGTAATGGGTAACTTGAAAATACCGAAAACAGAGTTGATTGCAGGCATGAAAGAGTTTTCCCGAATTTTGCCGAAAAACGTAACTTTAAAATACCGAGAATAGAGTAAAAAGGAATTTGTGTTAAAAGCCGAGAAGTCGTATTAAAAACCGAGAAAATGACTAAAAAATGATTCAAGATATACAAGCATCAAGTGTTAGATAAAAAGTAAATAACGACCATAGTATAAACAGGAAACGCACGATAGCAAGAATTATGGTAAAGAAACAAATAAACTAATTGCTCTGAGATAATTGTTTTGAGTACAGACGTATCTAACATTAAAAGAAAAATATTTTACGATACAGACAAATATAATTGTTTTAAGTACAAAAACTGGTTACAGAATAGATGGCCAAAATAAACCCAATGATGACTGTCATCCTTGTCAATTCTTGTTGGCCTCTCTTGTTGTTTCAGTCGCCTTAACGGGTTCTTTGACAGCTTCATTGTTGGAGGGACCGACAGACCCATCTTTACCAGCATGAGTGGTAACAGGGCTACTAATAAGGGCGTCATCAAACTCCACTTATGGCAGTTCACGTGGGTCTAAGTTTGTTATCACAGAATGCGGTGGGAGCTCGTAAAAATATTCACTCTCGTAGCTGGTAGGAGAGTGGTTCATTTCTTCATTAAAAGCCTTCTTGACGGCCTGCCATTTCGCCGAATCCCACCCCTCAGCTTTGCACACACAGCGATGCGGAGACCCAATCGGCAGTGTACCGGTCAACCAGCAAGTTGGCATAAAGGTCGGTCTGCAGGAACCAATTAACGGCTCGGCGCCTGATTCCCGGCTTATCACGCTCCATTTCCTCAACTTTACCGGCCAGCTTCGCCTTAGCATCCCTCTCGTCCTTCAGACTCTGCTCGAGGCTGGCTACCTTCTTTTGCAATTGCTCCTGGTCCGTCAGCTTCTTGTTCAGATCAGACACTTGCTTTTGCAAGGTCTTCATGTCAGACTTAACCTTATCGCGCTCCTTGATGACGAGCTTACAGGCGTCATCAGCCTTCTTCAACTTTGTCTCGGCTTTATCAGCGACGCACTGATAATGCTGGTACATGTGTACCACCTCAACAGCAGAGTTGACGGTCTAGTGATAATATCAATTTTGCCGTTAATAGTAAAAAAAAATATAATATTAATAATAATAGTTATAAAAAATAAAAATAAATACATATCTACAAAAATAATGTTACATGTAAGAATGTTGTCTTACCCAGAGCATGTTGTTCATTAGCTGACCGCAAGGAGCAGCAACGCGATTGGCAGGCCTGTCGGCTGGCGTCGCCAAGTCCTTGAGCACCCTCCACCCTATGCTCCCGCCAGTGCTAGGGTCGTCACAGAGAACAGACTCCCCGTGATTAACGTTGATCCGGGGATTCCATGGGTCACCGGCAGCACCAAAAGGTACAGCCAACTCGTCAGCAACTTCTTCCGGGATTCTGACATGCGGAATCTCGATGAAGTCACCGACAAGAGCCAGGACGAAAGCATTTTTGCTGGGGCCGCCAGAGCGCGTCGAAGGACCGTTTGAGTCTCCTTGCTCGGAGGCTTGTCGATGTTGGCCAGTTGGTCGGTTCTGACCCCGCTACTGCCGGCCCCAAGAACAGTTGAGTCCCTTAAGGTGACTGTCAGCTTTTTCGGCGGATTGGGATCGGTCTCGTCCTCCAAATTAATGACCCCTTCCGGCCAGGTCTCTTGTGCCTCCTTATGGAGGGGTGCCGCATCGCCATCTTGCTTTTTCTGTTTTTTCTGTTGCTCTCGGTCGGAGGACTCAGACGTCCTCTTAGACGCATTCCCTCCAGCCCTTTTCACAGCTAGGGTACGGGGTTTGGTAACACGTTCGGTAGGAGCCATATCTTGTTGTCTCGTTCTTTTTATTTTCGAGGCTCTGGTGGCGAAAACGGGAAGGGTGTCGTATGACTTCTTTGGCCGATCTGGGCACTGTCGCTTCACTCTCCCGTCAGGATGCAACCCTAGTCGGCTGTAGTCGAGTTTGTCAATACCTGGCGGTAGAAACACCCGATAATAAACATCAAAAACGGACATCATAAAGGTAAACATAAGTGTTAAATAAAAAAGAAAAAAAACAGGTATAAGTAAAATATACGCAGGCAGGTAAGAGAATAAGCAGGCAAAACACTTATCAAAATTATTTCCAAATGCAAAGTGCAAGTACAGTAAAGATAAATATAAATAAATGTATATAATTTATAAACATTTCCATACGAAATGCATCGGTATGGCAGAGACCGACATGAGATAGAGGGGCGTTGCCCAGTATATAATTACAATGGGGCAGCCACACCCCCGGAACAACTTTATTTTTCTTACCAGCACTAACATATGTACAGTTAAACCACCTAAAAGCTTTTTTCTCCAGCTTTCCTAATGCTCTTGACCGTATGGTCTCGAACATACTGTGAGGGTGGTGAAATATCCTACGGACGGTAAAATCTTCGGGAACACTCATAAAATAAAATTCTGTCTTCCAGTTCTTGCAACTGGTCAACTTTGGCCACACGGTGCATTTCCCGGGAGCAGTAAACAGAGACCACCATCCGGGTGACTGGCTATCTCTCTTTATCCAGTGCAACCTCCGAAATAAGTTCAAGGTAAGGGGAAAGTCCATAAATATCATAACCTAGACAAGAGAGACTATATTTCGGATGGTTGGAGGCGTTAACTGTGCAATTGATACATTCCAAGCCCTGAATATTTTTTCAATGTAGAGATGAAGTGGAAACCGTAAACCAAATTCAAAATGTTTGGCATAGACAACAATGTGGCCGGGAGGGCAGTCCAAGGCCATTTGACCTTCACTTGGTAATCTGAGTTCATAGCCGTCAGGTAGACGGTAGAAGCGTTTACCATGCTGGCAGTAGTCTTTCTCGGTGGCTGTCTGCAACCACACCGGATCCACAACACATTCATTTATCTCATAACTGTTAGGGATTTCTTGGGGTTCTAGGTATTTCGGATCATCCTGTTCTGAATCATATTCCTCGTCGAGACGCTCTTCTTCTGTGATCTGAGCAGCAAGATTGAAGTCTGCCCGAATTTCCTCATCGGTCTCGTCGTCTTCTTCCTCATCATCTTCCCCTTCCCCAAGCTTTTCCGATCCCTATGCATCGCCTTCATTACCGATGCTTTCACCCCTACTTTCTTGCCGTTCTAGGCTATCCTCAACTGACCGGATATCTTCTTCTCTGATATCCGAAGCTTCATGCCCAGGGTCAACATCTTCTTCCTCAGCAACCTCACGTTGGTAACTGGTGTGTTTTGTTCTCGGCATCCTGTCAATATTAGTGCCGTATTGATTAAACAAATCCAAGTTTGATCTCAAATGATATTGAACGCTAATAGGCTTAACGTCGGCAATCTCTGTGTCCTCTGGGATATCGGGGTTGGTAGGACGCAAAGCCTTCTCGGAGTCAGCCAGAAACTTATGACGGTAATAAGCTTCTCTTTCTTCTACAGAAGTTAAGGGTGTACAGAGTTCAGCCTCATTGGCTTTACCCGTATTCGCATGCATTCCAGAACCAGACATTTACAAATAATGAAATAAACGCAAAATCTACTTAACCACAAATCAGTGAGAAATCGAAAAGAAAGTTAGGGTTTGTTACCTCTTTTGAACTCAACTCTTGAAAGCGTAACTCCGGAATTAAATGTCCTCCGTTTACAAACACTGGTCACAACACAAATGAACAAACCTTCAACAACTCGACTCCTGAATCGCAGAAATATGTGCGAAATACAAGCGCAGTGAAGTGAAAATTTTTCGAAATTTTTTCGCAAAGAAGATGAAGGGTTAAAAGTACGAAATTTGCTATTTATGCTGTCCAAATGAAGCGGTTGATGTGACATTTACTGCATGCAATCCAACGGCTGTCATAAACGCCTTTTCAAAAACACCCTTCTTTGATGACTGAATGTGCCCCATTACTTTATTTCATTTTCCCGCCCAATCCTGGGGGAAAAATTTCAAATACGTGTGCAATCGTATTCACTCTTATTTTCGGTTTACAATTTTAAATTGAGCATAGCCTATCGGCAATTCGCTCACTTGGGGGGCAAATCGTAGATTTTTTCAATTTTAAATTGAGCAAAGCCTATCGGCAATTCGCTCACTTGGGGGGCAAATCGTAGATTTTTTCAATTTTAAATTGAGCAAAGCTTATCGGCAATTCGCTCACTTGGGGGGGGGGCAAATCGTAGATTTTTTCAGTTTTAAATTGAGCAAAGCCTATCGGCAATTCACTCACTTGCGGGACAAATCGAATATTTTCTCATTTTGTCTCTTACGCAACGCGTCACAGGGTTCCATCGCAAGTGAGCACGTTAGTTTTACTAACGTCCTCACTTGGGGGGCTAGTTGTACGGGATATAACGGTAGCAACCTTTATATGCCGGTAATATCCTTCATAAACCGGTAAGAGAGTGATGTGCAGTATAAGCCCTCATTAATCGACGAATAAAACCATGGTCCTTACCGGTATCACTCTATGCCACGTGGAGAGCTGCTTCTCGTCACGTAGCATGTCTCTCTGGCACGTGGAGAGTTGCTTGGGGCCACGTAGGCACCTGCTGCCTATAAGGTCGGTGTGCCACCTATCTCTATAGGTGGCACCTGCTTGGTTGTGTCTCTATAAATACCCAAGCAAATCCCCATTTCAAAGGTAGAATCTCTCTCTCTAAAAACACTTTCTCTATCTTCATTCTCTCTTCTTTCTCTTTCTTCTCACAAAGGTACTGACTTTAGCATTGGAATGGTTATTCCCGAATAACCCCCGGGCTAGCTAATCTGTATTGGCTGTGTAGGTGTGTAATTGAACGGTAAACCATTACCAGCCCTCGGACGTTGACGGAAGCAGAATTCAGCAGGAACAGATTCATTAATTGATTGGCGCAAAAGTGATGGCATTCATGGCAATTCGTCAGGCAAATATTTGTCTGCTAAATGGACTACTGTAGGGCTGTGGCTCCACATAGCGGGCCGCTTGTGCCCCTCATCCATTCGTATAACCCATTGAAACAAATCACCCATCACAATTAAACTCCCTTATTTTTGAGATTTAAATATACATAGTAGAGTAGTCAGTACTCAGTAGTGTCTATGACATTATATGTTTTTGTTAAATTAAAAATATTTGTTAAAATAGATTGTTTTTGTTAAATTAAAATTATTTTTGTTAAAATAAAAACATTGAAAGGAAGAGTTTCGTACAGGAATAGAAAATAAAAATTGTAAGAAAATCATTATTTCAAGTTCTTTTAATTCTAAATTTTTGTTATTCAAAAAATTAATCTTACGGAGTATTATCCTTGTTTGACCCCCATGCCATTCAGTGGAATGCATGCCTGGTAACGTAAGCAGAGCGGACAACAACGTCAATGTAAAGTATTTAATTTTAAAAAATAAAGGTTTAATTGACAGTAAAATTATAACGAAGCATATGCAATTCCTCAAATTCGGTTTTATTACCGAGGATACAGCTTTAATAAAAAAAAAAAATGGGAATTATGAAATACGCTTTCCTGATTGGCTTAAGAAGTACATGATGCATGGTTGAATTGATTAAAGCCACGAAATTTCCACTTCCTTCAATTGCTTCCCTTCCCCACCACCTTTCCTCTCCACACACTCACTTACGCTTAAAGCAATCCATACATGTATAAACAATACATTGTTAAGCATTTGGAGCAATTTATCATACATATACAAGTGTTATAATATTATTAATCTCGGTCACTTGCACAATTTCACGAATGTAACTAAAAATGTCACGTAAATTATATACTACTATAATAATAGGTATGATGTACATATTTTGTATAACTGTATAAGTTATCCATCCACTCCCTTGCTTGTAAATAGAGTAGTACCGTGTACATACCCTAATTGACCATAATCGAATGTGAAAACGAAGGAAGAAATGATGGAGGTTGTTTAATAGGGAGAGTCAGATCGCAATAAGTTAAACAAAGAGAAAGAAGAAGGGCATTAGGAAAAGAGGCACTAAATAGAAGGAAAATTGGGTTGGGGCAGCGAAACTGGCAAAGTGCATGTGCAAAGGCAACTGACGTATATGTCGTGTTTGGCTTTGTTGCCTCTTACTTACTGTATCCTTCTCTTGCTTCTTCCTTCCATTGTCACTCTATAAGTGTGGGGGCGTGCTCTGCCTTTGCCTTCTTCTTTCCCCCTTTTTTTATTTTTAATTTCTCCTTCTCACCTTTGCAGTCTTGCATGTGCATTATCAATTCTCTCTCAGCTCCATCAACCATTATATATCATCCTAAATTATTCTATAATACCAACTACAATACATACACTTTATGTACAACCGGTTACATCTATATTTGTCTTCGCGACTAGGACGTGCTCTTCTAGGTTGAGACTTCATAACTGATTTGTCATAATCATGCATGCTATTCAATTTGTTACATATGTTGCATTATTCTTTATTTAGTTAATTATACTTATTAGCTTCATCTTAATTTCGATCTGAAAGCACCTATAATTGAATTTGTTGTTATATATGTTGCATGTGTAAGATTATTGCGAAAAATATATGCAAATATGAAGTATAATGTGAATCACGTAATCAAGAACATGTTTTTAAATCATTTAGCTATTAGGGTAAATATTAAATACTATTAACATTTTATTAAGAAAACATAAAGTACTTTGTATATGTTTACAAACTTACCTACCTACACCAAAATCCATCCTCATCATCGTCAGTTTATTATCATACTTCTATATCCCAGCCTCATTACACACTATCATGGTCATTTAAAAAGTTTTTCACTACTCTTTTTTTCTTGAGTAATTAATTTTTCTTATAAATAGTGTTGAGTGTGAGAGTGAAAATACTGATCTTGAGCATACTGCTACCTAAGTACCTAACTACCTATAACCATAACTTAACAGAACAACCGTTTTCCACTGTCAAAACTCATAAATATAATTAACTAAATTAGTAATAATTACTGTACTAAACTCTTGTATGATTTGTATTTCTTCTATTCCAAGTACGGACTATGACTGATGAATCCTTTATTTTATACTAACTTTTCAGTATTAAAAACCAATAATTATGCCTTTTTATGAATGCATGCGCATCTATCTAAAGATGATCAAATAACGTCTTTAAAAGTAAATCATGAAAAGATGAGCATAATACGAAAAATAGTCGTACATTAAACTGGACTAATCAACATTATCATATTGTCAGGAATTAGTACTAACAATAAACATTGAGAAATGAAAATCTCAAGTAGTTGCTTGGTTTGCTAATTAATAATAATAATGCACCCCAAATACATTTGTTCCGTTGTTCGTATGTCTAACCATCATGCAATCACTAAAAGGTGATCTTAAGTTATGTCACCTCGGACACAAATAATTTAACTCATGTAAATATTAGTAATTTAATTAAGGGTTTTTGCTAATGTGAAACACTAATAATTTGACTTCATTATAATTTATAAGCTCTCCATTTAGAAGTTTTATTTCCTCTTTCTTATATTCCCATGTATGGAGTGTGTTATACTTTGATTCAAATTATAACTTGTTTTCAAGAATACGGGCTTATACATCATGTCATGCATTCATCAGAATAACATGTAATTCAAAATCAAGGGCGAGAATCATTACCTACAAGGGTATGCTACTAATTTAAATGAAATTGTAATTAGGCTATTTAAAAGAACAAAAGTCAAAATTTATTTAGAAAGTATAAACGCATTTACCTAGCTAGTCTTTAGAATTCAACCTAGAATCCTAGATGTGAAATACATAGCTGCTCATGATCATGTATATTTATTTAATAAATATCGTCTCATAATATGAAACATAAAACGCACATATACTTTTTCATAGTGGTCATCATATTGGTCAATCAAGGCTATATTTATTAAGTACTCGTAGTACCATCCCTAGTATCAAAGAGAATATACGCCTGGCTAACAAGCTGCAAAGTACTTCAAATCAAGTATAATGTGTGATGTCTATAGACCTACACTTTGTTTTGATTCATTATTTAATTTCATGCAGTAGATCGAGACAATACTCATATCATATATTCATACTATATAAAATCCGTAGTCCGTAATACATTATAATTATTCGGCCTAATCGGATTACGGAGTAACTAACACTTTTTTTCCGGTTCTACTAATTTCTACTCGATATCTTTTTTATCTGAATGAGTCATAAAAGTGATTTTTTTTTATTATTATTACAATTTCCTAGATTTTTTTTGCAAAGAATAGTTGACTAGAATAACACTTAGCATTACCGCAGTATTTGGTGTATGTTTTTATTTACCGTATGTTAAATTAAATAAAACTACAGAGTATAGATTAAAATGAATACGATCATTTATAATAATTTATCGTACGAGGATGTAAATATGATTCAAACTAAGTAGATACCTGATTCTCGCAAGTACTTTTTTTATAGGGTGAAAAAAATACTTGTATATCTAACGAAGAATTAAGGATTTGTTCACATTTACTTAATTTCAGTTCAGCTCCTAATTTTCCTCTCTCATAAAATATTCATTTCAGCTCAATTTAGTTCAGTTCAGTTTAGCTCCAATAATTTTAGTTCAGTTTAATTCAATTCAGCTCCTAATTTTCCTCTCTTATAAAATATTCATTTCACCTCAGTTCTGTTCAGTTCAGCTCCAAAATTCAGTTCAATTCAATTCAGTAAATATGAACATGTCATAACAAGTACAGACTATATTAATAATTGGTAAGAGTGTAAGACTCCGTAAGACATGAAGTATGCAGGCTAGCCGCAGGCCAATTAGCCGCCAATACAGCCGACAAAAAATGGAAAATCAGTTAAGAGAAAAATAAAATACGAGTAAAATAAGAAAAGAAACGATGAAATAGGACCTGGAATTTTATGTATTTTACGAAGAAAAAATTCAAAAGGTTAAGGTTTGACCGATCTATCAGAGTCATACAGATACTAACAGTACTGTAGTAGACAATAGACATTGCAATACCGTTATTTGTGGGTAGTGACAGTCATGATTCCTGGTTTTTACTACCTGGCGTTTCTTCTTTTCTTTTCTTTTTTTTTTATTTTTTATTTTTTAATTACTGGTAAATCTCATTCTTCTCTTCTCATTTGACCACTTCATTATTCTTATAATTTTATTTACTGTTTTTTTTTAAATGTATTTAATTTATTTACTAAGAATCTATTCTGAT
The DNA here is from genome assembly GCF_001683475.1 of Chenopodium quinoa. Taxonomy (NCBI): domain Eukaryota; kingdom Viridiplantae; phylum Streptophyta; class Magnoliopsida; order Caryophyllales; family Amaranthaceae; genus Chenopodium; species Chenopodium quinoa. Next base: position 4,722,048 of record NW_018745454.1, read on the forward strand.
TAACTGAATTGAACTAAATTTATTGGAGCTGAACTGAATATTTTATGAGAAAAGGAAATTAAAAACCGAACTGAATTGAACTTATTGAAATTGAACTGAATTAAACTAAACTCAACTAAAAATAAGCTGAAGATAACAAACCCTAAGATTAATTTTTGTAGTACACACTAACACACTTTGCATATAATTAAGTGGGGATGAATTTTGATTGTATTGTAGCTTAAAATATTTAAACTTATTATTTACTAAATTTAAATTTTGAAAATGACTATGAATGATGCATGGCAACATGTGTGTGGGCCTTTGTGTTTGTATCTATGTATGTTCGCGTTTGCATATCTTGTTTATATTAGTCCAATCATATTAGTATGTTACATAAGTTTCCTTTCAACAAACAAACAAAATGAAGTACATAAGCTCCCGTAAAATACAACTGCATAAATGATAGTTTAGTAGTGTACTTATCTTTGCAAAAAAAAAAAATCTTTTAGGTATAGTAAAATATTGAAGTATATCCCACCAAATAACACATGTAAAAGTCTCACATTGATAAAAGAAGAGAGAGTTAAACACTTTATAAGGGCAATACAGCTAAGGGGCTATTCATCCTTCTGCCATATGATTTTGTGATGGAATAATCTCCTTTGGACTTGTGAAGTGGAATTTCTCCTTTAATTTACTGGTTCGGCCCAAACTCGTATTTAACATAAAAGGAGGAGAGGGTTAAACACTTTAAAATACTAAGGGGTTCGGCCCAGACCCGTATTTAACATAAAAGGATATTTCATACATACAAAATTCCTACTTACATTAGATATATGTAAGAGGTCATGGTCCAATAAAATTGTTCTTTGTACTAAAAAAAACGGAGTAAAATAAAAACACTCACAGGTATTTATATACTCATCCAATAGAAATAAAAAATAATAAATGTGGATGAATTGCCCAAGTTGAGAACCAATCAGTGATTTGTGCGCATCCTATCCACTGATATGACAATTCCACATTTCCACCTTCGCAACGTGCTTTTGATTTTAATTAAAAACAGTTGTCCATTACATTTTAATAAATAGACCGATCACAAATCCATGCATCTATCTTACATGCAACAAAATTATACCTACGAAGCTAAGCTAAATACACCGTATGTTATTAAGAAACTAAGGCATAAACTTCGATCTGGTCATACTTTAGAAATTTGCTTTTTGATCTGAACTCCATCATGTTGCTAAAAATTTGCACAAAGTCTTATAAAAAAAAAAGGAAATTCCCTTTGGTGAACTCCAACTTTTTCATTTTCTAAGTGGTAAACTAAGTTTTATAAAATTATCTTTAATAAACTCTAACTTTTTATACTTATTACTTATCACATTAATTATTATATTTTATTAAAAATTTAACTATAGTTAGGTTTTTCTTTTAACAATAATAATTAACTATAATTAGGTTTTAATTATTTTTAACAATTTAAAATTATACTAAAATTAAAAAAATCAACCACCCCTACCCCCACCCACTGCCAAGCCTCCCCTCCCCCTGCTGGCGGCCGGCACCCCTACCAAACCCTCGACGCCGACGACGCCTGACCCGAAACCTCTGACCCATCCCGACATCTCCCAAACCACCACCTTTAACCCCCCCCCCACTAATGAGCCACCTTAGCCCAACAGCCTCCCCACAACACCCACCTAGCCTCCTCGCCACCACCGATGCCTGGCCCGAATCCCTTCGCCGGCAGCCCAAGTCCCCTCCCCCAGGCCCACGTCGCCGCCGCCCAACCAAAAATCACCACGCGAAACCTTAAAACCCCAAAATCGAAGCCCTAAAAAACGATTTTGGGGCTTTTAATTTTGGGGTTCGACGTAGTGTTTCAGAGGGTGGAGATGGTAGGGGGAGGGGCGGTTTGGGTTTGCCGAAGCGGGGTTGAGAGTCTGGACACCGGCGGTGGGGAGGAGAGTGGTTTTCGAGGGAGTTGTTGGTTCATGTCGGGGAAATGGGTTTGGGATTTAGGGGAGTGTGGAGGTGTCATAGGTGGAGGAGAGGGAGGAGGTAGGGGTCGCCGGAGTTAGTGGAGGTAGTTCGCCGGTTTCCGGCCGCCGGCAAGGGGCTAGGTTGGGGGAGGGGGCTGGGGAGCGGTTGGTTTTTTTTTTTTTAATTTTTTTTTTTAATATTTTCAATACAATTTTAAAAATAAAAAACTAACTATAGTTAAGGAATTAACACTTATCAATGGTAAACAATAATTTAGGTTTACCATTGATAATAAAATTTAAGAATGTTTACCACTTAGAAAATGAAAAAGTTGGAATTCACCAAAGAGAATTTCCCAAAAAAAAAAAAAAAAAGAAAGAAATTTGTACGATGTATAGTATAGTAGAAGTATATTTTAGCTCTAATGGTTATTATTTAAGGACATGATTCAAATTATTTGAAAAGCTTAGTGGATATACAATAAACTTGTACTTTGAATGTAAATTATTCTAAACAATTAAATTTATCTCGTTAAGATTAATCGTAAATAAAGTTATTCATTTTATAAACCAAATAATCATAACGTATAAAGGTACACACATATAGTCATATCTCTCTTTAAACCGAACTAATTAACTGTTATTCTGTAAAAAGTTCGCAATATAGGATATACTCCTAAACCCTAGATTTGGAGGAGCAATTGTGCGTAATTGCGTAAATAAGCCATAAAAACATTAGTTGTACCACAGAAATCTGGATAATTTGATGACATTCTTCCTAATTTTTTGTTATATGGGATAGGATCCCACTTCCCAAAACTTTTATGTCGACCGGAATTAAATTATCAGAGTATCAATCGTCAAATACAGTATCGTGTACCAACTTAACCTGGCCCATCTCTCTTGTGCTTTATTTTTCCGTTAATGGAACCTCCCACTGCTGTGCTGCACCATAAACACACTCAGGGTGCTTAATTAAGGTATCCATTATTTGTGCTTTTATTTTATTATAATTATAATTATATTTATTGTGGGAGTGATTATTGAATATTGAATTATTGTATAATGGCCTAATGGGAGTGATTTTATAATTAGTATTCCCTACGTAATATTACTAATAACCATAAAAAATAAAAATAATAATAAAAAAAAAAAAGCATTAACAGATCATATTATAAACTATTGGACATTAAAAATTACAAAAAAAAAAAAAAAAAAAAAAAAAAAAAAAAAAAAAGAATTAGGGGTGAAGTTTGAATACAGCGAAGCAAAAGACCCCTCATTACGCCTTTACGCCTTTACGCAGCTTTCGTGGTCTATATATTTGTACAAAAAGTTGGGGTTTAGATTGTTGATAAAAGCAAATATGAAGAGGACTTCTTTAAACTTAATTATACGAGTACTTCGTAATTAGATTGTACAAAACTGTTTTTTTTTTAAAAAAAAGATACTACTCGTATAAGACTATTCTCAATTAAGTGGCCTCATATCACCAGTTGACATATATATAAGATTATAAGTGATACAACTATCATTAATTCTTCGTATATGTATGATCGTATGAAGAATAACATAGTTATTGGTTATCTAGACTAACTCTAGATTAAGAAGTTCTTGAGTTTGTCGTTATCTTAAAGAGAAAAATATTTTCTCCATACATTATTCCACTTGTTTGTTCATATTACTAAATTGAGTGTGATGTACTCTGTATTTCACATGTATAAGTAGTGTACACTTAGTAATCTTATTGGACACCCTCTAGAAGTTGTACTTTGTGTCCCTTCTCTTAACAAGCTAGATAATTTTTTTTCCCTTTCATATTCATACATTAATGTACGAAACTAGCCACTTAATATACTCCTTACATACAAAGTATGAAGATAGCAAAGATTCTATTGTAATTCACTATGTAGGCAAATAGCCTAAAGAAAAACACGAGTTAAAATTTTTTCCATATAAACCCTAAATTTAACAAAAATATAGACTTTACTTTATATGATTTTTATTTTTTAATATTTCTTTTCAATATACTCCTATACTTTTTTTTTTAATCAAAAATTCTTAAACACCTAAGAAAACTATTCTTAATTACTTTAAATCAATTGTAAATAAATAGTAATAAATATTGAGACAAACTTATAACAATTTACCATATAAATCGAACTACTAGTATAAAATATTGAGTATTTAAAAAGTCCGTTCAATTAAAAAAAAAAAACTCCGCAAATCCCATCTCATTAGTTTTTTTTTTTTGACAAGCCCATCTCATTAGTAGCTTTCTCGTCTTGAACAGTTTATTCAATTTCCAGCTAGGCATTATCTCAATAACACCATAGTGCGCGCACCCCCTACCCCTACCCGTACCCCCTCCGCATATCTCTCTGTCCATATTTTTTATATTTCCTTATATAAATACTCTTTTATTATTCCTCTTCTATTTTTCTCTCTTTCTCTTCTCCTCTTTTAGTCTCCTCCTTCATACATGTACTTAACAGTATTACTTGTATATAGTATGAGAATGTTTGCATAATAATAGAGTTCTAGGAACTAAACGTTGAAGAATTTGACTGTTTATGACTGTTACTATTGCATTGTACAGTATTTAACTTTTTCTTAAGCATGATTAACATAATTCCATGTGATGATATAATGATCATGATTAGATTAACCGAACCTTTTGGTTTTTTATTTAGATTTTAGAACATGCATGCAAGAAATTTGTAAGAATTGTCGAATACAGTTGCAGGAGGAGGAAGGTTTAGACCATCATCAGGTTTATTGAATGCACCTGCCTATCCAGGTTCATCTTCATCACCATACTTTCATCAGCCTTCTGCTCAACCGCCCTACCCTTATTCAGCTTATGGGTGAGTTATTATGTTAATTACTTAATAGTTTTATGCTTCTAATTATCTGAATTCTTAATAGATTAATAGGACATCCGTTTTTATTAAACAGAAAAATCTTAATGGAACGAAGAGAATAATTAACAAAAATAAGTTACTTGTAATTGTATAGTAGCTGCATTGTATATATTGAAATAGTTGTTATACTCATTTGAGGGGTGAGCTTGTTATTGGATGAATAAATGATCAAAATAAAAATATCACGGCCCCCATTTCCAGATACCTCAATGGTACTGATGTTGGAGCCAATAAAAATACCCTGGCATGCAATTTTTTATTTTTTTTATTAAAAGATAAAGATTGGTCAAAGACCCAAACTACTGTATTTGACTGCATAATGGTTGGCAAAGTGTTGCTTCACAGAGAGAGGGAGAGAATCAAGAGAGAGGAATTGATGTGAATGGGCAAATGCTGTTTTCTTTAAAGTTACCATTATTGGAGTCTGTCTAATTCAAATTTTCTTTTCATATTTACATTATATAATTTCTAGCAAACCTTCAACTATCTACAATTCCACATGTTATTCAAAAATCCCACATTTACTAAGTACAAGTATTTTACCATAGTACGGAAATACGATATACAATGAATTGCACGATATTTAGCTGGCATTTAGAAATAACTTGAACAACTTAGTGATTTATTGTAATGTACAACGATTACATATGATATGTGGTGGTTTAAATTTGTTGTCCTAGATCAAATTTCAAAATTTACTAATCCAATATGTTTCACTTTGTTTTTTTGTCATTGATTATTTGCAGATTCACTGGGTATGCACATGATATGATACAATGTACCATCATATGGTAAGTAGTACTAGCTGCATGCATTACTCTATTATATGTAACTTCTTTCACTTTTATTTTATTTGTCAAATTTAAATCTTTTGAGTCACAGAATTACTATGGTGTATATGGACAACAATTTACACCTTACTACCCAACAACCGGAGGAGGAGCAGCAGCAACAGGAGGTGGTTCGGGGGCAATAGGGTACTTTCCCAATTATTACCCATATTATGGGCCATATGCCCAAAGTATCCAAGGTCATGGTTTTGGAGTCCAATATCCTCAGACGGTACAACAATACCCTATATTACCCCAGCATCTCAACTCCGCCGGGATCTTATCAGATCACTTCCCTCTTCAACTATGGCTTTGCCTACGACTACTACTTCCGCAGGTACGTAGTAATTTTTATTTTTTATCATATATACATCTTTTATAGGTAGTCGCCTTACCTTTGGGATTGATTACGATTTTAATTGTTATGTTGTTTACCTCTACATACATTTTCATTCTCTCTTGATTTCTATTGTGGTAAAAAATGATGTGGCTCCACATCATTTGTTGTGCATTCTGTACTTTAGAGCGCTAAAATACATGGAGTATGACAATGGTCCTTTGTACCATATGAAATGATGTTTATGCTCTGCCTAAATGGTCAATGTTGGCTTAGTTTTTACTTTGGTCCCGAATATTAAGCTTAGATCATTTTTTCATCTTTTGAAAAAGTCTATTCCTCTAAAGTACCAAGATCGGTAAAATAAGAACATATGGCAACATTAACATCCCTAATGACTAATTAAACTTAAGTATGGGCAGTATGGATATTTAACCCCTTATTATTCAATCCTAACTAATTATTTTCATAACTTTTAACTTTATAATAATTATTTTGTGTTGGTATAGGAAAGGTAGTACGGAGTAATATCTCAACTTATAATATTGGGTGCAGGTGTGACAACAACGGTAGGGGTACCAGTTGTATCTGCAGGTCATCCTCAAGCCATAACCACTGGAGCAACTACTGAACAAATCTCATCTACCTAGCAGTTGTCCAATGTTATAAACACTAACACATTTCGCCATTAGTCATGATATGCGCGACAGCAAGAGCTTCAAGAATGTATGATCGGATTTTGATCATCTAACACCATTGTGCGCGATCACTCTACCGATCAATAGCTAGTTTTTTTACACGTCAGCATTCCGTTATCATACGTGTTTCATTTTTAGAAATATAGTTAGTTGTAGGAGTCATTTAGGAACAATAGGAAGGATGGTTAGGAGGAAATTATATAAGTTAATTTATTTTTTTTAAGCATATTTTTATAAGGTTGGAATCACATATTGGCATTGGTTTCAACCTTGGATACTCCTATATATGCCATGGAATGCATACAGCATCTCTAGGGCATAATCTTGTTCATATGGTAGGAGCAGAATTTTTAATAGTTGGTTCAAAAGGTTGGTTTTATGACTTTTGAGCCAAGAATTTGTTGGTTTTAATTATTTTATTTATAGGTGAAATTGGGAGGGGGAGATAGGGCTCAAACTCCTTGCCAAATAGTCAGGGTAACCAATGTAGGGCCATTTAAGTCCTTGATTGATCCAATTGTATTGTTAATTGAAAAAAAAAATATATATTTAAAGGACCAGCTTGGATGGTTTGTCTACTTTAAATTCTTGTAGCAATTCTTTTATTCGTTCAAATCTAATTTGTATTATTCATAATTAATATACATTTTGTCGCATTAGCATATGATTGACATATTTCATAGTATGTACGAGTAATATTATCGTTCTTTCTTATTTGATTTTTTTCAAAAGTTAGTTGAGGTTTACTCATTACACCCACGTTTTGTTCTCATCTTTAACCCTGATGCCCTAAAGCAATTTTAATTGAAGAAGAATACAAAGTTAAACATAAAAGAGAAAAGATGTTAATTATATGAGATTCTCATTTACAAACAAACTATACGAGTACATGAAACCCCTTTTTGGCTGTAAAACTCGACTTCCTTTTTTCTTGTTGTGTAGGATAATTAATCTGTCTTCATGTATGACTTTGGTCTAGTCTTTGTCTCCTTTTTAAGGAGCTACCTGTAGAATGAAATTGGTATCCAAGGGATCTTTAAAATAAAATGTAAAATTTTCAGTGATTATCGATCTCTAATTATAAGTTGAGCATGCAAGTCTACATCATATGTAATGGTCATGATTCCATAGGATTCCTACCACACTTGACGAAGAGGTTTCTAGTGTAAAAAGAGAAAGTAAAGGTATGGTATGTAAGAATCCTAAGCATATAGTAGTATCACAACACAATATACACAGTTCATGTATAACTTTTTTTACAAGCTCGTGTCAAAGTATCAAAATCCGACACATCTAGTATCAAATGTCAAATGATAAAGTATGTCATTACAAATTTATACGAAAATTAGATGCATAATTTTTGGCCGTTTGCTGATTGCTAATATTACTACTATTTTTACAAGTTGTTTTAAATTTTTTATCAATGGTTATGATTGCGGGTAATTGGCACGATTGCACTCAAAATTGAATTGGTAAGGATTCCACCAACTTGACTGAGTTCCTTTTTAAGCACTACAAATAGCAAAGCTAGTTGTAGCTCATACCAAATTTCTTAAGTTTCACTTCTTCCAAATGTATAACCGTTTGCCATCATTTGAATTTTGGTCAGCTAACATGTGAGATACTAGCCATTTTCTTTGCTTTTTAAACGTTACCATATCATTATTATTCAATATTCATCATGTTCCTTTTATTTTAATTTGTACGTTCTATCTTATAATTTCACAAATAAGACACCTTTTAAATTTTGAATGGAGCTAGATTTTCTAATTCACTAGGGGATTAAAAATCTATTTAAAGTTTTTTTTTTTTTTTTTTTGAGAACAACCGGGCATATAATTCATTCAAAGCAAGCTTATCCATCAATACATAAGGTGCAATATCGGGGGGCTATGACTAACCCAGATTTGCTTATCACCAAAAGGGAAGAACCTAGCTAAAAGATTGTGGAACCATGTTGCCTTCACGTTTTACATGAACAAAGAAATGGAATTAAAGCTACAGCTAAGAGCTAGAATGTCTTCAAGGATGGAATCCAGCTCGGTAAAGATCTGATTTTTAATTCTTGATAGACACAACCGATATAGTAGTATACACATTTATTCATTTTGTTGGTTTAAAAAAAATGTATTCATTTTGTTTTCGTAATTTTAATAGTTGTTTACAACGCCAACAGTTGAGGGATATATTATAGTAAGTCCACTTTCTCGTCCTATTTTTTAAATACTGTGAAAAAACACAAACTCAAATATATTATGTGGAGGAAATAGTTTCTAAGTTCTAATTAGTCGAGTAAAAAAAAAATATATCTTATCCCATTCCTTAATTAGTTTGGGATATACTTCCGTAGAATCCGTCCTTTATAAATCTTGGAATGGAACAATAACCCCCCATTTGTCTTACCAAAGAAATTTTTTATCAAAATCAAAAGGCAAGAATCAACACTTTTTAGGCCCAACCAATAAGTCCAACTGTTGTTTTTTGGTCCTAATTTGAGATACAATATTTCAACTGTTGGGCTCAATCTTTAAAGTTTTGTCATATGCCTGAAACCTCAAATTACGCCTATATATTAAGCCCATCCTAATTAATAGAGTTTAAATTGACCACCTAACTGGACAAAAGCCCTGTTCTTCAAGGCTATAACGCCGTCTTTCAAACTAAAACAATTTTTCTATTTGTTTATAGATTTTAATTTTTTTTGCCCTATAATAAAGAACACAAATTTGATAATTGAATTATCATTAGATTTTTAAACTCTAACTAATTTGGGCTCTGGTGATGCATTATATAATTAGAAGTAATCAAGAGCATAAAAATTAGAAGTAATCCAGAGCTTAAAAAATTTTTGGCATAAAAATTAGAAGTAATCCAGAGCTTAAAAAGTTTTTGTAAATATAAATGGATTCCCTTTAGGTATTCTCCTTGGGTTCTCTCCAGGTTTCTCCAAGTTTTTTTAGCCTCTATTGTTAGATTTTTTTTATTGCTTTTTTGAAGGTTTTCTTCACTCTTCTCCTTTTCTCTGGTCTCTTTTCTCCTAGTCTCAATTGTAAATTTTTGGAGGGGCTTTACCAGTGTTTTTAATTGTGGTAATTAAGCCCCAAAAAACCTTTCAATTGCTTTCAATAAATGGATCTCATCTCTATGATAGTGTTTATCCTAGGTTTAATTTATGTGTTTGTTCATCTGCCAATTAAAGTTTGAAGATTTAGGGTTTCACAATCTTCAAAAAACATCTAGAAGGATACATGAGTTTTTTCACCCAAATAACTATTCATCCGTGGATCTGAAGTCGAATTAGTGCTAACTCACAGATTGTATTGCTTCTGGTGAAGATTTTTTTTTTAAGGCAATCATTGATTGAATTTGCGATGTAACTAGTTCTAATATATGTGATTTGTACTTGTAATGGAATTTTAGATTTCCTAGGAATTGTTTGTAAGTGTCGTTTGACTATCTTTCATTAATGAAATCATTTTCTTCTTGTATTATATATATGCATGTGTGTGTGTGTTTGTACAAAAATATAGGATATAGCAGGGATGAAAAAAAAATCGAGTAATTTTAAACTTGAATTCGCATATTCACTAATTACTTTAGTAAAATAAAATTAGTAATTAAAAAACGATGATATTAGTAGGATATAGTATCAATATTTGTGTGATTGTATAATTAAGATTTAAGAATATAGGATTAAGTCAATGGATAAAAAAAAATTTAAAAAGCATAAAGGGTGTAACATAGAAAATTAAACACCAAAAAAAAAATATAGGGTGTCACATAGAAAATGTTGATTTTTTGGAGTGAAAAAAGGTTACGACCCGAGCTATACATGGAGTAGTATTTGGGGTGTGTCGAACCTTAAGGTTTTGATGATGATAGACTTAAACTCAAGCAAACTTAACTAAAGGTTTCTTTTAGTGTTTCACTTAGCAACAGGTGAAGTAGACCTTGGTGGTGGAAAGAGTAGCCTCATCTAAGAAGAACGCGAAGAAGAAGTTTTTAAAAAAGGTTGATCAAGATAAAAGAAGAGTTCCCTAACAGGAACTTAGTTCTATAACAAGAAATATTTAAGTTCCTTAACGGGAACGTTCCCTAACAGGAACTTGAAAACAGTAGGAACTTGTCCTGGTTTGCGTGCAGTCCAAGTAATCCTCAAGTGCAGAATAAATCGGCGCAGCAACTCTTTTAGATTTTATCTTCTAGATTGGTTGTTAAATATGTTAAGTATGATTTGCACGAAACCTATTAGAAGCGTGACAAGTTGCTTGGTAAATAATCTTAAAAACGAAAAACATAAAAAGATAGATTTTAGGAAAAGATTTTCTACAAGTTTTATTTCTTAAAATCGGTTTGATAAAAAGATATTATTCTTTTTAAATATATCTTTCCTTATCTTTTTCGAAAAGATTTTTCTTCTAAACTAATTTACTAAAAACCGTGTATTTGAGATTAGGAAATTTAACATCTTTATCATTTTGAAAACCCTACTAGGTATACAAGTCATTCTTGTATAAATAGTAGAGAATCTCATTTTACCAGTTTTTGTGAGTTTATGCGTGAAGAAATCTCAGAGCTTAATTTGTGTCGGTTTGCCAAGCTTATCATCTTGTCATATTAGTTTCGGGTTTCGTGCATTGCTTGCCTAACATATTCTAGGTGCTTTATATTGTGTATTGGTTGGATTCTTGGGTGAGTGTGTAATTATATTTTGCATACAGAGAGCTAGCTTCTAGGTGAGGTAGTAAGTGTACTTTGGGAGTACGAGTGAATCTAAGTTTGGGACTTAGGTTGGGTAGGATAAGGTCCTACTTGGTAGCAAGTTCATTGTGGAACTTGTGAGTAAAGGTCTGTGTGTAATAGGTTGTAATTTGGTATTGCCCTATTATAGTGAAGTAACTTGGTTTTGGAAATCCCTTAGGAAGGGTCGAGGTTTTACTTCCAGTTGGGCCCTGGAAGGTTTCCTCGTAAAATCTGTGTGCATTTGCAATTTCCTTTACAGTTTAATTAATTTCCGCAAAAGGTAGTAATAGGAACTCACCTTCAATTTACTTCCCCTATTGTAGTGTTCTTCTCAACTAATAGGGTGCAGAACCTCAGGGTTTAAAATGGAGGGTGGGCAACGGATTGAGTATCCGGGTATGGGAGGAGGCGTGACTTCCTAGAGATAGCGCTTCGATTGTTCCCACTCGAATATGAATGTTGACTTTGATCTTCGTGTAGCGGATTTAATCGATTTCGACAATGGGAGATGGAATGAGAAATTGGTCAGAAGCACTTTTTTGGAGGATGAATGTGAGTTAATTCTTGAATTACCTTTGTCAGAATATTGGCCTGCTGATCAAAGATTCTGATGGCCCACCAAGAATGGTTGTTACTCTGTCAAATTTGGCTATTTTACTTGCAAGATTGGGGAATTAAAGCATCGTGCGTGGTCATTGTATAATGGTTGTCAGCCTTGATTAGAGTATTTCCATTCATCAATATATATAGGGTTAAAATGAGTAACCTAATCATATTAGGTAACTATAAGATATGTACAGATATCAAAATAATCTTATACAAAATATATTCTAAACCTAGGATGAGAATATTTTATGGATATTCTCTATCTCACCCCCGTAGTCGGAGCCGGAGCCGGAGCCGGAGAAAATCAGATGCTCAGACTAGATCTGAATCATGCATCGAGTGGTAAGGATAGTATGGTAACCCATGATCAAAAGAGTAGTAGACATGTGCCGGTGATGACGATTAGAAGCAACAGCCACGACCTACGTAGAGTAGAGATAAGCACTCCTAGGCCGGAGGAGAAGGAGAAGATCCACACACAGACTTGGGCTAAGCTGCAGATCCAGAGAAGAAGAAGCTAAGGGATCAAACCATCATCGGGAATAAGACACTACACTACTACGGGAAATCACAGTTGAAGAAAAAACAAATAAGATAGCATATATCCCACACCATTTAACCACTAGAAAGGTTTACCTCTAAAAAAAACATTGACCCACACAACAAGATAAATTCCACCAAATTAAAACAACAATATTAAGGGAAAGCACTCAAGTAGAGTATTATTACTAATTTTTTTTTAAAAAAACAAAGTATTATTACTAATTGTTTTACGTTTTTTTTGGGTGGTGTTTAGATAGCCACAAGGGCAGGTGATGAGAATCGATCCCAGAATCTTCTGGAACCGGGAAGGGATCGGAGCTCTAACCACTTGAGCTATCCCTCACTCTCACTAATTGTATTACGTAGTAGTATTAATTATTGTTATGAGTAGTTATATTTAATTAAATTATATTAATTATAACATTATTTAATTTTCGTTAATGATTATTTTTATTAATTTATTCACTACTAGAAAAAATTTCGTCGGAAACGCCCTAAAATCCGTCGGAAAAGGGGTTTCCGTCGGAAAATGGTTGGCAGGAAAAAAGACTCTTCCGACGGATTTTTTTTTTTAAAAAAAAAACCCAGAAAACTCAAAATTAAAAAAATTCCCCAAAAGACACATGCATGTACCCAGAAAAATTGATTAATTAAACAAAAAATTAAACCCTGAAAAAACGAGAAAAATCAAATTAAAATACAAAACCGATTAAATTCGGATAATATACCCAGAAAAATTGAGAAAACTCGAATTAAAATCCAATAATCGATTAAATAAACCCAGAAAAATCGATTTAAATCCAAAATCAAACCTAAATTTAAATCCAACAAAATCGATTAACATCGAATTAAACCCAGAAATTAAACCCTAACCTCGAATGATTATTATACCCAGAAATTGTTGTTGATGTTGATGTCGGTGGGCATGCGGCGGTGGTCGACCTTTGTGGTGGTGGTGGCGGCTTTGCGACAGTGGTGATGTGGTGGTGCAGTGGTGGGCTTTGTGGCGGTGGTCGAATTTGTGGTGGTGAAGATCGAAGAGAGAGAGGAGATCGAAGAAGCTGGGGAGAGGGGATGAAAGAAGATCGAAGAAGCTAGCTAGGGAGAGGAGATCAAATAAGGGAGATGAGAGGAGATCGAATAAGAGAGATGATAGGAGAGAGAAGGGAGAGAGGAGAGAGAAAGAGAGAGGAGAAAATGGAATGAAAGAGGAGGAGTGAGAAGTTAGGGTTATGTATGTGATGAGCCGTTTTTTTTTACATCTTTTGCCACCGGTTCAAAACAAAACCAGTGCCATATGTCTAGCCCGGTTTACAGTTGCTTCAATCTTAGCCTTTTTGCCACCGGTTTGCCTTGAACCGGTGGCAATATAGGGGTGCCCTTTGCTGTTTTTCTACTAGTGATAACACATATTGAATTGGAACACCCCTATAATGGAGTTCCACCTTAACTGCAAGTGCCTGATGTAGTAGCTTCCATAACAGCTTCCATTATTTGGGTTGTAAGTGGAGAGACCAAAGAACTTTCCATAAGGGATCAGTATTAGAATGTGTGGAGCCAGGAGCAAGTTGTTGTTATTGTTTAAGGCCTCGTATATGACTATTATGGGTTCAAACGATATAATTCGAGTTGAGTTTTAATTTAGTCACACTAAGGTTGATTAATATTATTTTAGTGTTTGAGCTTGAATGAGTTCTAAAAAACAATTGTTCAAGCTTGGATTGTTTGATCTTTGCTAACAAATTAAACAAGTTCGTTCACAATTCGAGTTTTAGATTGAGCCTGGTTGATTAAACAAAAAAGCTTCGAGTATATTTTAGAAAAATAGTTTTAAAAAGTGCTAATTGAACTCGATTGGAATCTATGAGATCAATATTATTTCTATATCTTAAGATATGGTCAAAATAATGTAAGGGTGTTGGTTTTGGACCAAATTTAGTATTTTAGCCATATATTAAGATATAGAAATGATATTGACCTGATTCTAATTGGGTTGAAAAGTGGGCTTCCAAAGCTTTTCAAAAACATATTATTTGTCATAATCCAAGTTCGGAATTAAAAAATAAAAAATAAAAAAACTTGAAAATTCTAGAGGGGAAACGCCTAGAATTATCGAATCTTCTATATGGACTTTCGAAAATTCAAGGCGTTTCTCCCCTAGAACTTTGAAAATTAGGCGTTTGGCCTCTACACCCCCCTCCCCCGGGAAAAAAAAAGACTTTAACTCCGATAATATGTATGATGACCTTGCCCTCGGTTGGTGGTGCTGATTTGTTGGGGGGAGAGAATGTCATATTGAGTTAAGAGGAACAAAAAATATGGAATACACGTGAGGATATGGTTGTCCATTCATATTTAAATGCAGGCGTGATCTAATAAAATAATGGTAAAAAAAAGGTATAATAAATGGAAACACAATCCTCTGGAAATTGACAGATAGTATCCTCTCTTTGTTGGAAACTAAGGTAACACCTCTCTCGATCCTTCCGTTGTCATCGGGTGAAAGTGATATGGATCGAACTAAAATCATAAACCGAAATCATCAATTTGATTTTTTTGGAAATTTGATTTCAATCAGTTTAGGATTTTTAAAAAATATGGATTACGATTTCGGTTTTGGGCTTCCAAAAATCGAAAGAATTTCCACATCGAATTTATATGAAGTCTAATACCCAGCTCATATTCCCCTTCAAATATAAAATTAAAACCCAAAAATTATTTTCCCTCTGGGGGTGTTTGGGTTGTTTTAATCCCAATAAAAAAAATAAGTCTTGTTTGGTTGGTGGGAATGAGAATAAAAAGGGGTTTGGAAATGAGATTATTAATGGGGGAATTCCCACCATTTTATTACCTAGGAAGGGTATGTAATAAATGAATGAGAATAAGAATAGGGGGAAAATGACATTTTTGCCATTAATGAAAAGAATGAAATAATAATCTTAGTAAAGGTATAATTGTAAAATTGTTAGTTTTTTATTCCCTATCTCACCCACTATCCAAACAAAATATTGACACATTTTCATGTATTTTAATAAATTAATTCCCTGTTTCAAAAAAAAAAAATAAAAAAAAATTAAAAATTAAAAATTAAAAAATCAATTAATTCCCAATCTCATTCCCACCTTTTTAATTCCCAAACTCCCATTTCCCATTTGTCTCTTTCAGCCTTCCTCACTCTTTCCCTAAATTAGTTTCTTAGTTGCGGTCTCTAGTTTTTTCCCCCTTTTCTCACTCAGCCACCGCTCCTCCCTTACGGCCTCACCACCGCTTGTCCCTCACCACTCGTTTGTAGGTAAGGTTGATGATGAATCTGAAGTTTTTGATGAGCAAGATCTGATTTTTTTTTATTTTTTATTTTTAATCTGTACGTCTTTTAATGTTGACATTATTAGTGGGCAACGGTTTCTTTAGATTGTTATCAATTTTATTTCTGTCAATTGATCAATTTGATTTGGTTATGAATAAGAATGGCCTGAAATTGGATTTCGAGTACTTTCTTAGAGTTGCAGATTTGATGCTGTTGGTTCAATTGAATAGAGTGATTTTATAAATAGATAATTGGTTGGAATTGATTGCGTTTATTAATTTGTCAATAGAAAGCATCATCGAATCGTTGTTTAATTTTATTGTCAGCTAATTAAATTAACCTTTTCTTGTCTATATATGTCATCAGATCATTAGTCACCCCTTTTCATTCCTTCTAACTAATCAGTGTACGCGTTTCTTGTTTCAGTTGGTTGCTGCAGCACATAGCAATGGCGCTCTCTCTCCAACGTTACACATTGTATAAAAATGATCCAACCACTAGTTTGAATCGTTTACTCAAAGAAAGGTTCTATCTTTATCTCTTAATTTTGTTGTGGCAATCCCAACTTTAATTTTTTTTCTTTTAATTTTGTTGGGTCAACAATCCAGTTACTTTGAATTATGATGAGTGTTTTATTTATTTATATATATATGTTTTTGGGTGAGTTTCCAGACTCGCTAAAGAAAATGAGAGATCAATGTCAATTGCAATTGAGAAGCTAGACCATTTGCCTGAAAATCTCATTGTTGAGATTCTCTCGCGGTTGCCAGTCAAAGATCTGCTACAGTTTAAAAGTGTTTGCAAATCATGGTGTTCTATTATTTCAAGTCCTGCTTTTGCTTCCAAACATCTGAAAAACTACTATTATAGCAACAATGATACTGGGCGAAGTTGTCTCCTTGTTCAGTTTCCTATACCTTATGCTGAACATGAGGTGTATGAGTTGTTAGTTGATGAAACTCCGCGAGTTTTAGCTGATGAAGTATTGGCTTACATGCCCAAGTCTAACTCTTATGTGTGTGGCCCTTGTGATGGCATCTATTATATGTTTCACTGTTGCCGTAGAGAGCGCGCTTTGTGGAATCCGGCCATCAATGAGTTTAGGCCCTTACCTACGATAATATCGAGGCCTGATCTTCCGGCTAATCTCACTTATGAAAATTATGAAGTTTATGGTTTCGGGTTAGACCCTATCACTAGAGACTATAAAGTGGTGGTTGTTAAAGGTTATTGGAATACTTTGAATGAGGAAGACTCCTATCTCAATGACCCTATATCGGTCCTTGTCTACTCGTTAAGGACTAATTTGTGGAAATATTGTGGAGATTTGCGTAGGCCTTATAATTTGGAAGTCAATACGTGCTATATTTATGTGAATGGATGTTGCTATTGGTTTGGATCATATGATTCTAGGGATGAAGTGATCATTTCTTTTGACTTGGCTATTGATACATTCAAAGAAATGGATGTTCCAGACTATGCACAACCAAGCTCCAAGTGTCTTGGAATGTATGATGATTCTCTTGCATTTATGTCTCTCCATGAGAGTGAGAAGAATTTTGATGTATGGACATTGAAAGAAGGGCGTTGGACCAAGAAATTAAGTGTTGGGCCGTTTCCTGATGTTTGGCGTCCTCTTGGTCATTCGATGGACAATAAACTTCTACTACAGTGCCATGATGGTGGGCTAGGTTTATTAGATCCCGACACACAAGAGATAAAGGATCTTGCATTTCAGCATACATGGTGTGCAGGAGCTTTTGCATACATGGAAAGCCTGGTTTCGATCAAGGATAAGAATGCTGAGGAAGTTGAAGCAGGAAACATTTGAGCTTAGTCCGTCCTACATTGCCTCTTCAACAACTTTACTAGTGCAGTTTAGTGTTTTGTGTTTGCTGATAAAACCAGTCCTTGTAGTGTTGGATCGAGTGCTTTGGTGATGAGAGTAAAGGGAAGTTGGAATCTGAGGCAACAACTTAGTAATTTACTGAGTAATTCAGAGTTTGCTATGCTGCTATTATAAATGTCATACAAATTAACATATTATGGAATAGTTTGTATAATTTGAGGATTTAGAGGTGCTTGTTGTTTGATATATGTACTCCCTTTATTTGATGAAATAAGATATTCCAAAGTCTATTCAGTTATTACTTGTATTATGTAGTGATCCTGTTGTTATGTATGACAGTATGCATACACCTCTAAACTCTAATTAGTGCTTGATGTTCACACCTATGTAATTTGTATGGTCGCTATTTTAATCACCTACAGTATAGTAAGCGTCTTAATTTCGGAAACTTTTGGTAATATGACTCCAATCAGTTGTATGCCTAGTACATATACATAATGGATCGGAGGAGCTTATCTTTAACTAAACTTTTTAGGGTCGAATTAGACCTCTAAACCTTCGATTTCACCATAGAAACCATCGTTTTTGACGGAATTATGCAAATGTCACCAATTTGACCGTGAAATCACCAATATTGCGAGAAAAACAAAGAAAGAACAAAGGGAAAGAGGAGAGGAGATAGAAAAGACGAAGGAGAAGGAGGGAAAGAGAAAGACGAGAAAGAGGAAAGAGAAAGACGAAGGAGAAAGACGATGGAGAGGAGAATAGGAGAAAGACGAAGGATAAGAGGAGGAAAGAAGCGGCGCCCATACATTATGCCCTTAGGGTTAAGGGTGTTATAAAAAAAATATTATAATGGTTCTGACGGAAAAATCCGTCGGAAAATTTTCCGACGGATTTCAATTCCGTCGGAAATTTAATTACTTTCCAACGGATTTTCCCGTTGGAAATTTCAGACGAATTTTAAATCCATTGTAAAGTACCTATTTTTTGACGGATTTACGATACGTAGGAAATTTTCGACGGATTTTCCGACGGATTTAATGAATTTGTCGGAAATACCCAACGGAATGAAAATCCGTCGGGAAATTTAGTGTTTCCGACGGATTTAAGTGTTCGTCGGAAATAGTTGTTTTCTAGTAGTGATTGTTACTAATAATTATATTTTAGTTCACTACAACTCTATTTAATTTAGTCTAGTTCAATTTAATTATTTTTTCCAACTCTTTAAAATATGCCTTAAGTGGCCAAGTATTATTGTCAAATGTTTTCGTGTATTCAATCTACTCATGGCCTACGATACTAACTTCATGATAAAACTATTTGTTAGTGTCACACTGTCACAAAGTCTAAACTCAAAATTGGCGGAATGAAACCGTGCGAAATTACAAATTAATCAATGATTAGATTACCAACAATGGCATGCAGCACTCAATCTCCAACTCATCAACCACCATCACTCACAACTTAATTTGTTTCCTAAAAAAACCTTCACATTCTCTCACCTTCATCGTCATTTTCGACACATATCGATAGTTGAAAAGGAGGTGGATTCTCAGGTTACATTAAAGAAGGTCTTCCATACAAATGAGCTTACCAAAATAATAAATTAGTCCACTATAACAATATTATGACCCCTAATTCTAGATAATATTATAAGATTCCCCTATTATAAGCGAGTAATTAAGAATTAATTAAAGAAGTCCTTCAATACAATGGGGTTACCAAAACAGTAAATTAGTCCACTATAACAATATTATGATCCCTAATTATAGATAATATAATAATATTCCCCTATTATGAGAAGTAACGTAGTGATGATAGTTTCAAATGAATGACTAGTGCTCCACTATCTGACAAGATGATCCTTCCTTGTTCCTTTTCTAATTATGGCTTGCAACATATAGTTCATATATGTCATTGTAGCTTGCATTTTATGCTTGTATATATAGGTCAGCCTATTCAGTTGTTTATTACTACGTTGTATGTAAAAGCATTTTGCACACACACAGAAAAAAAATAACACTCGAAAATACATTTCTTACATCTAACACCAAAAGAGCTAATCATGGAGTTGTCAAGAGCCGCAAAATGCATCTGGTGGTGCATGATAATGCTGATTATGGCGTCCTTTTTTATTCATCCAACAGCGAGTTTCAATACTGTCACATTTGAATTTTATGAAACCGACTACTCAGACTTCTTAACCCAAGTGCGAAATCAACTCGCTAGCTCGGTGAAAACATGTGAGATACAGACAACGCCAAGTAATCCAGCAATAGGTGTGAAGTACGTGTGGGTGAAGCTCAAAACTGACAGCAAAGAGATCACCTTGGGAGTAAATGTCACAAATGGGTATATTTTAGGGTATCAAGACAGTTACGATGGAAAAATCTGAGGCAATGTGTTTAAGGATATTAAAGCAACTGAAGCTAAGGAGCTATTTCCTAATGCAGCAACAACAGTAACCTTTTCTTTTAGTAGCAGTTATTCTGATCTTGAGCGACCATCAATTTCGGGCACCAATAGAGCGACAATTGAATTAACATTTGAAAGCCTATATGGTGACGTTGAAGCCATTGCTGGCCAAAAATCTGTACAAAATAAAGTGGTGGCTAAGTTCTTTTTAAGAGCTACCCAATTCGTGTCTGAAGCGGCACGTTTCAAGTTTATTGAAACTGCCATTGAGAATCAAGCAATTACACCAGAATTTAGGAATAAAATGATAAGCTATGAGAATGCGTGGGATAATATATCTCAAGAAATTCACACAGCAGCGTCCGAAACTAATTGCGGGCGTTTTGAAAAACCAATTACTGTCAACGGCCACAAGTTGGAATATGTCAAGGATGTGAAAGGGGATATGAGCCTCATTAAATACAAAACTAAGAAGAAAGCCGCAAATAGTTCTACTCTGTAATATTTAGGATTTTATGGAATAATAATAATAATAATAATAATAATAATAATAATAATAATAATAATAATAATAATAATAATAATAATAATAATAATAATAATATGGAATAGTTTGTATAATTTGAGGATTTAGAGGTGCTTGTTGTTTGATATATGTACTCCCTTTATTTGATGAAATAAGATATTCCAAAGTCTATTCAGTTATTACTTGTATTATGTAGTGATCATGTTGTTATGTATGACAGTATGCATACACCTCTAAACTCTAATTAGTGCTTGATGTTCACACCTATGTAATTTGTATGGTCGCTATTTTAATCACCTACAGTATAGTAGGCGTCTTAATTTCGGAAACTTTTTATAATATGACACCAATCAGTTGTATGCCTAGTACATATACATAATGGATCGGAGGAGCTTATCTTTAACTAAATAACTAGGTTAAATCTCGTTCAAGTATTTTAAAAAATTACCACATGTAGATATATATACAAGTAGCTATAATAAACAAATTAATATTTTAATTAGAAAGTTTAGTTTAATTTTTTATGTAAAGCAAATGTCATAATCATATCATATCACTAAAAAAATACAATATCATGTCACTAATAAATAAAGCAGGCGACAAATTGGTATTATTGACTTATTGTGACAGAGTTTTATTATCGATATACTTCTAATTATCATATATATACATAATTATTAATTAATCCTAACTTTACTCCCTCCGTCTCTTTATTAATGTCCACTTTCTCTCTATTATGTGAGTAATAAATGACAGGAAGTGGACATTAATAAAGAGGCGGGGGAGTAATAAATATCTTATAACTGGATTCTATTTCCAAAATAAATTCTTTTATACATATTTAATCCTAACTTTTATTAAATATCTTATAACTACATTCTATTTCCAAAATAAATTCGTTTTAAAAAGTTCTTTAAAGCAAGATCCATTTGTTATTGAATTTATTTTAAAAAAATAATAGAGAATTGTTAAAAATAAGTCTCAATTAGTAAAAATATTTAAATTCAATGAATGTGCCTTAAGTAAGGGCAAAACAGTTAAGGTTATAATTAATTTCTACCTACGTGGCACGACGACACTTGGTGAATAGCTGGAATGTCAAGTGTCGCTGTCTCATGGCCTATCTAAAAGTTTAGCTTTATATATTAGTTACTAGTTTTGTGCCCCGTGCAATGCTAGGGTTCGTTGTTTATTAAATTTTAAGATAAAGTTTTGATCTATATGTCAAATTTTAAAATATATCATTGATGCAAAATTAGCTAACAATTGATGTGCTTTTGAAACGATTTAAACTTTGTAGTAGGCATGTAAATGTCTAATAATAATATTGGTGAACAGTATTTGATTAATACATTTAAAAAAAAAAACAAAACAAAGTAAGCATGAAATATTAGAAATTTCTATAAATTAGCAAAAAGAAATAAAAAAAAATTAAGTAAAACAAATTGTTCTAAGCTTAATTAGTGTGTTACCCGAACCCAAAACTTTGGGATAGGGTTGAACATTTCTTGACTCGTAACTTAAAGTGGCCCGACCCAATTGATTGATCTACATACAGTCATAGAATCATACAAAGTATTATATTGTGAAGTATATTATTTTAATAGATTAGATGAACTACTTCTTTCGCTCCAAACAATATTGTGATATAAAAAATAGATTTATATAATAATTAGTGAGTGTTATAATATAATATTTTTTAAAATAAAATTATAATTCAACTTGTACATATGAAATAAAGTGGTATTTTATCGAAAATAAAACTCTAAACTAAGAATTTAATCCTAAAACTCTATCTAAATTTGATTGAAAATAAAACTTTATACTAATTTTTTTATCCTACGAAGTCTATATAGATATATCCAACGTTGCGCGACACTTGGCGAAAAGTTGGAATGCCAAGTGTCGCTGTCTCGTGACCTTGCTAAAAGTTTAGCTTTATATATACTAGTTATATGAAATGATATGATTTATTAAAAGTTATAATTAATTTTGTATACATGAAATATTAGAAGTATATCAATAATAAAACACTATACAACATTTCTATCTTAAAAAAATTATCTAAAATTCGCTTATTTAGCATCCTACGTGTCACAATAATACCTATTTCTTGCCTATGTGGCTCGACACGTAGTGTAACACCCCGTCTAAAATAGAAGGCGAAACATTAGCGAAAATAACGTCAAGACGGAATGTCACTCTAAGGGTTACTAAAACTAAACAAAATAAATAAATAACTGAAACAAAAATTATGAAGAGAAAGAAATCTCAAATGATTAAAGAAAACTTTTAACGAGGCAGAATAACCTCAAATTCGACTATCTCATAAAGAGAGGTAAAGACATCAAATTAAAGAATAATCGATAAAACTACTTGGGAACAACCTAAACACTCTGCTCTCAACCCATACTCAACAAACGCTACTCTTCACCTGCAAATAACATTTAGGTTCCACAATCAGTGGGGAGTAACTAGCAGTTCTCTCAAAACTTGTAGAAACACAAAGCTAAGCAGAGTGTAAAGCATAGAAGCATACATAAAAATAATACAACATGTAGACAAGATAAACAACTACTTCACAGTATACTCAAGATAAACATGATAAGATACATAGATAGGAATACAAGTCAAAACATGCAACATGATTACAATACAATACAAAACAAACATGTATATTAAAGAAAATGAATATATTACCACATGATTAGAGTAAGAATAAATAGAACCCAAAGCATATGCAATAAACTCATAAAAACAATAATTAACACTTATAAAGGTTCTTTAAATAGATTTAGAAAATTCTTGACTTGACTTAAGAAGACCTTCTGAAAGTAGTAAAAATTTTGAAATAGAGAATTTAACTTTTCGGAAACTGATCCATAGTGAGGCAAGCATATAAAATATGAACGCCGGTGCAGTGAATTCCGCAGCCCACCATCAAAGGTTTGTCACGGCGAACCTACAGACGATTCCGCAGCCGTCTGCGTCAGAGAATGGCCAAACTCCCAGTTTTCCTACTCGAATTCCGCAGCCTGAGTAGTTCCGGACGACAACAATTAACCTAGAAAATTACATCTCGAATTCTGCAGCCCAAGATGTTGGCATGTTCCAACCATTGAATTTCGCAGCCCAATGGTTGTCTTACACTCACGAATCAAATAAAGCAGTAAAAATAACTCTTCAAAATTATCCAAACACATTTAGGGATCATCAACCCCAACTTAAAATACTGCAGGTCTTTACTTCTAAGACCAAATTTCAACAAAAATCCTTCAAAAGAGTTTAACTTCGAAATTCTTCAAAGTGTACAAAAAATCATTTATATATCATAACAAGGTGTCACTCTTATTATCTGGATTTGGGTACGAAGCTAATTATAATAAAATATCACAATACACTCCGTACACAGCCCTTGGCGAAGCGGTGCTAAAAACAGTGTTATTCTACTTTAAAGCACAACGACGTCGACAATTCACTTAACACCCAAAAATGGCAGCCAATATAGGACATCTTAAATGCTTCATGAACACACCCAAAGCATGCCAAAATGATAAAATAAAACTAGGACATATTAATCCACATAATAGGCAATATATACACACAAGATATGATTAAATTCATGCTTTTAACATACTAAAAACTACATGA
The DNA here is from genome assembly GCF_001683475.1 of Chenopodium quinoa. NCBI lineage: Eukaryota > Viridiplantae > Streptophyta > Magnoliopsida > Caryophyllales > Amaranthaceae > Chenopodium > Chenopodium quinoa. The sequence continues at coordinate 4,746,450 of NW_018745454.1, forward strand.
CAATGCAGCAGCCCCTAATTATAATTACAGCAGTACAATGCACAACAATTTCACCGAAAACCAACCTTAAAACCCATAATTAATCTTAGCCCATAAACATACATAATATAAAAACATAATAGCTCAGGAGAGGCACAATATTAGGCATAAAAATTAGGCAATGCATCACTTAAACACACTCAAATCATACTCCCCTCAAGTTGAATGGCAGCAGCACCTCTGCTCACGTTTGGGCAAATATTCACACCCAAACTTACCAAAAACATGATAAATAATCTTAGGGATAAACCAAACATGGTGCTATACCATTTTAGGCATAAAAAACAAACTTAATCAAGACCAAATGAGGCTGTAAACCCACTGAACAATTACAGCAATTAGAGCAGCAAATTCGTGAACATTAGAGTAAAGTTAACGCTTGAAAACCACCACAAAACACGACAATAATATATGGTACCAAACCTATATATATACAGTACTCCTAGGCATGATTAAACAACATAAAAACCAGAAATAAACATGAATATAATACCCTCATTCCCCACACACAAAACAGCAAACAACCATGAGATAAACTCTAATTTGCACCTAGCCTTAACCTATCCTAGCCATGATTTCTAAAGCTTGGAATAGTGCTAGTTACCTCTTGATGTATAGGCAATCGAAACTCAAAGAAAGGGATAAACCACGCACAAACAGCAGCAACCAATACGAACAACACCCACCCAAGTAGCCTTGTGCCTTGCTTCGTTTCCGTGTTGTTTTTATAGGGGAAATGGAGCACGACTTTTGCAGAGTTTATGGCAGTAGTTAGTCTTTGATTTCCCTTTTATTCCCACCTTGAATCCCACAAAAAAAAGATGGGGAGAAGAGAAGTGAGTTGCTGCATCTTTTGGGTGGAGAAAACTGATGAAAGTTAGCCTTGTTTTGTACGTTATAAGAGAAGGAGAGGAGTTGGGCAGCCATAATTAGGTATTATTACCATTGATTAGAGGACGTTACTTAGGGTAATATGATCAGCCATATATCCCTCAAAGCTGTTGTGTAAATCAGCCTAAATTGGGCTTAAATGAAGCGCATAAACAAGCCTCATAATACCTAGGTTCAAGGCTTTTCTTTAGGGCTTGATTAAATAATTACATTAGCTTAAGAATGGGTTTAAGGAAGCTAATAAACAAGTATATCTTAATCTATATAGTCATGAAAGCTTTGAGGAAAAACTCGACCAATATATAAATGCTAGTTGACCCAAAACTAGACCTAGAAAGGAAAGTAACGGAAGGCATTTTATTTAAAACGCATGCAAAAATAATAATATAGATTGTATTATTTATATCAATAATATATAATATCGATAATAATAATGAAAATAATCATTTAAATCACAATAAAGAAAATATATATATATAAAGTTCATAAGTACTGAAAAGCGACATAAAAGACGAAATGTGAAATCAGTAATATTATTCATTTATAATGACTTTATAATTAACAAAAGGACATTATAATGAGTACAATAAATAAAAGAATTAAAGAATAGTTTATAAACAATATCAATTTGATAAACGAGTTGACGGAATCACCCAATACAACTTTATTTATCGATATTGATGCGATTGCGCATAAAACGTTTTTAAAACTCTAAAAATCATTTTATACCTATTAGATTGGTAGCTCAGTCAAGGAATCACCCATGATGACCCGTATCAATCGCAATATGTTAAATATTAAAATTACATATAATTTAGTAGCACTTACTAAATTGATGCTTAAGCTTAAGGAATCACCCTGTAAGGCTAATATCAATTCAGACAAGTCAAATACAATTTGAAATGATTAAAACTCAATTATAGAACCTTTTTAAATAATAACTTTCAGACGTTCTGTCAAAATACTATAATTAGAGTCTAAAAAGGTTGGGATGGCCTTTAAAACAAAGAACAGTCTTAATAATTAAATTAACATTTCAAATTTAGAAATTGAGATTAAAATTTGAAATTAGGCTTTATAGGTTGAAACACACATAAAGTAATGGTTCGAAAATACGGGGCGTTACACGTAGTCTGGTTGCGAGACAGACTTTATATATCAGTGATATGATATTATAAGATATATATAGATTAGAGTAAAACTATACTTGAAACTTTAAAAGTATACGTTTTATGATTTTTTTTTTTTGGTAAACATTTCGCATTTAATGGTTGTCAATTAAAATTTTTAATTGAAAAATATATAATTTGAAATATGATCATGAATATTTTAGGCGAAATCAATCATCAATCAATAGTATATACTAAAAGACACACCAGCGATGACACGTGTCATCTCCTGGTGTGTCCTTAGTTATTTTTTTCTTTTTAAAAAAAAAAATATTTTAATTTCATAAGCAAATCATTTACAAAAATCATATATATATTTTTTTGTACATATTTCATATTAACACGTAATAATTATTAGGAAATTTTAGAAAATAACACCTACAAAATCACAAAATTTTGTTTTTAACTCCAGAAATTTTCAAATTTATATTATAACACCACTGAAAAAAATTAAATGTTGGTTTCACCACCAGATAACGGAAATTGTGACGGAAAATTTGAAAAGGGCCCACATAACAATTTACCATCCAATTTTCATCCTCTTCAATTCGATTCTCTCTCTTCTTCATTCAATACCCAACTACTCCTCCTTCATTCAATCAATTCTCTCTTTATACCTTCAACTACTTATCAAGAATTAAACCCTAACAATTACTAGTAGAAAAACTGCTATTTGTAACTGGCGAAATTTACTTTTTGTAACTGGCATTGTTGGTTGCGAATGCCGCCGTTACAACTAATGAAAATTATTCGTAACCGGCTAATGTTAGTTACAAATAATATACTATTTGTAACTGGCTTATCCTAACGCCAGTTACAAATAGTCTATTTTCCAAGTTAGAAAGCATACTATTTGTAACTGGCATTAAGTTATGTCGGTTACAAATAGAGTATTACTTGTAACTGGTGTGGCCTAACGCTAGTTACGAATTGTGTGTTTTTTTTAAAAAAAAATAATTAGCAAATTCCTATAATGCCACCACATGTACCCCAATTTTTTTTTTTAATGTGAAGACCATAAATATTAATAAACTTTTATAAAATACAATAATTATCTCTAACCAATATAATGTCAAATTTAAGCGAAATCTACATATACATCATCAACTCTAATATAATATTTGAATTGTGTGGTAGTGAATTTGAGTTGCATAGGGAGGTGTCGGAAGTGGAGCGAAACAAGTCAGCGAGTGGGCGTCAACCATTATCAACAACAAAAAAGCTTGGATTTCTTCGTGGAATCTGATAGAAATAGCAGCAAGATTCCAAATTAAAAGAGGTACCTTTTGAATCTTTTAAAGTTATTTTAAGCATCTTTTGAAGTTAATTATGCTATTTTCATTAGTATTCTGGGGTATTTTGGGAAAAAAATTGGGAACCCTAAATAATAAAGTGAAATTGGGTGTGAATTACTTAGTGTACTGTGCGATTTTCTAATTAAAATAGAATTTGCTTAATTAAACTATGCATTAGTGCAATTAGTTTATTGTTTACGACTGTGATTCATTGATTTTGTTGACATGTATGTTCACTCTTTTGTCCTTGGTTTTGTTGACTGAAGTTTGTTTAGTTGGTAAAATATGTTTGGTTTTATTGATTAAAGTAGTAAAATTGACTGTGTAATTGGGTCAATAGATGATGGCTTATTTTGACTTCTTCTGCATATGTTTATTGAGTAGATAAATGGCCAACAACCAAGATGGTTTAATTAATATAAAGTTCAGAGTTGGGGGTGCTTTTGTTCCCAAAAGGGTGTCACAAACAAAACATTTGTTTTGCTGGTGTGGTGGATTGTGTTATTGGAGGAGGGATGTGGTACATGATAGGATAGATGTGAGTTATTTGAGGGAAGTTGTTGTGCATGGGTTTGTGTACTATAATGTTCATGTCCCTCCTAACTCCTGGGCCTTTTCCTGTTCTAATCTAGCCTTCTCAGCCAAGGCCTTTACCTTTTTATCCCAATTAGCCAGAGCATCCTTAAACACCTGCCCAGAACTTTCTTTCTCCTCTAAAAAAAATTACTACTGTTTAGGGCTGCAAACAATCCGGGCCGAGCCGAGTTTTAGTCTGTTCGAGCTAAGCTTGATAAGGAACATTCGTGTTCGAACTATCTCGAGCTTGAACGAGCTTTTTAAAATCTTGTTCGAGCTAGCTAGGCTCGTTAAGAATTTGGCTTGTTCAAGCTTTGTTCACGAACGTACTCGTTTGCATTTCGAGCTTGAACGGGTCTAAATCGGGATTGATTAAATAAACGAGCCTTAATTTATTTATCATTAAAAAATGGTTTCTTTCAAATTTTAACACATCCATTTAATAATTTTATAAAGATTTTTATATTCTTTCTATAGAATAAGGTAATGACGGAGTTTTCATGCTTTTACATAATGAAATAATTAATACTTTTTACAAATATGTATAAATAAAAGATATATAAATTTTTGAATTTTAATTGGGCGTGGAAAAACTTATAAATTGACTTAAACGAGTTGTTCATGAACATCACTGAGTCGAACATGATGTTATTCGAGCTTTGTTCACCTATTTGACGAGCTTAAGATTTTTGTTCAAGCTTGTTTGTTAGCTTAACAAACGGGTTTTGACCGAGCTTGTTCGCGAGTAGTTCACAGACATATCGGCTCATTTACACCCCTACTACTGTTTCCTTACCTTGAAACCAATCCCACATTCTCAACATGTCCCTATCCCCACACAACTCCAACTTCCTATTAGTCCTAGGTGGCATTACATACAAACTAAAGTAGTATTTAGGAAGGATCACATTTTTCTTACACAGAGTCCTCAAACATAAACTCATACAAGTCCATTAGACTTGTTATGTCAGTATCATCAACCAGGACATCAAACCCCTGATCTCTGTAATGAACATCAAGCCACACTCTACTCATCCTATCAACAAAAAATTACAGACATATTACTTCACTGAACAACAACACACAAGATTCATATCAACACACCACACATCATAACAGACCAAATCATTACCAACAATGCCAATACAAAAATCGCAAAAAAAATGTAATTTAAAGACTTCACAATCAAAAACCATAACAATACCAAATCAATTACACAACAAATAACATTTTTAACTTGAAATTTAAGATTATTTCACACAGTCAAGTCAAGTAATCACATTTAACATGAACATTTCAAAAAACCTTAACCCTAACTCAATTCTCGCAAAAAATGTCAAATTCAAAACGCGAAAACAAGATCGAAAGTGAGAATATTACCTTGTTTGCTATCTCCAACACCCCAAAGTCAAATTCAAGTGTTTTTAGCTTCAACTTCCTCCTCTACTTGTCAGCGCTGTTCTGGTTCGCCCAACTTCAATAGCAAAAAAAGCTTCAATTTTTAGGAATGTTTGGTTCAGGTGTCGAAGAAAGCTTCTTGTTTGATTATGGATTTCAGGGTTTGAATAATGGTGAAAGCTCGAAGAACAGAGAAGAAGTATGAGATGACTTTTTTTTATATCAAACTTGAAGAAGTCAGAGAGTCAATGAGGTTTAACGCGCCATTATTAACCCCAACACAGGGCATACTGGTCATTTCGCAATAATGGACTGTTAACGTCCAAACCTCATTAATGGCACGTCATGTCATTAAATTGTTTGTGAGTGACATTTGGTGAATTTTAAAAAGTTGGATGTCATTTGGTGAATTTCCAAAGTGCTCAATAGCATTTGGTGAAATAGCCGCAATTAGAAGTGGTCCCACACATCTTTCTCTTTCTTCCTTTCTCTCCTTTTCATGTGACTTCTAGTATTTTAGTACTCCGTACTTTGTTATAACTATTCAAATTCATAACACTACATTAGCACTCCCTTCCGAGTGATGCTACACATACAATGGTTGTATGTAGTAGCCCACATACAATACCATTATATGCATGCCACATCAAATTATCAAAAGGGAGGGAAAAATAAGAATAAAAAATAGGAAGAAACTAAATGGAAAAAGTGAACATAAAAATACAAACCAATCAAATGCACCCAACAATAGTTGTATGTGGAGGGTCCACATACAACCATTGTATGTGTAGTCTTTCCCCTCCCGACTACAAGTAATACAGTCGAAGTCTTCTTCAAACGTTAAGACCTCTAACAGTCTAACACTTTAACCCCACGGTCAAGTTTGAAAAACCAAAAAAAAAAAAACTCCCATCTCGAGACATAAAGCAACGAGTAGAATTCCAAAAGTATTGAAGTTCCTCTCATTTAGAGCATCATTATTGGTGAACACAAAAAAATGGTTCATGGGTCACTATCACCATTTCTCTCTCATCCACATCAACCCAACAAACCATTTACAATATTCACTCTTAACAATGAACACTAAACAATGGTTCATCATCAATACTCCCTACCCCACCTTATTTTATTTTTGTAAATATAATCTTTTTTATTTCATAATTATAATTTATTAACCCGATGTCAATGTAATTAATTGACGTATTTAATATTTTAATCGTGATTACTAATTAAGAAATTATCGCATTTTTTTATCAGCTTTTTAAAAAACTAATTCTTGTGATTAATATTTTTTAAACAACAACGCAGCTAATTTTAATTAACAAAAAAAAAGAGGTACAAATCGTGATTACAGTTCTACAACTATAATCTAGTACATTTTATTTAAAAAAAAAAACAACTACACATCGTTTTGTAAGATGTCCTTAGGGATAACCATTTGTTGTAAACCTAGTTGCCTAAGTTTTCGTTGTTACCAAATTTATTCCATATATGTTCGACCAAGTCGTTTTTTAGCTGCAAATGAGTCTGTTGATCCTCAATCTCTGTTCTACGAGACAAGTATAAGCCGATATCCACAATACGATCAGTTTGGTACTCGGTAGTGTCCTCATTAGCGTTGCCTCCAGCATTCATAAACTCATTGGTATTAACGTTATTTTGATACGTCTCTCGTTCATCTTCAACGATCATATTATGTATTATGATGCAGGCGAGCATGATATTGTGGAGTATGTCGGTATCCCACGCCAAAGACGGCTTTTTAATAATGGCAAAACGAGCTTGAAGGACCCCAAATGCGCGTTCAACGTCTTTCCTTGCAGCTTCCTGGTGTTTTGCGAATAAACGATCCTGACGAGTTTGTGGACTATTTGGGAAACTTGACTGGGGTATTTGAGGATAAACTCCAGAAAAATTATGGGGAATATTTGTGGGTGTTTGTGAAAAATTTGGGTGAATTGGAGGAAAATTGGCTTGATTCGGGATCATATTTTGACCCAAATTTTTTTTATTCTTTCTATTTGTTTTGGGGTTGGTATTAGCATCCATAATTATAATTTATATTTGGAAAAAATAAAAATTTAATAATAATAATAATAGTAATAATAATAACAATAATAATAAAAATAATAATAACGATAATAATAATAATAATAACGATAATAATAATAATAATAATAATAATAATAAAAACGATAATAATAATAATAATAATAATAATAATAACGATAATAATAAAAATAATAATAATAATAACGATAATAATAAAAATAATAGTAACGATAATAATAATATTAATGATAATAATTAAAAATAATAATAACAATATTAATATTAATATTGGTATAAATAATAATAATAATATTGGTAATTATAGAGGGGATTTTTGAAGAGAAAAATATAGTAGAAAAAAATGAATTTTCAAAGTTGAAAAAAGTATATCAATATGGGTGTCTATTTATAGAGGGGAAAAAAATAGAGTCGTTGGTAATTTTTTTTTTTTTGATTTGTATTCTGTAAAATATATCCGTTGTAAAATTACAACGGATATATTTAAAACAGTACACACGTGTCAAGCAGCGGCTGGGCCAAGTGGCGCGCTCCCAGCCGCTGATTTCTATATTTTTTTTTCTGACCTTTAACAGCAAAACGACGTCGTTTTGCAACATGAAACAGCAAAACAACGTCGTTTTGCATGAATATCAGTCCAAAATATTGGTGGGGCCCACAGCGAATTAATTCATGCAAGTGCTTGCTTCTGCAATCGAACCCATGACCACTCAACATGAACAATTAAAGAGTTTGCCATTAAGCCACCACCTTATTTGTTCACTCATTGTGAACTATTAAAATGTTCACCCTTACAGATGCTCTTACTAAAACCAACAGCTTATTGGCTATTGCCACGTTTCATCACTACTTAACTTCAAACCTCCACCAAAGTATCCAATCCCCATTTTTTTTTTTTTTTTTTGAAAATAATAAATTTATCATCTTTTCATTAATTATGTGTCGCACGATTTAATTTCATTTTCATTTTTCAGTTTTAGGTAGGGGTGGGACTTCGGTCTGACGGTTCGGTTTGACCTCGGTTTGAGTCGGTTTCGGTTTGAAGCGGTTCGGATTGAAACGGTTTAGTTTAGCTGGCAGGTCGGTTTGGTTCGGTTTGGGTTAGTCACGGCTCGGTTTGGTTTCGGTTTATTTCTTTGCGGTTTAAATTCGGTTTGGGTCATAAGCGGGTCGGTTTATAAACGATTCGGATTATGTTGGTTCGGTTTGATACGGGTCGGTTAAGGGGGCGGGTTTACCCGGGTCAATGTCAGTTCGGTTTACAAACGGTTTGGATCAAGCCGGTTTGGTTTGAAATGGGTCGGTTTAGGGGCGGGTTTACCCGGGTCAATATCGGTTCGGTTTATAAACGGTGCGAATCATGTCGGTTCAGTTTGAAATGGGCCGGTTTAGTGGAGGGTTTACACAGTTCAATTGGTTCGGTTTATGAACGGTTTGGATCATGTCGGTTCGGTTTATAAGCGGTTTGGGTCATGAATTCATGATTGTTTTAAAGATCGCGTCATGACCATGATTTAATGAGTTGATACTTATAATACGATAAATCGATAATTAAGAATGTACAAGTATTCAATTAGATTGATCAACAAGTGTTTTAAACTTTTAAGTTTTAATGATCAGATATGTAAATATGTTTATCGATTGTAGTACATACCAATAATTCAATGAGGCAATGATACTTATGATAGTATGATAATGATACCAACCGTACATTCGTACGATATGATATACATAATAATTAATCTATAATTACATATACATTAACAATATCGTATTGAATCAATTTCCATTTCCAAACATTGCATTTCTTATAAATTATAACTTACACGAGATTAAATGGATTCGTTATTTAGTTTGTTACTTTATTTAGATTATTAACTCAAACAACTTAATAAGTTAAATGGACGAAATCACGAAATCACTAATTAAAGCGGTGATGAAATCATTATGCAATACTAATGTACGAATAGTCAAATATACAACGGTTAGATTGAATGCCATGAAAAACAATGGTTAGATTTTCATTACTTTATTAGTTATTAGTATTACTTATTAAGTTATTATTAGTTTATTATATATATATACTGATATACAGTCACAGACTCACAGATACATATAATATACATATAGAGATGTCAGATATTGATGTGCATTAACTCATTAAGTCATTAACTATGTCGTATTGAATCAATTTCAATTTTGAAACATTTGCGTTTCTTACAATTTATAACTTATAAGTAATAAACTAATAATAATAATAGTAATAATAATAATAATAATAAATAATAATAATAATTATAATAATACTATAATAATAGTAGTAGTAAACTAGTAATAATAATAATATTAACAAATAATTATACTAACAATAATAATAATAATAATAATCCCTCAAAATAATAATAATAATAAATAATTAAAAAAAACGGTCAAAAAGACCTAGAAAAGCACAAAGAAAAATCTAGACCGTTAGATCTAGATGAATATTCTGGAATCTACAAAAAAAAAATGAACGGTTAGATGTTGAGATTGAATATGGACGGTTAGATCAACTGAACAAGTAAAACCTAAACCTAGAAAAAAAAACCACTCTATCAGCCATTCAGCCGTTTTACTCACTCATAGTTTCTCTCTCTAACTTCTCAGTTTCTCACTTTTCGTTCTGAAATTTTCAAGAATCTCAAGCTCAACTTCTCAACTTTTAAAAATCCTAATTAGGGTTTTTGTTTTCGTTTCATTTGTGTTTTGGATCTACATTTCTGATTTCTCGCTTTACATTCTCGTTTTTTTGTTTTTTCAAATCTTCCTCTCCTTCAATTTGAAGGCTTCAAGCCGTCAAAAGTTCAAAACTCAAGGTATTTTTTTGTTAATTTTTGTTGTTTTCGTTTTGATTTTTTTCGTTTTTGTTTCGGTTTGTTTATTTAGGGTTTTTGTTTTCGTTTCATTTTTGTTTTGGATCTAAGTTCTGATTTCTGACTTTTCCATTCTCGTTTTTTTTTTTCCAAATCTTCCTCTCCTTCAAGCCGTCAAACCTCAAGGTAATTATTTGTTAATTTTTGTTGTTTTCGTTTTGATTTTTTTCGTTTTCGTTTCGATTTTTTACTTTTTTTATTTAGGGTTTTTGTTTTCGTTTCATTTTTGTTTTGGATCCAAAGTTCTGATTTCTAACTTTTCCATTCTCGTTTTTTTTTTTTTTTTTTTTTCAAATCTTCCTCTCCTTCAAGCCGTCAAACCTCAAGGTAATTTTTTTGTTAATTTTTTCGATTTTTTTCGTTTTCGTTTCGGTTTTTTTTTTATTTCAAGTTCTGATAATCTACATTCTTGATTTTTTCTTTTGATCTCCAGTTCAGGCAGTTCTCCATCTTCAAATCTCCTTCAAGCCATCAAAGGTAATTACTTTTTCCTTTTCGTTTTTTTTAATACAGTTTTTCTGTTTTTGTATTTGATTATTGTTGTTGTTCTTGCTTGAATATAGTCGAAATATGCCTAAAATCTGTTGTTGATTGTATTTTTGTTTTTTACGGGAAAATGGTAGATTTGTGCTGTTTTGTTGTTTATTATGCTCGATTTAAAAGTAATGATGATGGGTTGTTCAGATTATGTGGTTATTGGCTTTTTTACCTAACAAAAGACCAAATTGTGTCACTTTCTGCAGTTATGTGCATAAAATAAATGCTAGTTTAGGGCTAGTAAAATAAACATCTCATGTTTATTTATAGGTTCATAATTTCATTGGAAACTTTTGAAAAAGTTTAAGCTTTTCTTATGTATGCTTTTTTCTTTTTGAGGATATAGGGGTAAACTTTTGCCAAAGAATGTTGAGGCATTGGTTACCACCCAAAATTGGTGCCGTGGTTATCAAGCGGATGTTGAGGAAGACGTCCTCCTTATTGGTAAAGAGATTGAAGCCGAAAGTGCTTCATCTGCATAACTGGTATTTGTGTCTCATTGTGGTTTATTTTATCTTGAAAAATCGTTGCCCTTGTCATTTATTTTCAGACTTGCTGGCAACATTTTTCAAGACTTTTAAAATCGTTGCCCTTGTCATTTATTTTCAGACTTGCTGGCAGCATTTTTCAAGACTTTTAAAATCGTTGCCCTTGTCATTTATGTTGAGACTTAAATAGTTAAATGTATTTTGGTACTTGCTGGCAGCATTTCTTAAGTTTTTGTTAAAACAACCATTGCTCAGTGATGTAAATCTGAGAGCAATTTTAAAAAAACAAAAGCTATAATTTTGAAGTTGCTTGAACTTGTTATGAGCTGCTGCCTGCTGGTAGTGCTTTTGCCTTTTGGTTGTTGTCTCTGCTGAGTTGTTATTGCCTATATTGTTGCTTACATGAGCTGGTTCCTGCCTCCTGCCAGCTTGAGGTGCTGTGTTGCTGCCTTTTGTGTTATGAATTTATGATAAGTTTTGTTGCTGCTGTTTCTTATGCTTGCTGTTTTAATTTTTCTTGAATCATCGTTGCCCTTGTCATTTATGTTGAGACTTCAATGTATATGTACTTGCTGGCAGCATTTTTCAAGTTTTAAGTTAAAACAGCCATTGCTCAGTGATGATACGATAAACGTAAATCTGAGAGCAATTTTGAAAAACAAAAATAAGTTCCTGCTGAGTCTCTTCTGCTTATATTATTCCTTGCTTCTGATAAGTTGCTGATCTGTTATTCCGTGTGCTGGTTCCTGCTTGTTGCTGCTATTTCCTCTGCTCTTGGGTGCTGTGCTGCTGCTTCAAGATTCTGCTTCAAGATTCTGCTCCCAAATCACTCACATTCTCACTCCTCCCTTCATCTTATAATGTATCATTTTTTGCAACCCTAAACTTGATGATGTTTCAGTTGATAAATCTGAAATCTAATCTGGGTAGTAGTGATAGTAGTTTCATTATGTATTGGTATATGTATTGTGAATTTGGGAATTTTAATCAATGAAAATGGTGACTTTTTTTAATTGCTTGTTGATATTACTCTAATTTCAATGCTATTTATCTGCTGGATTTGTGGTAATGTTATGAAATAATTGTGGCTACAGATTTGGGATGCCTCCGTATTTATTAAAATTCTTTTACTTAATATCTGGTTTAATATAAGAAAAACTAAAAAAATGTGTTTTATAAACATTTTAGTCCTCCCCTTTACAAAATACTTGTATAAGAAAGTTTTATAAAGTGATAATGTGAATGATTGTACGCCTTATTGACTAGTATAGTAATATTCTAATGCTTATGCCACTTGTGTAACGCAATCTCATACATCTCCAATCTTATGTTACCTTTGAGGCTTTGAGAGTTATTGGATGATCATGAACATCAAGGAACAATGAAGATAATTTGGGTGGACTAGCATTATTACTGGAATGAAAATGATACAAATGATATATCTTGTAATTAAAATAAATAAGTAATCTAAAACGATATTAATAATGTCGTTGGCCTAGATTTAGGTGATATAAACCTTTGTATAAACCTAAGCCGTTTGATTAGATCTACATTTATTAACATTAATTGTATTTACTATTTAGCCATTTAGGTTGTAAATAATTCAATTTGAGTTAAGCAGTTTGTAATCGGATCAGTTTAAACAGGTTGCGATTCGAAAACAGTTCGATTTTAACGGTTTAACGGGTTATGGCAGTTCAGTTTAGACGGTTAGCGGATTATAACGGTTCGGTTTATACGTGCGGTTTAAACGGTTTCGGTTCATAAACGGGTCGGTTTAAACGGTTAGCGGGTTACAAATGGTTCGGTTTAAACGGTTTTTTTTCGGTTTAAACGGTTTCGGTTTATAAACGGTTCGGTTCATTAACGGGTTTATAAACCATTCGGTTCGGTTTCGTTTCGGTTCGGATTTGCGCAGTTTGGTTTGTTATCGGTTTACGGTCCGTAACGGGTTGACATTGAGCGGTTCAATTCGGTTTCAGTTTGATATTGAACGGTTCAGTTCGGTTTTCGGTTTATATTTATCGGTTTATAAACGGATCGGTCCGTGATGGTTCGGTTCGGTTACGGGCGGTTTCACGGTTCGGTTTGAAAAGTCCCACCCCTAGTTTTAGGGTACACAATAGACTGAAGATTTTACCTGGCCTTTTTCCCTTTTTCTTTAAACCTCTATTCTCTCTGTTCTGCTTTAAGCTGCAATACCCAGAACACTTGAACAAGACGAAGATTTTGCATACTCAGCTGATTTTTCAACTTCGCTTTTTACCTCATTAACAAGTAATTTCATCACCCAGATCTTTTTATTTGTTATTTATTTTGTTTTTGTAGTTGTTTATCTTAATTGAAGTTTAAATTTGTGAGTTATTTTTTGTTTATTGCCAGTATTTAGTCTTGGTTATATCAGTGCAATGGTGGGTGATTCTTGATTTTTAATTTCTGGGGTTTACAGATTAGCGTTAACTGTATGTCTGTATATGTTTAAACTCGGGAAGAATTTGAAGTTGTTCATATGGGTTTTGAATTTGGTTGTAGTAGTAATTTTACCCAGAAATTGAATTGGTAAATGCGTGGAATGTTGAGTTTGTAGGCCTTTGTTTTGATTAAGTTACTAAGCAGTCAACGATATTCCTGTTTAAAGGATTAATTTCCCAGAAATGAGTTGATTTATAGATCCGACATTGGCTTGTTCGTTCAATTTTAAGGTAGTTTTTGGATGGATTGTACTTTTTATCCATTTTTTCATTTTATTTTGTGGTTTGGAATTGTTTGTTTGCTACATATATATTTTTTTGCACTTCATATGCATTAGAGTATTACTGTTGAGTTGGGGTATGGGCTCAAATCCTGGGAGCATTTTGAAGGTGACAATGGCTATAGCCAATTCAAAGTTTCGATTTATTATTATTCGTGTGCTAGTGGATATGGATATCTTCAACAAAAGATGGTGACATTTGACAACTTTGTGAATACAAATTTCATGCTATCGTTTATTGTACTGTTGCAGATAAGCTTTGTTGTGTTAGATATTGCTTGCTTTTTTATTAAAAAGTGTCATCATACAACATGCAATTTGTTAGTTACTTATCGACGAGGTTCATGAGTTGATCACAAATTTTAAGCTGACTAGACTAGGAAGCTAGGATTTTAGATTTTTAGGGCTTTTGCTACTTTAGGATATTCTCTTACCCATGAACACTTTAATGCTCTCATTGTAAGAATGTCTTGTAGTCATCACTTAGCTAGTTAGCTGACAACAATAAGGTTTTGCTGCTATTGGATTCTAAATTGTGCTAATGAGAATAATTCCACCTTTACTTTGTTTATGGTAAAATATACACTATTGTTATGCATATTCCCTATAAAGCTCAGACTTAAGCAGCTTTGATAAAGCATGCTTGCTTATGAGAAACTGGAATTTCATTAAGGATCATTAATCTCAATTCAAATTATGTTTGAAGCACCTTAACATTCACACATTATTTTTAATGTATAAAATTCCTAATGCACATTGTGTCTCTATTGCTGAAGGTTATTTGTTGGTTTTTTGAACTTCTTCTTTCATCAACTCTTTTCTTTTCTATCTTGTGTCTAAGCAACATTAATTATAGTCATCTCCAGAACTATTTTTAACATTCTATTTTACCATTATGCTAATGGGTCATTGACTACTTTGGTAAGGCTGTTTAACCTGACCCTTTACTTTGCCTTGGACAGGAGCCTCTTTAGAGGCACTGGGTTGATTCTTATGCTGATGCTGGTATTCATTAACTTCTAAGTGACATTGCAAATGACCATAAACCTTACAAAATTGAATTTACTATCAACTGTATACAATAACTTATGAATCTTGAGTCCCCTGTATTTGGTGTTTGCCTCCTGATCTAAATCTGCATCTGGTCACAAAACAATATTCACAAGAAAATGACGTGGAGCTATACATCATTTTTCTCTGTGGTTGATAATGAAGTATTTAATAACTGATGATAAATGCATGAACTATTCTCCGTATTGTCACATTTGATGACTCAAGCTTTCCTCATGATAGATGAAAAGAGCTTGGACAAATAGGAGCAAGATATGTAGGGATGTAGGAAAAGAGAGGGAGAGTTCTGTGTACTTTTCTGGATTTCTTGGTAATGGAGATTGTTGCTCATGCTTAGATGGTCTTCTTTGCCTCTGCAAAAATCAGGAAGAGGATGGGGTTTCCTTTTTATATGATTTAATATTAATCCTGGAGCATTTTGGAAGATTAAATGGTGAAAGTTGTGTAGCACCACGTCAAGAATTGCTCTCATGGTCCGCTTCACAGTTTGGGCTTTTGCTTTTCTGTGCTGTTTTGTTGAAGCTACTTTATGAAGAAACTTTTTTTTTTTAGTTGATCGGTGTTTAATGTCCTCTTATGCCCTCATTGATAAGCATTTATGTTGTATGTAGAGAAATTGCTGCTAAATAGACGCATTACTGTGATGGCTGGCCGTGCCTCCCGCACAATTTATGTTGGCAATCTTCCCCTGGATGTAAAGGAATGGGAGCTTGAAGATCTGTTTTACAAGGTTCTGTTTTCATCTTCAACTTAAATATGTTCAGATATTTTGAACTTATGGTACTTTTCTAGTGTAATCTTTGTATATAAATTCAACAACCTTTAGTTCGGAGATTTATAATTCTCATATTAACCAAAAAGGTTATAATGGACTAGTTCTTGCATGAAGTTTAACATTCTGAGAGATAATGCACCTCTTGCTGCAATGATATGAGTGCAGCATCTCCTATCCTAGTCAAATGTCTAAATCAGTAGTTATCCCAATGATAAACCTTGATGCTGTGTAGATCTCTGTTGTCTATTCTTCTAGTGACTATTATTAATCTCATTGAATTAGTTTCTATATATTGCACATGGAAAATGGGACACTGCCAGGTTATTTTTGGCTTTTGTATCTGTGTTCATATGTGTGCAAGATTTTGCAAATTCTATTGTGGTTATCTCATTTTATTAGTTGTTACTCTTCATTGTACTTCATAGCATGAAATTCTAGCATGTCAAGTGCAGTGCCAACCCAAACAAAACTTTATTACTTTTAAGAAATACTGTATTTTTCATTGATGTGCACCAATCTGCTTTTTTTTTTTTTTTTTTTTTTTTCTAATTTTATATATATATATTTTTTTAATATATACTGAATTCTTAAGATTTGTTTTCCTCTTACTGCAGTATGGTCGTATCGTAGATATCGAAATGAAGCTTCCCCCACGCCCTCCAGGCTATTCATTTGTGGAGGTATACCCTTCATTTTCACGTACATTCATCGTTGAGCTGATCAGCCAGGGTCAGGAACCAATAAAGGGCTTACACCTTGGCCTATTGGAGGCCTGCCCAGTGTTTGCATTCAGATCAATATCCCAGATGTATCCTTAGCTTGATATTCTGCAGTTTCTTATTCTTTTGTTTCTTTCTTACAGTTTGAGGATCCTAGGGATGCTCAAGAAGCAATTAGGGGTCGTGATGGCTATAACTTTGACGGTTGTCTTCTGAGGGTACATGCCACCTAATATACATCTTTTACTTGCTGCTACGTTTTCAATATGTTCAGGCTTAAGTAGTTCATTATTCAGGTTGAGTTGGCTCATGGAGGTAGAGGCAGGTCCCCTGTTGGCCGACGTGGTGGTGGTGGTGGTGGTGTAGGTGCAGGTGGTGGGGGTGGAGGTGGGCAGTTTGGTGCTCCCCGTCGTTCTGAGTTTCGAGGTACACCAAATAATTTGGATACTATTTTTTTGCTTTCTATACTTTCTTTTGGGAATTTGGGGGGGTTGTTTAGAAGTGATAGTTAGAAGTGATAGCAGCATAGCTTGGACTTTTAGTGAGGATATCAAAAAGCATTGGTAATGTGGTCAAGTGTAAAGTTTAGTGTTGTCCAAAAACTTGTTTGCCACATCTTTGAACCCTACTTATTTCTCTCCTGCGTGGGTTGTTAATACGTGTTCTTATTTATGTAGTAATTGTGCGTGGACTGCCACCTTCAGCTTCATGGCAGGATCTAAAGGTGTGTAAATTGACCTTTTTTTTTTTCCCCCACCAAAGTCTAATTGCTCTGGTGTCAAAGATTCTCACTGTTATTTTGTCTTGTAGGACCATATGCGTAAGGCTGGGGATGTCTGCTTTGCCCAAGTTTTCCGTGATGGTGAAGGTATGCTATATCTTTTTCTAGTTTATCCTTCAGTGTTGTCTTTTTCTTAAAGATTTAGGGTAACCCCTGAAGTTCTATCTAATTGACAACTTGATCTTAATTTCTATATACTGATGATGGATCACCGAGTAAAATGTAATGTGTAAATCTTATCATGATTTTATTTCCTGTCTAGACTTGAGGCATGATACGTTATTTTATTTTATTTCTCTTTACATTATTTTAAACCCTCCTTAACCTACCTGAAAAGATTTATAGAATAAAAGATCAGTATTTGGGTGAATGGCTTTGCTATATTTAAAGGTGAGTGAATGGCAGGTATTACATTACCTGTAGTTATGTTCTTGCTCGCTTTGAGTCTGCTTAAGTTTTTCTCCACAAATTCTGAAAGTTATGCTCAAATTTGCTGTCTGTATGAAGTGTGCTTCAGTCAAAAAAATTATTTGTTCTAATGAGTCTATCATGTGTAATTTGATCCTTATGTTCTTCAACAAGCAATTATTCCATAATCAGTGCTTGTTGAGGTGTAGGTTTCATTGATAACTATCATTTGTGAAATAATAATATTGTTGCAGGTATGATGGGAATGGTTGACTACACTAATTACGAGGACATGCAATATGCTGTAAGTATCAAGAGTACTCCGAATTTCTGATGGTCAATAAAGTAATGATATTTTATCTTAACACTGGTAAATTTTACACAGATCCGGAAGCTAGATGACACTGAATTTCGTAATCCTTTCTCAAAATCTTACATTCGGGTAAATTTCCTTTACTATAGTAGTAATTACAGATTTAAATGATTAATTTTTTATATACTTATTTGCCATCAGGCCATAAAAAGACATTACTGTCAATAGCAAATGTCTTGTCTTGGTTTTTGGCCTATTGGTTTGGGAATTCTCTTTGTTAAAATTATAACCAATGACTGTATGTCCTTTTGACTGTTATTGCTTTCATTTTACTATGCCTGCATTACCCTTAGAGAGGTTGGGACATGTATTGTGGATCTTGATGTGATAAGGAGAAAACATAAGTGTAGCCACTTAGGCACGTGCCTTTTGTTAATCTGACATGAAGGATGTTTGTCTATAGGAGCTGATTTAATTCTGTAAGGCGTAGTTGAATCTTTACACTATTCATTTTTTTCATTCTCTTCTGAAACCCACTTGACAGATAAAAGCTTATGAGGGTAGTCCACAAAGGAGCAGAAGCAGAAGTAGAAGCAGGAGCCCTATCCGAGATAGAAGCAAGAGTGTAGGAAAGAGCCCAAGGTAACATGCTAATGATATTTTGGCTATTCAGATCTGTTTTGGCACCCTTGATTGCTTATCAAGTTCATTTTTTGGTGTCTACAAAGAATGACATGATTATATATGTAATCAGACCTGCTCCAAGATCTAGTTCTGCATCCCCTGCACAGCCAACTAGGTACTATATTTCATTTTTGATCCTAGATAATCAGCATATTATAATAAAACATTGTTTTATTGTTTTATTTTTAAACTTCTTTCCTTCTCTTGTTGATCTAGGTCAAAGTCTGCTTCTCCGCTCTAGACAAATGCCTCATATTCAAGGTAAAATAACTATAGTGCTATTAAATGGTATATTACATACAATTTGATGATCAAATAGATCATCTTATTCATATTACTGAGTATTGTAGACTGCTAAATAGAATGTCAGAGTAGTAGAATTAGTAATAGGGATGGATCAATTAATGGATGATAAAAGTAATGTTATTTCTATGCAAACAACAAAGCCTAGTTAACGGTGTGACATGCATTACAACTATCTAAATGTTCATATAATGTCCAAGAAACCCTAGCTCAGCTTCTGCAGTATCTTGAGAGTAAACATGTTTACAATAGAAGCAGACTGGCGTAAAAGACTTGAAATAAGAGATTGGTACTATATCTGTTGTAGACAAGCATAAAAGCTGCTTTTCTGCAAGTCATGGGTTGCAAAATGATCAAGGCCAACTGGACAAGTGTTCCTGATAAATGAGTCTTGCTATGTTTGAGAAACTCTGTAAATTTATAAACATGCTTAATAAATGATTTAATGATGCATAGGTAATTTTTTGTTTTGGAACTAATGATGCATAGCTAGTTGAATTCTGTTTTCTTTGACGTTATACTATCTGAAGTATCCACCATCTAATTTGCATATTAACATAGCTATTGTATGTTGCCCTGAACCTTTTTTCTGCCTAACAACAGGGCCTGCATTACTATGGATTAACTTTGGTGATTCTCATCAGGAGATGGGAAAAAGGATGGTGAAAATCGCTCTACTTTCAGCTTACCATCTCAGAAAGTAATGTACCTGTAGTAATGTAGTTATGAAGCATTGTTGTGGCAAATGATATGTAGCGTTGTTTTGTACTTGGATATCATGGTGACTTTGTAGCCATGTAATGTAGTTTAGGTATCCTAGTTGTATCTTAGGCAGGTCGTAAGTGTTGTCACTGACAACCTTTGCCTGCATTAGAGAGCTAGCACTTCTAATACGCTAGGTTGTTGAACCTTGCCATTGTACACTATACTCGATTTTACGCCTTTAGGAATTTGAGTTTACATTTTTACTTTGTTTTCTGATTTAACTTTTTAAATGGATTTCGTTGTAGTGGCAAACTTTTCAGTCCCATGATCTTATGAATAAATAATATCAAATTTTTGAGATGTATCATGCTGATGTTGTTTTACTAATATGTTTCAAAAGAAATCAAATTGTAAGGGTTAAATATTTGTAATCAAAAGTTAAATTAGTTTATTCTTAATAGCATTAACTATCTTCCTGCCTTCATGATTCAGGAAAATGTGTCAGATATAGTAGACAAAAGATAGAGTGAAGCATACAATAGCATTTTTTACATGAATTTCCACCATCAAATTCCTGTATTTTTAATGATCTGCGAAGCAATATAACCAAGAATTTATCTTTAGCTCATCTTATGTGAACTAAGTGCCTAATAAGCGACTCTCTCGTGTTTAAAGCCAGCCATTTTCAACTGATGTTGTATGTGTGTGCGCGCTCTTTGTGTTTATATGTTTTAAGTGATTTTTATAAAATAAACATTACAGGAGTTGAAACAATACGACAGAATAGTGTTATGCTCTAAATTAGCCATGAATTTCGACCTTGGATTTGTCTCTTTATACCAGTGACAAAACAAAGGATCTAACTTCTGCTCAACATATGCTGTTGTGAAGTGAATTCCAACTAATTGAACTAATCAAAGAAAAATGTTATCCTATAGAAGGAGTTGCTTTGATCCCTTCTTGAAGCGCCCAAATTTTTAACCTAAAGCATTTTCTCTACATTGTAATGTAGATCCTTCAAAGATGTACTTAAAGACATTAAGGGCGTGTTCGGCGCTAACTTTTGAGTAGCTTTTAGTGATTTGACCAAACCACTACTTAATTAAAAATGCGAGTGTTTGACAAAGTAGTGATTCAAGTAGCTTTTAGTGGTGGAGGTAGCTTTTATGAAAAGTTAGGACTATTAGCTTTTGAAATTAAAGGTAGCTGTTGAATATTTAATGTATAGTTTTAAAAATAAAATATTGATTCTTATATGTAACAGCTAGTCAACTACTACTTTACCGAACACTCATACCTAAATTATCTATTTTCACAGCTAACAGTTACCTACATATCTAATCGCTACCTTCACGGCTAAAAGTTACCTATACAGCTATATTTTGCTGAACACGCCCTAAAGTGATTTTGGGCAAGGTGGAAATGTTGATTTTTTTTTTTTTTTTTTTTAACTATACCTCATCTTATCTTCAAATAACATTTTCAACTTTATGACCGGATAGCAACAAGTATAGCTTTTGAATGGAAATTGGACATATGGGTACAAATGTATAATTATATCTCATTACCCATAAAATGTTGTAACAACATGGATGCACATTAGGTTTCCTAACTCACCTTACTGATAAGAGCTATTATAAATTATTTAGTCACTCAAATACTCGCAAAATCTTTAAAATAGCTCATTATACCGATTAATTAATAAAATATTTATTGAGTTAAAAAGCAGCATGTCATACGGTGATACATACTATACTCCTATGCTTAACCAAAATTTATCATGATTAAAACATCCAATTTCCAATTATTCTGTTTAATATGTTTCCATAAAAAAACTTAATTGGATTAATGGATAGACTTCCATAAATACTTAATTTTTTTTTAAAAAAAAAAACCCTGTCATCGAAGAAATGGGCCTAAACATGTTTAATGGGCTCTGGTTTGTTAAGGCCCTTTAAAAAGTCCACAACAGAAAAGAAGACCTACCGCATAAAAGCTTCAAAACCCTGAGAAATCATCTTATAAATAGCCACTTACTTCTTTTTGCTTCAAAACCCTAGTTGCTCTCCATTGTAGCCGCGTGCAAGCAGGAACATTCATCTTCTTCCTTTGGTAATTCACTTTCTTCTTCTTCAATTTAATCTCCAGTTTCTTTGATTGATCTTCTTATTCATATTTTTGTATCTTTTTCTGGAAATTGTTTTTGCAGAGATTTTTGTGTTTTTCGTTACAAAACTCAATTAACAATGTCGGTCGGAGAACTCGCTTGCACTTACGCCGCTCTTATCCTCCACGATGACGAAGTCGCCGTCACTGTAATGTTCTGCTCCTTTATTTATTTTCGATTTGATTTTGTTATTTTGACAATGCTTTACGATCGCAATTCATCGTGTTATGTGTTTGTTTTGCTCGTTAATTTGAGATTTTTTGTTATACATTTTTATCTGTTTGGATCTTCATATACTGCAAGAGCTTTAACTGGTTGCTTTTAAGCTGGAATATAATTTTAAGATTTAATCTACCTTTGTATGTATTAAGAAAGTGTTGTATTAGGTTTTAGCATTTAGGTTATATCGATTTTATTAACTATCTATTATCTATTATAAGTATTGGGAACTTTCCAAAGCCTTAACAGTTTGTCAGATCATGTTGATATTGTTATCTAGGACTTTTGCAAATTGTTTGTCTTAGCTAAGTGCTTCTGTTAAGATATGGAAGATAGGATATTGGTAATGGTTTCACTGAATTATCAATAGTCTATTCTTTACTGTGCTAATTCATTTATATGCTGCAAGAGTACTATTCCTCAGTTCTCTCCATAATTGATTACTCTTTAGCTATTAATCTGATATAATATTCGAATTTTGGACTATTGTTGGTTGGAGCTTGGAGGATTCTAGCGGTTTAATTGATTGTTTATTTTAAGTTAGAAGTTAGAGTGCAATTCCTCTATTTGGTGGTGTACAATTTAGCGTTAGATATTTATCTTTTTATCCTACTTTATTGAAATTAATTTAAACTGGTACTTGTATTGAAGAATAATGCATTGTTGGCTTATCTATTACCTTCAGCCTTGTAAAATGTTCTTGGCAATTTTTGATAATTTTTTTGGTCAAGCAGCTTTGTGAGTTCATGTATAAGCTAGCTACATGTGCTCATGGGAATTATGTTTTGTTTGCAGGCTGAGAAGATTGCCACTCTTGTTAAAGCAGCTGGCATTGAATGCGAGTCTTTCTGGCCAAATTTGTTTGCCAAGCTAGTTGAGAAGAGGAGCATTGAGGATCTTATCATGAATGTAGGTGCTGGTGGAGGTGCTGCCCCTGCTGCAGCCGTTGCAGGTGGTGCTGCAGCTGCCCCTGCCGCAGAAGAGAAGAAGGAAGAGAAGAAGGTATATACTTCATATATTGTTGTTCTGTTAGTTTTTTCCTTTGTGGCGTTGCTTGTAGAATTTTGGCTAATATGTTTGATATTTTATCCTTGCAGGAGGAACCCAAGGAAGAGAGTGATGATGACATGGGATTCAGCTTGTTCGACTAAGCTGCAAGGCACCTGTCTTTTTTCGTTGTCGTAGTTAATTAGTATGATGACATTAGTTACAATTTTCAAGAGATCTATTGTTAATTTTCTTTTTTTTTTTTTATGTTGGGAGATCAGACATGTTGAGATTTTGCTATTGTTACTATTATGTTGAGTCATCTTTTGAATACAAAGTAATCTACTGATTTTTGGCCCTTTCATATTATGGTGGTTCCGTTATGTTACTGTGATTTCATGATGCATTTAAGCTTGTTTTATACGAGTATAAATTTTTGCTCTTTAATTTAGTTCCAGAAGGCAATCCATTTCAACAATGTCTGTGTACTTCTCTACTTACCTCACCAATAAAGCGCAATTTTTGGAATTTTAAATTGTTTGATGTGGTTTTTGCTTCGTGTACCGATTTTATTTATTGCGAAACCCGTTGATCATTAACTGAAATTATTACCCCGTATATGGTTTAGACTTAATATTTACAGAATTACAGATCTTAATGGTAGAGATTATAGGCAATGAAGCTGTGGTGACATTGAACTTATTTTTGCTGAAACAAAAGAGTTCTTCCACAGTTTTACGTAACCATACAACTATACAAGTAGTGTTTTAGCCAAATTTGACATTGAGACAGCAAGAATTCGACTTCAGGCTCATACGTTCACATGTTGAAATAGGCTGTAATTGCAAGTAGAAAGAAGATCGACAGGTCAAAAGCTAATTGCAGCATATATTGCAGCATATAAAATTTATCAGAATCAAGATTGCAAATGCAGAAGTGAAGAGAATTTCGAGTACTACCAATAAAATAAAATGCAAAAGTGAAAATTTTGCCAAAAATTAATGTATTAGAAAATCAACACTAAGAAGATATTACAATGAATTCATTCCCAAATATGGTTTATTAGTCTACCTAACTTGAATAGCTATATACAGGGATACAATTGATTATAAGGACAGGGGGCTTGATGTCTCTACTCTCAACGATATTGAAACAAAAATGAGTTAATCAGAAGGTGGATACTAATATGTGAAAATGTTAATAAATATTCAATATGACCAGTGAAATGTACCGAGCTTGATCCCAACACTAGCAGCATGGTTAGTTGATACGAGTCTTCTCCTTGCCTGCAGCATGTTCTTACCATGCATTAGCAGCGTAAATAGCCAATAAACATGATATGGAGGAATAAACAATAAACTTACCAAATATTTTTGATTTGAGAGGGAACCTAACTGACGAGCCTTTTACTTTGAGATCTCGGAGTTGCTTATTTCTACTATGCTTTTCAGAATCCATCAAGCCTTCTCTACTTCCCCCTGCTGTAAAATGATTTCTTTTGTTTACTTTTTCGTGGTAAACAGATGGAGGTGCTAACCTCAGCTGGGGCATGGTATCATAAGTAACCAATCTCTGGTTCTTCTGAAGACTATTCAAGATCTCAAACTGCAGTATAGCAAGACAGGATAAGATAATTTGGAAAGCCGGTGAACGACTCAAAATGAGCAAAATCAATGCTAAACAGATAAGCTGCTGTTATAGACTATGCTTCGGGAATAGAGGTAACATAAACCTAGATGAGAATGATTTAAGTGTAAATTTAAATGAGTAATAAATACTTTGAAGTTAAAAAGTAATTATGTTGTAGAAATTCTAGAGAAGATGAGATGAGAAGGATCATAACAGCTATTCAAGGTGTAGCTGGGATTGGAAATCTTGGGAGGGGCTATCTTCTAGATAAGAAGAGGATGTAAGTCTTGAAATGCAATGGATGAAGAGGTAACAGAAACATGGATGAGAATGATTTATGTGAGGATGAGTTCTATTACTTCTATAGCAGTAAATTCTTTTTGATCAGCTAACTATAGCCTGATAGGAATTAAATTAAGACCCAAAAAAGGGGGATGAATTTGTCTGTTCAAGATATACAGTCTCAAGTAGGTAAATACATTATAATTTTTTTTTTTGAAGGCATTATATTTCATGCCAGAAAAAACACAAGTGAAATGACTGTGGAACTCTTAAGTGAGGTTTATTAATGATCCTTGCATGGGCACAGGACCAATTACATGACAGGTGTAATTGTTACAGGAACATTGATTTGTTTTGGTTCTTATTGTGCAATTGCAAGGTAAGATTCATGACAACTGCCAACTGGTCACAAAAGATAGCTCCAATCAAATTTTGATAGCTTATCATATAGAAATAGAACAGAAAAAACTTAAAGAGGTAGAAAATACACAAAATACGTACTCTTGAAGTTTGAGGGCCAGTGGAGTTTTCAAATACATCCAGTTCACGAGGGTGAAGAATACTTGTTCCCTGCGCTCGTCGGGATGTAGATGGTGAAGCACTCACTAAACCTAGTTCTGCCATCTTACCTTTTGCTTTCCGAATCTTTTTTTTATGCACGCATATTGGACATCCACCAGAGGAACTTTGACTACTTGTAGCATTCTCCTGAACATCACATTGTATATGGGTTGCATGACCACAATTGAACACCCGGATTCCAGAATTTGAAGAGCTCTTGAAGGAGCAATTACATATAGAGCACTGAAGACTTCGAGGGGCATAACCCTTTGAAGCATCTTTCTTGAGTAAACTCATAGTATAGAATGTATCATCCTCTATCAAGCATTTGGCGGTATCCTGAAAGCATTATAATATAGGTGAAAAGTGAATTGAAAGAGAAGTCAGAACTGGAATCAAGTCACGTGTGTTTATTACACTCCCCCCCCCCCCCCCCCCCTTCCCCCAACAAAAAAAAAATTGGTAGAAGCATAATGGCCCCAGAAGTTCATGCTTTTCAAGCTAGTGTAAACAAGGACAGCAGGCACAGGTGACGCTGTAATAGAATTAAATTAAGCATCCTTAAACATTTAAAAATAAAAAAAAAAAGAGAGAGAAAGGAAAAAAAATAGATGTTTTAAGCTGACAGAGATGTAAGTGGGCTAGCTATCTCCACTCAAGGTGCTAGATCCCCATAGGTCACTAGGTCAGTAGTAAAAATGAATCCTTATCTACTAGGCCACCTAATAAACGATGAGGATTTATTAACATACCATTCAACACCTGAACCTCTAAGAATCAATCGTTAACAGTCTCACACAAAATTTATGCCTAACAATTCAAAATTCTAAATACTCTTACTACTTTCAATAATCTGAATTCTGAAAGTAAATGTCTTTAATACAGCCACATAAATAGGAATTCAACAACCAAGAATTAAACTTCAAATGGCAAAATGTACTTACCAGAATCCTCCTCTCAAAGCTGTATGTTCCCAGCATTCCTAAAATGGTCAGCTTAAAATCACCAAATTCCTGGCTTCCATTATCTGACAGGAGTTTTTCCATGATAGATGGAAGACGAACATATCCTATCATTCCCTCAACAATTTCCTTGACAAATTCAGAAAATATTCTCTTCAGAACAGGAGCACATTTCTGAGTCCTGTAAATCGTCCATGAGATGGAATTGGCCTCCAAGTCATCTTTAAAGTTTGAAGACTGAGTTGCAATGCCATTTTCAGAGTTACCTTGAGAAATAAGTAAGGGTCTACAAAACCTGAGAGCAAATATAAATAGTTACCGCCTAACAGATAGCATGTGAAGCTTCTTCAGAAATATAAGGATCATATTTTCATTTTTTTTTTAAATCTTACAAGTATTTCTTTATTTTATCATCTCCCCTAAAAAACAAAGAATCGCATTTGTACCATCAATTACTTAACACAATTACTAATTGCAATAATTATCTCATTTTTCTTCTCAACAAACCCATCTACTACTGAACGCCCCCCCCCCCCCCCCCCCCCCCCCCCCCCCCGCCAAAAAAAAAAAATTTAAAAATCCAAAATAGTAGATACTTATAAGTGCACTATCTCTTTCCTCCGCCTCCCAGACCACTAAGCTCCACCATACAACATAATTTGTAAATTTCTCTCTTCATCCTGTTTCTCCTAATCTATTAATTCATGCAAACAAAATTCAGATCCAATTCTTACTCAACTGAGGCATAACATGCTATTGCTTTTGACTATTGATATATGTTAATTGTTTGCAACTTGCTCTCAATATCTTTTCACAGATCTAAATTTTAAATTAATTATACTATCCCTGCAATGGCTAAGCTGCCCTTACCCGTCGCATTTTGATCAGTGTTATTTGAGAATTGAGATGTCCCAATTCACTTATTTTAAAACCATTTAGTCATTTACATGCATCACCTAATGTAAATTTTTTTTCCTCATCTGGCAAGGGAATAGTTAAAATCCAGAGGGAAAATCCTTATCTTTTCTTTTACGAAGTAATGTTTTACTGAGATACTGAAGCAAATTGGAAATAGACCTAGATGCACTAATATAAGTTGCAATATACACTTATTTAGTGCCATGTTATTATTTTTGTCGTGCGATAATAAAAAATTACCTAATCTTACTTGCTGTACAGTTCAGTCATGTCAACAGGAAGAACAAAATGACTTCCACAACAATCAACTTTCAAGGGGAAAAAAAGCATCCAAGGAACCAAACAATTATGAGCTGTTAATAGACAAAAGGATACAGAACTTACGAGTCTAGCACATGGAACCAAAGCGATTCAGACTCTTCCGGATTCAAACGAGGTGAGTTGCGTTGGCAAAGGCCAATACATGAATGTAGTACTTTTTTAATGTCTTGTGCCTGCAAGGAAATAGATATCACATTATTAATTTATTATCTGATGCAATAAACAACATTAAGAACATTTTTATATAGAAAATACAAAATCTATCCACCTCTTTCAACCCCAAAGCAGCAGCAAAGCAATCCTTATGTATATATTTGCCTACATCCATGTCTGAAATTGTATTTCCCACTGCCGTACCAAGCATGATGAATTTATCATTGAGTCCAGAGAGGGTAAGCAGAAGAGCACTTCCAACATCACCGACCCTTTCTAATAAAAACGAAGCAGCATCAACGATTTCATATCTTTGGCACAACAACAAACAGCGATCAACTCTATAATTTTCAAAAGTATCTAGGAACTTGAGAACTGAATCAGGTTCATACTGACATAACAGCTGTAGGGAAAAAAAAAAAAAACACAATCTGGTTAAATAAGAATTTAATATACTCCCTCCGTTTTTAAATACTTATGGGAGCCAAAACTCTTTGTGCTGAAGGTAGCTACAATACAAAGAACAGTCTGTAGATGCAGAGAAAAAAATGTGGCAATAGTTGGGTAGCATATGATACTTAGTAATGTTAGCCAAATTTGAGTTAGATATTTATGTTACTGAAGAATTCTAGTAATTGCAAAAAAAATTGTAGCAGATAACTCACGTCAAGGAACCTTATAAGAGTAAGTACAACAGCTTGAAGAGCAGAAAATAGTAAGTGTAACATTAAGGCCCACAGGCCACAGCAAGCAAGCAAGCAACTGTTTTTTTAATCCATATATTCCATTCACACCCCCAACCCTCCAACCAAAAAAATATATAAAAATAAATAAAATAAAGAGGAAGGATGTGTGAACAGACTCACCTCGAGGTATAGTTCAACGATATCATCATTCACTTCAACGGGGTTATTTTGTATTATTTTCGGAAATTCAGAAATTCTTTCTAGATAAGCATCCAGAGTAATATTCCCATCATTTTGTCTGCCCCAGGGACCATCAAAGATACCATCCCCCTCTATACAAGAAAAGTTGAGGGTGCCTGAATTATAAACCTCAAAAAGAGTCTTAAGATAAAGGAAAAGGCTTCTTGGGGTTGATTGAAGATTAGAGAGAATATGTCCCCTTTCTTTGTTCAAGTGATAAATCACCAAGCAAAATGTGCATTCTCTGAAAATGCCAGATCAAAAAACAATAAGTAAACAAACAAAATTTCTTTTTTCAGCTAAAGAACAAACAAATGGTTGTTTAATTCCACAACATCAAAACATTTCACATGCTCCACAAAACAAAGGGAGATAAACTTTAGGATTCCATTATAAGATCTACCTGCTTAAAGTGACTAGCTCTGAAATCCGAGAAATGACTGATGATTGGAAAGCAGCAGACTCAGTTTCACTGAGCTGCAGTAATATACCATCAATAAATGAAAATGCGTGCACTGGTTCATCCACATCTTTCATATAGCAATCCAAAGCAGCAAGATAATTCTGTCTGATGGTGTGGATTAAGCCACAAACCTGAAATAGGGAAGATAGTCAGCACTATACAGCTATATTGTGTAATTTCAAATGTCAAGCATGTTTCTTTTTTTACTTAGAAACCACATAAAAGAACACAAAGCGTATACACACCTGGTAAAATTGAGCTTTTTCACACAGGTGCAGGACATAGGATGCATTCCACTCTGTTTGAGGAACTGCGGCCAACAGAGCAAGTACTTTTTTCTCCCTTCTTTTTTTAGATTCATGTTTCTGTTCACAGTCATCAAGTGCAAGATGATTCTCTGAAGTGAGGTATTCCAATATTTGGCTCAACACACTCTTTGATACATTAGCTCTTTTAGATGCAACATAACTAGCCACAAACTCAATGAGAAAACCTATATCTTTCTTTGAAGGCCATACAACCATGCTAGCATCATCATTGCCCGTAGATCTGAGTGACTGAGAAATATCTACATCAAGAACAATAACTAGAGCATCAACAATTTTCTGAACCAACATATCCTGATCACCAGCAATTAATTCATTTTCAATCGGATTGTCATCAGTAGCATCTGAATAGTTAGGCAGAGAATTATCAAGCCTGGATTGCCCATCCTCCAGAAACGACATTCTTAAAACATCTAATGTAGCCTCTGTATCCAACTCTAGTAGATAATGCAAGTTCAGGAAAGCTCCAGTTGAAGTTAAGCTAGCGCCTGTCTGTGACTTTGGGCCACCAGAATCCTGCAGCAGAAATTGCAAAAGCTCCATCCTAAGAGAAGGGAGCCGCTTAGAAGGGAGTTTTCCATGTCCTGCATAACAGACACAGATATATTTCATGATACACGGTTGAAGTCATGTGATCACAAGAAAATTATAAAAAGAGCCAAATGGGGAGAAGAAACTTTAAATCATCACAAGATTGTTGGAAATTCCCCAGAAATTTCTTGAGGATGTCAACTGTTAAACTAAATATATTAACAAGAGAAGATTATTATAAAATATCCCATGTTTTGTTACCCTATATCTGTCATTAATTTTATCTCTGAATATTAGGAAATCAATATCATTTATTCAGCAGAGTCTGGATGCAATAGCTGAAGTGACAGCCATACACGGAGTGAAACCTTACATGACAGCAATGAGAAATGAGAAAAAACAAGTGAAGTCTAACATAAACATAAACCATTCTTTTCTTTAGCAGCAATGAATATCAACTGTGTGAGAAATCATAAACAATGAAGCTATCATAGTATTGTGTCAATACCGAAAACATATTCAGACAGTATCACAAAGTATCCCATTGAATAGACAAAAAAGAAGAGTGCCAGTGGTCATTATTTGGATGATGTATTCCTTGAAACAATACTCCATCCTGAGACAATCATCCCAGTGAAACATAAATTCATCAAGTCCAATGAGAAGTGCAGGAAGGAAATCTATACTTATCTATTAAAAAGCGTTCCTAAAACAGAATATGTGCCACACTGCACCTTTCAGGCCTTCACATGTATTAGATATATGCCACATCACCTTTCACATGTATTGTATGACACATCATCCATTATACTATAAACATGTTTTAATGGCAACAAAAATATTTATTACGGAGTATAAGGTTTGAACACGACCAATAAGAAAATAAATTAATGTTTTGACAATCTTTGCTATCTTGTAATTATGTTTCATATTCAATTATAATATACTAGATACATTGTATTTAACATCAATTTGAGAGCACTTAGTTTCATAGTTATTAGTGTACACTTTTATTTTAGTTATATAGTTTATATTATATAGCTCAAATAATAATTATTGATATTCAAAGTAAAACCCAGGCATCACCCAGGCCACACACTAGTTGTAATTAAAATGTGTTTTTAGTTTTTAAAGAAACCCCGTGCATGAAGATTGAAATTATTATGAAGCAACAAAATCGATAATCACAATGACCATGATAATCACATGAGTAAACAGCAATGCCCAATCTTCTTCAGTACATCTTTATGACAACCCTGCAGATAATCAACCAATATATACCTGGTGGAAAAGCAAGGCCCAAAAAGCAGTACTTCAGATAAACTAGCATTCGGTACCTGCATTTTATAATCTAATTAATGATAGATAATACTCAAAACGTATAACAAAATCAAGGGAATGCATCTCCAAGCTACACACCCAACAGCAGCAGTAGCAGCATCTCTTTTATGATTTCTTAACACATTCAATAATTCTTCCAAAGGAGTCTTGAAATCATCTAGCCCTTTGTTGAAAAGGTATATCAGGGCACCATACAAACCATTCTCTCTACATAGCCTCACAACCTAAATTTTTTGCAATTCAAATCAGTACAAGATCTGGTTTGTGACAACATAAGCTACCAAATGAAGTTAACTGCTTCAACTATCTGCAATATAGAAGATGTATATGACCTGATTAAAATCCAAGGATGAAATATCCATGTGAAGAACACATTGCTCCACTCGCTGCAGCCATCCTTTGCTGTTGTAATGCTCTACTAGTGCTTGCATAATCTAAGGAAGGGAACAAAGATCAATCAAGATTATTATTCTTTTTCTCAAGGAAAGGCAATTTTAAAAAACTAAGTATGAAAAGGTATTTAAATTTGGGATTAGGAATACCTCAGGAGGCAGTGATCCAAGCATATCCTTCAATATGTAGGGTTCCAGAAGCTCCAAAAATGTATCTTCATAAAGAAAATGAAAAAGAAAACAGCAAATGTCAAAATACTACTATCCAGGCCAGTTTAAACATTGAACTTGTATCACATTTTGTTTTCTCTTTTACAGAGGTGAGAAAGGAAGAAGTAAACAAATATAATATTGTGATTCAGCAAAGCAGCAAACTACATCAGGAACAAGAAACAAATCTCCGAATCTCCAAAACAAACTCTAGGATATTTTACAACTTACGACTACCTGTATGCACAATATCAAAAACTAGCAAACAAAGAAAAAATGTCTATTGCAAGAAAGCCTAAAATTTCCAGCTGTTCCGCCCACAAAAAACTGTTGTGTTCCATCTCCTACATTGAGCTTGACCACTTTTTATTTCCGGAATTCTTAAGTAAAATTATTATGAAAAACTTACTATAAAAGTAGTATTTGATTAATAATCGGATTGCATTAATATATATATTTCATGTGTTTCATTTTTCTTTTCACAAGTAGTCAAAGTTCAACAATAAAAGCAAACATGAACGTTATTTGTGCATGAAGTACATTTCATGTAGCAGCATAGCATTACAATGAACAGTCATCAACAAGAAGCTTTGGAACACATTGCAGAATATATCCAAAAAAAAACATGGTGTCAACATACCTCTATGCTGAACTGCTACAAATTTTGAGTATATTTCATCAAAAAGAATGTCAGTCCTTCTAATATGAACACAGAATTCAACTGCTACTCCACCAACACGGGTAAATTGCTCTTTTATTTCAGAAGATGCAGTATTGCTATTTGTGAGAGAATTATCCGCCTCTTCTTCTTTGTCAATCTGGTTGAAGCAGGCAACTGAAATATAGGAGAAAACCTCATCTACATATGAAAAGAGCAACTCCACCAGATAGGGCATAATAGCTTCCTGTATAGCGTTCAAGTCTCTGGGAAGGTCAATAACACCATGAGCCTGACCATCATATAATGTCATAGCCATGTTAAAGGCACCCATCCAATCTCCTGCATTGCGCAACACCTCAAAACGTTCTCGCCATAAAAGAAGGCGAGAAACAACAACATGCCTGGGTGCAAGTATATAGATAGATGCTCCTCTGACTGCTAGACAATTGTGATACGCTTTCTCAGGGTTGCCAAACACATTGGTAAAATACGTGTTAAATGAAATAAGATCATCTCCTCCAGTTTCATCGCTAGCATAACTAGTTTGGTGGATCAAGGTCCCATCTCTTGTATACAA
Source organism: Chenopodium quinoa (assembly GCF_001683475.1). Classification (NCBI taxonomy): domain Eukaryota; kingdom Viridiplantae; phylum Streptophyta; class Magnoliopsida; order Caryophyllales; family Amaranthaceae; genus Chenopodium; species Chenopodium quinoa. The sequence goes on from NW_018745454.1 coordinate 4,779,962, forward strand.
GCAAAGTTGACCAGTCAATGTAAGAATCACCAACATCTGTGCCAGAAAAAAAGTCATATTTCCGGCAACTTCCACGGCCAGTACTCCACTTATATATATGCCTCCAACAACAAAAAATGAACTAAAAAAAACATGCCTAAAATGTTCTTATTTATTGTTTATAAATAAATAAATAAAGCCTTCTGAATGAGGAGAGACATGTACCTGATCATCAAGCCATGCCAAACCTACAGCTGTGCTCTCAAGAGTCCACTTTCCACACACTCTAAGTGTCCACTTTCCACTTTCTTTAAGTTCTGGCTTTTCAGAATCTTTCAGTTCTGACCTTATTAGCTTGGCAACTTGAACCTTCCGGTCCCATGCTATAGCAAGCAGTGAGATCCTCTCCAATGCTTCAGGATTCACATTTTCTGCAATAATGTAACATATTAACCACCTGTCACACAATAGTAAAAAAAGACATCTTTGCATACCTGTGGAGGAACCCCGTGACTTTGTGGTACATTTCCAAGCAGTGTATGGCATAGAACCCTCCCGAACGCCTTCTGGCCTAGAAAGTTGTGCATAGACTTCCAAGCTAGGTTTAAGTCTCACCTGCATCCCATACTCATCGCTTCAACATAATGGAAAAGGAACAAAAAGTAATGCAAGCATGAATGTATGAATAAATAGTACACGGAATTTGTCCAGCTATATGAGGACTTCATACCACCAGAGCAGTCTGATGGGTGACAAAGATGACCACACCTTCTTCAGACAAGGAGGAACCTTCATTGAAGAATTTCCAAGGGGCTGCTCCCCCTACACCACCCATGACACCACCTATGCTGCTTCCTGAGCCTGTGGTATTGCCTGAGAAAGTAAATTCATCAGGTAGAAGTGGTGAGGCACACAACACTGTGCCTGTCCTTTGACCATCAAGAAGACACTGTTTCAGCAACAGCATAAATGTCAATTGTCCATCAAGTCAAGAAGACACAATAATGTGCCTCAGTTTTCAAGAACTAATTTCACAATCAAATATTGCAAGGCACTTTCAGAACAAATACGTATGCTTAAAAAAAAAAAGTTCTCACCAGTGTTTTGACTGTCACCCCAATTATTGGCATATAGGAGAATTCATGTAGCTGAACATATCCTTTACAATCACCAGTAACGGCTTTAAATTGGCGAGTCACTTGAAAATCCTGCGCCAGAAATAGTGTATGTACCACAGGTGCGGCATGCTCTCCAGTGACAACCCTAGCTACAGTTCCCCTAGGTATATTCCACAATGTAATAAGACCATCACCATACCCTGCTAAAAGAAGATCCCCTTGCTGATTGAAACAAATAGAAGTTACAGGAACTTGGGATCGGTCAGCATGTGCACCAAGCAACAACATCTGAAAAAGTTAATACAATATAGGATAGGATGTTAGCCAAAAGGATTCCTTCGTGAAATAGGTAATTAGGTCATTAAATTTCTCAAATCAATGAAAGAAGTATGATCAGAGCACTAAATGAACCCAAGTATGAAATCAAATATTCATTAACAAATTACAAGCAAATTTATCATATTGCAGGGTAAGCCAACAAAAAAAAATGTATCACACTCAAAATAAACTAAACAAGGTACATAGATCATAACAAATTCATAGATCATCAGAGCATAATACAGGTAACAGAAACAAAAAGTAAGCAGGCATCCCTCAAGGTAAAACTTTGAGACATGTAATAAATTAACACTGAGGTGAAAGATAAAGCAGGAACCTTTGGATCCATGTTATCAGGAAGATGTGCAGAATATTTACTTGGCACAACAACGACGACACCCTTAGACATCCCCAAAGCAATGTAATTGAGATGCACTGCAATGACCTGTGAGGTACCATAATCACGAATAAATGCTTGAGATTTAATAGCTCGACTAATTGGATTATCAGCATTTACATCAAAATATCCCAGAACAGTCGAACCTCTGCGCACACCTTCCAACCTCATAGGCTGCGCAGCAGCCCCTTCCTCCCAATCCTGACCCGTAGAAACTTGTTTTATCTCAAGTTCTTCTGCTAATTCTAGTTGCTTCTTGACAGGAAGCAATTTCTCCTGTGTCTTTGTACTATCAAACTCGCTCTCTAGTTCAGCAATCCTATCCTCAGCAAGCCCAAGCTCCTTAACCTCATCACTTACAGAGCCCTCATTTCTTCCAGAACCAAATTCATCACTATTTAAAACCACACTCTTCTCACTTTCCTGTACTTGCTGCACCCCAAACCCAAAATCCTGCTCTTCTTTATTCTCATTCTCAACTTCTAAAGACAAACCACCTCCCTCATCAACAGAATTCTCATGCAAACCAACCACATTCTTCTCCTCATTCCTTTCTTCCCCTTCATCATCTAACGAATGCCGAATTCTCTTCTCCCCAAACTCCACACTATCTTCCCTCTCCACACCCCAACACTCATGAATATCATCATTCTTCTCAGAACAAGACACTAACTCCCCATCCTTCTCTAATTCACTACCTACCTTTTCATCATCCTCTCTCTTTTCAATCACCTGTTCGACACTCAAATCCTCGAATTCCGAAAATTCTTGCTTCTCCAGTGAAGCAATCATCTCCCCATTTCCAACATCCATCACACTGCCAGACTCATCACCATCCTCCCTCTCCTCAATCACTCCTCCAACAACCTCACTTACATTGCCATCACCATCACCATCACCACCCTCGGATTTCACATCATCCCTAACAAACCCTAACAATTCATCACCATCCGACACCTTCCCTTCCAAACTCACACTCAAAGCTCTCCTCGACTTAATCACCGCAGCACGAGGCATCCGAACATTCCTCGATGCCGCAGCAGCAGCAGCAAACGCCGCCCCAGGCTTCCTACTAACTCCACCGCCGAAAATCGACGAATTCCGCACATTTTGCGTCGGAATCGGCGGTCTTCTACTAGAACTTCCAGCAAATTCATCAGATTTTAACCTTTGAATTAAACTATACTTACTTTGCGTCGAATTCAATTGTTTATTGTCGGAATTTAGGGTTTTAGTTTGAGAAACAGAAGAAGATACCGAAATTGCGTCGTGATCAGAATCGGAAGAGGAATCGTTGAGGATGTCATCGATTGAGCGATGAAGAATGTCGGAATTTCGATTGTCTCCGCCATCGTCTTCGTCGGAGGAGGCGGCGTTGTGTCGCCGGAGAAATGAGTCAAGGTCGAGTTCCTCCGTCGCCGGCGGAGATTGTGAGGCGGCTGAATTATTTGTCATGTTGAAAAAATTAAAGGTTGATTATTGCTATTGTAGTTCATAAGAATCATAACAGAAGATTAAATTCAATATTAAAGATTGAAGAATTATTGACTGATAGATCATACGAAGTAGATGAAATCAATAGTAGAACTATTGAAGAGTTTATTTTAGTTGATGGGCAAAGAAAAAAAAAAGGATTAAAAATATAAAGGGAAAAAAGATTAATGGAGATGCGGGGTATCGATCCCCGTACCTCTCGCATGCTAAGCGAGCGCTCTACCATCTGAGCTACATCCCCAATTGATAAACATGTGGTATTTTTTACGTATTAACTACTTAGTATGTACTTGTACTATACCTAGATTTCTCCTACTCCGTAAATTTTTGGCTCTATTTTATTTTTTTAAAGTAAGATGAAGGATCAACTGAACCATTACCTTTCACAGGTTTAGCCAGCCCAATTTCGCAAGTCATCGCATGAGAGTAGAGGGGGGAGTTATTAGGGAATCTCCTTACTCCCAAGCATTTTATAGTTGGTGGGGCTCGAACTCGTGACCTTAAAAGTCACAAGGTGAACTCCCCACCAACTCCAAGTTTGGTGGCTCATAAAATTGAATATAGGCTAACAACAACAATATTTACAATGATAAATTATAAAGTATCACCCTCTTTTCTTGTTGGTAATGATAAGGGTTTTATTAAATCGGTATGGATCTCTCATATATACACCCGAATTAGGATAGTGAATTAGGTCCTTTGGAAATCCCACCTCAAAGTGCTTTTAGTGGGAGTTATGATTGAAATGCAAACTTCTAAACTAGTATACTTTAAACTTATACAATTATACGGACTATTGACTTTCCACATGATTTTTCCTAGTTATTGATCTATCCCACTCTTATGATAGTTGTTAGGACAATATTAGCCATGCACTAGTCCCCGCCCCCCAATTCTCACAACGTAAGAACACATCTTATTCCAACAAAATCAAATCATTGCAATTACCAATTGCTTCAACGTCTTTCATGTACATAGATGATGAAAACTACACATTTACAAACGAGGGGAAGAATTCAATTCATGGTCAAGTGATGACCGAATTATTATTTCCTTCCACCTAAAAAGTTGAGTTTAAGCAAATTACATTCAAATGACAACAAATAGATTGGAGGAAGAAGTAGATCAAAAGGCAAGATGATGGAAAAAAAGAAAGGAGATATTTTATGTTTCCTATCAAACATGTTTATTAGTAAGAGTTAAATCACGTTTTAAAAATAAAAATAAAAATTAAAAAAACAAAATAGGGCCCAACCGGGTTCTAACCGATGACCTCTTGATCTGCAGTCAAATGCTCTACCACTGAGCTATGGACCCACTTTATATCACTAAAAATTAAATATTTAATAAATTATTCTACAAGTACTAGATCTTGTGTTTGATCCATGACATGATACGCAAACATTTTTATTTTTTTGTCACAAACGGAGTAATGAAACTAAAATATACAAAATACATTTTTCTTCAAAATATTTTAGAGTTCGATTGACTAATTGATTTGCCTTTTTTTTCCTAAATAAATATTGTGTGGGATGACATTTCAACTCCCCTTTTCCTAAATAAAAAATAAAATAAAATAAAACCAACTCCCCTTAATTCCTCATTATTTTTCCATCAACATTTAATTACGATTTTTTTTGTTGTTAAAAAATTACACCTTTACAAGTTATAATATTTTAAATTGCTCTCTCCACTTTAGAATAATTGACACACTTCCAATACCAAGTAATTAAAAAAAAATCTCCATAATAGTTAAGGATCTTAAAAATAATTAATTTAATGTATAGAGAAGTTTATTGTTGTTATTTATAACTTAAATAAATAAAAAACAAACAATCAAACGTGATAGTGAGAAAAGTTTGTGCACTATAATGAGATATTGTTTGTTTAATATGGGAACATATTTTTTTATAGGCAACTGCATTTCATTAAATTAAAATTCTCACTTTCAATCTTCTAGGAATTGCATTGTTTGTTACTATGAAGGAGTTTGCAACTTATGGAAATTTTGACTTTTGAGTTATCAAGGGGGATATTGGTAATTTAATTAGTACATATCACTTTTTATAGCTAACCAAACAAACGTCTGTTCTAAATTCCTACTATGATTTTAATTCCGCAATATTTTTTTTTTCCAACCAAACAAATCCTGAATAAGATAAATTCAATTTAATGCTGCTGCGAATAGAATTTTGTTTATATATAATCAAACGTAAAGTAACATGATAATTATTTGATAAACAGTTTAAAAGATGTGTTAGTTATTCTAAAAAGGAAATATTATGTGGAATAATGGATAGCAAGTAAAGCCACTCGGGTTGTAGAGCCTAATTTGATTTACTAAGCTCAACTGAAATGGATTGAATATTTTATGAGAGAAAGAAATTAAAATTGAAATGAAATGAACTGAACTGAACTGATTGAAGCTGAATTAAACTGGATATTTTATGAGACAAAGAAATTAAAAATGAACTAAAATAAACTGATTGGAGTTGTACTGAACTAAAATAATGTGTTGTACTATTGTTTCCTTACAAAGACATCAAGAAACTTCACGTAACATCCTTCCTGTCTAGCCTACGGAGTAGAGTACTAGATTCTACACTACTTTATCCATTATTATTACGTGGCATTACTTTAAAAAGTATGGATCTTTAGACAATTTGTTACTAGAGAAATGTTCCATGAAAACATTAATAGGGTGAGTATGTGATAAGCCTGCAAGTAAGGACATGTTTTCTTCAACTTTATTTGAATTCACTTTAGTTTAAATTCTAATTGTCTACTCTAATAAATAGTTTAATTCAGGCCCAATTCATTTTAAAGTAGTTGTTCTTTTTTTTTTCCCGATGGTTTTAAAATACTTGCTTAATTTCTTTATTTAGAAAACTTTTACAATATTTAATTTATTTCTCTCACCTAGTGGGCTCAATATAAATCATATTTTATTAATTTCATATTTTCTCTCGTCTAATTATCTCCACTAGTTTTGCTTTTTATACTCCCTCCGTGTTTTTTTTAAGTGTTACAGTTTGACCGTCATATAGTTTTAGGCAATTTAATTGAATTAAATAAAATAAGAGGTAAATGGGGTAGTTGGAGTATTAAAAAAATTGTAAAAGAAAAATAGTTGGGTTAATAGTTTATTGAAAAGTGATGAATGTAAGAGGAAAGATAAAATAAAAAAGTAGTAGTGGGTTTAGGTGGGGACCATGAGAGGAGAGAGAGATAGTATTTTAATGTAATTTTTTGCAAAAAGAAAGGAAGTGTAACGCTTAAAAAAACACGACCGGAAATGAAAAGTGTAACACTTAAAAAAAGGAGGGAGAATATTTTTTTATTCTTTCACCCACTCCACTACCTCTATATTTTACTATTTTTTCCAATTTCTTTTAAAACTTTGCACATGGAGAAATGAAGCAAGTATTTAAAAACGGAGGGAGTAGTTACGAATAACAACACAAGTGATGCTACGGAGTTAAAAAAAGGGATTAGGGCTTGTTCTCATACGTAGAAATTCAATTCAGTTCAGCTCCTAATTTCCTTCTCTTATAAAATATTTATTTCACTTCAGTTCAACTGAGTTCAATCAATGAGAACGGACCCTTAGTCATGAGATTTCTTCGGTCTTCCTCGTCCATTTCAATTTAAAACATAAAAGGGAAAAAAGATTAAAAAAAAAAAACCGCGCCTTAAGGCCAGACAAATGAGAACCACTAATAAATCAAATGATTGAAAAAATAGCCCAACACGTGTCACAATCATGACCAAAGAAGCAAGTACCTTGGTCGACGTAACCATGTGCGAGAAAAAAAATATCCTACGCTAGGCCCGAGCTACTAATCTTGCATGACACGTGCCTCAATGCTGAGCCCAACAAATATTACACCATCCTTTTTAAGATACGGCAGTATATTTATGGGTTCATAAAAATGATGGACCGAAAGATCTCACATTCACACCGGACTCAACTTCGCAGTACACTTCGCAATTAATTTGAGTGACACATCTAATCTACAACGGAGTAATATATAAAGTAAAGAATAGTTTAAAATATTTTACATGTCAAATTGTCAATATATATTTTGATTATTAAATATGTTGATATATTCAAAGTATATACTCCTTGACTCTATATGATAGTGAACTAGTGATGATTGTTGAGATTTTTGTTTTTAGTAGCAATTAGATGGCTTGAATGAGATACCAAAATCTTTTTGTTGTTTTGAAATTTAGATGATATAAATAACTTAGAGCCCGTTTTGATTTATTAAATTGAAGTGAATTAAACTGATCTAGTTGGAGCTAAACTGAACTAATTGAATCTGAACTGAACAGAAATTAAGCTCAAGAAAACAGACCCTTATCGGAGTTCAATAAGTTGAAAGATGTTCATCTAACTTTATAAAAGAGCTATTTGAGCAATTATTACAATAAGCTATTTTGATGTTGGGTAAAAGAGATAATTTAAAGTGTTGTTAAAGTATCTACTATTTAATTCATCTAGCTAGACAAATAAATTAATTAACCAACTACCAGCAAAGTAAAATCGTAATTAATAAACCCTTAAATCATTGTAGATGAGTCCTCATATAACCATTTTGAAACATATCAAATTTATTGAACTAAAGTACTCTCGTTGTTTATAATTCATCTCATGTGGTAATCCAATCAATAACCCTATCAAAGTAATCACTTATTCCTCTAATATTCATTGGTACCCTACACTTGCATTTTTAGTAATTTCATTTGTAAATCAACAAACAAAGCATAATAATAGTCTAGTAATACAAAAATTACTTGTATATTTCAATTTTAAGAATCAACTTAATCCTCACAACGAGCTCTTTAGTGAAAAAAAACTCTTTTACTTTTCCAACTGTTATATTGTCTAAATCGTTAACTTAACTTTTACCTTATATATGAATGGTAATCTCACTTTCACGTAAATTACCACACGATCTACTAATGGTGTTACGTGTAACAAGAGTGACATAGGGGTCATATAGTGCAAATCAATACATCATTGTACATCATTTATATAGTCATAAGAAGATCAAAAAACCTTCACTCAGTAATTCGTACGCTTATTAAAAAAAAAAAAAGATAAAAATAAAATGATAGCATGTGCGATAGAGAAGAAAACTAGTGATCAGGAATAAGACAACTCAGCAACAACCAACCAGAAACCAATGGCGGCCCCGCTTTTGATTTCTGTCTCATATTCTCTCTCCTCTTCTCATCAGATATTTTCTGCGGTTTTTGCGGCTCAAATTTAAAGTCTCTTCCTTTTCTCTTCTTCAAACTTCAAACTACAACTCTCTAAAACTTCTCTATTTTTTATTTTTACAAAAATTTACATCATTTAGCTCAACAAAGATCGTTTATTACCCACTAGATATTTCGAGAATTTTTTCAAAAATGGAAATTAATTATTAAAAAAAAGAAGATGAAGAAGATGATGGGTCAATGTACAGTGAAAGAAAGAAAAGTGAAAAATTAGCTGGGTTTGTAGAATGGAGAATCAAGTGTTTATGATTAGGTTTTGTGGGTATTTTGTAGAAGATAAAGGGGGTGGTTAAATTTATTTAATTTTATTTTTAATTGATTTTTGCATTTAAATTTAGTGGGGGTAAATTGGAGGAAGACATGGATGTCGTAGTAATGGAGGTCGAGGAAGAAGAAGAGGAGAGAGAAAATGGGTCTGAAGATTTGAAATGGGAGAATATAATGCCGAGAATGGTGCTCAGAGTTCTTCTTGTTGAAGCTGATGATTCTACTCGTCATATTATTGGTGCCCTCCTTCGCAAATACAATTACAAAGGTATAAATTAATTAATTGAATTGATTTTTGTAGTTTAGATTGAATTTTGTTGGGTTTATTGAATTGATTGTTTTTTCATGTGATTTTTAAAGGGATGGTAAGTTTTTTGGTGATGGGATAGTTAGAATGGTTAATTACTATGAGATATTTATAGAATTTGATGAAAATGACTTGTAGGTTGAGTTGAAGTTTAGCATTGGATGTAATTGAGTTTTGTTGTTGTGAAATTTAGCTGGTGAAGTTTCAATTCTGTGAAAAAATTGTTAATTTATTAGATTGCTGATTTGTTTAATTTTTGAATGATTATGGAGTAGTGAAAATGGGGTAATCTGTTTATGAAAATGGTGGGAGTCAAACTGAGATCTACATTTCAAAAATTCAAAACCAATTGACATTTGACAATAAGAGGAGTAGCCCCGGACATTCGGTATGGTTATCTCATCTGACCATGATAAGAGACTATTGGGTGGTCCATTATGTTGACCTCTCTTCCACAAACTGGGGGTGAGGAATGGTTAGGTTTGTGGAGTTGTGACTTGTGAGCAATATTCTGATGTTTGCAAGTTCTGAATTGTTTATGTTAGGATATTTTTTTGCTCAGTGATGCTTGAATTAGAGATGGTACCAGGATTTAAGATTGTAGACTGAACTTTAGTGACGGGATCTTAGATGCTTCTGAATCTAGTGCTTTCACAAGATTCCTATGTTATTTGTTAAACCTTTTGTTGAATGTTGGAGATTGATTTTAACTTTAAAAAGCTTTTGTATGCTAGTATCCTGGTAGTAGCAGTAGTTGTGGACTACAGTGTATTAGTAAGTAGCAATGAAATTGTTACATACTTACATAGTAGAAGTGATGGAAGCTTTATGTAGTGTAATCATGACAATTGTTACGTAGTGTTAGTACGTGAAATCTTTACGTAGTAGTAGACTAGTAGTAGGTGGTGGCGGCATGTTTACATAGTTGTTTTAGTACGTGGAATCTTTACGTAGTAGTAGTAGTAGTACGTGGCTAGATTGCATTTTGTTGATTTGGTGTGTGGTTGCACAATCGCTAGCTGCTAGATCTATATGCACACAATGTTACTTTAAAGTTAAATAAACACGTTCAAAACAATCATTTTTAAAGTGAATGTAATAAGAGCATTTTATGTGGACACCAAACTCCCTTGGAGTTAGCTGATATTGAAGCGATGCAGCTTAGTATTATATCCGTACATCTTTTATCTGTCCCCCTATCTCCACCTTCCTCGTATTTTCAAGCTTAAAAACTTGTGTTATATGCTGAGATTTTATTTTTCCCTTTTACTCTTTGCCATCATGTTTCATTCAACCTTTATACTATTTTTCTGATTGCACCAGCTGAATATTTTGAAGCTAATGGGCTCTTATTCTTTTTTATTTGGCAGTTGCTGCTATTTCAGATGGATTGAAGGCTTGGGAAATCCTCAAGCGCCGGCACAATAGCATAGACCTCATATTAACCGAACTGGATTTGCCATCAATATCTGGATATGCTCTTCTCACATTAATCATGGAACACGATGACTGCAAAAATATTCCTGTTATAAGTGTGTCTCATGAGCTCAATTAATTTTGTTCTTTTGTTGGAATTTTCCCTCACTCCAGCAAATAACCTTTTATTAATGATCATGCAGTTATGTCATCACAGGATTCAATAAGTATGGTGTTAAAATGCTTATTAAAGGGTGCAGCAGATTTTCTTGTAAAGCCTGTCAGGAAAAATGAACTGAAAAACCTGTGGCGCCATGTCTGGAAGAGGCTTGCTGTATCATCTTACCTTCCATACCTTTTTTTATTCAATTTTTTCAACTTTCTAGTGCTGTTTCTGATATTTTATTGCTCTTTCCTTTCACAGAACAATGGTGGGAATAATCCTCAAAATTTAACAATCGGACAACATAAAGCTGAGGCCCCATTTGAGAACAATCAAGCAATCAATCACTCTGGTGATAATGTCTCTTCCAGCTGGAGAAGTAGCGACTTCAGTGAAAAAGCTACTGATGCCCAAGTGAGTGTCAACACATGCTTGCTACACTGCTGATCCTTTTTGTTATTTTAGTATTGCTGAATTGGTTCTGGTATGAAGGATAAAATCCGAGCTTACCCAAATCATAACTGAAACAGTAATACCCACCTAAAGCTCATATGGCTTAAAATGATTTTTTTTCATCAAATATATTTGAAATAGATTATGGCTGGATACAATGCGAACCAATGGACTCATTCCCCAAATGCCCTGAACTGAATTCACTCAAGCCAATCCCAAAGACCCATTTGCCACCTTTACATTAGCTTCCATGCAATCATTTATGTCTGCAATATTCTATGCACATGTTGCACACCATCACTATTAAATCTGTTTTACAAAAAACCCGAGTCCGACTATTTGTGAGTGAGGCCAATCTTGTGGAAATGTCGTTTCCAGATACAATGTGCTCCACAGAAGCTAAGCATGTATTCATGATAATTTTGCAGTGTCTCTTACAGATGAAACATGGAGAAGAAACTGAAGTCAGCGGCAGAGAAGATAAACATCAGGCCAAGGATGTCAAATTGGAGGAGGGATTGTCCTTACCTACCAATGTCATAGATGGTATGTTTATTTGTGGCAAATCTTAGATCACTGATCAGGATCCTATATGGCTTGCTGACATCAGCATCTCATCATCATTTTGTTGCAGACAATACAGATAAATTAGGATCTAATGTTCAACTATCAAAAGAAGTTAATGTTTCAACTTCTCCAAGAGTTGAAGATGGATCCTGTGCTGGTATAGCAACTGATGATGGAGGCAAAGGCCCAGGAAATCACACATATAGAGCTAAAATCGCTGGCCATGATCTTCCTCAACCTTCAATTGAAGCTGTTGACTTGATTGGGAGAATAAAGGAACAAGAAGGCGCAGCAAGGGAAAAGAGTGTCAATGGAGAGTTTAACGAACACAATTCTACTCCTGCACTAGAACTTTCTTTAAAAAGACCTCTCAATTCAGAAACCAAAGAGGTACATGAGAGGCAAATACTGAATCATTCTAAAGCCTCGGCCTTCTCATGGTAAGTTACTCTTTCATGCTCCCCCCCCCCCCTTCCCCTTACAGTTCATGTTATACTGATTCAATTGTGAAAAATAGGAAACTCTCGTATCCCAAGGAGATATGGTCAATAAAATTGAGGGTTAAGGATTCTAATGGATTTTGGCAACCCCTGATGAGGAAATTGTTATGGATTTAGGGAACTAATTAAGGATGTGAGTTGACTGTCGATTTAGATTAATGCAAGTTTTGTGATATCAATATAAGCATCAGAATTGCTTACAATATAAGCATGAGTGGGGCAGTGGACACATGCTTTGTGTGTGGTTTATTATTTTGGAGGGAAAGGGCCAAGGGGAGTGGATGCTATTTTTCTCATATATTTCCAGTTGTGGAGGTTTGTGTTAATTAGTCTTTTGCTGATGTTCAGGCTTCCGTATTAATAGTAGTGTGGTTATATAACTGGTGCATGATACTGTTGTAGGCGTGTAGCATTTATGACTGTTTTTTGGCATTACTTGCTGTGAACATAATCAAGTAGAGCTATCTTTTTCTGCAGGTATAGCAGTATCAAGAAGCCTCAGACCTCTGTCCCGTCATCAGGTGATGAACTGCCAAAAATCAAAGGTACTACTGATTCTCTACTGTGGCCCAAGCCTTGCAGCAGCGATTTGGAAAACAAACCCAACATTCTTGCTCCTCAATCTGCAATTTGTGACCCAGTTTCCCCTCACCATCAAATTGGGCCTGTTCCCCTACCAGGACTTGCATTTGATAGTGGTGTTTGGGCTAGCTATGGTGCTGTATTCCAGCCAATATTTAATCCATACACACGTCCAACAGCAAGAAGTCCGAACTCGGCATTGCAAAGAGAGGAGTCACCTCTTATGACTAGTCCTTCAAAACTCTCTGACCCAGGGACTCATAGCTCTATTCAAGGGTGTGGCCAAGCTGGGGACGAGCTTAAAGCTAAGGAATCAGCTGATCAATCTGGGTACAACAGCTCACAAGTCGTGGATCCAAGTGGCAGTATCACTCAGTGTAATGATTTTGGTAATCAACAAAATCTCAGTGCACATGGAAGTGCATCTGAGATTACTGATGTTAATGCCACTGCCCCTGGCATGAAGGAATCGAGCCTTGTTGAGGAGACTGAAGGATGTAAGCCCTTAGTACATGATCAGTTCAAGTTAAAAATGGGTCTTCATTCTGCAGAAAGAGAAGCAGCTCTAGCTAAGTTCCTACAAAAACGGAAAAACCGATGCTTTGAGAAAAAGGTGAGCAAACTTCAGGTGACAAATATTTGTGGTATATGAACTTGACCTGAACTATTTGTGTGCACCTCTAGATTACCATAAGCCAAAATGTTTACATGTCTTGATCTTTAATGTCGATTTGTCGATCATCTCACCAAGTATTTGATTAAATGCAGGTGCGGTATCAAAGCAGGAAAAAACTAGCAGAGCAGCGGCCTAGGGTGAAAGGACAGTTTGTTCGCCAAGTCCCAAGTGATCAAGTGGTAGCTACTGATAAACTATAGTTTTTTTTTTCATTTTTTTTTTAACAAACTCTTGTTTCTCTTCTCTTCTCTTTTTTCATCCATTTATATCGAGTGGAAGGAAAACAAAGATCAAATGAAAGAAACCAGTTCTCTAGAAATTGTTGTTGATGCGGATACCTGTAGCTTGTAGCAATTTAGGAACATGGAAAAAGTTAGGTTGTGGTAGCTTAAAATGGTCTAATATGTAGCATTTGTTTATCTTCACGAGCTTCTGTTTCTATATATTATATACATACCTGTATTACATGCATTCTTTATCTGATCAACTATAAGAACGAAAATTGTCTTGTAAATCTGTAATATGTACATGGCCTTCACCCTTTATTTGCACGATTTTGGTGTTATATAGCCTTCATACTTATTGCTGATGTATACATTATTTGAACCTTGCTGTTACCATCTTGGGTTCGGGAATACTGTCTTACTGATTACACATCCATGAGTTCAGGGATAGCTGGACGTTTTTTTTTCGAAATGTTGAGTTATTTGGTTACGAATCCGCCTATCAATTACGATTACTGCTTAAACTTGCCCATTGTGAAGGACGAATAGCCTATTAAGTACGAGTTCTCCTTAATTATGCCATTTTGAAGGACTTGATTATACTTTGTATGCACTTATATGCCACCCTCTAACCTCACGGTCACAACAAATAACGAGCGAGGATTTGCTCTAATGATTAGAGTTCCCCTCCTATTTCCAAGAGATCTTGGGATTGATCTTGGAATCAATTCTCATTGTAGCTCTCAAAACACCAAAAAAAAAATTAATAAATACAATACAATCACAACAATTAACTGATATGGACTTTAGATCAAATGCAACCTCCCTTAAAGTCATGACTATAACTAATAATTATTTATGATTAAATAAAGAAAAGAAAATTGATATTCTGAAAAAGCAAGAGATGAGGAAATAGATACCCAAATACGAGCCGACCAACCTTCCAGCATTAACTAACTGGCCTATCTAATAACTGTAAAATGGGGAACATCGAAATATAAAAATAGAAGAAAAGAGGGATTAAAAATGATGCTTTTGTAGTTTGTACTATAAAGATAAGTAGATAGTCAATTAAGCATATATTCTCATACCATGCCAAGATTAATTGTCAACCGACTAATATTAGTGTGTTTGGGGGGATTCCCTGGTGCTTATGTACTGTTTGTTTAATTTTGCAATTGGACGGCCGCCACCAATCTGTATAACTTTCAACTTCATAATTCATTTCATCATATGCTTATTAGACTCTTAAAATTAAAATTGGAGGAATTAAATTTCAAAGTAGGATTATATGGCAGTAGATCTTGAACTCCTCTACAATCTTTCTTTGTTAATAATAATGTAGTTAGGTTATTCGTTTAATTATTTACTTGTATTATCCATTATGCAATTTATTCATTTACTTATAATATGACTAGCTATTAGATATTTAACATCTACAGAGTAATAGAGCAATCCAACCCTCCACACACACACACACACAAAAAAAAAAAAAAAAAAAAGTAAAAAAAGTAGAGCAATTGACTATTATCACTTGTACTTTGTTAGATACAAACTATTTCTTATCTCCCTTAATATTTGTCTTATTTTTTTAGTTCGCCTCTTTAAATTTGTTCCATAATACTTTTGATTGTACAGTTTTTATTTTCACAATCACTACATTAATCTCACAATCTTTTTCTATCATCGACTCCATCTAACCATTTTTTTTTAACTTCATTTTAATGGGACTAAAAATAAGAAACGGAGGAAGTAGCACCTAAGGTTACAATGATTTGGCGCATGGACACTACCTAGTGAGAATTGGAATGCAAAAATGCAGCCACGTGTTACTTTTCATGCAGATGCATCTCCATTCAATTGTCGGTGCTCATCCTTTGCTATATCCCTTTAAAAAATGAAGAAAATGACGGGGGCATTTTTATTTTTATATGAGTGTAACAGTAATATTAGTATTTTTAATTACTATCTCCGTTAGTTATTATGTGCAACCTTGGTGTATTATTTTTGAGATATAAAATATTTTAAAGTTGTACATAATAGTCAACGGAGGTAGTATATCATAATCTAATCTAATATATGAAACTAAAGTTGATGTTTCATTCTTTTTTTGGAAAAGTGTTTGTTTGGTTGATTTTAAGGTAAAACATTAGGTTTGAAGTAAATGAAAAACTAGTTGAGGATTTGAGGGTTACTTAGTCAATTGTCTCAATAATCAATAGAGAGAAGAGCAACAAGAATTACTCCCAACTTCCTCTATTCCACTTAATTTAAATCGGGATAAAACATTTTGATAATTGATATGAGAAAAATTAGAAACAAAATGACAGTATTATAATTAATTTGTGACAAAGAGAGTAAAAAATGAAGAAAAAGGATTTAAAATTTCCTTCGTTTAATAATACTCCGTAATTTATTACGAGTACAATATTTTGACTTTATATTGTACATCCCTATAAATTTTTTTTTACAATACTTTGAATCAACTAGAGTACTATGTTGGGAGTCTTGGGATAAATTATGAAACTAGAAAAATAGATAAAGTTTTGTGAAACATAAAATGTGAAAATACAAATTTCAAAATGATCTTAGTTATCGAATACAATTAGCTACTTAATAACCAAATTATTGAGCAAAGCAAACTTTAGTATTCCACCCATATAAAGCATGCATATGCCAACTTGAGTTTAACACACACATACACACTCACTATTCCCTACACTAATAATAATACGGAGTAACTTTAACTTCCTCCTTTGCTTCCACACTCCCTCCCCTTCATCCCTCCTCATCTCCTTACCTACATGTATCCGGGAGAAGAGCCACCCCGCCATCACCACCTCCCTAAGATGGACGACGAAGACGACGATGACGACTACGACGATCACCAACCACCTTACCCTAATGTAGTAACCCATCACCAACATCCACCTGCCACCCCACAACAACCTCTTCAACCACCAAAGCAATTATTCTCTCCTGGTGGCTCTCACCCTCCTTCCCAAAAACGCCCCACCCCTTCCGCCACCCCTCCGCCTCAACCTCAATCTCCAATGCCACCTCAGCAACCTTTGCAACCACCCCAACAACTTTCACAACCACCACCTCAACCACCTCTTCAACCACCTCAACAAATCTTCCTCCCCACCTCACCTCCTCCTAAATCCCGGGCCCCACCTAAGCACAACCGTAGCGACGACGATGATGATGACGACGACAACAACAAAAGTGGACGTCTACTATGTGCTGTGATCACCGCCTTATTAATACTTATTGGCATAACCGTCTTAATATTATGGCTGCTCTACCGCCCGGCGAAACCCCAGTTCACCGCCGTCTCCGCCGCCGTGTACTCCCTCAACACCACCTCCCCGCCGGCGACATTCATCACCACCTCCGTTCAGCTCACTATCCTCACTCGTAACCCTAGTAAACGTACCGCCATCCACTATGACCGCCTTACCGTGGCGGTTCACTACCGGAACCACCCCATTACACCGCCGGCTCCCCTCCCTCCGTTGCACCAGCGTAGAAGGAGCACCGTGATGATGTCTCCGGTGATCGGTGGTGGTGCCGCGGTGGCTACACCGCCCGAGGTGGTGGAGGGGTTAGCGGCCGATGAGGCGTATGGGGTGGTCGGGTTGAGTTGGGTGTTGATGGGAAGAGTGAGGTATAAAGCAGGGTGGTTTAAGAGTGGACATAGTAGGGTTTATGTAAGATGTGATGTTATGTTAGGGTTTAAGAATGGTGGTGGTAGCAATCCCAATGGTCAAGTACCTTTGCTTAGAAATCCTCCTTGTTATGTTGATATTTGATTACATTTATTTTAATTTTGCTTCTTAATTCTTGTTTTCTTGAGTGGATTAGTTTATTATTACTACACTATGTGAAGGCCATGCAAGAAGAAAAAGGGAAAAATCTATTAGAAGAGTGCAAGTTTAAGGTTTTACATAGGTTTATGTAATAAGCATTTTCTTGGCTAAAACTCAATAGTGCAACAATAATTGTAAAGAAAAATATTGATGCTTTATTATCTCCGGCAATTTATGTCAGGTGTTGAATTTGTGATATTTTTCATCTACATACTTATATATTTATCATTCCAAATTTTAAATTTCGCTTGAGTGTTAAACTGTTAATGAATATTATATAATTACCCAATCTTCCATTTTAACAAAATACTACACCTTTTCAATTTTGAATCTTTATGCTTAAGAAAAATACAATATTATATTAATTTATCTATTAATCAACATTTTTCATCATCTTTTATGAATATGTAATTTACGGTTGGGATAAAAGTTTAATATGGTTTGAAATATTGGAATAAAACGTACCCAAAGTAAAAGCAAGTAAACAAAATAAGTTGGATAGTGATAATGATGGGAGTATGGGAGTGACTGCAGATGAGGTGGTGAGTATTAATGAATAGCATCATATCATATAATCATATCACACAATTTCAGAAATAATTAAACGGTGCATATAGTAGATGTGGACAAGCCAAGTTTTCAATGAACCGAATGTCGAGCAACTAATTTTGGAGTTTATATAAAAGTGGCCTCATTTTTTATCATTCATTGACACTACTTGCGCACACGTTCAACAAGTGTACACTTACGTATGTACCTATCTTCTTAATATCACTCCTACTCAATAAGCCCAACTTCGTCCTTTTGGTTCTGCTTCTCGTCAAACTTTTCCTATCTATATGCCAAAATTGCCCAACTTCATTAAAAGATATTTTTTGGATGGAAAATATGTACTTTTCGCTAGTTAAATGAACTTCTAGTTCAATTTTTAAGTTCAAATATAAGTTTTACTTGTTACTGTAACGTTTATGCGTGTATTATATATACATACTCATGCTAAATACTAATTTTATTCTCTTATTGTTTATACATGCGTTATATATATGGTATTGTCGTATTGGTACATTTACATGTTCTCCATAGACGTTGTTGTTTAACAAATAAATCTAAATGTCTCCTTTTACAGTTAGAAAGGTTTAGTAACCCAGTTTAGATTGGTTAAACGAATCCTTTAAATTTGATAAAACTTCTGAGTGATCACTTTTTGTCAAAAAGAGCATATATATGCACCTCAAAAAAACATAAAAAAGGAAGAAAAAGAAAAAGGAACTAATCCAGAAAACTTTAGCTTGGAAATTCATTGGTAATTCGTCTTAGGCCCTAGAATAAGATGCTTATATTTCTCACTTTATTCCTAATTAAATAATAGTTATGCAAGTTTCTTTAGGTATAATGTATGAATAGTATAAGTGTAAATCAAATTAATCTATATCTATACTTAGTATTTAAAAACACAAACCACAAATCTATACTAAGCCACATGTCACCATAATCACTCATATGCCACATGTCATCTCTCTTAATCCTTTCTTTTTAAATTCCCATTTTAATATAAAATCAAAATATATAAATAATGTTTAAGTCTTTAATCTTTATGCATTCTAAAACTTACAAATTTAAGTAAGAACATTAAGCGTTTCATATTCAATATAGTAAATTAAAGTTAAACTAATTGGCGTTCATTACATTAACAATAAAATAGTTTTTTCTGCTCCTTAACTTTAATATAACTTAAACCAATGTGTCATTTCATGCCCTACAATATCTATGTATATATACCTAACTAAATTCCACAACAACACCGACACTTTTCAAGAAAAATAACCTAAGTAACAAGCCGTGCATCGAACGGGTCAAAAGGCTAGTTTGATTTAATACTGGTGCAAATTATTGACACCTTATTCCCCCGTTGAATTTAATACACAAATATTAATATTATTATGTACAATTCTTTAAATCATGTCAAAACTTTGTGTATGGACTAGTTTCTACCATTGAAATTAACCTATACTAGCTAATTCGCTACGATATTGCTAAAAGATGAGTCAATTATTCTAAAAATAATAAAGACATTAGGATATGTATTTATAATTGTTGTCATCCAAAATTAATACATAGTATATAAAAATTTCATATTTTTGCCTCGATTTCTTATACTACGTATAGAACCGTATCTTACCAACTCGTGACATAAGGAATAATAATTTGTTTAGTTACAATTTCAAGTAAATTTGTAAATATGACATAAGAAATGCTAATTTGTTAAGTCACAAAATTTCAAATGATACCTGATAGTCTGATACATAAAATCGTATCTTACCAACTTATTACGGAATAAGAAAAAATTATAAATTGATATGACTAGATCCAATTAACGGGAGTATAATTGTTTTCAAACCGATTAAAGCCTTAAAAGGTACTCCGTAGTTTAGTTTCATATATACGGACCAAGCCCTCGCAATACTTTTCCTTGCACATCTGGGCCATCTGGCCTCATTGGTCTATAAAAAGCTACATTATTGTGAGTTTTTGGCCCAACCAAGAACAAAATAAGTACACTTGAATTGCAAATGGGAGTGCAGCCAAGATAGCTACAACAAGTGAGGCCCAAAACGCGCGGCCCAAATAAAAAATGTACATTTAGTTAAAAAAATATGAACATGAAAAAAAAATGAATATTTAATAACAAAAAATGAACACGTAAAAAAATGAACATTTAATACTAAAAAGTTTGTTATATGTTATAAGGAAATGATCATTTATTAAAAATGAATCTGATTATCATATAATCATAAATTTGTTAGACCACGACCTTAAAAATGAACATTTAGTTAGAAAAATGAACACATAAAAAAAAAAAAAAAGAATATTCAGTAATAAAAATGAACACGTAAAAAATGAACATTTAGTAATAAAAAGTGAACATGTCAAAAAAAAATGAACATTTAATATATTAGAAATGAACATTTATCATACAACCATAAAATTGGGATCATATACATCAGAAACTCTCCAACTTAAAGGCAAATTCTTTGTAATATCATATACTTCTTCATCACTTCTTACTTGTTTCTTCACTAATTCAAAGTCTTTGTCTTCTACAAATACAATTAATCTGTACTCACTAAAATATAACAAATAATCAAAATTCATAACCATCACAACATATGTTCATAATAATTATTTAGAATGTTCATAATATATAATCATCAATACAAAAGTTAAAAATATAAATAATTATCACTCTATATGTCATATGTGTTCATAATCAATAGCAGATATGTTCGTAATGAATAACGAAACATATATATTCATAATAAATTGTTCAGAATTTCAACACTAAATGTTCAGATAATTTAACTTTCAACGTATTATATTTTACTTTCAACTTAATAAAAATGAACATTTGGTATTAAAAAATAAACACTTATAAAATGAACATGTAACAAAAAGTTATGAACATTTAGGATATTAAAATGAACATGATTTCCATAAAGGTTCAAATTCATTGTATATAATTATTAATGAAAAATAATGATAAAATAAATTGTTGAAATATATTCATTTTTTATGTATTTAATATTCATTTTCGATGTACTAAATGCTCATTTTGTAAAAGTTGTTCATTTTTAAATTCCTACGTGTTCATTTTTTTTACAGAAATTATATTCAAGATCGATTGTAATTATTGAAACTCTAAAAAATTGAATATACACCTTAAATCTAATCTTGATTCATCATAGAGAAATTAATTATTGATTTGTAACATGATTAGAAATCAAAAGAAAAAGAGAGAGAGAGAGGGGGGGGGGGGAGGGGGGAGAGAAAATAACTACAAATTAAGCAATACAATTGATATTCATTAACAATTAAGCAATTTAATTGATATTCATCACAAACTCATAATAATTTCAAACAATCAAACAATAAATCATCATGCATGGTCAACAAAATCATACAAAATACAATTACAAATTGATAAAATCTAACCTCCATTGTTTTCTTTGACCTTCAACTTTCTCTCTCCTCCATTTTTTTTCTTTTCTCTTTGATAAAGCCAAATGATTGAATCTGAAACTCATAGATTTAGAAAGAAAGAAGTATACCCATCAAAACACGAATTAGTAACTCAAAAATTTATATAAAGAAGAAGAAAATTTTAAAGATTGAAGGGAAATGAGGTAAAGAGGAGAGAGAAAATGTTAAATTGAGAAAACTGAAGAGAGAGAAAAATATAGAGCTAAGGAACAAGAAGAAAGAGAATTAAGATATAAGGAAGAAAAAAAAAACGTATGTTCATTTTAACGTACTATATGTTCACATTTAGTGGTGTTGCAGCTAGCTTGGCTGCACTAGAATGCAGCCAAGAATTTGCACTTGAATTGAGATTTTGAGGCCCAACCAATGAGGTTCACTAAAGATATAAGGGCAAAGTAGGAAAGTGAGCTGTGGGCTTATTGGGGTATGAATATGTTATTATAATATTATATGATCAACAATATCTTCATAATGACATCAATCTATCATCTTTCATGTGTTGTGATATATATACATGCTTATCATGTTCTTAGTGGGAATAATTTCTTTGTTTTGTGAGGTAACACTTTTCTATAACCCCATAGTGTCAATCTATTGTCAATATATGTCAAGGATTCAAAAGTGACAGAGATTTAATAGTAAAGCTAATTTGTACGAACTAATAATAATTTTTACACCGTTAATTTATCTTGTACAAATCAACATTAGTTACACTTTATTTATTTTTAATCAATCACACAAATTTGTGTTCCAACTAATTTGTACGGGCTAATTCAAAGTTAATCATCTTTGATGCTGTCCCGATGGACCTTGGTCCGTTTAATTAGAGGATTTAAGGGGAGTTTCGAGAAGTAGGATGGTTCCGAATAAAGCACATTGACTTATAAGGTGCCTCAGAAGCCTTGTTGTAGGCTGTTAGTTTCTTTTTTATTTTGCTTTCAGTTTTTTGTTTTTCCTTTCTTTGTAGTTTTAGCTTTCTTATTCTTTTGGGGCTAGCCCCTTGTGTGTACCAACAAAAAAAAAAACTTCTAATGTTACAAGATTCCTAATTACTATATCTCCTAATAAAATCTATCTACCTTAATCTTATTACCTACTATAATACTCATAGAATCCCATATGATATTATTTTCTATATTATAATAATATATCATACCCTTAAATCTCAATGAAACTCAATAACCACGCACAAATATATAGAGCCGAGTATATGATGCATTGATTTTTAGTAATTCCACAATATGAAAACTGTAAACTTCTAAATCTAACCGTAAAGTACAAATCAAATTTATTTACATTATTAGATATTCAAACCCACCCAAAATCATGGAGAAAATCATAGAAATCGGGTACAAACCTTGAATCATTAGATAAGACAACTCACCAAAACATCCCTATTTGGCCATCTCATTTTAGCACAAGCTAAATTGGTACGAATATATAAACAACAAAATAATAAAGAGTGACATGGCCACATCCTATTAGTCCAAGTGTCCAACTTAAACTTTATATCTCGACCAAAAAGTAAAAAAAAAAAAAAAACAAAATAAAAGAAGAAAATATCACAAGGCCCATTAGTAAAAGTTCGAAATAGGTTTTCTCTCATTGGCAATTTATCAAACAGTTAATGTGCATTGATATCTCTGACTCAGTGGGTCGGTGACTCGGTCACTTTGACCTAGGCTTTAAATTTTGTTTAAATTATTGCAAATTTTGTTTATTTTTTCCTCCGTATATTATTATTGCAATTACGGAATCTTGAGTTTTTTTAACCCAGAACACGAAATCTGGGTTCTTCTCTCTCAAGGCTCCACCATCAAACATCAAAGTTTAAATATTCATCTTCTCTGTAAGTTTTTAATTTTATAATTTTCCCCTGAAATTTATTTTCTGGAAAATATGTTTTTAATTAATTTTGTTTGTAGTTTACGAATTCAATTATTGTTTGTTTATAATTATTATCATTTTTAAATCGTTGAATATTCAGTTAATACCTGCTGTATTGAATAATTCCTGTACTTAGTGTTGGGCATGTTTTATTATTTGTTTTACAAGTCCTAATCGTTTCATTCTTCCCTTTATTAATTATGTTTTCAGATTTTGTCTCTTGGATTTTTGTTTAATTGGCTCATCGGATTATGTTGAGATTCTTAATTCTGGGTTTTTGCTAGTTAAGTGTTATTTTTAGGTTTGTTATTTGATTTTTCGGCATTGTTAATTTTAATTTGTTTTTAATTTTATTATTGCTCTGTTTTGATTGCTTTTCTGGGTTTTTGCTGTAGATATGTTTAAATCAATTGGTGTTGTTGTAATTAATTCTTTTGATTATTTTGGAATTTTTGAAGGATATTATTGGGTAGTAATGATATGATTAATTCATTGTTATTGTCAATTAGTTGCCTAATCATTTGAATGTGGGAATCTTCCAATTGTCTAGAATTATTAATTGGGATTCCCCTTTTATCTGTTAAGATAAGGGGTATCTATGCATTATGCCATTAAATTTGCTTTACATATCTCCAAAAGCTGTAAATATTATCATTTCTCTTATACCCTCCACCTCTTATTATTCTAAACCTTTTTCATAGATAGATTCATGATGTAGCTCTTAATTTTACCAGTCATTTGTATCAATCGATCAGATGCACTGCCATGCACACGCACACGCACATAGTAGCATTATCGGGACTGCTTAGCCCTTTTGGCTTCTCTTTAAGTAATTAGTCTGTGTCTTGAGTATTGAATTTATGTATTTCCTTTCTTTTTTGTCGTTTGTGCGTAATTCTTGTTCTTTTTATAAGTATGCTCTATAATATTTGATCTGATATTTTGATACTGCCTGTATTTTTTTTTTTTCTTCAGAATTCGTCCTTGGATTCTTTTTGCCATTGCTTGGTTTGTTTAGTAGACTCTTGAAGACAATTGTACCAAGGTATTGCTCACATTTTATATGCTACTAGTTTAAGTTTTAATGGTTTAGTTTTGAGAATTCAATGGAAGTTGTGTTCTTGTATGATTTTATCTAGCTTTAAGATTGTATAAATTGATCTTAATTTTGTTTGTAATGTTTTTGACAAAGCAACTTAGAATCTATTTGGTACTTCCAATAGTTCATTATCCTTGATTATGTTGGTTGTACTTTTATAATTGTGGTTGGTTTATATGTACTTCTTAGTGCGATTTAATCTAATTTTGTTCTCTGTAGTGGATATTAACATTATTTCGTGGTTAATTTTTGACGCTCTTGACGCACTTCTTAATTTTTGTTAAATGCTCTTTCATTTGCTCACTTTACTCACCTTATTTCAAACTCTTCAAATGATTATTTTGTTATGTCTTTTTTTTTTTTTTTAATATCATACGATTCCTTATGACGATTCATGTTAGTTGACCCTAAATCATTTTGGGACTAAGGCGCAATTTAGTGTCGAGTCTTGGTTGTAGGGGCAATGTTCTATGTGCAAGGTAGAAATATTCTTTTTTAAGAGTATGAGTTTTAAGTCAGGATGGGAATATGGGTTTCTTAAAGTAGGATTTTGAATTTGGATAAGCATTGCAGCTTTCCTTTTGGCCATTGGAATTTAAAATTTGTAGGGGTTAAATATCTTTGGGCAGTTATGTGGATAATTTTTCTCTCTTAAGTATGGTATTTACGGTTGGTCTTGGATAGAAATATTTTGGTACTGTATTATTGATATTCTTTTGGGCGAGAGAGAAGAAACTCTAAGAGGGAAATGTCCTACCTGTTAAAGCTTAAAAGTTTCAGCGGAAACAGATTATTTGCTCAGCTTAACCATGGGTGTCAGTTATTTCTTTCCGGGACCATGAACCACCTCCTTTTTTTGATGTCTCCTTTCTGAATGAGGAAGAACCATGTGCTTTCTGTGACCTCCCTTGCCATGCTTAACCCTATCATGATCTTTTAACTAGGTTAGATGAACATTTCTTTGTCTACTCGCTGGGAGTATTGTTTATTCCTTGATTATGTCTGAAATTTTGCGTCAATCATTTGAATATTTATATGGTCAATTTTAAAAAATAAATGCTTTATGCACTCGTACATTAGAGTGTGAATGTGTGATAACGTCACTGTTTGGTTAATGTATAATAACAAAATTCGTAAGAAAGAATTAGAGGAAAGTGGTTAAGTAGAGAATTATCAAGTGATGAAGTTTTGAATAATATTGCACTGATAAGTTATTTCATATAGGAAATTTTATATCTGCAAATTTTATTCATGTGGCATGTTTTTCTTGCTTGGAATGATTTTTCCTCAGTTTTTGTGGTCAGAATAAATGAACAAATCATGCTAGCACACAATCTGCTTTGTTGTATCAAATTTGTTGATTATGAAGTCTGGATTGTTCTGTTTGTTGCTAAGATGCGTTCTTAGGAATGTATTTGAATTCTATTTTTATCCTGCAGATATCATGAATATAAATACAAAATGCTGATTTAGTTTATTTGTGCTGTATTTTATGTCTCAAAGAGCTATTGAAATAAGCATATTTAGATACCATTCGAAAAAGCAGTATCAGTTCCAGGACAACTTTGAGGAAAGGCTTAAAATATATGTTTGATGAGTTTCTTTTGTGGTGTATATCTCTAAGTAGTTCATGCGACTTTCGATGCTTTGAATATGAATTTTTGTTCTTATCGACTTATTTAGTTTTTTAGATATCATGGAAATATTTTTTCTCTATGCTTTCATAAGTACGGAGTAGCTCACAACAATCATAACTGTTGTTCTTCTCAAAAGTTGATCTAGAATGAATCATCAACTCACCATATTTGTGACGCATCATTGCACTACCGAGCTGTTTGTTTCCTGGAATGCTTTCTTGCTACTGTTTTCCCTTGACAAATTTGTGCGCACCACCCTCGTTATAATGCAATTATTCGTGTGCCATTCACAGCCCATTACTGAATTCATTTGATGGCTCCTATAGGCAGAAGATACAACTAGTTTAAGTATTGTAATTTACGTGTGTTGTAATTTAAATGTGTGATTACTTCTGTCTCATCTTGGATAGTCTGAGACGATAGGGCTGAAATTCTGAATCCTTTTGTTCTTCATGCTATCTGGATTTCTCATGGCTGTTACATATGATTTTTTTCTCCATAGTTATTAAATATCAACTTCTGTGGTCTGATAATTCTTATATAGGATATGGTGGAATACTTTGGAAAGGTTGATATGAGTAGATTATAATTACTTGATTGCTATTATTATTTCAATTTTCAAATATGTCAATAAGACTGTCTTTAATTTTTATTGATTTCTGATCTTTTATTTTATGTAGATGGAACCAAATAATTGTCACGATAGCCACATTGTTGAAGTTCAAAGGGATCCTGTTCTTGAAAAGAGACGATTTGGAGGAGGAAATAAGTTATGTGGGGAAGTACATTGTGAATTTGAAAATGCTGGAACAAGCTCAGCAGATGCTGCAGAAAGATCAGCTTCCATGCGGAAGCTTCTTATTGCTGTCGTTCTTTGTGTCATATTTATGACCGTAGAAGTTATTGGTGGGATCAAAGCCAACAGTCTCTCCATTCTAACCGATGCTGCTCATTTGCTCTCAGATGTTGCAGCTTTTGCTATTTCCTTGTTCTCTTTGTGGGCTTCAGGCTGGGAAGCTACTCCTCGTCAGTCTTATGGGTTTCTGAGGATAGAAATATTGGGTGCCCTGGTGTCCATTCAACTTATATGGCTTCTTGCTGGTATTTTGGTTTATGAAGCTGTTGTCAGGATCATACATGAGACTGGTGAGGTTAATGGCTTTTTGATGTTTGTTGTTTCTGCCTTTGGTCTGGTAGTGAACATAATAATGGCTCTTGTATTGGGTCATGACCATGGTCATGGGCATGGACACGGTCATGGACACGGACATGATCATGATAATGGGCATGGGCATGGGAGCGAGCATCTGGAGCACAGTCATAGTCATACTCATAGCCACGGAGTGATAGTGACTGCAAGTCCTCGTCATCAGCATACAGAAGCAGAGCATAACCATGCTCATGAAGATAATCATGCTGAGCCGCTTCTGGAGAATTCACATGTTCACAATGAGCACAACCAGAAAGAAGGTAGTGGGAAGAAGAAGAAGAAGAGGAATATAAATGTTCAAGGTGCTTATCTGCATGTTCTTGGTGATTCTATCCAGAGTGTTGGTGTAATGATTGGAGGAGGAATCATTTGGTACAAGCCCGAATGGATGATAGTTGATCTGATATGCACTCTTGTATTTTCAATTGTTGTTCTATGGACAACTATCAAAATGTTGAGAGATATACTTGAAGTCTTGATGGAAAGCACTCCTAGGGAGATTGATGCAACTAAGCTGCAAACAGGATTGCTGGAGATGGAAGAAGTAGTGGCTGTTCACGAGCTTCATATATGGGCCATTACTGTGGGGAAGATTTTGCTGGCTTGCCATGTGAAAGTTACACCAGAAGCAGATGCAGATTTGGTGCTGGACAAAGTGGTAGAATACATAAGGAAGGAGTACAACATCAGCCACGTTACTATACAAATAGAACGTTAACTTGTTCATTGAGGATCTCAGAGTTCTTAGCTACCCTGTCAATTAATAGTTTTAATTTGGCATTTTTAATTAGCCGTTTAGCAACATGTAGCCTTTTTCTAGGGAGCAGTAAAATCTGCCAAGTCTTTTGGCTATTGTACATGCTATTGCTAGACATACAATCCTCCCTATTTCTTGGGTGGATACCTCATTGTGGAAGTTTAACAAATGAATGAGAAACTCCTTTTTTTTGCTGATGTCCACTCTGTCCTCTGTGATCTACTTTGGTAGTATAGCTTCAGTCTTTCCTTTCAATCTGGTATTCCCTCAGTATTTTTTTTTATACTGAATTGAAGCTGCAGACAGCCGTGAAGGCGGGAAAAGAGTCAACTGTATATGCTGCTTTCACTTGCATCATACCCGTAGATCCTTGGGACCTACAGCAGCTAGTCTGATGGTTATGGATTTAAATCCACTCCTCATCAGGTACCTCTCATTCAGTTACCAGTCACAGTTAATGATCTCTCTTCTTATGTTATTATTTTTGGATGGTAGTTTGATGGTGGCAGATCTGCTGGCGTTGTTCCATGTGATAAATCAAAATCCAGGAGATACCATCAATGAGCTTGAGTTTCCTCATTAAAAATCATTCTCAACCAATTTTACAGTACGTATTTGTTCTGTTTCAATTAATATTACTATTAGGATTTGGAACACGCCAATTTGTGTTGAGCTCTATGACCAGAAATAATAATAATAATAATAATAATAATAATAATAATAATAATAATAATAATAATAATGGAATCCTTTTTTTTTTTTTTTTTCCGTAAATGTTCTTAAATGAAATTAATATTCTATTTTTCACTAATTTGTGTTGTGATCTATGTTTGAATAGTGGAATCCATTTATCTTTTCATGTAACTTAGTGTGAGCATTGTATTTGTATACTTGTATTAGAACTTCTGATAACATGCACTCAATCCTGTCCTTATCTCGGCAAATTGTGATGTAATATCTTCATTTCGATAAGCCTGTGCTTATTGAAGGGCTAATTCTATTTCTTCGTACATTGGCTCATTCTTGTCGTTGTTCATTGTACAGCAAAAACATGCTGATTCTCAACCAGAAGAAAGAGGATAAGAACCCAACGGAGACACCAGAAATCACACCTTCTTGGTTAGAGGATAAGATATGTTACCCCCCCCCCCCCTCTCTCTATCTTCAAGATATACTTCGTAATTGACTTGTGTTATAATATCACGCTTTAGTTGTATTGTTACTTGCTTGTATTAATCTGTGGTAGATGGACATTTTAGTGTCATTGTCAATGAAACAAATGGGGGAAGAGGGAAAAAAACATATCTTACATATACAATGTGTTACCCTTCCCATGGTAGGTCCAAAGTTCAAACTCTTACAGATTAGCTCTAATAGAAATACTTGCCTGCTTTAGTAGGGCAGTTAATAGTAGTTCTTATTATCAGCCCTTGGCCCCCTGTCTGACTTGACAAAGATTGGCTTCGGACATGCCCCTTGACCTCTGATTAACATCCCACCACCTACCTAGTCTTTAAATTTAAGAGTATCCTCTTTTGGGCTGACCTAAATTATGGAACTAGTGAAGGAATAATTATTACTGACTACTTTATTCTGCATTTCTAGAAAATTTATGCCATTATTTTGATTGTATTTCTTACTCATTTACTAACATGAAGCTCACATAGCCACAACGTAATGTATCATAGTTATGGTTGGCTGATATTCTAGAGAATGAAGGGAACAAATGAGATTCTTTTAGTTTCCAAGATAATATTTTTAAACTTTGTTACGGTGCCTAGAATTTGGCATCTGTTTTTTTGTAACCTTTGTTCTTGAGGTCATTATCTTACTAATGCTACCAGAAATTTATCCATCTGCCGGATAACATACGCGGACACTTGCTCACCGACTTTGACTGCCAATGTGATAGGGACGAGTTTTAGGGTGTAAGAGGTAATAACTAATAAGGTTGTTTAGTTGGATGTAAGAAGTAGGATGTGCTTAAACTAGGATAGTAGTTATCAAGAAGAAAGGGATGAGTGGAAGAAATTTAAGACCTGCCTTACAAGATATTGATACTGCCTAATGTATGTGTTTTCCTGCAACATGCAGCAGTTACTGGTGGGGTGGCCGGTTGATAGTAACTGAGTTTTTGGAGCAATTATGATAAAGAACAAATTTATCAATAAAATTGTGTCCTTTTAGAAAAGATTTGTCTTTATTAGGCTTTATTATCAGAATCCAAGATTGCTATTTTCATTTTTGAATTGGATTGATTAACTGATTAGTGCTATTATGTCATCTTTGGTTTGATTATTTGTTTATTGCTGCCATAAGTGGCAAATGGGTTATTTAGGATGTATTCCTCGAGTCTCTCTTGGTCATTTCTCTTCTGTTAATTTTTTGGCCGGGGTCTATTGTTAATTAAAGTAGCTTATTACGTATGTTTATTACTTATTTTGACATGTCACGTTTGATTTGAGTCAAAATTGGATCATGTTGTTTCTAGTTTTACTTTGGATTAGAGTTAGATAATTCAAATTTAGTAATCATGTCAGTGGATATTATACTCCATAAATGGAATTGAAAGGTGGAAATGTTTATATTTTCATTATTTTTAAGGCAAAACTCTGTTTTTGTTCCCTGAATCCCTGTTTCTTTTTTCTTTATCTTGAAAAGTAGTTTTCATAATAATGGATTTTCCTGTCGAGATACTTCGGGCATAAAAAAGATCAGCTTTGAAAGTGCTTGGGTTTGTCACTGTAATAGTGCCAAATATTATTTGATTTAACACCAGTTTCCTTAATTTTCTTTTTAAGTTTATTGGTCAGAGTCTTTATTAGTTGACTTTCTTAAAGGTCAATACCCTTTGTGTGAGGTCTTGTTTGTTCTATAATTCTCTTGCATAACAAGGTCAAACTTTGGCCGGCTTTAATAAATTAATCCTGGATAAGATTTTTTTGGAAAAGTAAGGAAGCAAGTCTCATCATCTTAAATACTTTTCCAAATTTTTTTTTTTAAAAAAATCCTCCACTTATACTCTGAATAAATTGTAACGATATGAATTTAAATATTTTTTTTTTTCGATCTTACCTAATCTTTTGTATGTATAAGTATTTGACTAAAATTTGGACTTGATTTTGATGATAATGTATATATAAAAAAAAACATTATCACATACGGAGCGTGAGCTTGGTTTTGATGTACATACTTCATGAATTATTTGTAATATGAGCTTGGCTTTAATACAATTTTCATAAATTATCATACTACGAGCTTGTTTTTAATGTACAATTTTCATAAATTATCATATACAAACTTGTTTTTAATGTTATTTTTGGAATTTAAATCTTTTATTTTTAAAAAAAAAAATTAAACAAAATATCATTTGAAAGATGTAAAAATTCTATAATTATTCTCAAAAATTTTAAAAAAACACTAATAATTAAAATTTCAGAAAAAAAAGTACACAAGTGATTTGATTGTACCTAGTATCGGGATCTACACGAAAGTGTACAGTAACATGCCAAAACACTATTTACAGTAGATGTTTGTCTTTCTTCTTCGATCTTCAACGACTACTAGTCTTGAGTTTATTGACATTTTATCTATCTATTCTATTTATCTTGTTCATTCATTCGTGGCACCAATTAATCCAAGCTTTTAAGGTCCCATTTTCTTCTTGTTTTTATTTACTGTATATTTTTTATACTAGCTCACTCCTTGTATATTTGTATACTTTGGCTCTTACCCCTTTTTTTCACCCTTATTACCAAGAATGGCAACAAATTCAAGTTAAATTATTGATGTAAAAGTCCAATTTTGTATGAAAAGGGTTCTCATAATTGATGGATATTCACTGTATATTGGCATCTTTTACTGTTCAAAATCACTTGATTGAATCCTTCATTTTTATAATTGCAGTAAGTGACATTTAAGTTTATATACTGTAAATAAATTGTGTAAAAAGCAAATTATTGCAATTAGTTTGAAATTGGGGAAGTACTTGAGAAATAGTGATTTGCAGCTTTGTTCATGCAGATTTGATTAGTATGAATTATTGCTATCAAAAACCATCCATATTAGTTTGGTAACCAATTTTCCTTTTTTTTGGCTGTTGATATCAAAAACCAAACTCTAGTTGATAGAAGATAACACATTACATGCAAAAGGAAATTTTAGAGAGAGTGTATTTCACTACAATTGTTTGTTTCTAACTTGAAGTTTTAATTACCCTCATTTGTTTTTGACTATGTTGTGCAATCTTCATGCTAATCATGAAGGCTTAATTAAGATAGTTGATATTTTTGTTAGACATGGATGATTTTTGGTTCGTTCCTATGAATAGTCTTATCTCAAGTCCACCCCCTTATAGATGAGATTTGATCCTAACTAACACAATGACCTCTTGCAATAGAATGATGCATAGAAATTTAGAATCATATAGACGTCTTCCTGAATTTTAAATTTCTTCTTTATTTTATTGTAAATATTTGATTTATATATTGTTCACTTTATACTCCATATTACTTTAACTAACTTTAGTGATCAATATTTTTTAAAACAAAATGTAGCAAGCATTTTATGTAGAGGTGCATTGTAGATATGATTAGCATTAGAAAGAGAGGTGTACGTACAAAATCTATAAGAATATGGTTATGAACGGTCTAAATAGAGAAAATGATGTATGAGTAATTCATCACCTGTAGATAAAGTGGACTATAGCAAGAAAATAGCAAATTGCTGAGCATTTGGGCTAAGGAGGAAACTACTGTACAACAAAGTAATCAAATACTACTGTAAAAGCAAAAACCCAAAAGAAAATACTCCATGAAATTATCTATAGAACAGTACAGAAGGCGTCCAATCTACTCGCAATTAGAGATTAAGCTTATGAAATGCAATGCCAGCTTATTACGAGTACATTAAGCACCTATAGTTTGTTTATACTCCGTACATGAATAAAGTCAGTATTTATCTTTTATTGATGCGATAATTAAGGACTTATTTTCTTCAGCTTAGGCCTCGTTTGGCAATTGGTTGTTGGCTGTTGGCTGTTGGTTGTCGGCTAGTTTGATTGGCTTATTTGACTGGTTGTTTGTATTGATTTTTTTATTAGCTATTTGACTTTTTATTAGTCTAAAAACATATTTGGTAAAATTAATTGTTGGATGTTATTAGTAACTTAGGTAACCAAAAGTCAAAAGCCAAAAACTACTCCAAGTAGTATTTTTATTTTGGCTTAAAAGCCAGCTTTTCAGTCATTTACCAAACACAAATTTTGGATGTTTGACCAAATAAAAAAGCCAAAAACCAATCAAAAGCTATTTACCAAACGAATCTTTAATTTTAGTTCAGTTCAGTTCCTATTTTCCTTCTCCCATAAATAATTTAGTGCACCTCAATTCAGTCCAGCTTGGTTCAATAAAATCAGAATAGGCCTTAAGCTCTGTTCTTTTCACCGTAAAGTAATTATAGATGTCGACCAAATTAGAACGATTACCGCCTTTACCGGTAATGGAGAGACTAGGAAAAAGCCCTAGAGTTTAGAGAGAGAAAATAGAGAGAGAAAGAGTGTCCCCACAAGAGAGAGTGTCCCCGGTGGTGGACAAATCTGCCACGCCAATAATGTTTAAATGGGGGGACCTTCTTTTTGCAGATCAGACAACTCTACCTTTCTCCTCCTCTTCTTCTTCTTCATCTTCTTCTTCCTTCTCTCTCTTCACCAAATCTTTCAGAACTCCCCAAATATATCTTCTTCACCATTATCATCTTCTTCCTTTCTCATTCTCTAATTAATAAATATTTTCTTCTTTCTTTAAAATTCCTATGCAAAATTAAAATAAAATAATACTGAAAACTTTATACTACTATATTGGGAAGGTAACATTTATTATTATGGCATTAACTAGTCAAGAATATATGCTGCTTTTCTAGAAATAACCATCCACTCTACTCCACTGCACTCCACAGCTCCACTGCACAGCACAGCACTGCACCCCCAAATACCAAAATCAGTTTTTTTAAGAGAGAGAAACTCAAGTTAGAGAGAGAAAATTTATCAATCATCAAAAGAAAGGATTTGTTATTTATTGCAAAAT
Source organism: Chenopodium quinoa (assembly GCF_001683475.1). Classification (NCBI taxonomy): domain Eukaryota; kingdom Viridiplantae; phylum Streptophyta; class Magnoliopsida; order Caryophyllales; family Amaranthaceae; genus Chenopodium; species Chenopodium quinoa. Next base: position 4,814,295 of record NW_018745454.1, read on the forward strand.
TGTACTTTGGAGTTTCACCAAACCCACTACGTTGGCTATAATGGAGAAGCTCCAAGGTCCCATTAATCCCTGTGTATGTTTTTTTCTTCCATAATTTCTTCCCTTTTTGCTCTTTTTAGTACATTTTATACTGTTTTTTTTTACTACTTATTTATATACTATACACGTTTTTTTTTTTTTTTTTTTTTTTTTTTTTTTTTTTTTTTTTCATTTTGAGAGTTATAGATGTAGACCTTGTTGCATTTACTCCTCTTTTGCATTTATTGCTTGTTAATTACAAGTGTTATTATATCTTCCTAGAATATGGAAATTCTCTGCTCTTTTTTATTCCCTATTAATTCCATTCTATGACAACCTTATTTATTTCTTCCATAATTTTATTTTTTATTTTTTATTTTTTTTGCAGTTGATTGCAGAAGATATGGAAGTGGGTAATTGGTTAGAGGAATTTATAAGCAGTACAACAACAACAGCAGCAAGTATGAAATATGAAGATCCATATAATTATTATTCTGAAGGAGGTGGTGCAAGTTATTTTCCAAGTTTAGAAGATAAGGTGCCATTTTTACAAATGCTTCAAACTGTTGAACAACAACAACAGCAGCAACAACAACCATTAATTCATCATTTTGAACCAACAAATTTCCAGTTTCTCCTAAGACTACAACATCAGCTAGTTGAGAGTTGTGTTACTACCAATACCAATCATCATTTCCATAATAATCATAATCATGGTATTAATGTTGGTGGTAATGATAGTATTAGTAATGATGGTATGATTATTATGGACATACAACACTCTCCTGGGGTGAAATCTGAGACAACTGAAATTGGAGAAAAAGTTGAGAAATGTGATGGTAGATCTACTAAGAAAACACACTTCTTGAAAACAAGGACTACTGCACCGGCGCCGGTGAAGGAGAAGAGAAAGAGGAAGAGAGCGACGAGGCCGGCGAAGAACAAACAAGAGGTTGAGACTCAAAGAATGACTCACATTGCTGTTGAGCGCAACCGCCGTCGCCAAATGAATGAACATCTTAATGCCCTTCGTTCTCTCATGCCTCCTTCCTATGTTCAAAGGGTTAGTTTATCCTTTGTCCTTATTTTTTGTGTGTGTTTTTCTAGTTTTGGGGTTTTTATTATTGAATCTATGTCAATTATGAACTTGTTTGATTTGTCTAAAACTCACCCTTCTTTGTACTTGTATTTATCTGTGGGGTTCCGGTCTAATAAGGCACTTATGTATCTTTAGCGAAATATAGAGCAAAAGGAAAAATTGATTAGAAGTACACTAGACTACTAGCATATAACTAGTGTAAATGTGTTTTCTTTTTAAGGGATGGAGTGTAACAATTTGTAATGTTATTCAAATAATTGTATTGATTAATTATGAACCTTTTTTTGTAAAATGAAATGCAGGGGGACCAAGCATCAGTCATAGGAGGAGCAATAGATTTTGTAAAGGAATTGGAACAAATGCTACAATCTCTCCAAGCACAAAAGAAACTGAGGCAAATTGAAGAAAACGGCGACGTTTCAGTCAGTCCATCCTCTACATCATCCTCTTCTAATTTGAACAATCTAAGCAATAATAGTAACATGTTCATGGCATCGCCTTCATTCCAACCCCCGGAAGAAGGGAAAGGGAAAGGGAAAGGGAAAGAGAATGGGAATGGGAATGGGAATGGGAATGGGGAGTCAGGAGAAGGAAGTCTAAGGAAAAGTAATGAGGAATTCAGTGCAGAAAAGAAGACAGGAATAGCAGAAATAGAAGTGGTTGTAATTCAAAATCATGTCAACTTAAAAATCAAATGTCAAAGAAGACAAGGTCAACTCATTAAAGCAATTGTTGCATTTGAAGAATTAAGGCTCACTGTTCTTCATCTCAACATTACTTCTTTGCATACTCTAGTACACTACTCTTTTAATCTTAAGGTACGTACATTACATTTACATTATATTATATTTGTCTCTTTTAATTTAATACAAGTATGTTTTTTTGTTATACAATATCAAAATTTTGGATTGTTTTTGTGATATATATATATATATATATATGTGGCCCTTATGTACATTTATCATGTATGGTCATGGTTGAGGATTTTATCTGCATGTTGGTTTGAATGGCTTAGATATTTAGTTTAGATCTTCTGTCTTATATTGTGTCTTATTCTATGTCTTGTCGATGTGCTATAATTTTAGAATTAGTCATTCTAATGAATCCTACTTCGTACTTAATTAGTTTAGTTTGGTTTATGTGAAAAAGAAGAATTAAACTGATATGGACTACAAACTTAAAAAGTACTCCATATAATGGTTTAGAAGATTGTATGATGAACAACACCTTAAGGCCGAGTATGTGTGTTAGACGATTGACTTTGCTGCTCTTGACTTATTGTTAGCCAATTAGCCGGACTTGTTAGCAAAATGATACAGTAGTATTTATACATACACGACTGTTTGGTGTTTCTCTTGTGTTTTCATAGCATTTTGTAACATAGTTATAATGCAATATATCGTGTTGGCTATAACTTTTACTTGATACAATAATAAATTAGCATATATAACTAAACAGAATTTGGAAAAATATATGGTTGACAATCTCTTTTTTTTTCCCCAAAAAATTGCAGATAGAAGATGATTGTAAACTAGGGACAGCAGATGATGTAGCCAGAGCAGTGCATCAAATATTCAGCTTGATCAGCCTCAGCTAAACTAAGTCAAGTGATTTTTTTTTTTTTTACCCTTTTAGTGTGATTATTTTGGAATATAGTTAGTTTAGATGATTAGATGATAAACAATTTGCATCCATGTTGTTAAGTAGTAAATGATGTTCTTTGTTTTTTTTTTTTTTGGGTTACCTTATGATTTAGGTTTAAATGGAAATACCATTTTTTTTTCTTGTGATATTTAATTAGATAAAATTTCTCTTAATTTGTTGTATATAGTGTAGATGGATTAAGAGGGTCCCATGTAAGATTTGCTAAAAGGTTTGATTTCTCTTCTAATCTCATGATTACAAAGGGAATGATGCATCGCTTTTTATATTGACTTTTGAGAGTAAAGCTTTTTTTTTTTCTAGTTTCATCATTCTAGAATGGTCCTTATGCTTGTCTGTCTCCCTCAAAAGGCATCAATTTTTTGGAATTGGAAATTATAATTTCACACTCAAAAGAAAATAAATAAAATAAATAAATGATATTCAATTTTTTTGGACTTTTCCCTTGATCTCTATTCTCACTTTATTTTTTTTTCCTTTCTTTTTGGTGTTGACCCTACAATATCGTATAGTCCTCTTCTTTTGTGTAAGTAATCGTACTAATTTTACGTTGAGCTTGCTTGTGTAAATGCTTTGAGCCCAACTTGTAATTCACTTGGCCCAGCCCATATGGTCCATCTTCTTGTGGACCATTGCTCTGTATATGTCCATTTCACAGAGGTCTTAGCTTTTTGTAAGGCCATTTGAATTTTTGTAACACAAGGTAATGTAAAAATAAAATTTTAATGGAAGGAAAAGTAACAATACTTTACAAAAATCAAGCTTTTAGTTTTATAAGATAGTTAAACTCTTTAGTCACTGTCCTTATTCTTTTTTTTTTTTTTTTTTTTTAATACTACTTCCGATTAATTTTTTAGTTGTAACTTTAAAATATTTTAAATCTCTCAATAATACTCCGAAGTCGCAACTAAAAAATCATAAGTATTACTACGTATAGATTAATCAATCAAATTATCAAATGAAATAATTTATGTTGGCATTGCCGCATTGATACATCCAATCAAACGAAATAAGTTCAAGTATAAAAAGGATTAAACACATATTTAAATGTGAATGCACATAAAATTACTATAGTTGTGCTAAAAAACAGTCCTGTACCCTCAAACTCTGATTATGGTTACTTTTGTGTTATTAATTATTAACAATGTCATCTTTTTTACCCAGCTATTATCAATCAACATCTATTCAGTAGTCCGTAGTACAAAATTATTAAAAAGTAAAGTTTTCATATTCCCAAAATAATTAAAGGGGATGGAGAAAATGAGAAATGCATTGCATATGCATGCATGTTGATCTTTATAATTTTTGGAGCGTTACAAATAAATAAATAAAATGAGGGAGAGAGTCAAAATAAAAATGGTCAAGGAAAGCAAGGTTGTGATGGGATTGGAAGTCAAAGGAGTGAAAAAAAAAGAAGAAGAAAGAGAAATTATAAAAATTGTCAGAAATATGGAGATTCAGAAACAAACACAGCAGCCATCCCCATGTGCATGTTACAGTGAACCACACCACATCTTGTCAGATTTTAACCCTCCTTTATTTACAGCATGAAATAAAATTACTCGTATTTTGATTTTGAGTGGAACACCGTATAAATTTGTACGAGTATTTCTGTTAATTTTTACTTCTTTATTTAAATAAAAAAAAATACTCCGTACTTCGTATTCCCTTCGTCCCCCCATTGCTAGTCACTTTTACTAAAAAAAAATCACGGGAATTAAGGAGAAATAAAGAAAGTATATTGAAAAAATAAATTTACATTAGGTATGCAAAAAGGTAGAGAGAAAGTAATTAAAGTACATCCGAAAGTAAAATTTACATGGAAAGTTAAATTTGCACAAATATTTTTGCAAATGTTAGAGAATTTTGGTAAAAAATAATACTAATGGTACTTGAAAAAAGCAAATGGGACTAACATTTTGAGTCATCAAAAATGGCAAAATTGACTATCAATCGGGGACAGAGAGAATATTATTTATGAGACAATAAAAGTTTTCTATTGAAATTAAAAATTAACGGGGTAATAATTGATGAGTGCTAAACTTAAAGTTCAATTTTTAAATAAAGGAAAATGTTAAACATAGCCCTTAGGCCTACATATAAGCATTAAATTTACACTTGAAAATCGTAAAAAGTTAAGAAATCATAACAATATAAATACTAATTACACTGATTTACGCGTGTTTTTGTCATGAAATCCTAATATTATACAATTTCCAAGAGTATATTTAATGCTTATATATAGCCTTTAGGGCTACATATAGCATTACCCATAAATAAAATAGTTTCACCAAAGGTTTTTGCGAAATGAAATGGTTTCACTAGAGGTTTTTGCAATAATTGTGTAAATAATGATCAAGGTGTATATGTGTAAATGATGTCTCTTACGGAGTACTCCATAATAATGTAGCTAGTTAACTAAGGGTTTGTTCTCATTAACTGAACTCAGATGAACTGAATTTGAACTTGAACTGAATTGAACTAAAATGAATTGAACTGAAATGAAATGAATATTTTATAAGAGAAGGAAATTAGGAGCTGAACTGAACTAAACTGAATTTCCACGTATGAGAACAGGCTGTAAGTCACCTAACATAATTGTTTGCTAAAGAACTATGAATGTTCTAGTTTATTAGATGGTTAGATCTTGTGTTTAGTCAATTTGTATTGTCTTTACGGTTTATGAACATGTCTTCTTTTGAATTGGCAATCACTACTTCACAATATGGGCTTATTACAGTATTTGTTAACAAACATGAATATCATTCTTGATTCCTCAAGTAAATAACATAAAAATATAGTACGGAGTAGTATTTTCACAAATTTGTGCACAACACTTGAAGCTAGCTAGCCCTTGTATTTTTAGTTGCTTTCTAAATACAATACTCCCTTCGTCTCTAAAATACATTCTTGTTTTCCTCTATTATGTGAAGAATAAATGCTAGAAATAGGAATGTAATTTAAGGATTGAGGGAGTAGATTTTTGTGTACAAGCAGGAGCATGGATGTACCTAATGGTATGTTTCACTTGTATGATGATTTAATACCTTTGTATCAATTATCAAAAGAGCAAAAAATACAATTAGATGCATTTTATATCTGAATGTATATGATTTTTTATTCAAATACTATATGTATACGTTCTAGGTTCTACATTACATACAAGTATACTAGTAGTATGCAGTAGTTGGTACGGAGTACTGTATAAAGTAATGCTGTAGAAAATCCCAAACGCTTGGCAACAACAAAAACAGCATCTATCTCTAAATAAGAGCCGACATAATTCTAGTAATCTCTACAAAACTACAACCTTGACCGCAGTAAAATTTAGGGAATATTTGTCCTAATTAATTCTCATCTTTCAAGATTAAACACTCCATTTTCTAGGGAGTCTTCTCTTCTCAAAGTTTGGTTTTTAACTTTAAATCTCTATTATTATGATTATTAATCCGGATTATTTTACTTGCATCAACATATGATCTTGAAAAGGCTAGTTACTTTATCTTAGATTAATGTAATATCGATAATTTAATAAATAAGGTACTAATCCTTTTGTCAGAAGATTTTGTACAAATAGAGAATCATATGATCTTCTGGCATCTCATTAATAAAATATGTTCGTTTGTTAAAAGGATCATTTCACCTATATCTTTAATAATGCTCCATATCTTTTATGCATTACATAAGATTTGTGTAGCTTTCTACACCTCAGTGTCATTCCTCTAGTTCCAAATTAAGATTGCAAAGAACAATCTCTCTTAAAGGTATGCAATCAATAAATGACTACTATACCTCAAGTCGGATCTTGATACAATTCCTTACTAGTAAAATGACAAGGTATAATATGTATTCAGCATAATGTCATACACTGAACTAGTAGATGATCGCATTAGGAAGATTAATTAAACAGATAATACTTCATACACAAAATGATGAAAGATGATATTGACAATATGACTAGAGCCGTCAAAAGTTGACCCGATCCGAAATACCGACTCAAACCGGATTATTAACCGACCCATCTGAACCCGATAAATGGTGACCCAAACCTAACCTGACCCGACATGAAACCAACTCTATACCCGAGTTGACCCGAGTATGTGAGACCCAATCCGAACATGAACTGACCTGGAGATGACCCGACCCGAATGTAACCCGTAAATTATTGACCTGAATCAAACCCGACTTGAACCGAAATTGACCCATACAAGTTTTGACCCATCAAAACCCGAATTCAACCCGACTTGTTACTAACCTGACCTAAATTCAGGTCGGGAACCCGACCTGTTCCTAACCCGACCTGAATTTAACCCAACCTGTTACAAACACGACCCGAAATCAACCCGACTTATTATTGACCTGACCCAAATTCAACTCGACTTGTTATTGACCCGACCCGAATTTTACCAGACCTATTACTAACCCGACCCAAAAATTAAACCCGGTCTGTTACTAACCCGACTCAAAATCAACACGTACGACTTGTTATTGACCCGACCTAAATTCAACCCAAAATGTTCCCAACCCGATTTCAATCACCTTAAATATAATTTAGACCACCTTATTATTGTTGATCAAATCATTTTATCTAGGGAGACCAAGTCGATCCAGGCTAGTAAAAGAAAGGAGCATCATCCTCAAATTTAAGAGTTAAATATAGTATATATTTGTTGTATGGCCAAAGGAGATAATTATCTTCCTAAATTATAAACTATAATTCCCAAGTATATTGCCATATATATTATAGTCAAAGGCAATAATTAGCTTGATAAAAAAAAAAATACTCCGTAATTAATATATTTATAGTTAGTTGAACTCGAATATAATCTGACTTGAAAATGACCCCACTTGATTGTAACGTGCAAATTATTGACTTGAACATAACCCGACTTGACTCCAAGAATGACCCGACTTGGAAATGACCCAACCTGATTATAACACGCAAAATATTGACTTGAACTGAACCCGTCTTGAACCTGAGAATGACCCGACCTGATTATAACCCGCAAATTATTGACTTGAACCAAACCCGACTCAAACCCGAGAATAACCCGACCTGATTCTAACCCGCAAATTATTGACTTGAATCGAACCAGACTCGAACCCAAAAATTACCCTAACTTGTTTTAACCCGAGAAACCCCAAATTAAACCCGACTGATTTTTCACCCAACCCGAATGTAACCCGACTTGTTATAAACCCGACCTAAACCCGACCCAAACCCGATAAGAAGTATGACTCGACTTGACCCGACTCAAACATGATCCAACCCAAAACCGACCCGCATAAGTTATGGAATTAATCCGAATTGACCCGACCCAAGTTCACCTGACCCATTCTTATCGACCCAAACCCGACCAGTTTACCTGAATTGACAGCTGTACCCGAAATCTCCAAAATTTCTCAAAAAGCGTGGATATTAACCTTCAAATTTGAAATTTTTTTCTTTTTTTCACCCGAAAATAAAAATTTCCGAAATGTTTACCATGGTCCCTGATACCCTCCGGGGTCCACTGGGTGGAACCATCCAATTTGGCTTTAAACGACCAATTTAACGGTTTACAACTTACACCGATTTCATTAACTCAAGCTTACCACGAACATTTATAATAACATATAATGATTATATATGGATCGAACGACATTATATGACCCTGAGATGTATCCCCTAAAATCTCAATGGTTTTTGACACCGGGCCCCAAAACATTCGAAATTTCTCAAAAAAACGTGTATATTAGCCTTCAATTTTTGAATTTTTTTACTTTTTTTCGCCCGCATATAAAAATTTCCGAAATGTTTACCATGTTCCCAAATATCCTCGGGGAGTCCAATTGGGTGGGTGGAGCCATCCAATTTGCCTTTAAATGACCAATTTACCGGTTTACAATTTGTGCCGATTTCATTAATACAAGCCTACCACAAATATTTATGACAACATATAATGATCATTTATGGTTCTAAACGGCATTATATGACCCCGAGAAGTATCCCCTAAAATCTAATGACTTTTCGACACTGGGCCCCTAAACCTCCAAAATTTCACAAAAAGCGTGGATATTAACCTTCGGTTTTGGAATATTTTGACTTTTTTCTTCTGGAAATGAAAATTGTCGAAATTTTTACCATGGTCCATAATATCCTCCGGGAGTCCAATTGGGTGGGTGGAATCACCCTATTTGCCTTTAAACAACCAATTTACCGGTTTAAAATTTTCACTAATTAAATTAACTCAAGCCTACTACGAACATTTATGACAACATGTAATGATCATATATTATATGACCCTGAGATGTATCCCCTTAAATTTTAAAAATTTTCGACACCGGGCCTCGAAACATCTCAAATTTCTAAAAACGCGTGGATATTAGCCTTCAATTTTGGAATTTATTGACTTTTTTTGCCCGAAAATAAAAATTGCCGAAATGTTTACCATGATCCCTAATACCCCCGGGAGTCCAATTGGATGGGTGGAACCATCCAATTTACCTTTAAACGGCCAATCTACCGACTTACAACTTGCATCGATTTCATTAATTCAAGCCTACCACGAACATTTATGACAACATATAATGATCATATATGGTTCTAAACGACATTATACGACCCTGAGATGTATCTCCTAAAATCTCAAGCCTTTTTGACACCTGGCCCTGAAACCTCAAAATTTTCTCAAAAAGCGTGGATATAAGCCTTTTATTTGGGAATTTTTTGACTTTTTTTCGCCCGAAAATAAAAATTGCCGAAATGTTTACCATGATCCCTAATACCTTCCGAGAGTCCGATTGGGTGGGTGGAACCATCCAAATTGCCTTTAAACGACCAATTTACTGGTTTACAACTTGCAATGATTACATTAACTAAAGCCTACCACGAACATTTATGACAACATATAATGATCATATATGGTTTCAAATGGCATTATATGACCACGGAATGTATCCTCTAAAATCTTAAAGTTTTTCGACAACGGGCCCCGAAGCCTTCAATTTTGGAAACTTTATACTTTTTTTTCACCTGGAAATAAAAATTGACGAAATATTTACTATGGTCCCTAATACCCTCCGGGAGTCCCATTGGGTGGGTGGAACCATCCACTTTGCCTTTAAATAACAAATTTACCTATTTATAACTTGCACCGATTTCATTAACTCAAGCATTCCACAAACATTTATGACAACATATAATAATCATATATGGTTCCAAACGGAATTAAACGACACCAAGACGTATTCCCTGCGATTTTAAGATTTTCGACACCGAGTCCCGAATCCTTCAAAATTTCGCAAAATGCGTGGATATTAGTTTTCAATTTTGGAATTTTTTGACTTTTTTCGCTTGAAAATAAAAATTGCCAAAACACTTACCATGATCCCTAATACCCTCCGGATGTCCAATTGGCCGGGTATAACCATACAATTTGCCTTTAAACGACCAATTTAAGGGTTTACAACTTACACCGATTTCATCAACTCAAGCCTAGCACGAACATTTATGACAACATATAATGATCATATATGGTTCCAAACGGCATTATATAACCCCTAGATGTATCCCATAAAATCTAATGGCTTTTCGACACTAGGCCCCGAAACCTCCAAAATTTATCAAAAAGCGTGGATATTATCCTTCAATTTTGGAATTTTTTGACTTTTTTCGCCTGGAAATAAAAATTGCCGAAATGTTTACCATGATCTTTGATACCCCCTGGTAGTCCAATTGTATGTGTGTGTGTGTGTATGTATGTATGTATGTATGTATGTATGTATGTATGTATGTAGTAAGGTTAGAAGAATTTGGATTTCTTCTTTCTCATTTTTGTTACTGATGTAAGTCATGCAAATTATAGAAAAAGGAAAATAAAAAGAAAAGTATGGAGGGTTGTTCATATTGCCAACCCAGAAGTTCTTTAATCTTCGATATAAGGATTGCTTCCAATAGTTGGTTGGTACACATGGATCAATTGTTCTTAGGGTTCTTATGTCAGTACACTTTCTCTCTCTTCATCTAGAGCGTGAGAGATCGATTGACAGATCTTTCAAGAATCCATTTTGGAGGGACTTTGCTGTGCTATTTTGCTCGAAAATTGATAGAACTGGTATCACTGCGGAAGACTGCAAAGAAAGAGCTAGATTTTTCGAGGATAAATTCTGTGACTATAAGGTTAAGATCTATGTGAAAATGCTTATGTCCATTTCAATTGTGAATGATGAGTGTACATCTATGCTTATTTATATGAATCACTTAAAATTTTCCATTTTATATCCTTCTATTTTGTTCATGTATATGTGAAATGGTATGTGATGAGGATTAGTTTGAGTAGACATGCTTGCTGCCCAGTTTTCGGCCACAATCGAGTGGTCTAATACTCTAATTCAAGTTGTAGTTATGTTATTATAGTTTAGAACGATTATTTGCGATGTAATTTAGTTATAAGCGTAGTTTGGAGTCCATGAGTGTAAGATTAAGTAGGTTCAAATAAGTGTCAAAGTAGTCAAATTCACCTGCATGCAGTTTATGCGTGAGATAAAGTTGTATTTTCTAGTTTAATTTGGGTTAGGAGTCAGATGTTAAGCCTGCAAACTAGGTCTCCTAGTTAGTTTAGGATATTATTGCTTCCACTATTGTACAGTATATATTCATGCTGAAGTCAATAGGAGAAGCATAAGGTTTTTTCATATTTGGCTTAAAAACGTGAGTTCTAGGTCCTCTATTCTTCTCGCAGATAACTCATCAAGGTCATCTTCCATAAGGTCATATATTCACTCCATTCTCCACCCTTCTTCCCCTCCTAATACCTCGATTGCGCAGCTCACAAAAACAGATTGAAAACCCTCATACAATGTTTACCATAGTACCTAATACCCTCCAGGATTCCAATTGGGTGGGTGCAATCATCTAATTTCCCTTAAAACGGTCAATTTACCAATTCGCAACTTGCACCGATTTTGTGAACTCAAGCCTACCACGGACATTTATGACATCAATTAATGGTCATATATGGTTCCAAATGGCATTATATTGCCCAATGATGTATCCCCTAGGGTCTTAAAACTTTTCTCCACCGGGCCCGTAACGTTAAGAATTCCACAAAAAACATGGATAATAGCCTTCAATTTTGGAATTTTTTATCTTTTTTCGCCCGGAATAAAAAATTGCCGAGATGTTTACCATGGTCCCTAATATCTTCCGTGAGTCCAATTGAGTGGGTGGAACCATCCGATTTGCCTTAAAAACGATCAATTTATCAATTCGCAACTCTAACCGATTTTGTGAACTCAAGCCTACCACGGACATAAAAGACATCATATAATGGTCATATATGGTTCCAAATGGCATTATATGACCATAAAATGTATCCCCTAGGGTCTTAACACTTTTTGCCACCGGCCCCTTAGCCTCAAAAATTTCTCAAAAAGCGTGGATATAGCCTTCAATTTTGGAAATTTTTGACTTTTTTTCGCCCGGAAATAAAAATTACCGAGATGTTTACCCTGGTCCCTAATACCCTCCGGGAGTCCAATTAGGTGGGTGGAACCACCCAATTTTCCTTAAAACAATAAATTTACGAATCCGCAACTTGCACCGATTTTGTGAACTCAAGACTACCACGGACATTTATGACATCAATTAATGGTCTTAAATGGTTTCAAACGGAATTACATGACCCAATGATGTATCCCATAGGTTCTCAAAACTTTTCGCCACCAGGCCTGTATCGTCAAAAATTCCACAAAAAACGTGGATAATAGACTACAATTTTGGAATTTTTTTACATTTTTCGCCCGGAATAAAAAATAGCTGAGATGTTTACTATGGTCACTAATACCCTCCGAGAGTCCAATAAGGTGGGTGGAACCATCCAATTTGCCTTAAAACACTCAATCAACCAATTCACAACTTGCACCTATTTTGTGAACTCAAGCCTACCACGGACATTAATGACATCATTTAATGGTCATATATGGTTCCAAACGGCATTATATGACCCTAAGATGTATTCCCTAGAGCAACCCTTTTCACCAACGGGCCCCGTAACCTCAAAATTCCTCAAAAAGCGTGGATAATATAATAGCCTTCAATTTTTGAATTTTTTTACCTTTGTTTGCCCGGAAATATAAATTGTCGAGATGTATACCATGGTCCTTAATACCCTCCGGGAGTCCTATTAGGTGGGTGGAACCATCCAATTTGCCTTAAAACGGTTAATTTACCAATTCACAAATTGCACCGATTTTGTGAACTCAAGCCTACCGCTTACATTTATGACATCATTTAATGGTCATATATGGTTCCAAACGGCAATATATGACCCTAAGATGTATCCCCTAGGGTCTCAACACTTTTCGCCACCGGCCCCAATAACCTCAAAAATTCCACAAAAAACGTGGATAATAGCCTTCAATTTTTGAATTTTTTGACTTTTTTTCACCAGAAAATAAAAATTGCCAAGATGTTTAACATGGTCCCTAATACACTCCGGGATTCCAATTGTGTGGGTGGAACCATCCTATTTGTCTTAAAACGATCAATTTACCAATTCGCAACCCTCACCTATTTTGTGAACTCAAGCCTACCACGGACATTTAAGACATCATATAATGGTCATACATAGTTCCAAACGGCATTATATGACCCTACGATGTATCCCCTAGGGTCTTAACACTTTTCGCCACCGAGCCCCTTAACCTCAAAAATTCCTCAAAAAGCGTGGATAATCAATTTTGAAATTCTTTGGCCTTCTTTCGCCCGGAAATAAAATTACCAAGATGCTTATTATGGTCCCTAATATCCTCCGAGAGTCCAATTGAGTGGGTGGAACCATTCAATTTGCCTTAAAACGATCAATTTACCAATTCGCAACTCTCACCTATTTTGTGAACTCAAGCGTACCACGGACATTTAAGACATCATATAATGGTCATATATGGTTCCAAACGGCACTATATGACCATAAAATGTCCCCCCTAGGGTCTTAACACTTTTCGCCACCGGGCGCCTTAACCTCAAAAATTTCTCAAAAAGCGTTGATAATAGCCTTCAATTTTGGAATTTTTTTACTTTTTTTCGCCCGGAAATAAAAATTATCGAGATGTTTACCCTGGTCTCTAATACCCTCCGGGAGTCCAATTAGGTGGGTGGAACCATCCAATTTGCCTTAAAACAATCAATTTACGAATCCGCAACTTGCACCGATTTTGTGAACTCAAGCCTACCGCGGACATTTATGACATCAATTAATGGTCATATATGGTTCCGAACGGAATTACATGACCCAATGATGTATCCCATAAGGTCTCAAAAGTTTTCGCCACCGGGCCCGTAACGTAAAAAATTCCACAAAAAACGTGGATAATAGCCTTCAATTTTGGAATTTTTTGACATTTTTCGCCCGGAATCAAAAATTGCTAAGATGTTTACCATGGTCCCTAATACCCCCGGGAGTCCAATTAGGTGGGTGGAACCATCCAATTTGCCTTAAAACAGTTAATCAACCAATTTGCAACTTGCACCGATTTTGTGAACTCAAGCCTACCACGGACATTAATGACATCAATTAATGGTCATATATGGTTCCAAACGGCTTTACATGACCCAATTATTTATCCCATAGGTTCTCAAAACTTTTCGCCACCGGGCCCGTAACGTTAAAAATTCAACAAAAAACGTGGATAATAGCTTTCAATTTTTGAATTTTTTTTTACCTTTTTTTGCCCGGAAATAAAAATTACCGAGATGTTTACCATGGTCCCTAATAACCTTCGGGAGTCCAATTAGGTGGGTGGAACCATCCAATTTGCCTTAAAACGGTCAATTTACCAATTCACAACTTGCACCGATTTTGTGAATTCAAACCTACCACTGACATTTATGACATCATTTAATGGTCATATATGGTTCCAAATGAAATTATATGACCCTAAGATTTATCCCCTAGGGTCTCAACACTTTTCTCCACCGGCCCCAATATCCTCAAAAATTCCTCAGAAAGCGTGGATGATAGCCTTCAATTTTGAAATTTTTTGACCTTTTTTCGCCCGGAAATAAAAATTGCCGATATGTTTACTATGGTCCCTAATATCCTCTGGGAGACCAATCGAGTGGGTGGAACCATCCAATTTGCCTTAAAATGATCAATTTACCAATTCGCAACTCTCACCAATTTTGTGAACTTAAGCCTACCACAGACATTTAAGACATCATATAATGGTCATATATGGTTCCAAATGGCATTATATGACCCTACGATATATCCCCTAGGGTCTTAACACTTTTCGCTACTGTAGACACCCATTTGCGTCTCCCCAAAACCAAACCCGGTGATGAGTGCCTTTCACGTCGAATCATAATCGAATGAAACAAAAGTGTGGAAAGGTCTAGTGTTGCGGAAAGTTTTATTTCTTTTCTCTTCTCTCTGATTTTGAAAACTTTATTTTAAGAAAACAGCCAATCCAGTTTGGTTGGTCCATGATATGGGTCCAATAATGGTGTAGTTGGATGGGGCTTGCAAAGACCTTTCCAACGATATATTATAAGCCCAATTCCGATGAATATTGAGGAAGTTATGGCCAATTCACTAAACTGGGCCCGGTTTGAGCTTTATGTACGGCCCAATGATCTAAGGGAGGGCCTAATATGATTTATCATTCCTAATGCAATTAGGAATGGTTTTAGTCTTCTAGAATCTTCTAGAAAGTTCTTTTCATTCCTAATTCAATTAGGACTTTTCAGAGTTTTAATCAAGATCAAATAGCATTTTCGAAGAAATTATATTATTTTATCTTCCAGTACGGTAAATTTATCAGATTTTCGAAAACGCGTTGGAATTAAGACTGACGTCCAACCCCAGGCCTTGGCGCATGGAACCAGGCTTGGCGCCAGACGCTAGCCATTGGCGCCTGGCGCTAGCCACTGGTGCCTGGCGCCAGTTAGCCAGGGTTGGCGCCAATCCTGTTTTGTGATCTTCAGACTCTGTTTTGTTAAATTATCTTTTTTGGCTGATTTTATCTATAAATATCGTATTAAAAACTCCGTTTTCATTCATCTACAATCATCATTCACGAATTCTCATCAACAATTAGTTTTAATCAATTCTCTTCATTCACAAGTTCTCATTCATCCTTCATCAATTCTCAATAATCATTAATTCTTTAGCATTCAATTCTTTCTTGCTTTTTAGTACAAAATTCCGCATTCGCAAGATCTAGATACACCTAGCCATATTCGAAGTTGCCTTCGCCCTAGACGTGAAAGGTTTTAATTTCTGAGGGTTTGGTCCCAAATCTCTATTTCAATTATTTAATTTAATTGTTTTGATTATTATTTTCCTTGAAGTTATTAACGTGTATATTTTGTTATTAGAAAGAGGTACGAGGCATCCAAGTAAGTACTTTAATGTTATGATGTAGATATCATGTTTATATTGTTATATTCCTAGTATCATGTCTAGGTTAATTTTAATATCAAATATGATTGTTGTGATGCTTCCTATTCTTCATAATATTTATGATTGTTAGTATCATGTTAGGGCTAAAGCTTTGATTTTTATCTCTTAGTGACATGCTAGGGTTTGTTATTAATCTTGTTAGTATCATGCCTAGGATCTTGCTTTTATGCTTTAACATGATTATGATTATCATTAATTATGATTGATATTATTATTATTCATGATGTTGATTGTTTATTATGTTGCTTGATGCTTATATTTATTGCTTGATCACACCTTTTATGCATGTTTAAAGGGAATTGGTACTTGTAATCACGCTTAATAAAATAATTAATAATCTTGTTAGGGTTAATTGTAATTATAATTCAAGTGATCGCCAATAATAGTTTATGTGTGCATTAATATTCAACCAACATAGATTAAACAGGTTTAGTGTTAATCCTATTGATTGCATGTTAATTAAAAAGCGCACATGAATACGATCAGAATAAAGTAGAGGCCTATTATTAGGGCAGGTTCAATCTCTTTTAGGTTAGATTTGTACCTTCATCCCCGGACCCTTATTTGGTTCATGACCTTATGGAGTTGACGATCTCTTGGATCGTTAAGGGGTGTAACCTTCACCTCGTGAACGGTTTACAAGTTCCTTAAAAACTTGTTGGCGACTCTTTTGCTCTATCTTCTTCCCTTTTGGACGCCACCGTACTTTAGTGTATGATCACAGTGGGGTTCAAGCTAGTGGGATTTTAAAGGCTTGAAACTATTCCCTACAGTTTTTGGCGACTCCACTGGGGAGAATTTCTATTTTAATTTTTGAATTTGTTTCGGCAATGATTTAGAATGAGTGGATGAGACTCGAAAAGTTCTAAGTATTTCTTGTGCGTAATTTTGATTAACATTATTGTCATATGCATAAAAAGGTTCTCATTGGAAAGACAATCCGTAATGAGTAAAAAACATAGGATTTTACACGTAGGAAATTTGAGAAATGTCTTTCACAACTAGGACTGAAATAACACCGCGCGAAACTGGATGATTTTATTGAGCACAGAAAGCTGCTGAGGCATATGGGAAGTAGGGTCAGGGGCCAGAGCTTGGCGCCAAACTTTTAGCCGTAGCGCCAGACGCCAGTATTGGCGCCAGGCGCTACAGTTAAAAGTTGGCGCCAGTCTCTGTTTGCTGGCGCCAATTTCCCCCAATACCGAGCCAGAAATATGCGTTTTAATTTCGACCAGTTTTTCGTATTGTTTGCTCGATCCTGCTTCCTGATTGAATTTTTTCTCACTTTTTTGAAACCCACATGTGTTCTACATATGGATATAAACCACTGGGAATTCATGCTCTATCTACCCGATTGAACGCTCATGGCAACAAAGGGTACATCTGAGATGTTGAATTCACAAAACCATGGAAGTGAGTTTTTTCTAAAACTCGCGGTGTCCCATCCACACGAGCTAACCCTTCACGATTAGGATTCTGCGCGGTGCATCCGGACAATTAACCATGGACCCTCTATTGACTAAACCATATCCCGAACTTTAGAGAACTAGAGCCATGGTTAGGTTGCGAACTCATTTGCATCATATTATGCCTACTTGACTAATTGTGCATTATTTGTTGTGCATACTCTATGTGATTTTTCCTAACCGTTTGTTTGACTTGTGTTAAGACTAAATAAACTGATTAATGACTTAAAGAACTTTTCCTAATTAATTAATTAATTAATTTGAGTCAATAAAGTTTTTTTTAATTGGAATTGACCTAGTACGACTTTAGGCATACCCCAGTTGACTAATAATACCAAAAACAGTCCCAGACCGAAGCTCCAATATTGGCGCCAAAGTCTGAGCTGTAGCGCCACAATGTAGTGTGTAGCGCCAGACATTTACTTAATTGTCTGGCGCCAATCACCATAATGTGACGCCAGTCCTGTCGCTTGGCCGACAGTTCGGATTATTTGTCGAGTCATCACCTAATGTCTAATTAATCAGTATCTGTTTAATTCGGTTAATTCCCGCTGTCGATGACACCTTGTTGAGTCATTAATCGAGTCTTAGTCACATAGTCTAGCCACATGGTCATGACACGAGTCTTAACGCACCATCTACACTCACTAGTCTTAGCACACACTTTGAGTACACATCATCGTGGCCATGTATTAGGTTCATGCATGAGTCGGTCTTTTCCGTCGTTTAAGTTGGGGGTACATTCTAGTCCTAATTATTCATATCCCTCCATCTAAATCTTTCTTCACATTCTTCCATCTTTCTTCACCTCCTCCATCCATTGCATGTTGAATAAAGTTGAGTCAAATAATTAACAATAAGTATCCCCAAATTCCTTTCCCATAGTACTTGGTCGAGGAGAGAAGGGAGATTAATCAAGTACAACCTCTTTATTCAAGTCTCGCTTTTTGATAAACCGATTCATCAAAAGAGGAAGGCTAAGAAGATAATGGCAACTCAAGAAGAAGTCAATGATCTTAAGAACCAATTGGCTACTGTGACTGAGACACTAAAACTTCTCGCACTTAAGGTCGATGATCCCGTGAAGCAACAACAGATGGATCTCATGCAAGAGAGTCTAAGCAAGCTATCTAGTGACTATAAATTTCAGGGCATGAGTTTGCAAGGGGTCTCGCTGGACAAAGAACTTCTTCCGCATAAGTTCAACGCCACTGACATCCCTAAATTCAAGGCAACGAATAATCCTTACTTTCATCTAAGAGCTTTTGAAACTATAATGAGCATTAAGGGTATCGATAAGAAGGTTTTCCCCTCTCCGTTCCCACTATCTCTCGAGACCGTTTGTTAACAATGGTTCTTTTCTCTCGAGAAAGAAAAAACCTCTTCTTGGGAGTCGATCACAAACGCTTTCATAGATAGATATAAGTGCAACATCCAAGAAAAAACAGACTACAGACAACTTGAGATGTTACAACAAAAGGAAAACGAAGGGTTCACTTCTTTCTTCACTAAATGGAGGGAAAATTCTGCTAATATGGTCAAGGCTCCTACCGAAAAAGAATCTGTGAGGATGTTTATCAAGAATCTCCAAGGGAAGTATTCAAAGCACTTAAAGTACCAACACAACTTGAATACTTTCAAAGTTGTCTATAATATAGGCATTGACATTGAAGATGACCTTCTGAAGGATAATAGTGCGAGAGGAAAGAAGAGCGACCATCCTTCTCCTTCCTCTCCCATTAATGAGGTACATGCTACAAACACCTTTAAACCACGAATCCAAAGATCAAAAAGGGTGTTCACTCCACTTGGTATAAGTTATGAAACGGCTTTTGAGAAGCTACATCACAAAGGACTAGTCATGCCCATAGGGCCCATCAAAGATCCGGTTCCAGAAGCCAGACCACCTAAGTGGGATCCTAATAAGAATTGCAAATATCACCAAGGAAAGGGTCACGACACCGAGGAGTGTTGGAAACTCAAAGAAGCTATTCAAGATCTGATCGATGACAATGAAACTTCCGAGATTCTAGCCATCGAAGATGACCAAGCATCCTTTGATCCATCACTTCTTATCACACCTGTAGGAGAGCCTATGATCGAGACAGCTTATATGACCTCTCTCGATGAAGTGGCCATAATTGAGGAGGATGAAAGTCTTTTCTTAGATAATACCAAGGAAGACTCGTCAAGTCTAAAAGAGGAAATTCGAAAACTGCAAGATGTCATTGCCATGGTCTTGAATGTGGTAGAAGGATTAGCAAATCGGGTGATGGCCATTGAACAAAATTCTCGCCAATAGTTTAATGAAGAACTCAATGCTCCTAAGCCACAAGAAAAACAGACCGTTGAAGAATACACACCAATAAGAATGACTTACAATGAAGCTTTCGATTACCTTCACGATCAAGGTCTTATCCACCCCATTGGTCCCAGTCAAGACCCTCCACCTGAAAAACGGTTTCCCAATTGGGATCCAAATTCTTATTGTCGATACCATAGAGGTCGTGGTCACACCACCTAAGTATGTCTCGCCCTCAAAGATCGTGTTCAAGATCTCATTGATTCAAATCTCCTTCATGTTCCTCCACGCGACAAGAAGGCGAAGATTAGTAACAATAGTATCAGTGGCTGTAAAGGGAAGAAGAACGACTATCCTTATTCTTCCAAAAACACCTACTCCAGTAATAGTGTTGGTACTTTCGACCTTAGTGAGATCCTAGCCATGAGTAATCGAAAGCAACCGAAAAGGGAATTTACCCCTATTGG